>NC_133332.1:11335498-11994665 GCF_042186555.1 Aquarana catesbeiana
AATAAAAATAACCGTAGAGGTGAGCAAATACCACCAAAAGAAATCTCTATTTGTGGGGAAAAAAAAGGACATACATTTTGTTTGGGTACAAGGTCGCACAACTGCGTAATTGGCAGTTAAAGCGAAGCAGTGCCGTATGGTCATTAAGGGGGAGAAATCCTTCTGGTCCTTAAGTGGTTAAAGTGCAACAATAAAAATGGTAAATTCCTTTATATATAGTGCCTGGGGGGGGGGTCCCCTTAGTCTGCCTGTAAAGTGGTGCATCCTGTAGCATGTATAGAACCTGCTGCAGCAATAATGACATTACTAAAGAAAAAAAAAAAAAGTCAAATCACATTTAAATTGACTCACGGTTGCAATTGCCGGCACCCGGCTATTAAACAAAATTAAAAAAAAAACGACATGGGGTCCTCCTCAAAATGCATACCAGATCCGAGAATACAGCCTGGCAGGTCAAGAAGAGGGGCGAGCGAGCCCCCCCTCCTGAACTATACCAGACTACATGCCCTCATCATGGGGGGGGTGCTTTGAGGCAGGGGGGCTCTGTTGATGGGGACAAGGGTCTCTTCCCTGTAACCCTGGGTTGTGGTTGTGGGGGTCTGCGGGTGGGGGGCTTATCGGAATCTGGAAGTCCCCTTGAACAAGAGGGCCCCCAGATCCCGGCCCCCCATGTGAATGAGTATGGGGTACATACAGTAGTACCCCTACCCATTCACCATAAAGTAATAAAAACACAGAGACAGATTTTTGACAATTCCTTATAAAATATAAAAATAATTCAAAAATTGTCCCCCGGTGTAAATCCATCATCAATCACGCCGCATACCGCACCCGAAAAAGAGCATAAAAAAAAAATTCCATCTGCTTTCATTGACGGTAGACCGCCGAATGCCTCTTCCGCTGTTGGACAGTTCTTATATAGGTAAGGGCGGAGCTACCTGGCAACGTTACCTGGTGGCACCGCCCCCCCTTGTGATGTCATGGACCGGCGCATGCTGGATTGGTGACATCACAAGGGGGGCTACTTTTTTTTACAATTTTTTTATCAGCAAATTTTTTTTTTTTTTATTCATCTGTCACCCAGGAAGCCTATTGACAGCTGATGGTTGTTAAGGATGGCGCGGCCGGCTATTCTTATTCCCTGACTGGGCAGGGCGCAGAATGCACTGCACAGCATGCAATGCATTGCAGGGCACTCGGCGGGGCCTCATAACGTTCACCCAACGCTACCAATCTCGGTGATCTTTGTGTATTTCTTCCAGATCTGTGCAGTAATGGAGTGTGAGACTTCCTGTAATAAAGACAAATGCACCAAAAAGTATAGTAAAAACCACTGACCAATGTGAGTTGCCGGGACCCTGCTGAGGTTGCAAGTAAATCCCGGCATCCCGGAATCTGCTAGCTCCAATGAAAAAGGACACGAACTTCACTGCCCTATAATTAGCCCTTTCTGACCTCCAAGACTGGAAGGAAGGGCCAGATCAGGGGCATTGTGAAAACTGTACCCCGTACAGATACACTGGCTCTTACATCCTTAAAAGCAAGACAATGGGTTCCCCTAGGTGGACTTTCCCGGCACTTGCATAGACAAAGAAAAATTATACAGGTAGAAGCTATTATACATAGTAAAAACATATAAATTTTATTCGTGTTGGAAAATACAAATATTAAAAACAAAATGGATATCTAGAGTAACATAGTAATACTACATAGTAAACGTGATAAACACCAAGTAAGAGGCAATGATAAAAGGAACCAAAAAACTCTTCTCAAGCCCGACGCGTTTCGGGGTATTTTGTGTTTGTAGGGTCCTTCTTCAGGGGCATAGTTGAGAGAGAGGGGTTCATCTAAACTAATTGAAAGAATGAAAAAAGGGGTCAAATATTGGTAGAACTATAAGTAGATATCCAGTAGGAGGTTGAATTGATCGAATAATCGCCTACCTGAAAACTTTTTTTCCAAAACATTTTGCAAACTGCAGAACCACTGGAGTGGTTTATCTACTCCAGTGTAAGACTAAACTTGAGTTTTGGCGAAGAGCATACAGGCACATTTTATCCATGAAAACAGCCGACCCTGACCTTCCTTTAGGTCGACATGTAACACTGGTACATGGAGGCAAATTCCCCTCTATCAAATTCTTAATCTTGGATCGCATACATCCTAGCCCCAGAGGGGGCGACTGGAATAAAATCTTACTCCAGAGAGAACTCAAATGGATCCATGTACTCAAGGCCACCACACCCCCAGGCCTCAACGAGGCGGTCTGTTTTAAACCCTTCTTAGAAGGCTTTAATTCTGGGGGAATGGAAAAATAATGTCATGACCACCTCCATGTACATCCCCTCCACACTTCCTCCCCCCCCCCTTCCCCCTTCCCTCCCTTCCCCCCTTCCTCCCCCCCCCTTTTTCCTCCCACCCCATCCCTTCTTCCTACCATTCTCTTACCCCATTAGTATTGCCATTCCATCCTCTCCCTCCCTCTCCTTACATTGTGTTCACCATCCTAGTCCTCGTTTTTTCTAACTGCTTATTATATGCGGTTGTTCCTTTTTTTTCATTGTATTTTGTATACCAAGCTGTGCGTCTGGCCATATACATGCTCCCCGCTTCCCCCTTTTTTTTTTTTTTTTTTTCAAGCACACTTATATTTTCGGCCACATATGCCGTTATGTTACTGAGCCACATTTATGCTCATGCAATTTCCAATGTGGGGGGACACGGGGTGTTAATTTATATTCTTTGCCTCCCCCCCCCCTCCCCTCCCCTCCAATTGATTATAAATAATATCCCACTTATTATCTTTATCCAAACTACTCATTCTCATATCGACTTTTCCAGTTGGTACCACAAGGGACCATGTATTGGACACACAATCAGCTTGGTTGGTTCCCCAACGGAACCCTCTTTTTGTTTATACATTATTTGTTAGTTTTTGCTACATACTCTATGCTAGCACTTGTGTATCCCCCATTATGGTTAGGTCTCTGGTGGCCCATTGCTGTTTTTTCCATTGTTCCCTTTTCTGTTCATGATTCTGCATATCACAATGTTTGTATATAAGGCACGAATATGCCTGTTCTATTACCACTCCCGCTGTATTTTATGCTAATACACTGCTGAACACCCGATCATGTCTGTTTTTCTGAAAAAAACACTTACATCTTTTAGCATGACCTAGTTTCTACTCATTTTTAAATTTTTAAAAAGTATAGTAAAAACCACTGACCAATGTGAGTTGCCGGGACCCTGCTGAGGTTGCAAGTAAATCCCGGCATCCCAGAATCTGCTAGCTCCAATGAAAAAGGACACGAACTTCACTGCCCTATAATTAGCCCTTTCTGACCTTCAAGACTGGAAGGAAGGGCCAGATCAGGGGCATTGTGAAAACTGTACCCCATACAGCTACACTGGCTCTTACATCCTTAAAAGCAAGACAATGGGTTCCCCTAGGTGGACTTTCCCGGCACTTGCATAGACAAAGAAAAATTATACAGGTAGAAGCTATTATACATAGTAAAAACATATCAATTTTATTCGTGTTGGAAAATACAAATATTAAAAACAAAATGGATATCTAGAGTAACATAGTAATACTACATAGTAAACGTGATAAACACCAAGTAAGAGGCAATGATAAAAGGAACCAAAAAACTCTTCTCAATTCCGACGCGTTTCGGGGTATTTTGTGTTTGTAGGGTCCTTCTTCAGGGGCATAGTTGAGAGAGAGGGGTTCATCTAAACTAATTGAAAGAATGAAAAAAGGGGTCAAATATTGGTAGAACTATAAGTAGATATCCAGTAGGAGGTTGAAATGATCGAATAATCGCCTACCTGAAAACTTTTTTTCCAAAACATTTTGCAAACTGCAGAACCACTGGAGTGGTTTATCTACTCCAGTGTAACTGCGGTTGCCTTTATATAGGAAAGACTAAACTTGAGTTTTGGCGAAGAGCATTCAGGCACATTTTATCCATGAAAACAGCCGACCCTGACCTTCCTTTAGGTCGACATGTAACACTGGTACATGGAGGCAAATTCCCTTCTATCAAATTCTTAATCTTGGATCGCATACATCCTTTACCATTACTGTTCACTCCCACATCCTGTCCTTTCTCTGTGGTTTCCTTTGGTTTTAATAAAAACCTCCTCTCTACAAGCAATTAATGAAATCCTTTCAGGTAGGCGATTATTCGATCATTTCAACCTACTACTGGATATCTACTTATAGTTCTACCAATATTTGACTACTTTTTTCATTCTTTCAATTAGTTTAGATGAACCCCTCTCTCTCAACTATGCCCCTGAAGAAGGACCCTACAAACACAAAATACCCCGAAACGCGTCGGGCTTGAGAAGAGTTTTTTGGTTCCTTTTATCATTGCCTCTTACTTGGTGTTCATCACGTTTACTATGTAGTATTACTATGTTACTCTAGATATCCATTTTGTTTTTAATATTTGTATTTTCCAACACGAATAAAATTTATGTTTTTACTATGTATAATAGCTTCTACTTGTATAATTTTTCTTTGTCTATGCAAGTGCCAGGAAAGTCCACCTAGGGGAACCCATTGTCTTGTGTTTATGCATTATTGGACGTGGCACGGCTTTCCTCCTAAACGAGTTGGTCACCCTCTCTCTGTTTACATCCTTAAAAGCACCAATGTCACCCAGATCAGCAAACAGTCTTTACTCAAGAGGCCACTGAAGATCTGCCCAGACTTAGCTTCTCATTGTCTTCTAGTGAAGGTTTTTTCAGGGTGAAGTCTCAGGGGTGTCTCTGTAGTTGCAGAAGTAGGTCCCTCAGCTCTGCCACAGCTGGGGCCCTGGTGAACATCAACCCAGATAGGCAGCAATGTAACTTCTCATGCTGGTTAAGCTCCTAGGCTAGGTGGGTAAGGCTGTCCCCACAGCACATGCTGGGCCCCAATCAGGCTGTAGGGTCCAACACCATAGACATCTCAGCAGCAATTTCCCAGAAAAGAAAACATTATTTTCCAGAGATACTGTAAGAAGCAAGACAAAATCTTCCCAAAATAAAGGAAGTCACCTGAACAAGTGTCCCCTTATTATTCCTGTTCCTGAGTATATGGAGCCCTGGAGCAGGATTTTTGTAGGAATTTGGATTCCTTGATATTTTGAAATAAAAGGCTGTTCCTTGAAATCAAGAGGTCCCAGAGTCTCCAGTAGAAGGTTAGTAGAGTGAAGTTGTTTGGTTGAGAGTCCAGTTTAATTTTTGTTCATCATAATAAGAGTAAAAGGATGGCATTTTAGGAGGCCTATGTTGATTCGCTTTTGCAGTCGTTTTGCAGGTGAGTGTTGAAAGAAAGCTGGACAGAGAACACTTATGCCGTGTACACACGAGCGGACTTTACGGCAGACTTTGCCCGGCAGACGATTCAACGTACTTTACGATGGACTTTCTGAATGAACGGACTTGCCCACACACAGTCCACCAAAGTCTGTCGAATTCGTACATGATGACGTACGACTGGACTAAAACAAGGAAGTTCATAGCCAGTAGCCAATAGCTGCCCTAGCGTGGCTATTTGTCCGTCGAACTAGCATACAGACGAGCGGACTTTTCGACCGGACTCCATTTCGACGGATTAATTTAAAACATGTTTCAAATCTAAATCCGTCCAACTTTTGAGAAAACAAAGTCCGCTGGAGCCCACACACAATCGAATTGTCTGACGAAATCCAGTCCGCCGGGCAAAGTCTGCCGTAAAGTCCGCTCGTGTGTACGCGGCATTAGATTTGAAACATGTTTCAAATCTATCCGACGGACTCGAGTCCGGTCGAAAAGTCCGCTCGTCTGTATGCTAGTTCGATGGACAAAACTTCCTTGTTTTAGTCCGGTCGTACGTCATCACGTACGAATTCGACGGACTTTGGTTGATTGTGTGTAGGCAAGTCCGTTCATTCAGAAAGTCCGTCGTAAAGTCTGTTGAAAAGTCCGCCGGGCAAAGTCTGCCGTAAAGTCCGCTCGTGTGTACGCGGCATTACAGGAGTAGACTTCTTTAGCATGGACTAAGGGCCTCCTCTGTTCACCATGTGGGCAGGTGCCTACAAAGAGGTTTTTGTTCCTAGCAAGTTTATTTGGCCTGCCCAGGCTGGGAAAGGGTTAATTGGGTCTGGACTTCTTTCTCTGTATTTTTGGGCTCTGCTTTCTTTCCCAGGGCATGTTTAAATAGGGGGAAGGCCGGGTCCCATGGAGAGCCTGCGCATGGGATGCTGAGAAGGGGCTTCTGTGTCACGTAGGTACACAAGATACCAGAGTTCAGGGGAATCTGCCAGCTTTGGAGGACACTAGTTATGTCTAGTAGTCTTCTACTCTGACAGCTGGCGGCCAACACAGTGACTCTAATTGGGATCCTGGTTTAATAGGTTTACCCCAGCAATGTGTGGAGTTTAACATATGTACTGTATTGTTTTTATATTGTCCTATATCTTTTCTTCATGGTTTTGCAATTTGTTATATACTACTCAGTTGTATGTACATCTTTGGTAATCCCACTACCACTTGACTCTCCAGGAAGTGTACCAAAGCGCTCTCATTCACCCATAGTTATGGACCACACCTATTAAGTTACGCCTGGGCTGTCTCAGCTTGGTCAGTTAGGGTTGGAACTGTGCTACACGTGTATGAACATGGTTATGAAAGAGTTCTCAGTAAAGTTTTTAAAGCCTGTTCTGAAGTTATTCTTTTACCATGTTTTTATTGAAGATTTTCAAATAAAAATACAAACATCCAGATAGGACATCATCCATTTTCTGTCAATATAAGGATAAGTACATTGGTGTGTGATTTAACATGGTCAATGCGAACAGGAAAAGTAAAACAGAACGATAAGGACAATAAGTATGAGGAACTCTGTCATATACTGGTGATGTTGGTCGTGCCCCATGGACATCCCTATTGGGAGCAAGCTGTGTCCGGGTAGGGGCAAGACCAGCCATCTCTCTCAAGTATTGATGAGTTTTCTTTCATTTGAATTTTATTTTTGTTTTTTTTTTGTTTTTTAGACAGTTGCATAGCCAAAAATACTATGCAAAAGTATGTACAAGTGCAGGAGGAGTCTCTCTCCGCCGATACGTAACATTAAACATTGATATAGAAATGAAGGACCATTGGTCCCAAACAATATCATATCATTAGATAATCAATTGTGAGAGCCCTGCATGGAGAGGCGATGTGCCTTGTTTTGATAAAAATGGCTTTCGGCTATGGGCTCTTGAACTAGCAAGAGCAGTACTGGTCTGGTCTGAAGTTATTCAAAGGGGTGCATGGTAACATATGATGTATCAGAAGAACAGGGCCTCTAAAACACACATGGGGCATGAAGCAAGGCCACTACAAAAGGTTAACTCAGCAGGAGATTTGGTTGCAGTTGTTACGATAACCAAGAACTGGTGGGAAGTGTAAGCAACCTTTCATGAAGCGAGGCACCTGGCATAGGTGACAGAAAGGAACCCCATACGTGCAGGGCGAGTAGGCCCCACCCACAACCAGTCTAGCAGTATTTAGCTTTCTTGGGTATACTGTAGACAGACGCCATACATGATGCCCCCCACAAAGGGTTTAAATAAATGTAAAAAATAAAATAAAAAATATATTAAAAAAAATTGAAAATGATAGTGGGTTGCAAATTTTGATGGAAATGTAATTTCTAAAAACAAGAACTTACATGACTAGGGTACCAAAGAGGCTTTGACCCAAAGTGCCTGACCACTTCTCCACCGACCACTTATAATAAAATTGACCAGACATTACACAGACTGGAGTTTAAGAGCCTTTTATTAACCAAATAAATAAATACCATATTAAACATATTAGCACATGAACATCAGACAGTATTTCAGGGGCCCCAAGGTCCTTGTGGGCATGCTTTCCAAATACCTGCGTAACCACCATTTTAGGCCTCCAGCCGCAGAAAGCACCGGCCTGGAGACAAACCAACATCGCAGGTACCACCAGCCAGAATAATGGGAGCCGTACCTCAGACAGGTCCCTACAAAATGTAACTTTTTGCCCATAATTATAACGCATCCAAGGACCTCGTGGCTCCGCCAGCCGCTATGACAGAAATGCCACAGCTCCGTGACCTGCAAGAAAAAACAGTAAAGACCAAAACAACCACAATAACCCAAAAAACCCTTAGGGAGGGTAGGTGGGAAGTTGTCCCGTCCACGCTCTCTTCCGACTAAACTCCTCCCAAACCCTTCCAACGTACCAACTCCTGAAGCCCCTCCTGCTCCCATCTTTCCACCAATCTGGTGAGTGCAAACTTCCTCCATTACTTTATACTCCCATAACTCCTCTTATGCTCAAACCCCTTCTAACTCAGTCATGTTGGCCCTCTGTCTAGCCTTTTTCCCGTTTTACTCCCTAAAATGGCATAGCAATCAATTCTACATTTCAGTTTTAGTTCCTTAACTACTTCCTGCCCGGCCTGTAGCAGAATGATGGCTGGGCATTGGTTCAGTTATCCTGACTGGGCATCATATGACATCCAGCAGGATAACCAGCCACCGCTACACCGATCACGACTGATCACGAGGTAAACAGGAAGAGCTGTTGATCGGCTTTTCCTCACTCGTGTCTGACAGACGCGAGTAGAGGAGAGCTGATCGGCTGCTCTCCTGACAGGGGGGTCTTCGCTGATTGTTTATCAGTGCAGCCCCCCTCGGATGCCCGCCAAGGACCACCAGGATGCCGCCAGGACCACCAGGGACGGCCACCACACTGGACCACCAGGTATGCCACCCTAGACCACCAGGGATATGCCAATCAGTGCCCAGGCAGCTGCCAATTAGTGACAATTAAAAATGCCTGTCAGTGCCACCAGTGATGCCTATCAGTGCAGTCTATCAGTGCCAGCAATCAGTGCTCATCAGTGCCACCTATCAGTGCCCATCAGTGCCCAGCAGTGCCGTCTATCAGTGCAACCCATAAGTACCCATCAGCACAGCCTTTCAGTGCCTATCAGTGCCCACCAGTGCCACCTATGAGTGCCCATCAGTGCCGCCTATCAATGCCCATCAGTGTTGCATATCAGTGTCACCCACCAGTGCTGCCTATCAGTGACCATCAGTGCCCATCAGTGTCCTTCTTAAGAAGCCATCAGTGCCACCTCATCGGTGCCATCACATTGGTGCCACCTCATCGTTGCCGCCTTATCAGTGCCCATCAGTGCAGCTCATCAGTTCCCAGCAGTGCCGTCTATCAGTACCCATCAGTGCAGCCTTTCAGTGCCCATCAGTGTCGCCTATCAGTGCCACCTATGAGTGCCCATCAGTGCCACCTATCAATGCCCATCAGTGCTACATATCAGTGCCCATCTGTGCCACCTCATCAGTGCCACCTCATCAGTGCCATCTCATTGGTGCCACTTCAGTGGTGCCGCCTTATCAGTGCCCATCAGCGCAGCTTATCAGTGCCCATCAGTGAAAGAGGAAACTTACTTATTTACAAAATTTTATAACAGAAACTAAGAAAAACTTTTTTTTTTTCAAAATTTTCGGTCGTTTTTTTATTCATTTAGCAAAAAAGAAGAAACCGCAGAGATGATCAAATACCACCAAAACAAAGATCTATTTGTGGGAACAAAATGGTAAAGAATTTGTTTGGGTACAGTGTAGCATGACCGCGCAATTGTCATTTAGAAAGTGACAGCGCTGAAAGTTTACGTTAATAACCTTTAAAAAAAAAAAACTGCAATTTTTCACGTGTTGCCGAGTGGTAACAAGTGCTAATTGCGGGGAGAAAAAAAAATAATCCATATTTGCATTACCTGTATCCCTGGTGTTTACCAGTAATGGATTTTCGGCCCTGTAACAGTGTACATTCCATCCATCAATGGAGACAGGGACAAATGTGTTCCAGATGTCCGGCACCATCTATGTGTACAGCCTTCCCTCTAAACAAACTCACAATTAGTAATAGCCTAATGCATCAATGAGAGATCTAATTACTGTTTGGACAGGATACATTTTATCAAGAACCAACATGAAAAAAAAAAAAAAAAAAAAAAGCGCGTCCGGCTTGGCTTGGAAGGACATAGACTTGCTTTGACTGACAAGGAAATGTCTTTGTTTTTTTTTATATCTTTTCTGCTGAGTATTACTCAGGATATGTAATGTATAAAATCAAAGCCCACAGGATGCCATTGTGGTGGAGAAAACACAGAGTGAAGTACTCGTTCTTCAATTATTGATATCCCGTATTTTAAAAAAAATGTATATATATATATATATATATATATATATATATATATATACATATTTATGTTTTCATATCTAAATGCCCACATCTCTACACACGCACCGGACACTTTGTGAGGTACACCTGTTCAATCGCTCGGTAACACAAGTTGCTATTCAGCTAATCACATGGCAGCGACTCAATGCATTTAAACATCTAGACGTGGTGAAGACAGTTTGCATGAAGTTCAAACCGAGCATCAGAAATGAGTAAGAAAGGAGATTTAAGGGATAGAAACTAAAAAAGAGAGCAGAGCAGATGCGGGACTTTAAATGAGGCACGCGGGAGCAGAAGTCTAACTAGAGTAAAGTATCAATTTTTTTATTATTAAAATAATACATAAATTCATAAGTTTACATTTATAGGCACATAGCTCAATAATTATAATTTGTATTCAATCATATAATACATTCCAACAAGGACTTCTATGTAAACATATGAGGACATGAATAGAAAATACATAACAATGAATATGTGATACTCAGTGTCACTAAAGAAAAATGGCAAAGTTAGAAATACAGAAACATTGGAACGTCCATACATTGCTAATAATAGTATATATATAACGGTAGTTGTAAGCTCTACGCCGTTTCGGGACCTTATAGCCACTCATCAGGAGCATAACTGTATTATTCACCTACGAGTAGGGAAAATAGCAATATTTAGAATAAGTTTGAAGGACAAGTGGGCAAATGTAAAACATAAAATTCCACATTCTTCCACAAAGACCATGGACTTACAATTGCGTCCGTGCAAAGGCGGCGCAGCCCTGAATGCAAAGCCCGCCCACAATGCCAGGGTCCGAAGCTGAGGGGGCGTATCCAGGCAGCAAACCCAGCACCGAGAAACCCCCCCAGATTGGGTCAATGTGTGAGGCCAAATTGAAAGGTGACGGGGGTGACCTCGAAGAGAGGGGGAAAAAAACCTGAAAAGCAAAAACACGAAGTGAATGGGTGAGAATAGTGTGAAAGGATAAAAGGAGGGTAGAGCAGTGAAAATAGGTTAGAGTGAGAAGAGTGAAAGAAAAGGGAAGAGAGAAATGGAAAAGTGAAAAAAGAAAGTTTAGAAAAAGAGAGAGTGAAGTATTAAAGAGAGAAACGACCAGGATAGTCCAAAGGGAGATCAGGAAAAGGGGGATGGTGGAAAAAGAGAAAAAAAGTGAGTGAAAGAAAAGGGGTGAAGGAACACCAAACCTGCAAGGGTAGGAGTAGGGGCATGGTTGCCATAGTGTGTATTGGGAGACACCTCACTGGGAGAAGCCAAAGCTGGGAGTGCCGCCGCAGAGTCACCCCCAACGTCATGCAGCCAGCAAACCAAAGGGGACCGGGAGGCTCCGCGACCCCGCCAGCCAAACACCAAGCTGGCCGACCGCGAGCGTCAGACCGACCCCACCAAGCGCTGGAGAAGGAAAAACACACGCTGCCGCTATAAAGGCGTCGCAAGGACGCTGAACAGCCGGCGCAGGAGGCATGATGTCGACGTGCAGTGGAAGAGGCCCCGCCCGCCTCACGTCACAACAAGGCGGAGGGGGGATCCTCAGTGCGCGTCGCAGCTCCGGAATAGGCAGGAAGGGCAGGCCGAGACAGACAGCGGCCAGAACCAACAGCACAATGGACTTTAAATGTGGCTTGGTTGTTGGTGACAGACGGGCTGGTCTGAGTATTTCTGGGATTTTCACACACACAACCATCTCTCGGGTTTGCAGAGAATGGTGGGAAAAAAAATAAAATATCCAGTGAGCGGCAGTTGTGTGGAGGAAAATGCCTTGTTGAGGTCAGAGGAGAATGGGCAGACTGGTTCCAGGTGATAGAAAGGCAACAGTATCTTAAATAACCTCTCGTTACACCCAAGGTATGCAGAATATCATCTCTGAACTCACAACACATCCAACCTTGAAGCGGATGGGAAGACCACACCGGGTGCCACTCCTGTCAGCTAAGAACTGAGGCCACAATTGGCACAGGATCACCAAAATTGGACAATAGAAGATTGGAAAAACGTTGCTTGGTCTGATGAGTCTCAATTTCAGCTGCAACATTCAGATGGTGGGGTCAGAATTTGGCATAGACATGGAAGCATGGATTCATCCTGCCTTGTATCACCGGTTCAGGCTGGTGGTGGTGGTGTAATGGTGTGAGTGATATTTTCTTGGCACACTTTGGGCCCCTTAGTACCAATTGAGCATGGTTTAAACACCAAGGCCTACCTGAGTATTGTTGGTGACCATGTCCATCCCTTTATGACTACAGTGTCCCCCATCTTCTGATGGCTCCTTCCAGCAGAACAATGCACCACGTCACAAAGCTCCAATCATCTCACCACTGGACAATGAGGTCACTGTACTACAATGGAATCCACATTCACCATATCTCATCCAATAGATGAGATGAGGTGGAACAGGAGATTGGCATCATGGATGTGCAGCCAACAAATCTGCTGCCGCTGTGTGATGCTATCATGTCAATATGGACCAAAATCTCTGAGGAATGTTTCCAACACCTTGTTGAATCTATGCCACCAAGAATGGAGGCCGGTGAGTGTTTATAGTTCCTATTCCAAGTATAATAAATGGAACCTTATAAGGGATCAAAATTGTCTTAATAAATGTTTTTCATTAAATATAAAATGTATTTATGAATGACATAAAAAGTACATACATCACAAAGCAAAAAAAATCCTGCTCATATCTAGTTCTCCACCATGCTGTAATCCAAATATTGTTTTACAAGTATTATCACGCATTTGTAGTAGTGGCTGTATTTGCTGGGCACAGTGGCTGGCTGCATATGATGGGCAAAGGGGCTGCATTTGATGGCAAAGTGGCTGCATTTGATGGGCAAAGTGGCTGCATTTGATAGGCACAGTGGCTGTATTTGGTGGGCAAAGTGGCTGAATCTGATAGGCACAGTGAGGCTGCAATTGATGGGTTTTTTTTTTAAGTATTTTTCAGAATTTTTCAGTTCGTTTGTGCCCCCCCCCCAAAAAAAAAATGTTGAGCACCAGCCGCCATTGCACTGTGCCCACCAAATACAGCCACTGTGCCCATCATATGCAGCCAGGCATGTCCCCTGGTCACTTTAACCAACGCCGCTTATGTGGCGGGGCTCTGCTCCTGGAGTGACGGGGCTCTCCTCCTCTTCTTCTGCGGTGGCAGGAAGCGGCGACTCCCGTGTCCGCTCAGCTCCTCCAGCGGCTTCCTCTGCCGTTTCTTCTCTTCCGCCAAAGGGTTAGGCATCCAATAGGATCACCTAATGCTTTGGCCAAACGGGAGACAGGTCTCACAGACCTGCCTCCTGATTGGCAGGGAGGAACGTTAATGTGAAAATAGCGAAAATTCATTTGCTATGTCACACAACAGGGTGGGATCGGGACGCAGTGCTCTGTGCCCCGAGCCCACCCTAATTTGAAGCCTATTAGAGCCTCTAGCTCTAATCACGTGCTTCAAAATAAACACCCCACACCTATCCCCGCCATAGTATTTCATGTGTCCGACATCCTGAAAGGGGCCGTGCACATGAAAAGGGAGGGCGACGGAGGTGCCGGAGGGGGGTGGTGCCCGTGCGCCCACAATGCACAGGCCGCCACTGGTAACAACACATTGTACTTAGAATTGAATTATTGAAGGAAGTTACAGGAAGTTCAACACATCCCTAATTATAAAATGTAAAAAAAAATGCCCGTTAGAGAAAGTATAAATGAAAAATACAAAAGAAAATATAAAAAAATTCCCCAATAGAAAAATCGGTTCCTAAACTCCAAAACACAAATGTATCTTCAGGCCCCGCGACGCACCGGTACATTGCGGGGTTGAAGTTGTCATATCGGGATGATGCAGCTGTTTTCAGCAAGCAATGCTTTTTTTTGTAATGCCCTGTACACACGGTCGGATTTTCCGACGGAAAATGTGTGATAGGACCTTGTTGTCGGAAATTCCGATCGTGTGTGGGCTCCATCTGACTTTTTCCATCGGAATTTCCGACACACAAAGTTTGAGAGCAGGCTATAAAATTTTCCGACAACAAAATCCGTTGTCGGAAATTCCGATCGTGTGTACACAAATCCGACGCACAAAGTGCCACGCATGCTCAGAATAAATAAAGAGATGAAAGCTATTGGCCACTGCCCTGTTTATAGTCCCGACGTACGTGTTTTACGTCACCGCGTTCAGAATGATCGGATTTTCCGACAACTTTGTGCGACCCTGTGTATGCAAGACAAGTTTGAGCCAACATCCGTCGAAAAAAAATCCATGGATTTTGTTGTCGGAATGTCCGATCAATGTCCGACCGTGTGTACGGGGCATAAAAGTGATCCTAGTGGCTATAACTGCTGGATCGCTTTTACAGGTGGCAGAAGGGAGTCCTCCCCTCACGCTGCCTCCTGCTGCCTTTCCAGGTTTTCCTGTTCCACCAGAGAGACTGAAGCCGGCGGTAGTGACAGTATTTGGTTGTAACATGACAAAATGTGGAAAATTTCAAGGGGTGTGAATACTTTTTCAAGTCACTGTAATTCAGCGTACACACGGGCGGACTTTTCGACCCGGACTGGTCCGACGGACCGAGTCTGGCGGACAATCCGATCTTGTGTGGGCTTCATCGGACCTTCAGCGGACTTTTCCAGTAGAAAAATCTGAGGGACTTTAGATTTGGAACAGACTTCAAATCTTTCCGACGGACTCGAGTTCCGGTCGAAAAATCCGCTCGTCTGTATGCTAGTCCGACGGACGAAAACCCACGCTAGGGCAGCTATTGGCTACTGGCAATCAACTTCCTTATTTTAGTCCGGTCATACGTCATCGCGTACGAATCCGTCGGACTTTGGTGTGATCGTGTGTAGGCAAGTCCGTTCACTCGAAAGTCCGTCGGAAGTCCGTCGAGAGTCCGCCGGAATGGCCGTCGGCCTGTTGTTGCCGAAAAGTCCGCTCGTGTGTACGCGGAGACACAAAAGAAAGTCAATATTATTCTGCAGGATTCACATAAGATAAACTTGATTTGCGTAGCATCCTTTCAGTGAAAAGTTGGAGTCTGCCCTTCTTTGTAAGCCCCAAGGACGCATTTCATTCCGCTGAACAGAAACACCAACAAAGGAAATGTAAACAGTCCTTCAGATTCTATAGAGAGGACTCATCGCCCGGGAAAAGCTCTACATGTAAACTTGGTGGTTAAGAGTTTTTCTTTCTTTCTTTCTTTTTTTTTTTTTTCTCTTCCCACTATTGAGAGGACTTCAGCCATCTCTGAGCCCTTGCGAGGAAAATCTCTTCCTCCACGCAATGTACGGCAAACAGGAATAATGTGCGCATTTGTTAACTTACATGCCATTAAATCGAACTGACATAAAAAACATTCCATCGTGTTGTGTTTAGTAAGTAAAAGTTTGACTTTGTGTGGGTTAAAGAACAATCACGCTGTACAGCGAACAATTTTTTTTTTTTTACTTCATTGGAATGAATAATATTTGAATAGAACGTAAACAAGTCTTTATTACAAGTCAAAGAAGATAAAAGACCACTGAATGGAAACGTTGAAAGGTGAACTCCGGGGCTAAGCAAATATGTGTAACTCCAGTCATCGTGTGTCTTCTTTGAGTCTCGGTGAGCTTTGTGTATTTCTTTCAGATCTGTGCAGTATAATCCAGTGTGAAAATGTATAAAAAAGACTGGTCGCTGCCACTCTCTCTCCTTGTGCAGGGTGACTGGTCTTGTCTCCACCCCCTCCTGTAGTTTTCTGTAGTGGGTGGAGCCTGCTGGGCCCCTCCCATGTCTCTGCTCTCTCTCCTTGTGCAGGGTGACTGGTCTTGTCTCCGCCCCCTCCTGTAGTTTTCTGTAGTGGGTGGAGCCTGCTGGGCCCCTCCCATGTCTTTGCTCTCTCTCCTTGTGCAGGGTGACTGGTCTTGTCTCTGCCCCCTCCTGTAGTTTTCTGTAGTGGGTGGAGCCTGCTGGGCCCCTCCCACAGCTCTGCTCTCTCTCCTTGTGCAGGGTGACTGGTCTTGTCTCTGCCCCCTCCTGTAGTTTTTTGTAGTGGGTGGAGCCTGCTGGGCCCCTCCCACATCTCTGCTCTCTCTCCTTGTGCAGGGGGACTGGTCTTGTCTCCGCCCCTCCTGTAGTTTTTTGTAGTGGGTGGAGCCTGCTGGGCCTATCCCACATCTCTGCTCTCTCTCCTTATGCAGGGTGACTGATCTTGTCTCCGCCCCCTACTGTAGTTTCCTGTAGTGGGCGGAGCCTGCTGGGCCTCTCCCACAGCTCTGCTCTCTCTACTTGTGCAGGGTGACTGATCTTGTCTCCACCCTCTCCTGTAGTTTTCTGTAGTGGGCGGAGCCTGCTGGGCCTCTCCCACATCTCTGCTCTCTCTCCTTGTGCAGGGTGACTGGTCATGTCTCCGCCCCCTCCTGTAGTTTTCTGTAGTGGGTGGAGCCTGCTGGGCCCCTCCCATGTCTCTGCTCTCTCTCCTTGTGCAGGGTGACTGGTCTTGTCTCCGCCCCTCCTGTAGTTTTCTGTAGTGGGTGGAGCCTGCTGGGCCCCTCCCACAGCTCTGCTCTCTCTCCTTGTGCAGGGTGACTGGTCTTGTCTCCGCCCCTTCCTGTAGTTTTTTGTAGTGGGTGGAGCCTGCTGGGCCTCTCCCACATCTCTGCTCTCTCTCCTTGTGCAGGGTGACTGGTCTTGTCTCCGCCCCCTCCTGTAGTTTTCTGTAGTGGGTGGAGCCTGCTGGGCCTCTCCCACAGCTCTGCTCTCTCTCCTTGTCTGGCCTTGTCTCCACCCCTCCTGTAGTTTTCTGTAGTGAGTGGAGCCTGCTGGACCTCTCCCTCATCACATCTCTGCTCTCCTTGTGCAGAGTGACTGGTCTTGTCTCCGCCCCCTCCTGTAGTTTTCTGTAATGGGTGGAGCCTGCTGGGCCTCTCCCATGTCTCTGCTCTCTCTCCTTGTGCAGGGTGACTGGTCTTGTCTCCGCCCCCTCCTGTAGTTTTTTCTGTGGTGGGTGGAGCCTGCTGGGCCTCTCCCACATCTCTGCTCTCTCTTCTTGTGCAGGGGGACTGGTCTTGTCTCCGCCCCCTCCTGTAGTTTTTTGTAGTGGGTGGAGCCTGCTGGGCCTATCCCACATCTCTGCTCTCTCTCCTTATGCAGGGTGACTGGTCTTGTCTCCGCCTCCTCCTGTAGTTTTTTCTGTAGTGGGTGGAGCCTGCTGGGCCTCTCCCACATCTCTGCTCTCTCTTCTTGTGCAGGGGGACTGGTCTTGTCTTCGCCCCCTCCTGTAGTTTTTTGTAGTGGGTGGAGCCTGCTGGGCCTATCCCACATCTCTGCTCTCTCTCCTTATGCAGGGTGACTGATCTTGTCTCCGCCCCCTCCTGTAGTTTTCTGTAGTGGGCGGAGCCTGCTGGGCCTCTCCCACATCTCTGCTCTCTCTCCTTGTGCAGGGTGACTGGTCATGTCTCCACCCCCTCCTGTAGTTTTTTCTGTGGTGGGTGGAGCCTGCTGGGCCTCTCCCACGTCTCTGCTCTCTCTCCTTGTGCAGGGTGACTGGTCTTGTCTCCGCCTCCTCCTGTAGTTTTTTCTGTAGTGGGAGGAGCCTGCTGGGCCTCTCCCACAGCTCTGCTCTCTCTCCTTGTGCAGGGTGACTGGTCTTGTCTCCGCCCCCTCCTGTAGTTTTCTGTAATGGGTGGAGCCTGCTGGGCCTCTCCGACATCACATCTCTGCTCTCTCCTTGTGCAGGGTGACTGGTCTTGTCTCCGCCCCCTGCTGTAATTTTCTGTGGTGGGTGGAGCCTGCTGGGCCTCTCCCACGTCTCTGCTCTCTCTCCTTGTGCAGGGTGACTGGTCTTGTCTCCGCCCCCTCCTGTAGTTTTTTCTGTGGTGGGTGGAGCCTGCTGGGCCTCTCCCATGTCTCTGCTCTCTCTCCTTGTGCAGGGTGACTGGTCTTGTCTCCACCTCCTCCTGTAGTTTTTTCTGTAGTGGGTGGAGCCTGCTGGGCCTCTCCCACATCTCTGCTCTCTCTCTTTGTGCAGGGGGACTGGTCTTGTCTCCGCCCCCTCCTGTATTTTTTTGTAGTGGGTGGAGCCTGCTGGGCCTCTCCCACAGCTCTGCTCTCTCTACTTGTGCAGGGTGACTGGTCTTGTCTCCACCCTCTCCTGTAGTTTTCTGTAGTGGGCGGAGCCTGCTGGGCCTCTCCCACATCTCTGTTCTCTCTCCTTATGCAGGGTGACTGATCTTGTCTCCGCCCCCTCCTGTAGTTTTCTGTAGTGGGCGGAGCCTGCTTGGCCTCTCCCACAGCTCTGCTCTCTCTACTTGTGCAGGGTGACTGGTCTTGTCTCCACCCTCTCCTGTAGTTTTCTGTAGTGGGCGGAGCCTGCTGGGCCTCTCCCACATCTCTGCTCTCTCTCCTTGTGCAGGGTGACTGGTCATGTCTCCGCCCCCTCCTGTAGTTTTCTGTAGTGGGTGGAGCCTGCTGGGCCCCTCCCACAGCTCTGCTCTCTCTCCTTGTGCAGGGTGACTGGTCTTGTCTCTGCCCCCTCCTGTAGTTTTCTGTAGTGGGTAAAACCTGCTGGGCCTCTCCCACATCTCTTATCTCTCTAATTGTGCAGGGGGACTGAGCAATTAAAAAGGAGAAGTACAGCCAAAGCTTGTTTGGCTGTACTTCCCCTGTGGATCACAGGAGTGCAGCAGTGGCGGCTGGTGCTCAATATTTTGGGGGAGGCAGCAAACCAACACCAATCCCCCACTCCACGAGAATGCGGCGATCTGAGGCAGAGGCCTCCTTACCTTAGGAAGGAGGCAGATCAGGCAGACATGGATCCTGGCTGCAGCTCCCTGCTTCGGGACCATCGCTTCTCCTCCCGGCCCAACAGGAAGTGGGTCCTTACTGAGATCCGATTGGCCAGGAGTCCTGAAACTCTCTGGCCAATCAGGTCTCAGGAACTGCTTCCTGAATGGGTAGAAGGAGAAAAAGGAAGACAATAGTGAATATTAATTTGCTATTTTCACACAAGTGGGCCCACCCGAGCCCATCCTTTTTTGAAGCCAATTAGAGCCTCAGGCTCTAATCATGTGCTTCTAAAAAAAAAAACCTATTGAAATCCATGCATCTGGCACCCCGCATGTAGATTAGGGGGGGCGGCACCCCCTATGCATGGATCTCGCCACTGGAGTTCAGTTCGTTTTTCACTCCTGTGACCCCGAGTCAATACTTTGTAGAACCACCTTTCACTGCAATTACAGCTGCAAGTCTTTTTGGGCATGTCTCTACCAGCTAGAGAGGGACATTTTTGCTCCTTCTTTGCAAAATAGCTCAAGCTCTGGATGGAGAGAGTCTGTGAACAGCAATTTTCAAGTCTTGCCACAGATTTTTAATTGGATTTAGATCTGGGCTTTGACTGGGTCATTCTAACACATGAATATGCATTGATCTAAACCATTCCATTGTAGCTCTGGCTGTATGTTTAGGGTCGTTGCCCTTCTGGAAGGTGAACATCTGACTCACAGGCAGCATCACCGAGACCTCCCTCTTCTTTCTAGAAAGTGCTGGAAAGAGAGGAGGAGAGGTGGAGCTGCCTGAGGTGTTCTAAGGAGCTCTGCCAATCACCAACTTGGATTGGCAGGGGGCAGGCCTCATTAAATACCCAGGGTCAGCCCAGCTGGGGAGGAGTTGGAGTTGTTCAGAGCTTCGAGATGGAATACTAGCCTGTCGGGGGCTTTGAGGGAGCCCCCCAGTCTGCAGGAGGGTGACCTTGGGCCTAGGCTCGGGTACGGACAGAGCCCTTAAAGAAATAGTGAATGTTCTGGACAGGAGGCACAGGAGGAGCAAGAGAGGACAGCAGGAGAGAGCATTGCCGGCAAGTCTCCAGGAAGAGGAACAACTGGTCGCAGCCAGGAGGGCTGGAGAGTGACGTGCACAGTCAGGAGGACTGGGGAGGCATGCCTAAGAGGACTAGGAGGATGCAGTCTGGGATGGGTACAGAGCCAGCGGTGTGGAATGTAGTGTCATGGGCAGTGGAGAAGGGCAGCTGCAGCCAGGAGGGCCAGCAGGGCCTGAAGATGGGTTACTGGGCTTTTTAACCGAACGTAGGACAGCTAGCACCAGAACTTTCTATCTGCTACACTTTAGGGGCTCGCGGTTCCTGCTTGCAAAAGGCAATTGCTAAGGCCTGGCTGAGGCAGTGTCAGGCCTAACCATTTTGTGCTAGCTGTACCTGGAGCATTAGAGAGGAAGAGATGTGCAGGAGGAGAAACGGAGTGTATATACCAGCGTGTATATAGTTTGTCCAAGCAAGTTCTGCAAAATTCCATTGGGCATCCCATACTTCCTATACCCCATCCAAGTTCAAATCCCTCAATAAAACATAAAAACAAGCATATGGACTGTTTTCTGTCTTGGAGTGTCTGAGAGGTGAATGCCGGGCTGGACAGGGTGAGAGGTGGGCCACATCACTGGGCAGCCCCTATGGGGGTACCGTTACACCACTCTTCCATAAAGGCCAGGACTTATTGTTGTCCTGTGGACAGATTCTCCCACCTGAGCTCTGGATCTCTGCAGCTTCTCCAGAGTTACCATGGGCCTCTTGACTGCTTCTCTGATGAATGCTCTCCTTGCCCGGCTTGTCAGTTTAGGTGGACGGCATTGTCTTGGTAGGTTTGCTGTTGGGCCATACTCGTTCCATTTTCGGATGCATGGATTGAACAGAGCTTCGTGAGATGTTCAAAGCTTGGGATTTTTTTTTTATAACCTAACCCTGTTTAAACTTCTCCATAACTTTATCCCTGACCTGTCTGGTGTGTTTCTTGTGGTCACAATATTAATCACATCTCCAAGAGATGAGCAGACAGACAGAAACTCAAAGTTGACTCAATTAACAATGGGAATTCACACCTAGGAGGTACACAATGGGGCAAAGACACACATAACACCTTAAACAGATTATAGCAGGAGACCCCAGTATCAGGTTGGTTTGAGCTGAATATATTAACATCTAACATCAAGCTTGAGAAAGGAACTTGCATGCCTGGACAAGGCACGGCGCATGCTGCAAAATGCGTTGCAAAGTACTCTGGATCCTCGGACGTCACCACGCTCAACGTTGCCTCCTCCACGTTGCGGTCCATGGTGCGCTACACAGCTTCAGTACAACACCAGCAGACTTCATACACCGGCTCTGAGGCCACCGAGGCACATCTCCCCAACGAACAGGCAATGTCAACCCAGACACATGGATCCTCTACATGACAGATCAGCTTATGTTTTTACTACTTGTGTGAGTAGCACTAATTAGGGGTCTAATAAATTCCTACTTATCCTACTACACTTAGAGGTGATTTTCCTCTTTTCTGCTTCGTCCTTATCTACAGAGTCAGCTACAGCTCTCGGATCAGCCTGCCCTATAGTGTTATGGATTTGTATATGAAATATATATGAACTTAGTTGGACCAGGTAGTTGCCTTTGCACCAACCTTTCTCCATTTTTATATGGACCAGCTGGTTCTTCTGATAGCTGGATCAAATTTAGGATTTTCTACATGAGCACATCATCCATACATTTTTTAGTCAGTCCCTAGGTGGTTCTATAAGGCCAGGGCATACTATTTTGCATCAGCATGCAGATGTCCAGGCCCAATCTGTCTATTCAGTTTCTGAACTGTGGACATTAGTCCATACAGAAATTTCTTTGAATGATTATATACAGTATGACGGACCATCCAACACCCAGCCTGGGTTCCTCCGTCAAGATACGGCTTCCTCCACTCTGGAACCAGGAACTGGGCATTATAGCTGAATATTGCGCCCAAGAACTAGACGACACTAGTTTAGGTGCAAACTAGAACTGACATTGTAAATTCACACAGAATATACACTCACCAGACACTTTATTAGGTACACCTGTTCAATTGCTTGGTAACACAAATTGCTAATCAGCCAATCACATGGCAGCAACTCAATGCATTTAGGCATCTAGAAATGGTGGAGACGACTTGCTGAAGTTCAAATTGAGCATCAGAATGGGGAATAAAGAGGATTTAAGAGACTTTAAACGTGACATAGTTGTTGGTGCCAGACGGGCTGGTCTGAGTATTTCTGGGATTTTTACACACAACCATCTCTCGGTTTACAGAGAATGGTCTGAAAAAGAGAAAAATATCCAGTGAGTGGCAGATGTGTGGAGGAAAATGCCTTGTTGATGTCAGAGGTCAGAGGAAAATGGGCAGACTGGTTCGAGATGATAGAAAGGCAACAGTAACTCAAATTACCACTCGTTACATCTAAGGTATGCAGAATACCATCTCTGAGCACACAACACATCCAACCTTGAAGCAGATAGGCTACAGCAGCAGAAGACCACCGGGTGCCACTCCAGTCAGCTAAGAGCAGGAAACTCAGGCTACATTTGGCACAGACTCACCAAAATTGGACAATAGAAGATTGGAAAAACATTGCCTGGTCTGATGAGTCTCGATTTCAGTTGCGACATTCAGAAGGTAGGGTCAGAATTTGGCGCATGGATCCATCCTGCCTTGTATCACCGGTTCAGGCTGCTGGTGGTGGAGTAATGGTTTAAACACCCCGGCCTACCTGAGTATTTTTGCTGACCATGTCCATCCCTTTATGACTACAGTGTCCCCATCTTCTGATGGCTCCTTCCAGCAGGATAATGCACCATGTCACAAAGCTCCAATCATCTCACCACTGGACAATGAGGTCCCTGTACTCCAGTGGCCTCCACACTCACCACATCTCATCCAATAGAGCACCTTTGGGATGTGGTGGAAACAGGAGATTGGCATCATGGATGTGCAGCCGACAAATCTGTAGTAACTGAGTGATGTTATCATGTCACTATGGAGGAAAATCTCTGAGGAACGTTTCCAAAAGCTTGTTACATCTATGCCACCAAGAATTAAGGCAGTTCTGAAGGCAAAAAGGGGTCCAACCCAGTACTAGCAAGGTGTACCTAATAAACTGACCAGTGAGTGTATATACCACACAAATTCAGGTAAGAGCTTGATCATATTATCCTAAATGATGCAAACTGTAAACAGTAATGCAGGGGTGCCCAAACTTTTGAGGAGCGAGGGCCACTTTAGCGACTTGGTAACCAGTCGCGGGCCATAATGAGCATAAAGGGCGGACGGCAGGTCTGTGTCCACTCTGCATATGTAGAGCAGACATGAACGCAGCCCGTTCTACCCTAAGGGCCCTCTGATCCACCCAGACAGAAGGGGACAGATGCCCTTCTGTTTTTTTTAAGCAGATCGGATTGCAGATAAGTGGGTGTAAATGGGCACAAGTCCATTTAGATATTCCGCTCTATAGAGGTGAATGGAGAGTCCGTTTGAGTCCACCTGAAAAACAAACAGGCGGACCCTGAAAGGGGCCTAAGGCTGCTTTCACGCTGATGCACAGCGGTTTACCGGCACCTCAACTGACCTCAAACTTCACTTCTTCCTCAGGATTCCTGCAGCTGGCTGCTGCTGTCCCCCAGGCAGTTATGGCTAATGGCTGCTGCTGGCTGTCCTCTTGGGCTGGTACTGCCGGTGGGTATTGCTGACAGGTGCTGGTACTGCTGGCTGGTACTGCTGTTGGGAACTGCCAGCTGGTACTGCTGGCTGGTACTGGTACTGCTGGTGGGTACTGGTACTGCTGGTGGGTACTGGTACTGCTGGTGGGTACTGGTACTGCTGTTACTGGTACTGCTGGCTGGTACTGCTAGGGGGGTACTGCTGACTGGTACTGATGGCTAGTACTGCTGGCTGGTACTGGTGCTACTGGCGGGTACTGGTACTGCTGGCTGGTACTTGTACTGCTGACTGGTACTGCTGGGGGATACTGCTGGCTGGTACTGGTACTGCTGGTGGGTACTGCTGGTTGGTACTGCTGGCTGGTACTGATGACTGGTACTGATGGTGGGTACTGGTACTGCTGGTGGTTACTGCTGGCGGGTACTGGTACTGCTGGCTGGTACTGGTACTGATGACTGGTACTGCTGGCTGATACTGGTACTGATGGCGGGTACTGGTACTGCTGACAGGTACTGGTGGCTGGCACTAGTACTGATAACTGGTACTGATAGTGATGACTGGTACTGCTGGCTGGTACTGGTACTGATGGCGGGTACTGGTATTGCTGGCTGGTACTGATGGTGGGTACTGGCACTGATGGCAGGTACTGATAGCTGGTACGGATACTTGTACTGCTGGCTGGTACTGCTGGCTGTTGTCCCAGATCACGGGTTCCTGTGTCCCGACCCACCATCCCCGAGCATCACTATGACAGAAGCATGCGGCTGCAGTAGAGAGCAGAGCCAATGCTTCCTGTCACAGGTGGAGTACATTTGGTATCACTCCGCCTGTAAAGGAGCCTACGCTATACATGAAGCATCGGCTCTGCTTCCTCTAACGGCAGCTCCATTCTTCGCACTGATGCTCGGAGATGGCGGGTCGAGAACCCACGATCTGGGCTTGCAGACCCACCATCTCAGAGCAAGACACGGCAGGCCACATCAGAGGGTGCGGTTGGGCACCCCTGCAGTAATGTCAATACATCCAATAAACAGCTAATATAAACATAAACAGTATGCTAATTAAACAGTAAGCTAATTAACAACTAGTTACTTAGACAAGCCTAGGTGTCAGTGCCCACACAGATAGTTTGGCACCAGTATTGAAGAAAGAAGACCCAGGGCTGTCCACATCTCATTAACCAGCTTCCAGTTGTGTAATCTGTCCACTAGACCAGTGGTTCTCAACCTCAGTCCTCAAGTACCCCAACTGGCCATGTTTTGGGAACTTTCCTTAGATAAAATAGCTCTTATCAATACCATCCCATTGATATAACATTAACATTAATAAATCAGGGGGACCAGATGGCTTGCATCCGAAGGTACTTAGGGAACTCAGTCAAGTGATTGCCAGACCATTGTTCCTAATTTTTACAGTCTACTGACTGGAATGGTACCAGCTGATTGGAGAAAAGCCAATGTAGCACCAATATTTAAAAAGGGCCCAAAATACATCCCTGGGAATTACAGACCAGTTAGCCTAACATCAATAGTATGTAAACTCTTGGAGGGGATGATAAGGGACTATATACAAGATTTTAGTAATGAGAACAGTATCATTAGCAGTAATCAGCATGGATTCATGAAGAATCGTTCTTGCCAAACCAATCTATTAACCTTCTATGAAGAGGTGAGTTGCCATCTAGATAAAGGAAGGCCCGTAGACGTGGTGTATCTGGATTTTGCAAAAGCATTTGACACAGTTCCCCATAAACGTTTACTGTACAAAATAAGGTCCGTTGGCATGGACCATAGGGTGAGTACATGGATTGAAAACTGGCTACAAGGGCGTGTTCAGAGGGTGGTGATAAATGGGGAGTACTCAGAATGGTCAGGGGTGGGTAGTGGGGTCCCCCAGGATTCTGTGCTGGGACCAATCCTATTTAATTTGTTCATAAACGATCTGGAGGATGGGATAAACAGTTCAATCTCTGTATTTGCAGACGATACTAAGCTAAGCAGGGCAATAACTTCTCGGCAGGATGTGGAAACCTTGCAAAAAGATCTGAACAAATTAATGGGGTGGGCGACTACATGGCAAATGAGGTTAAGTGTAGAAAAATGTAAAATAATGCATTTGGGTGGCAAAAATACGAATGTAATCTATAGACTGGGGGGAGAACCTCTGGGGGAATCTAGGATGGAAAAGGACCCGGGGGTCCTAGTAGATGATAGGCTCAGCAATGGCATGCAATGCCAAGCTGCTGCTAATAAAGCAAACAGAATATTGGCATTAAAAAGGGATCAACTCCAGAGATAAAACGATAATTCTCCCACTCTACAAGACTCTGGTCTGGCCGCACCTGGAGTATGCTGTCCAGTTCTGGGCACCAGTCCTCAGGAAGGATGTACTGGAAATGGAGCGAGTAAAAAGAAGGGCAACAAAGCTAATAAAGGATCTGGAGGATCTTAGTTATGAGGAAAGGTTGCGAGCACTGAACTTATTCTCTCTGGAGAAGAGACGCTTGAGAGGGGATATGATTTCGATATACAAATACCGTACTGGTGACCCCACAATAGAAATAAAACTTTTTCGCAAAGAGAGTTTAACAAGACTCGCGGCCACTCATTAAAATTAGAAGAAAAGAGGTTTAACCTTAAATTACGTAGAGGGTTCTTTACTGTAAGAGCGGCAAGGATGTGGAATTCCCTTCCACAGGCGGTGGTCTCAGCGGGGAGCATTGATAGCTTCAAGAAACTATTAGATAAGCACCTGAATGACCGCAACATACAGGGATATGTAATGTAATACTGACATATAATCACACACATAGGTTGGACTTGATGGACTTGTGTCTTTTTTCAACCTCACCTACTATGTAACTATGTAACTATATTGATTTAAAGCAGCTGTGCAAATTAAAAGAAAACCTGAAAACATGGCCCGTTGGGGGGTACTTGAGGACTGAGGTTGAGAACCACTGCACTAGACAAATCCTCCTAAGACAAAACTCAATCAATGTTCCAACAGTCTGAAAAAGTGGAATTCATTTATCTTCATAGATTTCTTGAGGGAGTGTAAGAGTCCAGGGCTTACTACGCATGCACCAATGGTGCGTTGCCGCAAGAGGAAATACGTGCCAACTGAGCATGCGCCAAAGACCCTCAGTGCGCCAACTCGCACCTGCGCAGAAGACCTAATGGAAAAAGGCGGGAAAATGCCCAGGAGGTGCACAGGAAGTGACCTCAACTTGATGGAAAAAGGCGGAAATGCCCAGGAGGTGCACAGGAAGTGATCTCAATCTGATGGAAAAAGTCGGGAAAATGCCCAGGAGGCTCACAGGAAGTGACCTCAAACTTCCCTATATAAGCCCAGCCCAGACACTGCCAAATTGCTGGATTATCTTCAGTCCCCCCTTGTTCCTGTGCTAGTGTGTGATTTGTCTGAACTTGTTGTGACCTGAAAACCTATTTGACTACTCTTGATTGCTGTTTGCCATTGACCTGGGATTTGTACCTTGACCACTACTTCTTTGTCCCTTTTGTACTCAGCTGCCAGATTGGAACCGACCCCAGCTTGGATCTTGTCCATTCTTCTTCTAATTAACCCTTTTATACTTTGTTGCCGAACTGGACTTGACCTCTGCTCGGATCTCGGACTAAGGCTTGCACGGTGCTCCGCACCCTTGGTACCTGTGCCACTCGGTGTCCACCAAGTCTCTGTCTCCATCTCCAGAGGCTTCAAGGACCCGAGGTGCAAGGGAGGCCTCCCCACTACTTCGGTCTCACATCAGGAACGTGGTCCTCGTGACAGGGAGATTGTTGATAAAAATTTCTGTTCTAAGTGGAGGAGCCTCTTTAACCCAGTCTGCAGGAGGGCCACCATATTTCCTCTGACCATTAACCTGTAGAAGATTGTTATTACCTCTTTCCATCCACTCCAGGAGGGACGCTTTATTGTCCTTATTCAGAGAAGTAGTCCAAGCCTCGCTCTCAGTGTTCATCACATTGTTGTCTATCATTAAAGAATGATCTGCTGTCTCCATGGGATCAGAGGCTGAACTGATCTCTTTGCCATGCTCTGACCGGGAGAAGCAAGAAAGAGAATTTTGGTCAGGGGGACTTTGAATGAGGCCAATCATTATATAGAGTAGGCACATAATAGGATATAAATCACAGTATTACTTGTATGATTTTATTACATAATTGTCAAGGCTGGGCTCAGCCCTTCCTTCTCAGAGCTGGCCGCTCAGCTGTCAGCTAATTGCCAGCTCCTATCTCTCCACAGTTACTCAGCTGTTGATGATATCCTGCTCATCAGTCCTGTCTACTTAAGCCGTTCAGCCCAGTGGATCTCTGCCTTCGCCTTAGTCAACATCACAGAGACGCTCTCCTGCATTCCTGTTAAAAGACTAGCTTTGCTGACATCCCTTCTGGCTCCAAATCCTGCTTCCTGTTTTACTACGCTCATCTCCAGCTCCCTGACATTTGGCTTGTCTGACTATCCGTTCTGGTTCCTAAACTCTGGCTATGTTTTGACTATGTTTTGTTCTATTTACTTTTATTATTAAACAAGTGTGATTTAACTGTACTTCTGTCTCGGTCTGATTTCATGGTTTCTGACAGTAATATCCAACAAAAAGGGGGGGAGGGGGTTGGACTTTAAATGAAAGATGTATACCAAAAAGCAGTCATTGCAAAGAACATTTTACTATACCTTGTGAGATCATATACAGCATACTCAATGACAGAAAGTACATACACAAAATCGTATAAAACGCAAGGCATGGTAAAAACCACATATACATATTGACGCAATGGTACTTTGGCATATCATGGGGTGAAGACAAGTCCTACACAACATAGGCCACTGGAAGGGCTGGATGGTGTTTAAAAATCTTGAGTGAAACAATGTAAAAGACATATAAGATAATCAGTATATCAGGGCTGGGCTCAGCCCTTCCTTCTCTGAGCTGGTCGCTCAGCTGTCAGCTAATTGCCAGCTCCTATCTCTCCACAGTTACTCAGCTGTTGATGATATCCTGCCCGTCAGTCCTGCCTACTTAAGCCGTCCAATCCAGAGGAGCTCTGCCTTCGCCTTAGTCAACTTCACTGAAACTCTCCTGCGATCCTGTTCAATACTTGCTTTGCTGACATCCCTTCTGGCTCCAGATCCTGCTTGCTGTTCCACTACATTGATCCCTGACTTCTGGCTTGGCTGACTATCCGTTCTGGTTACTGAACTTTGGCTATGTTTTGACTACGTCTGTTCTTTTTACTTTTATTATTAAACAAGTGTGATTTAACTGTACTTCTGTCTCGGCCTGATTTCATGGGTTCTGACACTGTATGGACATCATGCATCTATGTCGGACCAACACGTTTCGTTGGGGTATATCAACTCTTCAGGGGCAAATGCAATGGCAATCTGTAAGGAGACATAACCATATGGTATAATATTGTAGCTAAATAATAGGGGTAAGTAATGGGTGTAAGGGTCAGAATGGACATCCCTATAAATACTCACGTCAACTGCATAGATGTGAACAGAGGATCGGAGCTGCTCGAGATGTCTGGCATGGGTGCTGAGGTAGAGACACATGGACAAGCCGGGAGCACTGTGGATTCCCTGAAGACAATGTGCAAGTATAGGTGACAGTGAGCTAATGCTTCTGTGGATTAAAATCGGTAGTATATATTGAATGTATAACCAGGAGAAGCAGACAAAATCCCCAGTCTCCACCATGGGCCATAATCAGTGGGTAGAAGGCTAGCCCCTAGTCCCCTCCAAAAGCCCCTGTCCCAGTTTGGTCTGTCACATACAGTGTCTAATATCACAACCATCCTTACACCTAACTAGGGATGACCTACGTTCTTGGCCCGGGTCATTTGGATAAATCTGGCATGTTTTCAGCACTGCACGCCTCTGAGAACTATGGCATCAATGAGCCTCTCCTGCCTCGGTTGCTGTTTCATCGCGGAAAGAAGGTAAAATGTTGAGTTTAATTGGTTATTTTTAGTAATCTCAGAAAAAAAAGAACCTTTTACATTTTAATTAGATCGGTGCTATTTTGTACTTCAAACAAATGATGTAGCAGACAGAATATCAGATAAAAATGTGGGGAAATTAAAGGAATGCAATCTCTTTTTTGTGATGAGTTAAAAAAAGAACTTGATCTGATCAATATTAAAGTGGGATTAAATCCAAAACCAAGAATGTAATATATTGCAACTTACCAACCGTTAGATGTGGTGGCTGCATTCGTTTTTTTCCCCCTCTGTTTTCACCTGGTGATCTGGCCAGTAACACACGTCCCGAAGGATCTTGCACCAGCCTCATGACGGTTCACAGCACTCAGGGCCGCCATCAGGGGGGTACAGCCCTTATAACTGTAAGGGGCCCCGCGGCCCGAGGGGCCAGGCCCGGGGCCAGGCAGGACGGGTGAAGGGGATCTGTGCTGTGCAGCATAGAAATGATCTCATAGTTTCTGCAGTTCTCCTGTCATTGATTTTAGACATCGAGCTCCTTACTGCCACCTCTGGCTACTATTTGCATGTGCAGCCCTCGTGTGACAGTTATCTGCCTGTACTATACTTCTTAGCAACATGTCAGCTTCATAAAAACGAGCTGGGACCAGGTAGGGGCTGTGAAGGAAAGGGAGGGGGCTGTTTGTGTACAGGGAGGGGGCAGAGGCTTGTGTGTGTACAGATTTGTGTATGTAGGGCTGCCATATATACAGGTGTGGGGGGGTGGCTGACATATATACAGGTGTGTGTGTGTGGGGGGGTGGCTGCCATATATACAGGTGTGGGGTGTGGCTGACATATACACAGGTGTGTGGGGGGGCGCTGACATATATACAGGTGTGTGTGGGGGGTGGCTAACATATGTACAGGTGTGTGTGGGGGGGCGCTGACATACATACAGGTGTGTGTGGGGGAGGGCGCTGACATATATACAGGTGTGTGTGGTGGAGGGCGCTGACATATATACAGGTGTGTGTGGGGGGAGGGTGCTGACATATATACAGGTGTGTGTGGGGGGAGGGCGCTGACATATATACAGGTGTGTGTGGGGGGAGGGCGTTGACATATATACAGGTGTGTGGGGGGAGGGCATTGACATATATACAGGTGTGTGTGGGGGGGCTGACATGTATACAGGTGTGTGGAGGGGTGGCTGACATATATACAGGTGTGTGTGGGGGGAGGGCGTTGACATATATACAGGTGTGTGGGGGGGGCGTTGACATATATTGACATATATACAGGTGTGTGAGGGGGGAGGGCGTTGACATATATACAGGTGGGGGGGCGTTGACATATATTGACATATATACAGGTGTGTGGGGGACACATACAGGTGTGTGGGGGGGCGTTGACATATATTGACATATATACAGTTGTGTGAGGGGAAGGGCGTTGACATATATACAGGTGTGTGGGGGGAGGGCGTTGACATATATACAGGTGTGTGTGGGGGGGGAGGGCGTTGACATATATACAGGTGTGTGGAGGGGTGGCTGACATATATATACAGGTGTGTGTGTGGGGGGGGCGCTGACATATATAGAGGTGTGTGGGGGCGCTGACATGTGTGTGGGGGGGCTAACATATATATACAGGTGTGTGTGGGGGGGGCTGACATATACACAGGTGTGTGTGGGGGCGCTGACTTATATAGAGGTGTGTGTGTGTGGGGGGCGCTGACATATATATACAGGTGTGTGGGGGGGGCTGACATGTATACAGGTGTGTGGAGGGGTGGCTGACATATATATACAGGTGTGTGTGTGTGGGGGGGGGGCGCTGACATATATATACAGGTGTGTGGGGGGAGGGCATTGACATATATACAGGTGTGTGTGGGGGGGCTGACATGTATACAGGTGTGTGGAGGGGTGGCTGACATATATATACAGGTGTGTGTGTGGGGGGGGCTGACATATATATACAGGTGTGTGTGGGGGGAGGGCGTTGACATATATACAGGTGTGTGGAGGGGTGGCTGACATATATATACAGGTGTGTGTGTGGGGGGCTGACATATATACAGGTGTGTGTGTGGGGGGGCTGACATATATAGAGGTGTGTGTGGGGGTGCTGACATGTGTGTGGAGGGGCTGACATATATATACAGGTGTGTGTGTGGGGGGCGCTGACATATATACAGGTGTGTGTGTGGGGGGGCTGACATATATAGAGGTGTGTGAGGGGGGCTGACATATATATACAGGTGTGTGTGTGGGGGGGCGCTGACATATACACAGGTGTGTGGAGGGGGCTGACATATATACAGGTGTGTGTGTGTGGGGGGCTGACATATATATAGGTGTGTGTGGAGGGGGCTGACATATTTACAGGTGTGTGGAGGGGGCTGACATATATACAGGTGTGTGTGTGGGGGGCTGACATATATACAGGTGTGTGTGGGGGGGGCTGACATATATACAGGTGTGTGTGGGGGGGGGGGGCGCTGACATATATAGAGGTGTGTGTGGGGGCGCTGATGTGTGTGTGTGTGGGGGGGCTGACATATATACAGGTGTGTGGAGGGGGCTGACATATATAGAGGTGTGTGTGTGGGGGGCTGACATATATACAGGTGTGTGTGGGGGGGGCTGACATATATACAGGTGTGTGTGGGGGGGGCGCTGACATATATAGAGGTGTGTGTGGGGGCGCTGATGTGTGTGTGGGGGCTGACATATATATACAGGTGTGTGGGGGGGGGCGCTGACATATACACAGGTGTGTGGGGGGGCGCTGACATATACACAGGTGTGTGTGGGGGGGGCTGACATATATATATAGGTGCGTGTGTGGGGGGGGTGCTGACATATATACAGGTGCATGGGGTGGCTGAGATATATACAGGTGTGTGTGAGGGGGGCTGCCATATATACAGGTGTGTGTGTGTATGGGGGGCTGCCATATTTACAGGTGTGTGTATGGGGGGGGGGGGCGACATATATACAGGTGTGTGTGTGTGGGGGCTGACATATATATAGGTGTGAGGGGGGGCTGACATATATACAGGTTTTGGGGGCAGACAAATATACAGGTGTGTGGGGAGGCTAACATATATACAGGTGTGTGTGTGTGGGGGGGTGGCTGCCATATATATACAGGTGTGGGGGGGGCTGACATATATACAGGATGAGGGGGGGCTGAATGCGTACAGGTGAGGTGGCCGGTGTGCGGATTCGGTAGGATGGCCAATGGGAAGGCCTGGGGAATGTTGGTGGTCAAGCTCGGGGGGAGGGGGGGAGCGGGGGGCCCAGGTCTAAAGCTGTGTAAGGGACCCAAAAATTTCTGATGGCTGCCCTGCTCAGCCTCTCTGGTCAGAATGGTCTTCTGAGTTGGACTTGATGCTTGAGCTACACCTGTCCGTTGGCCTTTGCATTCTGTGGGTCTCACAGCCCCACCCCTGGTCTTCTCAACCCTTAAGATCAGTGTCGGCCGGTGCTCAATATTTTCCGAGGGAGACGGTCGGGAGGCCGGCTATCGACCACCCCAGCGTGCAGGAGACGGATGGGAAGGCGGCAATCAGAGGCCTTACCTTAGGAGACAGGGGAAAGGTAGAGCCGGAGAGTTGCTTCTCCTCCTGGCCGAACAGGACCTCACTGTTTTGTGTTCTACAAATTCTGTCTTCCTGCTGGGTAACAGAAATGGAAGGATCATCCCTATCCCACAGATTTTTTTTTCCAACATATTGTAAAATCCCTGAAAGTGTTGTAGAAGGTCCCTAGGGTGGCACTTAATGGTCCATCATGAGTGTCACATTGGCCAGGTGTCAATCACAATGTTCAGATGGATTAGACTTCATCTCCGATGAATTGATCTTATCTCGGAGGACATATAGGAGAATTATGTGACCTATAGAATCCCTTCGTATACACGAGTTAATTGTTCTTCCTCTGAGTTTCTCTGATTCACAGAAATTCAACATTCTGAAACACCAAAGTCATGTAAGCACCGAGACATCGAGCTTTTCTTTGTCGTAACGACGGAGCCCGGCGGTGGCTGTTTAACCGCCTTCTCTTCTCCTGCCTGTTCCGCTCAGGGAGATATTTATACCCTCCATGCTGAGCTCAGCACTTTTCTTATTCTTCCCCTCTGCTTGACAGCAAATATAATTCCATCCACCGCCGTCATGCTGGTGATGGAGAATCCGGTGTGACACCGGGGCATTAAAGGGTTAATGAATGAAAATTACTGAGAAAAATGTCAAAGATAAGATTTCGAGGGGGTGGGGAGCAAATGTTTGTCTTCGTCTCTGCGGAATATTAATTCAAACAGACATACAGATACAAAGGAGAACATTTCCAGATAATTAACGTTGTTGCTATTATTTGATATGACAAACATTTGTTTTTCAATTCAATCACTTGTGGCAGGGAGATTTATGTGCGGCATAAAGATCTTCGGGCACCGAACGTTTCAATGACCGGGAAGGTAAATTCAGAATGGCGGGGATTCATTTTGTGTTAGAGACCCGAACTGGGAGAAGCCTGGACAGGGCTAAAGCCTCATTAACACTTGAGCTGAGAATTTTTGGGGGTTTTCTGGTCATTTTTTAAGTGTTTTTTTTTTTTTTTTTTAGCCTTTGTACAGGTTTTTTTTTTTATTATTTTAGGTTTTTTTTTTTTAGCGTTTGTACAGGTTTTTTTTTTTATTATTTTATTTTTTTTTAGCGTTTGTACAGGGGGCTTTTTTTGGTAATTTTGTGAGGTTTTCTTGCGTTTGTACAGGTTTTTGGTAATTTTTGAATTTATTTTTTTGCGTTTGTACAGTGTTTTTTTTGGTAATTATTTTAGTTTTTTTTTTAGCATTTGTACAGTGTTTTTTGGTCCTTTTTTGAATGTTTTTTTTTACAGGGTTTTCTTTTTGGTAATTTCTTTAGGTTTTTTTTTGCGTTTGTTCAGGTTTTTGAACATTTTTTGGGTGTTTGTTTTGTTTGTATAGGTATTTTTTGGTCATTTTGTAAGTGATTTTTAAGCATTGCATTTTTACTGTTTTTTTTGGTAATTTTTTGCATTTTTATTTGTGTTTGTACAGGTTTTTTGGTTGCTTTTTGATAGTTTTTTTAAGCATTTCTACAGGGGTTTATTTGGCAATTCAGTTAAGTTTTTTTTTTAGCATTTGTACAGTTTTTTTTGTCATTTTTTGAGTGTGTTTTTTTGTTTGTATGTGTTTTTTTTTTGGTAGTTTTCTTTAGCTTTTCTACAGTTTTTTTGGGCATTTTTGCATTTTTTTAGTGTTTGTACAGGTTTTTTTGGTCATTTTTTAAGGTTTATTTGCATATGGGTTTAATTTGGTCATTTTTTTTTTAGCACTAGTACATTTTTTTGGTCATTTTTTTTGAGTGTTTTCTTTTGCATTTGTACAGGTTTTTTTTTTGGTCATTTTTTGAGTGTTTTTTTGAAGCCAATGGAATGTTACTTACTAGGCAAGAAAGCTAAATCATGTTAGTAGAGGTGCTCCCTTTGAAGTAAACATATGCAGCTCATTTTGTTCTGAATCGAAATTCTGGCATTTTTATTATTTATTTTTTTTTACTTGTAATATTTATACAGCGATCGGTGCTATAAAAATGCACTGATTACTGTATAAATGACACTGGCAGGGAAGGTGTTAACAACAGGGGGCGATCAAGGTGATCAAAAATCAGCAGGAAAATAATAATTAAATGGAGAAGCAGAATAAGGAGTTAATTAAGGCTGATTAGAGCAAATTTAGAGTAGAATAGAGTTAATAAAAAACAAAAAAACATGTTTTTTTTACTTGAAGGTTGCTTTAAACTGATGTCATCTGCAGATCAAAATTCATCCCTTTGATCTGTAGATGAAGAAACAGGAAGATACAAAAAGAAACAATGTTTCTTTTTACCTTTCTGTTTTAGCACTGAGCAATGTTGTTGATAAACATTGGGCTGCTTTTCTTTTTTTGACAGATCCAATTGCCGGACTTCTTTAACACTTCAACTGTCAACAGGGAAACCCCACTGACAGCTGACTGAGTCACCGGTTGTTAACTACCATCCCGGAATGAGAGAGCATCCCGCCCGCCATCATTTGTCTATACGGCGGGCGGGACGCTCTCTCATTCTACGACATCATATGATGTCGTCCCAGTCTCACCGCGATCATGTGCCCAGAGACGCGCTGTGTCCCTGGGATAGAGCGCGACTCCGATCTCGGTAAAGAGCCGATGACGCCACTCTTTACCCATGTGATCAGCCGTGTCCAATCAGAGCTGATCACATGTAAACAAGGAAGTGCCTGTAATCGTCTCTACTCGCCTCACACTGACAGAATATGAGGTGAGGGGAGCTGATTAGTGGCATCTCCACACAGGGGAAACCTGTACAGATAATTGTGGTACTGACCATCAGTGCCCTGATTATCAATGCAGCCCCAACAGTGCCCAGCAGTGATGCCAGTCAGTGCCCAGAAGTGATGCCAATCTGTGCCCATAAGTGATGCAATTCTGTGCCCAGAAGTGATGTAAGTCAGTGCTGCCTTTTAGTGCCCATCAGTGCCTGCTCATCAGTGCCACCTATCCTTGCAACCTATCATTGCCCATAAGTGCCACCTATCAGTGCCCATCATTGCCACCTATCAGTTCCCATAAGTGCCACCTATCAGTGCCCGTCATTGCCACCTATCAGTTCCCATAAGTGCCAACTATCAGTGCCCGTCATTGCCACCTATCAGTTCCCATAAGTGCCACCTATCAGTGCCCGTCATTGCCACCTATCAGTTCCCATAAGTGCCAACTATCAGTGCCCATCATTGCCACCTATCAGTTCCCATAAGTGCCACCTATCAGTGCTCATCATTGCCACCTATCAGTTTCCATAAGTGCCACCTATCAGTGCCCATCATTGCCACCTATCAGTGCCCATAAGTGCCACCTATCAGTGCCCATCAGTGTGGCATATTAGTGCCTCTTTATCAGTGCCACCTCATCAGTGCCCTTCAGTGCCCTCTCATTAGTGCCCATCAGTGCCGCCTATCCTTGCCACCTATCATTGCCCATCAGTGCCACCTATCAGTGCCCATCAGTGTGGCATATTAGTGCCTCCTCATCAGTGCCGCCTCATCAGTGCAGCCCTTAATTTACTTATTTACAATTTTTTCTGGAACAAAGAAAAAAACTTTTTCGTTTTTTTTAGCAAAAAATAAAAACCCAGCAGTGATTAAATACCACCAAGAGAAAGCTTTATTTGTGGGGAAAAAAATGATAAAAATGTCCTATGTGTACATTGTAGCATGACCGCGCAATTGTCATTCAAAATTTGACAGCGCTGAAAGCTGAAAATTGGCCTGGGCAGGAAGGGGGTGGGGACACGGCGGCCACTGTTGTAGCACTGATCCTCAGTCCGGCCTATCAGAAGCGGGTGCGAGACCTGTTTTCTGATTGGCCCGAAAAGAGAAAACTCCCGATTGGCCGCCGAGGAGGAGGCGGGAGGAAACGGAAGCCGCCGCAGTCGCCGTGATGACCCGTGGAGAGCAGGAGAATGAGAGGCCACCGCCGCCGAGCAGGTGAAGCCACCAATGATGGGGTAAGTGCCACCGACCGGGGCGGGGGGGGGGGGAATGTCATACTGTTTGCTGTCCCCCCAAAAAAAATTCCACCGGCCGCCATTGACGAGTACCGATACTCTTGCAAATACTTAGTATCGGCACCAATATCAGTATCGGTGCAATCCTAGTATAAACGTCTACTGTACTGTAGATATTGATAGATATTAATATTGATTGATATTGATAGATACTGATATCGATTGATATTGATAGATATTGATATCAATAGATATTGATATTGATTGATATTGATAGGTATTGATATTGATAGATATTGATATTGATACATATTGATATTGATTGATATTGATATATATTGATAGATATTGATATTGATTGATATTGATAGATACTGATATTGATAGATATTGATATTGATTAATATTGATAGATACTGATATTGATAGATGTTGATATTGTAAGCTCCTTTTGGTAGCTAGGAAAGGTGTGTGCGATCGTTACCTTCCATAGTACACATCAGTGCTAAACCAACAGGCAAATAGATCTATAATCCGTGAATTCCCTCCTCTCCTCCCCTTGCCTCTGGGAATCCGATATATACCGCCGGGAAAGTGCGTTTCAGGAAATGAATTCACTGTCAACAAAGTATCTCTTAGGGAGGAATTACTCCCAAGGATAAAGATCTCAGATTTGTCAGGCTCTGGACAGCATGCATTAAAATAAAAATGTAACTTGCTTAAAAAATGGGGGCATGTCGCCCCCCCCGCCCCCCCCGCCAGAACGTATTGCTATGTCTTCCATCGGGGGTGCAGGTCAGGGAAGGGGAAGCGAAGGCTGAGACATTTTAGAATTCATATTGTGCACAGCGCCGGGATTGATGCCCAGTGTCACAGACATTTATTACCGCGTATCTGCTGGTAGACGACCATAAACAGCGGCGGTGGAGAGCCACGTCTGTGCGCTTAGAGACAGTTCAGGGGACACGGCAGAGAGAGACTGAAAATCATTATTATAAAGAGAGGGAGACATTGTGCTGTTCTCTCAAACTGATAGGCTGTAAATTGTGCCGTGCTAAAATATAGAGGTGACCTGTTGTTTCAGATGCGTTTTATTTGGACGTTAACCACTTAGGGACCGGAAGATTTTCCCCCCTTAATGGCAATTTTTAATTGCGATTCGGCACTGCGTCGCTTCAACTGACAATTGCGCGGTCGTGCCACGCTGTACATAATCAAAATTTACGTCCTTTTTTTCCCACAAATAGAGCTTTCTTTTGGTGGTGCTTGATCACCTCTGTGGGGTTTTTTTTTGCGCTATAAACAAAAAAAAAAGAGACAATTTTGAGAAAAAAAAACAATATTTTTTTCACTTTTTGCTATAATAAATATCCAAAAAAAACAAACAAAATTTTTTTCATAGGTGACATTTAAACATTTCTACAGGTTACCCGTTTTGGAAAAAAAAACTTTCATGAATTAATTAAAATTATTTTTTGGTAAAAAAAAATCGCAATAAGCGTATATTGATTGGTTTGCACAAAAGTTATAGCGTCTACAAAATGGGGGATAGATTTATGGCATTTGTATTATTATTTATTTTTTTTTTTTACTAGTAATGGCGGCAATCTGCGATTTTTAGCTGGACTGCAACATTGCGGCAGACAGATCAGACACTTCTGACACTTTTTTGGGACCAGTGACATTTATACACATCACGGATCTTGTGGACAGATTACTGGGAGGGGCTGGGGAAGACCCGGCTGTCATGGTGCACGTTGGCACCAATGACAAAGTCAGAGGCAGATGGAGTGTCCTAAAGAACGATTTTAGGGACTTAGGTGCTAAATTGAGGAAAAGGACCTCCAAGGTAGTGTTCTCAGGAATACTACCGGTACATCGACCCACACCAGAGAGGCAGAGGGAGATTAGGGAAGTAAACAAGTGGCTGAAGAGCTGGTGTAGTAAGGAGGGGTTTGGGTTCCTGGAGAACTGGGCCGACTTCTCAGTCGGTAACCGGTACTATAGAAGGGACGGACTGCACCTAAATGAGGAGGGTGCAGATCTGCTGGGAATGAAGATGGCCAAAAAGTTAGAGGGGTTTTTAACCGCTTCAATACCGGGCCAATTCTGACACTTTGCTCCTACATGTAAAAATCATCATTTTTTTGCTAGAAAATTACATAGAACCCCCAAACATTATATATGTTTTTTTAGCAAAGACCCTAGAGAATGCAATGGCGGTTGTTGCAACTTTTTATCTCACACAGTATTTGCGCAGGAATTTTTCGAACGCGTTTTTTTTTGGGAAAAAAACTGTTTTGTGTTTAAAAAAAAAACAAAACAGTAAAGTTAGCCCAATGTTTTTGCATTTTGTGAAAGATGAAGTTACGCCGAGTAAATAGATACCTAACATGTCACGCTTCAAAATTGCACACGCTCGTGGAATGGCGCCAATGTTCGGTATTTAAAAATCCCCATAGGCGACGCTTTAAAATTTTTTACTGGTTACATGTTTTGAGTTACAGAGGAGGTCTAGGGCCAAAATTATTGCTCTCGCTCCAACGTTCGCGGCGATACCTCACATGTATGGTTTGAACACCGTTTTCATATGTGGGCGGGACTTACGTATGCGTTCACTTCTGCGTGCGAGCACACGGGGACAGTGGCGCTTTAAAAATTATTTTTTTTTTTTTATTGTTAATTATATATATTTTTTTTTTATTTTGACACTTTTTTGAAAAAAAAAAAAATTGATCACTTTTATTCCTATTACAAGGAATGTAAACATCCCTTGTAATAGCAATATGACATGACATGTCCTCTTAATAGTGAGATATGGGGTCAATAAGACCCCATATCTCACCACTAGGCTGGGAAGCATGAAATAAAAAAAAAAAATAAAACGATCGCCGCTTCCAAGCCGAAGCGGCGCCGTTTGTTTGAATGGAGAGGCCGGGCGTGACGTCATAACATCGCGCCCGGCCTCCGACGATCATAGAGACTCCGGGGACCATCTGGTCCGCCGGAAATCTCTATGATCTACATCCGGCGCCGGCGGATCTACTCTCCGCCTCACCGATCGTAACGGTGAGTCGGAGAAGGCACCGGAGGGCGGCGGGAGGGGGGGACGTCCCCTCTCGCCTCCCATAGGAACGATCAAGCGGCGGAACAGCCACTATGATCGTTCCTATGGTGTAGAGATTCGCCGGCTGAAACCGGCAATATCTGAATGATGTTTGTAACTACAGGCATCATTCAGATATAAGCGCTCAAAGCCAAGGACGTCATATGACGTCCTTGGTATTGAAGTGGTTAAACTAGGCGATGGGGGGGAGGGTCCAGAGACAGTGATAGCCAGCGCGGAAGATATTCCAGAGGGTAGTGATGGGGGCATTAGTGGTAGGTTAACCAAAGCACAAAAACACAAGGTGAGTATAGTAGCAAGTCCTAGTTGCAATTTTGAAACACCCAATACGAGGACAATATGCGACCGGTCTAAACTATGTGGCATGTTCACCAATGCCAGGAGCATGGCAGACAAGATGGGTGAACTAGAGATACTGTTGTACAAGGAGGATTTGGATTTTGTGGGAATTTCAGAGACCTGGTTCAACAGCTCTCATGATTGGCTGGCAAACATTCAAGGGTATACCCTATACCGCAAGGATAGAGAGGGTAAAAAAGGGGGAGGGGTATGCCTATATATCAAGAATAATGTACAAGCGAATGTGAGAGATTACATCACTGAGGGAGCTAGAGAGGAGGTGGAATCCTTATGGGTAGAGCTCCAAAGGGATGAAGCTAAGGGGAAAATAATACTGGGAGTATGCTATAGGCCCCCTAACCTGAAGGAGGAAGTGGAGACGGATCTCCTATCACAAATTGGATTAGCAGCAAGGATGGGAAGTGTTATCATAATGGGGGATTTTAATTATCCAGACATAGACTGGGCGGAGGGAACCGCGCATTCATTTAAGGCTCGCCAGTTCCTTAATGTCTTGCAGGACAATTTTATGGGTCAGATGGTAGATGCACCAACTAGAAATAAAACATTACTGGATCTACTGATTACCAACAATACAGACCTGATCACAGATGTGGAAATACGGGGCAATTTAGGTAACAGCGATCACAGGTCAATTCATTTCAGTATAAATCACACAAATAGGAAACATAAAGGGAATACAAAGACACTGAATTTCAAAAGAGCCAACTTCCCTAAACTACAAACCTTGCTAAAAGGCATAAATTGGGATAAAGTATTAGGAACAAAGAATACGGAGGAGAGATGGGTTTGCTTTAAGAGCATATTAAATAAGGGCATTAGCCAATGTATCCCATTGGGTAATAAATTTAAAAGAGCGAACAAACATCCCGGATGGCTTAACTCCAATGTAAAAATGCATATAAAAGCAAAGGAGAAGGCCTTCAAAAAATACAAGGTTGAGGGATCATCCTCAGCATTCAGACTTTATAAAGAATGCAATAAGAAATGTAAGGGTGCAATTAGGACGGCTAAGATAGAACATGAAAGACACATAGCGGAGGAGAGCAAAAAAAATCCCAAGAAATTCTTTAAGTATGTAAACAGTAAAAAAGGGAGGACAGACCATATTGGCCCCATAAAGAATGAGGAAGGACATCTGGTTACAAAGGATGGGGAGATGGCAAAGGTATTGAATTTATTCTTCTCCTCAGTTTTCACGAGTGAATCGGGGGGCTTCAGTAACCAAAACTGCAGTGTTTATCCTCATGACACAACACAGGAAGCACCTCCATGGTTAACAGAGGACGGAATTAAAATTAGACTTGAGAAACTTAACATTAATAAATCACCGGGACCAGATGGCTTGCATCCGAGGGTACTTAGGGAACTCAGTCAGGTGATTGCCAGACCGTTGTTCCTAATTTTTACAGACAGTCTATTGACTGGAATGGTACCAGCTGATTGGAGAAAAGCCAATGTAGCACCAATATTTAAAAAGGGCCCAAAATACATCCCTGGGAATTACAGACCAGTTAGCCTAACATCAATAGTATGTAAAATCTTGGAGGGGATGATAAGGGACTATATACAAGATTTTAGTAATAAGAATGATATCATTAGCAGTAATCAGCACGGATTAATGAAGAATCGTTCTTGCCAAACCAATCTATTAACCTTCTATGAGGAGGTGAGTTGCCATCTAGATAAAGGAAGGCCCGTAGACGTGGTGTATCTGGATTTTGCAAAAGCATTTGACACAGTTCCCCATAAACGTTTACTGTACAAAATAAGGTCCGTTGGCATGGACCATAGGGTGAGTACATGGATTGAAAACTGTCTACAGGGCGTGTTCAGAGGGTGGTGATAAATGGGGAATACTCAGAATGGTCAGGGGTGGGTAGTGGGGTCCCCCAGGGTTCTGTGCTGGGACCAATCCTATTTAATTTGTTTATAAATGATCTGGAGGATGGGATAAACAGTTCAATCTCTGTATTTGCGGACGATACTAAGCTAAGCAGGGCAATAACTTCTCCGCAGGATGTGGAAACCTTGCAAAAAGACCTGAACAAATTAATGGGGTGGGCGACTACATGGCAAATGAGGTTCAATGTAGAAAAATGTAAAATAATGCATTTGGGTGACAAAAATATGAATGCAATCTATACACTGGGGGGAGAACCTCTGGGGGAATCTAGGATGGAAAAGGACCTGGGGGTCCTAGTAGATGATAGGCTCAGCAATGGCATGCAATGCCAAGCTGCTGCTAATAAGGCAAACAGAATATTGGCATGTATTAAAAGGGGGATCAACTCCAGAGATAAAACGATAATTTTCCCGCTCTACAAGACTCTGGTCCGCCCGCACCTGGAGTATGCTGTCCAGTTCTGGGCACCAGTCCTCAGGAAGGATGTACTGGAAATGGAGCGAGTACAAAGAAGGGCAACAAAGCTAATAAGGGGTCTGGAGGATCTTAGTTATGAGGAAAGGTTGCGAGTGTTGAACTTATTCTCTCTGGAGAAGAGACGCTTGAGAGGGGATATGATTTCAATTTACAAATACTGTACTGGTGACCCCACAATAGGGATAAAACTTTTTCGCAGAAGAGAGTTTAATAAGACTCGGGGCCACTCATTACAATTAGAAGAAAAGAGGTTTAACCTTAAACTATGTAGAGGGTTCTTTACTGTAAGAGCGGTAAGGATGTGGAATTCCCTTCCAAAGGCGGTGGTCTCAGCGGGGAGCATTGATAGCTTCAAGAAACTATTAGATAATCACCTGAATGACCGCAACATACAGGGATATATAATGTAATACTGACACATAATCACACACATAGGTTGGACTTGATGGACTTGTGTCTTTTTTTCAACCTCACCTACTATGTAACTATATGTAACTATGTATACGGTGATCAGAGCTAAAAATGGCCACTGATCACTGTATAAATGTCACTGGCAGGGAAGGGGTTAAACACTAGGGGTTTAAGTGTGTTCCCCGACTGTGTGTTCTAACTGAAGGAGGAGAGAGATCGCTGTTCCTGATCACTAGGAACAGCAGATCTCTCTCTACTCCTCTGTCAGAATGGGGATCTGTTTGTTTACATTGACAGATCCCAGTTCTGCCTCCGGCCACAGGAACCATGAATCAGACCGAGACAGAAGTATAGTTAAATCACACTTGTTTAATAATAATAATAATAATAATAATAATAATAATAATAATAATAATGTAAACAGAGTAAGCGTAGTCAAAACAAGCCAGAGTTCAGTAACCGGATCGGGTAGTCAGCCAAGCCAAAGTCAGAGAGCCAGAGATGAACGTAGTAGTACGGCAAGCAGGATCAGGAGCCAGAAGGGACGCCAGCAAGTCTTCAACAGGAACACAGGAGGAAAGTCTCTGTGATGTTGACAAAGGCGAAGGCAGAGATCAAGTGAGCTGGACGGCTTTAAGTTGGCAGGACTGACGAGCAGAATCAACAACAGCTGAGTAACTGTGGAGAGATAGGAGCTGGCAATTAGCCGACAGCTGAGCGGCCAGCTCAGAGAAGGAAGGGCTGAGCCCAGCCCTGACACGCGCATCAGCTCCCCTGCCTCTGCAGCGCGTGCGCCCCTGCTATAGCTGTTTAAAGGGCCGACGTACAGCTATGGTGATTAGCGGGAACGAGCCGACCTGACGCAGTATAATGACGGCAGCTGGTCGGCAAGTGTTTAAAGCCTGACTGAACCTTCAGCTTGAATTGGGTAAATATATTCCAGCAGTGGCGGCCACTCATGTAGGGCTCAGGGGCGCCACCCCTCTAATCCATGCACCCCGGCCACTAATCTACATGCAGGACGCCGGATGCATGGATTCCATTTTTTTTTTCCCCGAAGCACATAATTAGAGCCAGAGGCTCCAATTGGCTTCAAAAAGGGTGGGCTCGGGGTGCAGAGCACTGTTGTGTGACTATAGCGAATTAATATTCGCTAATGTTTTCCTGTTTCTCCTCCTGGCCAGTCAGGAAGCGGGTCCTGAAATCCGATTGGCTGCGATTCCTAAGACCTGTTTAGCCGGGTGACGCAACCACTGGGACTTGGGAGGAGACGCAACCACTGGGACTTGGGAGGAGACGCAACCACTGGGACTTGGGAGGAGACGCAACCACTGGGACTTGGGAGGAGACGCAGGGGGGGAAAATGTCGAAGCCGCAACCTGGATGTGATAAGTGCGGGGCTGGTGGGGGGCCCTGGCGAGTGACGAACGAGGGAGTGCCCGGAGGGGGGGCGTGAGTAATGGGGTTAGTTGGCTGGCTGGCTGGGGGGGCTGTGGGGCATTCCCCCCCCCAAGAAAGTTGAGCACCAGCCGCCACTGCAGTCCAAGTGCATCAAAACAGAAGTGGAGAAAAGTCTTATGCCGCGTACACACGGTCGGACTTTTCGTCTACAAAAGTCCAACGGACGCTGACGGACTAAAGCTGGCTGGTAATCCGATCGTGTGTGGGCTTCTCCGGACTTTCAACGGACTTTTTCAGCCTCAAATCCGACGGACTTTAGATTTGAAACATGCTTCAAATCTTTCCGACGGACTCGAGTCCGGTCGAAAAATCCGCTCGTCTGTATGCTAGTCTGACGGACAAAAACCCACGCTAGGGCAGCTATTGGCTACTGGCTATCAACTTCCTTATTTTAGTCCGGTGTACGTCATCACGTAAGAATTCGACGGACTTTTGTGTGATCGTATGTAGGCAAGTCTGTTCGTTAGAAAGTCCGCCGCAAGTCCGTCGAAAGTCTGTCGGACAGGCTGTCGGACTTTTGTAGCTGAAAAGTCCGACCGTGTGTACGCGGCATAACAGGTAATTTTCCTTCTAAAGCAGCCACAGCCTTAATAGAAAAGCCTGTTCCCTGTCAGCATGCTGTGAAAATGGGACCTTTACTATTAATGTGGAAGCAGTGGTCCCTATGCAGAGACATGCCCCTCTACGTAGTCAAATCCATAGGTGTGCACAGCGCCGGGACAAGGTCATCTAGAGCCCAGGGCGAACATGCTAAACTGCACCCCCCCAAGATGTATGAGCAATATGTGTCAGCAAAAATCCCCCCCCCAAAGAAAACTACTGAGCATTAATCTGCAAGCTTACCCTCCAAGCATAGATCCCCTCCTTTGCCCCCCCCCCAAAAAAGATCACTCTGAGCACAAATCCTCTACCCCTAAAATGTTCCCTCCTAGTACACATCTCCCCCCCCCCACTTTAAATCCCCCCTCCTAGCATGAATCTTCATTCCCCTCCCAACAAAAATCCCCCTAAATCACCATTTTTAGCACCCCCCCTCCAATTTCCCCAACTAGAATAATACATACCCTCTGCCGCCCCCCCCACCCCAAATTCCATCGTCCAACACAACCCCCACCCTCCACAATTCTCCTTGTGGTGCCCCTCCACTTTACATGATACCACAGCGCCCAGGGCAGCCGACCCCTTGTCCCAGCTCTGGGTGTCCATTGCATTAGGGTGTGCAGTCCAAAGCTCCAACACACACTCCCCTTTCTCTGCAGCCTCGGCTCAACGGGGCAGTGAATGAATTGGAAGTGCTCTGTGCTGAGCGGCTTCCTGTTCAGTCACAAACTGAAGCCTAGTAAACACGGTTTTACTATGCTTCAGTTATGATTGAACACAGTGAGTGTATGGGAAGTGCTCTGTGCTGACACAGTTTACTGTTCTTGAGTTACGAATGGACACATTGAGGGAGCGTGTTCACTGTGTTCATTTAGAAAAAGGAAGGGGCCGGCAAATTACATATTTACCAACCCCTTTCCCCGCTGAAACATCCTCCGCAGTAGCCGGGGGGGGGGGGAGGAGGGGATCCAGCAGTAGTCTTATGCACTCAAAAAATATGTTCGTTTTCGCTTCATTTGTTTGTTTTTTCTTTTTTCAGGTCATTTATTATGATCGAAATGCGTTATTTCACATAAATTCGTAAATATGAAATGAAAATTTGTAAATTCGGAGATTCGGAAACTTGAAATCCAAAATCGAAAATCCGAAAATCTGATCATTTGGACGTCACTTCCGGTTTACTCGGCTGCCGATGGCGCCGATTTAAAAACAAATGACAGTATTCAGAATCACCGATTTTGCCGATCTGAATACTTTTAAGTGCAAAGGAGGTGTTTGGGGGTCTTTTAGACACCCCCCGATCCCTCCATAAAGAGAACCTGTCACCGCCTATTACTGTCACAAGGGATGTTTACATTGAAAGTGATCATATACACAGTGGAGCCTTGGTTAACGAGTAACGCGGTTAACGAGTGTCTTGAAAGACGAGCAACTTTTTAAAAAAAAATTCTGACCCGGTTTGCGCGTGTTGTCTCGCAACACAAGCAGAATTCAAGCTGATGGGGTGTGCAGTACTGCATTTGGCCAGAGGTGCGGGGGGTTTGGAGCCGTTCGGAAATACTCGGAATCACTTGGAGACATTCAAAAATACTCAGTTCCCGAGTGTTTCCGAGCCTTTCCGAGGCTTTCCGAGTTCTCAGAGTATTTACGAGGCTCTCCGGCGCCCCCCCACCTCTGGCCACATGCGGTATTGCATGCAATAGAAGTCAATGCGGAACAAATTATCTTCGTTTCCATTGACTTCTATGGGGAAACTCGCTTTGATATGCGAGTGCATTGGATTACAAGCATTCTCCTGGAACGGATTATACTCGTAATCCAAGGTTCCACTGTATATTTTTTTTTTTTAAAGGGACAATGTTAAATAAATAAATAAGCAAAAAAACAAACAAAACACAGTTCCAAAACATCTAGGGGGGGGGAGGTTCACCGTCACTGTCCTAGGGAGTGTTTGCTAACTGTGGGGGGGAGGTGCTTGTACTACAGGAAGGCAGAGATCCGTGTTCCTGCTTGGCAAAAACACAGGATCAGCAGTGGAAGCCCATCCATACCGGGCTCAGGGGCGCCTGCCCCCTTATCTACATGCGGGGCGCCGGACGCATGGATTCCAATGGGTTTTTTTTTTTTTTTTTGAAGCACGTGATTAGAGCCAGAAGCTCTAATTGGCTTCAAAAAAGGGTGGGCTCGGGGCGCAGAGCACTTCCCCCCCGAGCCCACCCAATAGAGAATTAATATTCGCTATTGTCTTCCTGATTCTCCTCCCGGCCAATCAGGAAGCAGGTCCTGAGACCCGTCACCTGGCTGAGAGGAGAAGTGATCCTATTGGGCGCCGAGGAGGAGGAGGGAGGAGACGCAGGGGAAGCCGCCATGAAGCACCAAGAGAAGGAGATGCAGGGTGAATCCACCACCCGCCGCCCTAGATGGGGTAACACCGGCCGCCCTAGATGGGGTAACACCGGCCGCCCTAGATGGTGTAACGCCACCCTAGATGGGGTAACACCGGCCGCCCTAGATGGGGTAACACCGGCCGCCCTAGATGGGGTAACACCGGCCGCCCTAGATGGGGTAACGCCACCCTAGATGGGGTAACACCGGCCGCCCTAGATGGGGTAACGCCACCCTAGATGGGGTAACACCGGCTGCCCTAGATGGGGTAACGCCACCCTAGATGGGGTAACACCGGCCGCCCTAGATGGGGTAACACCACCCTAGATGGGGTAACACCGGCCGCCCTAGATGGGGTAAGTGCAGGGCTGGTGACCAACAGGGGGGGGTGCCTGTGACCCGACCGACCTGGGGGGGTGGCGTCGGGTTGATCGTTTTCCGCCCCCCCCAAAAAAAATATACCACCAGCCACTACTGAGGATCAGTACATTCCCCTCTAACAGAACGGTGATCTGCCTGTCTCCGGAACGATCGGCATCTGCCGGAGCCGCCCCCCAATCACAGCGGGTTGCGCATGCGCCCCAGACCCAGAAGTGCCAAATCATGTACTAGGTACGTGACCTGGCACAGAGCGGCCGCCCTGCCGCGGTATATGTACGGTTGGCGGTCTGCAAGCGGTTAAAGAAAAAAATGGGGCAGACTCGATGGACCTCTAGGTCTTTTTTTTTTTCTTCTGCTGTCATTTTTCTATGTTCCTAAAGCTTCCTTTCCATCTCTTTTACAACTGTAGCAAAATATTCACAGATCTATTTCTTCTATATATCTGACACTTTGTTTAATGTGTTCATTATACTTAAAAACATCTTATCTAGACGCTTACAGAAATAAACAAAGCCCCGAAGATCATCATCTAACCTTAATTATTGAAGGGTTTCGCAGACACTGCACTACGAGAATGAGAAGTTGACTTTCGCTTAGTCAGATTTATTCTACATTTTTTGCTGGGATCAGACAATACTCTTTAAATTACAAAACGCCGCTTTTGGGAACTGTTTTTTTTTTTTTTTTTCTCTCTCTCCTGCACGGTTCTTAATTAGCATTTCAGCATAACAGTTCAATAAGGCTTTTAATGTTTAAGTAGTTTTGGTAATATTAATAAAATAACATCTAGTGAGCACAACTGATGAGACGGTCGGAATTTCCTTACACTCATCAACGTTAGAATTTTATTTTGTTGTTTAGTTTCTTTGGGAGCAAAACACTTGCTTTATTCATTAAACACTTTTTTTTTACTTTTTTTTTTTTTTTTTTATTCGAAAGGCTCATTAACTGCGTATTTATTTTCATATTTTTATTTTATTTATTTTGCATTCATTTTCTGTGAATTTCCTTGCACTCATCAGCGTTATAATTTTATTTTGTTGTTTAGTTTCTTTGGGCGCAAAACACTTGCTTTATTCATTAAACACTTTTTTTTTTTACTTTTTTTTTGTTTTTATTCGAGGGCTCATTAACTGCGTATTTATTTTCATATTTTTATTTTATTTTATTTATTTTGCATTAATTTTCTGTGAATTTCCTTGCACTCATCAGCGTTATAATTTTATTTTGTTGTTTAGTTTCTTTGGGTCCAAAACACTTGCTTTATTCATTAAACACTTTTTTTTTACTTTTTTTTTTTTAATAGAGGGCTCATTAACTGCGTATTTACTTTCATATTTTTATTTTATTTATTTTGCATTCTTTTTCTTGCAATCTCCTTACACTCAACTACGTAATAATTTGATTTTGTTGTTTAGTTTCTTTGGGTGCAAAACACTTGCTTTATTCATAAAATTTTTTTTTCCTTTTTTGTTTTTTAATCAAGGGCTGCATATTTAGTTTCATATTTTTATTTTAATGAATTTTTTATATTTTTTTGCATTTTTCTCTCAGAATGTCCTTACACTCATCAACATTATAATTTTATTTTGCTGTTTAGTGTCTTTTGGTTGCAAAACACTTGCTTTATTCATTAAACATTTTTTTAACTTTTTTTTTTTTTTAATGGAGGGCTTATCAGCTGCGTATTTATTTTCATAATTTTTTTATTCTATTTTTTTTAACTTTTTTTTATCGGAATTTCCTTACACTCATCAACGTTATAATTTTTGTTGTTGTTTAGTGTCTTTTGGGTGCAAAACTGCGTATTTAGTTCCATATTTTTATTTTATTTTATTTATTTTGCATTCTTTTTCTCTGAATTTCCTTACACTCATCAACGTTATAATTTTATTTTGTTGTTTAGTTTCTTTGGGTGCAAAGTACTTTTTTTTTTAATCGAGGACTCATTAACTGCGAATTTAGTTTAATATTTTTTTTATTATTATTTTTTTTTTTTGCATTTGTTTTCTCGGAATTTCCTTACACTCATTATTATTATTATTATTATTATTATTATTATTATTATTATTATTATTATACAGGATTTATATCATCAACACACTCATCAACACTCATACACTCATCAACGTTATAATTTTATTTTGTTGTTTAGTGTCTTTTGGGTGCAAAAACACTTGCTTTATTCATTAAACCCTTTTTTTACTTTTTTTTTTTTTTTTTAACTGAGGGCTCATTAACTGCGTATTTATTTGCATTTTTTTTTGCATTTTTTTTCTCAGAATTGCCTTACACTCATCAACGTTATAATTTTATTTTGTTGTTTAGTGTCTTTTGGGTGCAAAACACTTGCTTTATTCATTAAACATTTTTTTTCCTTTTTTTTTTTTAATCGAGGGCTCATTAGCTGCGTATTTAGTTTCGTATTTTTATTTTATTTTAACAATTTTTTTTTTTTTGCTTTTGTTCTTGTTTTCTCTCTCTCTCTCTCTCTCTCTCTCCAGGGTTCTGCGAACTGATCTATTCCGTGTAGTCAAGGCTAGAGGTCACGGAAGCAAATCATATCTGTGCTCTGGCTGAAGAGAGATAATCACATACTTTATTGTTGTAATTTTGCTTGGCAGAACATTTTGGGTATTAGGCGCCGCAAATTCTCTGTTCTTTATAGAGTGTTCAAGAGCCTGGAAATCCTTCAGAGGACATTTGGGTTAGAAATTCACATTGTTGTCTTATGAGTGCCAGAAACCTTTTAAGCCCATCGAGTCGTGTCCTGGCTTATCACTTTCTGAACCTCCGATACGGCTGATTTGGTGGCAACAGTTCCTTCAGAAGTCAAAATAAGTTTGTTTCCCCATCATTAATGGCAGGCTAGGCCCTCAAAAAGGGGATACTTCAACCATAATCAATATGGAGCCTTGGAAAGTACGAGAACTGTACCGAAAGTCATGCATAAGTGGACATAACTTTTTTATTACCTTACATAGGTTGTTCGAATTTCACATGATGGTAGAGTAACTCTTCCTCCATAGCAAAGGTTTGCAAACTGTGGCCCGGGGGTGCCCTTTGCTGTGGCCCTTGGGGCATTGTTCTCCTCACTTTCAGCAACAGTGGGGCACTGATACCAATGATGGGGTACAATTTCTCCCACTGATACCAATGATGGGTCACAATTCCTCCCACTGATACCAATGACGGGTCACAATTCCTCCCACTGATACCAATGACGGGGCACAATTCCACCCACTGATACCAATGATGGGGCACTATTCCCCCCACTGATACCAATGATGGGGTACTATTCCTCCAAATGATACCAATGATGGAGCACTATTCCTATAAATGATACCAATGATGGGGCACTATTCCTCCCACTGATATCAATGATGGGACACTATTCCTCCCACTGATACAAATGATGGGGCACTATTCCCCCCACTGATACCAATGACGGGGCACTATTCCTCCAAATGATACCAATGATGGGGCACTATTCCTCCCACTGATACCAATGATGGGGCACTATTCCTCCAACTGATACCAATGATGGGACACTATTCCTCCAAATGATACCAATGATGGGACACTATTCCTCCCACTGATACCAATGATGGGGCACTATTCCTCCCACTGATACCAATGATGGGACACTATTCCTCCAAATGATACCAATGATGGGACACTATTCCTCCCATTGATGCCAATTATGGGACACTATTCCTTCCACAGATATCAATTATGGGACACTATTCCTCCTGCTGTTACCAGTGATGGGACACTATTCCTCCCACTGGGACCAAAAGCTGTTGGTGACGACTCCATCTCCAAGCTGGTGGGTCATGATCATTCAAATATGCGGCCCCATGGAAGAAGGTCAGCTTCCCGCAAGGCCACATATGTGCATATTCTCTATGGGAAGGGGTTAAAGGTGAAGCCTTCAAAAGGAATGGATATATTGATTTGAGTTATGGCATGTGAAGAATTTATTCCCGCAGACTTGTATATTATCCGAAAAGTTCACTCCAGAACTTCCCATTATTAGTCACCTCCACATCCCACTCTCCACTAAATCTCACCCCACCGCGGTTTATTTTCACAAGGTTTTGCTCTCATTCAGTAAAAATAATAATCATCATTAAATAATATTAAATTCTTCTATAACTGAGAGTTATTAAGAAAAATACTTACATTTGGGCCAAAATTAAATTAAACTGCAGAAATAAAAGTGCGCCTTCCGAAGCCGCAAAAAGTGAAACTTTTCCATTTTTATCTTTATTCCTTTCCGTTGGGGGTGACAGTATTAATTGCTACCATTAATATTTAACTCGATGTATGTGCGAACCGAATTAATTATTCCGGTGATTGAAGATTCCGAGCTGCTAACACGTTTTTTCCCCCATTTCTGGCTGAGAAAATGAAGGTTCTCACTAAAATAATGTCGAGTATATTTTCAGACATTTTCCTCAGATCATTAAAGCTGTCAGCTGCTTAAGTATGCATAATGTTATTGATATTTTTTGGGGGCCTTATGCTGCGAGGCTGCAGTGCGCTTGGATGTGTGAAGGAGCGCGCTTATGACGGTACGACGGCGGAGCACAAATAGGAGGCTAGGAGCTAAATATCAAGCATGAAAGTTTGTTTTAACTGTAGTGTTAAAGAGGCAGGGGCTATTATTTTTCAAAGCCCAACTAGACTTTCCATTAAAACCAACTACCGTATATACTCGAGTATAAGCCGACCCGAATATAAGCCGAGGCACCTAATTTTACCACAAAAAATCTGGGAAAACTTATTGACTCGAGTATAAGCCTAGGGTGAGAAATGCGCAGCTACTGTAAGTGGAAAAGAGGGTCAACAATCCATTTGCAGCCTCACTTTGCCCATTTGCAGCCTCACTTTGCCCATTTGCAGCCATAGGTCCCCCGAACTTCAAACTCGGTAGTTAAGGGTTCCTAGATGCCCCCTAGCTGCAGCCAAAATTTGGGGTCTCTGGACCCAAAGGGTCCCAAAATGACATTGCTGCAGATAGACACAGTTGACCGACTTTGGGGCCTTGTATCTCGGGCTTGCCACTGGGTTTGCATGCCAAATTTGGGGTTCCTATCACTGAGTGGCCCCGAGATGCGGGGCCCCAAAGTCGGTTCGAAAAATGTCACTCTCTGCTGCGGAAAAGTGCTTGACTCGAGTATAAGCCTGAGGGGGGCATTTTCAGCACAAAAAAATGTGCTGAAAAACTCGGCTTATACTCAAGTATATACGGTAAATACATTCCAGGTTAATATTCCAGGTTTCTTTAGAAAATCCTTTTTTTAGCCAGGATGCATTGGCACCCTGGTTCGCTTTCAGGGTTTGCTCAGGAGTGCCTAAAAATTTGCCGGAATTGACCAAAAAAATTGAGTACAAGCCAATGGGTGGATCAAGCCTGCCTTGATATAGAAGATAGTTACATCCTCACAGGGTGGTACTGTGGATGTATTTTTATATTACACAGTGCCACGTCCCCAAAATTGTAGACCAAACTAGAAAAATAGACCATGGACTTGTCAGGCGCCGGCGAGAACCCAAAGGGTGTATATAAAATTTCAAAATGTATTAGACAAAAATGTATATGCCCCAGTTAAAGGCCAGTTGAAGGCCTTTTTGGTCAAAACGCGTCGGACCTGGTTTATTGCTCCTCACATTGCCCAAAACTTTTAAAACTAGTGATCACAGTTTTTATTGCTGTATGCCGGTTTTTATTAATTAAAAAAACATACTTTTTTGATCTATACTATTGGAAGCATTCTTTTTTTCATACTACCCGGATGAGAGATTGCCCTGCTGTCCAGTCGGGTTTTGACCCTCCAGACCCAGTCTTGGTGTTCTTCCCATCAGAGGTTCGTTTGTTGGCCATGCTTAACATCTGTGGAGGCTTTGGATCCTTTGGAGTTCCATGTAACCTTCGATTCCGGCACCATTGCCTATATGACTCTTTGTCGCTGACACTTGAGTCCATCAGTTCCGGTAAGAGTATATTTACCTCTTCCCTTTTTTGAAGAAGTACCATCTTGATGTTTTCCTTGCCGGACAGTGTCAGCATAATATGTCCCTGCCTCACCACCTTTCTGCGGATGATTTATAGGCCATCTGTATCAGATTTATTTCACTAATCAAACTTTTTTTCACATTTGTGCTTTATACTTGTCACTTGAATATTTGACGTTTTGCATGGTTTTTGAATATTAATGTGTACATGTATTAGCTCTACAACCTTCACCAAAAATGTATATTGCATACCTAAAAACACAATTGTAAACATTTAGCTACTTTTATGGTCCTATGACCCACACCAATCTTATACAGGTAAGTCCATCTCAGCCAGCAGATATGGGGCTAGCGCTGTCCAGGATGGATTGGCATGTATTGGCGTGGCTTAAATGGAGCTCGACATGTTTCGCTCAACAGGGCTTCTTCGAGAGCTTAAACGTAATTTCGAAATGAACAAAAGGTATAGAATGAAAATTGAGTACAAACATCGTAAATACATATAATTCAAATTACATTCTCTACTCTCTGACTTGTGACAAAATCATGTTGAGTTGCACCCAGAGTGAAGTGGTGGATATGGGGACACTAGCATAGCAGGAGCCCACCGTATATCTCACAAAAGTGAGTGCACCCCTCACATTTTTGTAAATATTTTATGCTATCTTTTCATGTGACAACACTGAAGAAATGACACTTGGCTACAATGTAAAGTAGTAAGTGTACAGCTGTCCCCTCAAAATAACTCAACACACAGCCATTAATGTCTAAACAAAAGTCAGTACACCCCTAGGTGAAAATGTCCAAGTTGGGCCCAAAGTGTCAATATTTTGTGTGGCCACCATTATTTTCCAGCACTGCCTTAACCCTCTTGGCCATGGAGTTCACCAGAGCTTCACAGGTTGCCACTGGAGTCCTCTTCCTCTCCTCCATGATGACATCACGGAGCTGGTGGATGTTAGAGACCTTGCGCTCCTCCACCTTCCATTTGAGGATGTCCCACAGATGCTCAATAGGGTTTAGGTCTGGAGACATGCTTGGCCAGTCCATCACCTTTACCCTCAGCTTCTTTAGCAAGGCAGTGTATTTTGGAGTTTGGGGGGGGGGGGGGGGCAGTTTTGTGTCTTCATTTTTATTTTTACTTTTATTTCAGTGTTGCCCCCTATATTGGAGACTCTGTATTGGCCCATATTGAGACCTTTTGTAATCTATACCTTTGTACCATGCCCCACCTTGGGACTCCAAGGTAGGTGGGCTCCTGCTATGCTAGTGCCCCCATATCCACCACTTCACTCTGAGTGCAACTCAATATGATTTTGCCCCCCCCCCCCCCTCCCCCACCTCCCCAGCACCAGTCAGAGAGTGTACAATGTTATGTGAATTATATGTATGTTTGTATTAAATTTTCATTATAAACCTTTTGTTCATTTATAAATTGCGTTTAAGCGCTTGAAGAAGCGCTGTTGTGTGAAACATGTCAAGTTCCATTTAAGCAACATCAAAATACACCAATCCATCCTTGACAGTGCTAGCCCCATATCTGCTGGCTGAGATAGACTTACCTGTATGGGATTGGTGTGGGTCAAGTAGCTAAATGTTTACAATTGTGTTTTATTTATGCGATTTTATGATGTACTTTTTTGTCTAATATATTTTGTAATTTTATATATACCCTTTGGGTTCTTGTTGGTGCCTGAAAAGTTCATGGTCTATTTTTCTAGTTTTGATACACCCTTGGGCACCATGCAGGCTAGCTGCCGGCATCCTAACAACCAATAATGTCAATGGTCAATGTCAATGGTTGATAAGGAGGACGTTGGGTGCCTGCACAGCATACTCGTTTGCCCCTGTCCATCAGCATTGGGGTCATATTGTTAGCTGAGTGATGGGGATAAACTGAAAGGAGAAATGCTGGAATACTAGTCAGTACCAGTGTGCAATGGCAAATTGCTTTGTAAGAATAAATCACCTCCAATGTTGGGTGTTCTATGCATATGGATGCTGCTGCATTATGTAAAACTATTTGCTTAATTTTAGAATGGGGTACCTTGAGATTGTGCAGAGTTTTGAAGGATGCTTTGACTTAAAAAAGGTTGAGAAACACTCCTTTAGAAAGCCACCACCACTTCAATATATGAGATCTTCCTGCTGTCAATGGTTTCCAAGGAAACAGAGGGTGCTGGAGCCTGCTGCATCCCTAGCAATCACCGTTGTCACCATCAGGAATCCCTGGCTACATAAGCAAAGGGACGAGGATAGCAGTGACATCACTCAACAAATATAGTCACTGGGCAATGACATTGACCAAAGAGGGACACAGCCATATCTGGTCGATGATGTCACTACTATCCCCACCCCTCCCTTTTTTATTAAAGGACTTGTCAGGTGTTTGGGTCTCTTTATTTCAAGATCACTTTTTTTTTTGTGATAGGCTAGGAATATTATGTACCCCTTACTCAGTCACATAGGGGGTAGTATCTGGAAAATCCTTATTGTTAAAGGGAGATTTCAGATTCCAATAAGCCCCCGCTTTCAAATCCCCAGAACCACTGACTAGGCCCTTGTCCTCCATCATTTGCAACTTTTTTGGATTTTCAATCACCTACTTTCTCAATGACAATGGACACCAGAACACAGGGGTTGAGGGGATTTACTAAAGGCAAATAGACTGTGCACTTTGCAAGTGTAGTTGCACGCTACAAAGTGCAGTTTCTCCAGGGCTTAGTAAATGAGGCGAAGCTTCACTTTGCAAAGAATAACCTATCAAGTGCAATGAAAAAAAAAGAACAGCATGTTTGCTGGCATGTGATTGGATGATGGAAATCCGCAGCTCTTTCCTGCATTTACTATGCTCCGGAGCAACTGCACTTCCAAGGTGTAAAGTCTATTTGTCTTTAGCAAAACAGAAAAAAGGTAACCCGACCACCGCACATCTCACCCGTCCAGAGTAGTAAGCAAGTAAAGGTAGCCTCCAGACCACAACTCCAACACGTTTCACCCCGCCCCCCGGGACTTAATCATGGAGATGAGAGTCTGCTGGTGGTAGGGGAGAAAATCCACCCCATAGAGAGAATGAGTGTCCAATTGGTCAGTTGCACACTTGAAATCGAATAACAATGATTTCAATCTTTGTTTGTGTCATACATCCTCACCCATAGTACATTTTTATGGGAACCCTTTACAAATTCCTGCACAATGTATATATAAACTAAGAAGATCTTGCAATCAGATTGTAGCTAGGGATGAGCCTACCTTTGGACCCAACATTGATGGTTTTTGGGGTGCCTCTATTTCTAGGTTTAGTATCTGGAAAGCACAGTATTTTAAAGGGGGGTTCCAAGTTCCAATAAGACCCTCTCCCACAAATCCACACAACCACTTACTAGAGTTGCGGGGAAGAGGCCCTTGTCCTGATCAACATGTTGAGAGTCTGTGACCTGCTATGGCTCAGCAGGAAGGGGGGCTGGGGTGCATGTTATTCCCCCCACTTTCCTAGCAAGTTAGACTGCATGCTTGGATTAAGGGTCTGGTATGGTTTATATGGGGACTAAATGGAGAAGTACAGCCAAAGCGTGTTTGGCTGTACTTCTCCTATGGGTCAAAGCAATGGCGGCCTGTCCATTAGGGGCGCTCTGGTGCCCCCCCACCTATCCATGCATCTGAGCCCCTGATCTACATGCGAGGTGTTGGACGCATGGATTGCAATCGTTTTCCTTTTTCTTTGAAGAACGTGATTAGAGCCTGAGGCTCTAAAAGGCTTCAAAAAGGGTGGGCTTGGGGTGCAGAGCACTGCACCCCAAGCCCACCCGGTTGTGTGACAATAGCGAATGAATATTCGCTATTGTAACACTCATTCTCGCAAATGAATATTCAATACAACACTCATTCTCCTCCCGGCCAATTAAGAAGCGGGTCCTGAGACCCGTCACCTGATTGGCCGAAAGGAGATACAATCAGATTGGCCGCCACGAGCAGGAGACGCAGGGGAAGCAAGGAAACAGCCGCCTGGAGAGAAGAGCCCGCCTCCACCTGCTGCTCAGAGTGCTGCCCGCGAGATTGGGTAAGCGTGGGGCCCCGACTACTGACTGACTGACCCAAAGAAAACACCAGTCTCCACTGGGTTAAAGGGGTGTAGTTCATTGTGCACTCCTGTGACCCGTTTTGAGCAGACAGCAGGCTGAAGGCTGACGTCACAGAGCCAGTCCAGGCTTGGGGAAGATCGCGACCATGAAGTCGGTATCTGCCCACATGCCTGGACCAGCACCTGGCTCAGCAGCTGTAGAGTAAACAAAGGTTGGTCGCACTCCCATACACAATGTTGTTTACTCTACACAGGCTTCTGCTGCGGTGATATGGCGTGCACCCCATTCATTATCCTTCACCTGAATAAAGACTTAGCTATCTACCTGGAGCAGCCAAATTTGTTACAGCTGAGAGCCTGAGCCGGCCACTCCCACCACCCTCCCCCCCAAAGTCCAGTGCTCCAGTGAGCGAGGAGAGGGGCAGAGAGGAGAGCCGGTGACTGACAGCTCTCTGCTCAGGGAGGTGTGAGAACCAAGCGATCAGCGGTGTTTGATCGCTCAGTTCTCGATCTTAGAGCCGGCGGGGGGGACAGATGCAGCATCCACCCAGGTAAGTATGATTGGGGAAAACAAAATCCCATACTTCTTTCTTAAGCATATCATTTTTTTTATTCTTGCTGTAGAATGTGTTACAGCAAAGGTGACATTTACAAAGAAAAGTAAGATACCGTTTAGATTGCTGGTAAATGACATTTCACTGTCGGCATTTCACTGCCGGCAAATGTCCCCCCAATTTTTTTTTTTTTACTTTTACTTTCAGTGACTTTTATTCATTTTCATCAAAGGAAGAAGAAACAAAGAATAGATCTCTCTGCCCAACATAGACTGAGCGTGAGACTGGGCCCATAGTCCCACGGCACACATACAAGAGCTACATATAAAGTATCAGAAAAGCATCATGAATGACAAAAAACAAATCATACAAATGCCATGGGTTGTAAAGAAAGAAAAAAAAAAACATCACTTCACTCCCAGATAGTGAGTGTCATAGAATATCTGAGCCTTAGTCTAATCATAGATTTAAATACGGCACAACAACCATATAGGTGTCAGGATAACCAAAATGCTACAACAGAGATCAGAGAAAAGAAAAAAAGAAAAGAACCAAGAAGAGAAAGAGTGAAAGAAGAAGGAAGAAAAGAAGAGAGACCTAGGATCCCGGGTGTAGTGATGGAATAATTGCCTGAGAGGCAGTAATTGGCACATTGACTTAGGTGGCTCATGGTTCCCATGTTAGTTCAAACTGCCTTTGTCTATCATTAATAATACATGCTTTTTTTTTCTTGTGTATCATAATCCAGGAAAGCTTGTATTTGATCCGTTGCAGAGAAACCGAGGGGGCCTTCCAAGGACCTGCAACTGTAATTTTAGTGGCTAAAAAAAAACTAGCCGTCGAGTAGAGCGGGGGAATTCCTGGAGGTACTTCATTCAACAATGCTATTTGTGGCTGTTGTAAGGTAGGAGATACTGATTATTCAACGGAGCAAGGAAAACACACTGTTCCAGAATCCCCGAATTCTGAGACATTCCCACCATACATGGAACCTGGAGCCCCACATCGAGCACCCCCTAAAACACTCTGGAGAAGAATTTGAATACAGTGCCTTGCAAAAGTATTCGCGCCCCTTGGCTTTTTACCTATTTTGTTACATTACAGCCTTTGGTTCAATGTTTTTTTTAATCTGAATTATATGTGATGGATCAGAACACAATAGTCTAAGTTGGTGAAGTAAAATTAGAAAAATATATACATAAAACTATTTTTCAGAAATAAATAAACTGATAATTCGCATGTGCGTATGTATTCACCCCCTTTGTTATGAAGCCCATAAAAAGCTCTGGTGCCACCAATTACCTTCAGAAGTCACATAATTAGTGAAATGATGTCCACCTGTGTGCAATCCAAGTGTCACATGATCTGTCATTACATAGACACACCTTTTTGAAAGGCCCCAGAGGCTGCAACACCTAAGGAAGAGGCACCACTAACCAAACACTGCCATGAAGACCAAGGAACTCTCCAAACAAGTAAGGGACAATGTTGTTGAGAAGTACCAGTCAGGGTTAGGTTATAAAAAAATATCCAAATCTTTGATGATCCCTAGGAGCACCATCAAATCTATCATAACCAAATGGAAAGAACATGGCAAAACAGCAAACCTGCCAAGAGACGGCCGCACACCAAAACTCACGGACCGGGCAAGGAGGGCATTAATCAGAGAGGAGCACAGAGACCTAAGGTAACCCTGGAGGAGCTGCAGAGTTCCACAGCAGAGACTGGAGTATCTGTACATAGGACGACAATAAGCCGTACGCTCCATAGAGTTGGGCTTAATGGCAGAGTGGCCAGAAGAAAGCCATTACTTTCATCAAAAGACAAAATGTAGTTTGCAGGAAGGCATGCAGGAGACTCCCAAAATGCATGGAGGAAGGTGCTCTGGTCTGATGAGACTAAAATTGAAGTTTTTGTCCATCAAAGAAAACGCTATGTCTGGCGCAAACCCAACACATCACATCCCCCAAAGAACACCATCCCCACCGTGACCACATGGTGGTGGCAGCATCATGCTGTGGGGATAATTTTAAACAGTTGGGACTGGGAAACTGGTCAGAGTTGAGTGAAAGATGGATGGTGCTAAATACAGGGATATTCTTGAGCAAAACCTGTAGCACTCTGTGTGTGATTTGAGGCTAGGAGGGAGGTTCACCTTCCAGCAGGACAATGACCCCAAACACACTGCTAAAGCAACACTTGAGTGGATTAAGGGGAAACATGTAAATGTTTTGGAATGGCCTAGTCAAAGCCCAGACCTCAATCCAATAGAAAATCTGTGGTCAGACTTAAAGTTTGCTAAGTGCAAACCATCCAACTTGAAGGAGCTGGAGCAGTTTTGCAAGGAGGAATGGGCAAAAATCCCAGTGGTAAGATGTGGCACCTCATAGAGACTTCTCCAAAGCGACTTGGAGCTGTGATAGCCGCAAAAGGTGGCTCTATAAAGTGTTGACTTTAGGGGGGTGAATAGTTATGCACATTGACTTTTTCTGTTATTTTGTCCTATTTGTTGTTTGCTTCACAATAAAAAAAAAAAACATCTTCAAAGTTGTGGGCATGTTCTGTAAATTAAATGATGCAAATCCTCAAACAATCCATGTTAATTCCAGGTTGTGAGGCAACAAAACACAAAAAATGCCAAGGGGGGGGTGAATATTTTTGCAAGGCACTGTACATCTTAGCAAGGCGAGAGAGGACCAAGTACCATCGAGTCAGAGAATTAAGATTGTCCCTTGTCAGGGAAACATTTAGAATCCCCCTGAAGGAGGATTGTACTCAGAAATTTCAAGATTCCAGCTCGTGGCTGAAGGACATTTTTTTTTCTTTTAAAAAGAAGCCAGTAGAAAAATCTCAGCCCGATGAACAAGAACAACCGTGCGCTCTAGTGTGGTGTTTAGAAATCAATGGATTCTCACGGTTCCACTTCAGAGATACGGTAGGCCACCATGCTTTGTTGAATACAGGTAATGTAAGTGCTTCCACCTTCTCATGTCCCAGCTCTGCCCAGTGCTCAGACTTAAAGGCCATACACACAGCCTGAATATCGGGTGGCATCGGTTGGTTACTGGCTGACATTTGGCCTATGTATGACAACCGGTCCAACAGAAGCCAGCCCTCCGGCCGGCTTCTGCTGAACTAGTATGACTGTACAAGGCTTGCCGATTGGTACCCGATCAGTGCTCTTAGCTAATGTCTCCCTGTCAGAACACAATAGCTCAGCGGGGGGAGATCACTGTACTAACATCAGATAGTTAGTACAGCAGCTCCTCCTGAGCTGTTCAGTTTTTTTTTTCTTTCAGCCTGCTGGGTTGAATGGAAAAAAAAAACTGTTAGTGTGTACCAGACTTTACAGGCTGCCAAAGCATTAGGTAACACAAATCACAAGGGGAGAAGTCGGCACTCGGAATGGCATCCAACAGTGGTTATCCTTTAATGCAAAAACATTCATAACAGCTGTAAAACAGCCAACGTGTTTCGGCCGTCAGACAGGTCTTAGTCATGGTAACAAAATAATGGCCACCGCCCACACCCATAACTGGCCTTCACAGTAAGGAGCACATGGAGGGCATATACATACAAGAAAAAGACAATTCCATAGCTCAACTCACCAACCAGTCTGCTGACCAACCAAATTAACCTGTCTAACCGTATGTTAAAAGCAGGGGTTTAGTTAGCAGACATTTGCAAACGCATGTGAAAGCTGCAAGGCCTCGTCAAGGCACCCTGTATTACTTGCAGTCCTAACACTACAAATTTATAAGTGTTTCCACAGTGGTAGCACATGCATTGAATGGATAGGTGTGAGACAGGTGAGCCAGGAGGCCGCCCTAGCCCCTTTAAAGGGACAGGAGCACACTGAACACCCAGCAAGAGCACAATGGCAGCAAAGGTGTCCAGTGGGTCCCTGACCCACATATACTAACAGTAACAAAATAATGGCCACCGCCCACACCCATAACTGGCCTTAATTTGGTTGGTCAGCAGACTGGTTGGTGAGTTGAGCTATGGAATTGTCTTTTTCTTGTATGTATATGCCCTCCATGTGCTCCTTACTGTGAAGGCCAGTTATGGGTGTGGGCGGTGGCCATTATTTTGTTACTGTTAGTATATGTGGGTCGGGGACCCACTGGACACCTTTGCTGCCATTGTGCTCTTGCTGGGTGTCCAGTGTGCTCCTGTCCCTTTAAGGGGGCTAGGGCGGCCTCCTGGCTCACCTGTCTCACACCTGTCCATTCAATGCATGTGCTTCCACTGTGGAGACACTTATAAATTTGTAGTGTTAGGACTGCAAGTAATACAGGGTGCCTTGACGAGGCCTTGCAGCTTTCACATGCGTTTGCAAATGTGTGCTAACTAAACCCCTGCTTTTAACATACGGTTAGACAGGTTAATTTGGTTGGTCAGCAGACTGGTTGGTGAGTTGAGCTATGGAATTGTCTTTTTCTTGTAGGTCTTAGTCATGGCAAGACTAAGGCCTGATGGCCGAAACGTGTTGGCTGTTTTTTACAGCTGTTATACATGTTTTTTTCATGAAAGGATACCCACTGTTGGATGCCATTCCGAGTGCCGACTTCACTCCTTGTGACACAATGCTTTGCTGCCAGCAAAATTGACAGTCATTTACAGGCTTTTTACATTGTTTGTAAGTAACCAGGCATTTAATACATGGGATGATTTTTAGGCAAACTGCTGCCCTATGGGCCCTTTTTGATATTTTTACATGGGGAAATCCCAATATTGGACGAGTTGAAGACCTGGTGGACCGTTGGTGAGAAGAGTTTATATTTGTAACATTTGGTAAAGTGCATGGAGTGTGGTGAATAGAAGGATTGGAACCATACTTCACGGTGATTATAAGGAAGTGTATGGTTTGCATGTTAATGTGAGTGGGTAAGGAACAGTAGAGATATTGTGGTATCACGCCATATTTGTGTTACATTTTTCGGGAATTTTTTGTGTATATCTTGGGAGCAAAAAGGGGAGCAACATTCTTCAGAGAGGATTAATGGAGTACGCATATGAAATTTTGGAAATTTGGTAAGGTGCATGGAGTGAGTGGTGGAGCACAACACATGTGGTGACATTGTGATTGGGTTTAAAGGATCATGCATGTTTTAAGCCCATCTAATGTGAGTAGTAGAGATGGGCCAAACACCCCCCTGTTCGGGAGTTCTGAATCGAAAAGAGCCGCCCAGAACTGCAAACTCCATTGAAGTCTATGGGAGCTGAACAAAAGTGCCCATTTTGAAGGCTTATATGCAAGTAATTGGCCATAGAAGGGGTATGGGGGTCCAGGTACTGCCCTGGGGGACATGTATCAATGCAAATTTTTTTTTTTTTTTAAACTATAGTTTTTTCAGGAGCAGTGATTTTTATTGATACTTAAAGTGCAACAGTAAACATGAAAAAGTCCCTTAGGGGATCCCCTTAGTGTGCCTATAAAGTGGCACATTTGCAGCATGTATAGAACATGCTGCAGCAAAAATTACATAAAAAAAAAAAAGAATCAAATCACATTTAAAATGACTCACGGTTGTAATTGTCCTCATCAAAAGGGGGGGGGGTCCTTTGGGGCAGGTGGGGCTCTTCCCCCTCCACCCCAAAGCACCTTGTCCCTATGTTGATGGGGAAAAGGGTCTCTTCCCCACAGCCCTGGGCTGTGGTTATCAGGTTTTGCGGGCTTATCGGAATCTGTAAGCCCCCTTTAACACATTTTTTTTTTAAATGATTGTTTTTTCAGGAGAAGTGATTTTAATGATGCTTAAAGTACAACAATTAAAATGAAAAATGCATTTAACCACTTAAGCCCTGGACCATTTTGCTGGCCAAAGACCAGAGCACTTTTTGCGATTCGGCACTGTGTCGCTTTAACTGACAATTGCGCGGTCGTGCGACGCGGCTCCCAAACAAAATTGACGTCCTTTTTTCCCCACAAATAGAGCTTTATTTTGGTGGTATTTCATCACCTCTGCGATTTTTATTTTTTGGGCTAAAAACAAAAAAAGAGCAACAATTTTGAAAAAAGCGCATTATTTTTTACATTTTGCTATAATAAATATACCCCCCCAAAAATTTTTTTTTTCCTCAGTTTAGGCCGATACGTATTCTTTTACATTTTTGGTAAAAAAAAATCGCAATAAGCATTTATTGACTGGTTTGCGCAAAAGTTATAGCGTTTACAAAATAGGGGATAGTTTTATGACATTTTTATTAATAATTTTTTTTTTTACTAGTAATGGTGGCGATCAGCGATTTTTATCATGACTGCGACATTATGGCGGACACATCAGACTTTTTTGACACATTTTTGGGACCATTATCATTTATACAGCATTCAGAGCTATACAATGCACTGATTACTGTGTAAATGACACTGGTAGGGAAGGAGTTAACCACTAGGGGGCAAGTATGTCCTGGGGAGTGATTCTAACTGTGGGGGAGGGGGCGCGGCTACGTGTGATACGTCACTGATCTCTGCTCCCGATCTTATTTTTCTTTTATTATATTTTTTTCTTTTATTTCTTTCCGTCTTCCGTAACTGGTCTCTGACTAGGGATGAGCTTCGTGTTCGAGTCGAACCCATGTTCGACTCGAACATCGGCTGTTCGTTCGTTCGTCGAATTGCGAACGATATGGGCCGTTCGCGCCAAATTCGTGTGGCGCATCACGGCCCATAATTCACTGCGGCATCGCAGTGCATTGCTTGCTGATGATTGGCCAAGCATGCACTATGACCCGCATGCTTGGCCAATCACAGCGCCGCCTTAACAGAGAGCCGTAATTGGCCAAAGCCAAGGAGGCTTTGGCCAATTATGGCTCAGGGGATTTAGTACACGCCCCACACTATATAAGGCCGCCTGCACGGCGGCCCTGTGCAGTGTGTTCCGGTGTGCTGAGAAATAGAGAGAGAGAGAGACAGTGTCATTTCATTTGAGTTAGCTAGATTAGGCAGGACAGTCAGTCAGTTAGCTGCACTTAAAGTGTATTGTCTATATATATGCATCCCAGGTGTTGCATATATATATATATACACTGTATTCAGTTTAGCTAGATCCGTTCCTGTTATCTTCTAGACTATTTACATTTAATGCAGTGCGTCCTGCTCACAGTGTTCAGCTAGATCCGTTCCTGTTATCTTCTTACTGACAGGTAGGCTTGTCTTGTTACAGTATTTTGAAGAAAATTACTGGTGTTCTTTTGATCCTATTAGTACCACAGTCAGGCAGCTAGACTATTTACATTTAGTGCAGTGCGTCCTGCTCACAGTGTTCAGCTAGATCCGTTCCTGTTCTCTTCTTACTGACAGGCAGGCTTGTCTTGTTACAGTATATAAAGCTACCTGAAGAAAATTGCTGGTGTTCTTTTGATCCTATTAGTACCACAGTCAGGCAGCTAGACTATTTACAGTTAGTGCAGTGCGTCCTGCTCACAGTGTTCTGCTAAACCTACAAGTTAGTGGGGTGCGTCCTGCTCACAGTGTTCAGCTAAACCTACAAGTTAGTGGGGTGCGTCCACCTCACAGTGTTCAGCTAAACCTACAAGCTAGTGGGGTGCGTCCTGCTCACAGTGTTCAGCTAGATCCATTTCTGTTATCTTCCTACTGACAGGCAGGCTTGTCTTGTTACAGTAAATACAGCTACCTGAAGAAAATTGCTGGTGTTCTTTTGATCCTATTAGTACCACAGTCAGGCAGCTAGACTATTTACAGTTAGTGCAGTGCGTCCTGCTCACAGTGTTCAGCTAAACCTACAAGTTAGTGGGGTGCGTCCACCTCACAGTGTTCAGCTAAAGCTACCTGTAGAAGGTTGGTGGTGTTCTCATACTACAGGCAGGCAGTTGATTTTGCTAGCTGCAGTATCAGTATATATATATATATATATATATATATATATATATATATATATATATATATCCCAGCTTAGTGCAGCTACAGGCCATTAGTATGTCTGGAAGGCCAAGAAGGAGAGGCAGACAGTCACAAGCCAATAAGAGAGGGCAAGCAGGCTCTGTGTCTAGTGCTGGTCGTGGAAATGGTGCATCCTCATCAGCACGTGGCCATGGGACACGCTTGGCCTTTTTTTCGGCAGCTGGCCATGTTGAGCCGCAACATGCGGAAGACTTGGTCGAGTGGATGACCAAGCCGTCCTCATCCTCCTCATCCTCTCTCACCCATGCCCAGGGTACTTTGTCTGGCAAAGCAGCGGCCTCTTCCCTCAGCTCAATGTCATCAGTGACTCCTTCCCTAGCGCCACCATGTCCTCCTGAGGAGTCCCTCGAACTGTTTGACCACAGTGTTGGGTACATGCTCCAGGAGGATGCCCAGCGTTTGGAAGGCTCTGATGATGATACTGAGCTCGATGAAGGCAGTAACATGAGCACGGACAGAGGGGTTGCCCAAGAAGGACAGCAATCTGGCAGTCATGCTCCCCCTGCTGCAGCATACTGCCAGGTTTGCTCCAGTGATGAGGAGGGAGGGGATGATGAGGTCACTGACTCAACGTGGGTGCCTGATAGGAGAGAGGAGGAGGAGGAGGAGGAGGCAGCACATCACCGACGAGGCAGGATGCCCTCCAGGGGCCAGCCTAAGGGCAGCACATTGACTGCATCACACCCCAAAGCTCCACATGTGCAGGGCGCTGCAGTCTCTGCGCGTTATTCAAAAAGTTCTTTGGTGTGGGCCTTTTTTGAGACGAGTGCATCAGATCGCACCGCTGCTATTTGCAACATATGTCTCAAGCGTATCTCGCGTGGCCAAAACATCTCCCGCTTGGGTACCACATGCTTGACCAGACATATGTTGACCTGCTATGCAGTTCGTTGGCAAGCGTATCTAAAAGACCCACACCAAAGAACAAAGAGGACCTCTCCTTGCTCCTCATCAGCTGAGATTTCCAACCCCACTAGACCTTCAGTCCTCTCTGAGACCTGCACTGAGAGGAATGAAGGTGTAGAATTAGGTGTGTCACAGCCAAGTACTTGTGGGCAATCTGATTTTGGTACACCGACAGATTGTACCAGGCAAATTTCCCTGCCCCAGCTGCTGCACCGCCGAAAGAAGTTTGCTCCCAGCCATCCACATGCCCAGCGGTTGAATGCTAGCTTGGCAAAATTGCTAGCACTTCAACTGCTGCCTTTTCAGTTGGTAGACTCTGCCCCCTTCCGTGAGTTTGTGGAATGTGCGGTTCCTCAGTGGCAGGTACCCAAACGCCACTTTTTCTCATGGAAGGCGATTCCGGCTCTCTACCAGCATGTGGAAGGCAATGTCCATGCCTCGCTGGACAGGGCGGTCAGCGGTAAGGTGCATATTACCGCTGACTCATGGTCCAGCAGGCATGGACAGGGACGTTACCTAAGTTTCACGGCGCATTGGGTGACTCTGCTGGCAGCTGGGAAGGATGCAGGACAAGGTGCAGTAGTGTTGGAGGTTGTTCCGCCACCATGCCTCCAAAATGCTAATGATTGTGACACACCTCTCTCCTCCACCCCCTCCTCTTCTTCTTCCTCCATGGCCTCTTCCTCGGAACCAGCGGTGCTCCGTAGTCGTTCAAGGGGCTACGCAAGTACGCAGGCCAAAAGATGCCATGCGGTGCTTGAGCTGGTGTGCTTGGGGGACAGGAGCCACACTGGGGCAGAGGTTCTGTCAGCTCTGCAGGGGCAGGTTCAGAGGTGGTTGACGCCACGCCAACTTAAGGCAGGAATGGTGGTTTGCGACAATGGCACCAATCTCCTCTCTGCCCTCCGACAGGGACAAATGACCCATGTGCCCTGTTTGGGTCACGTCCTTAACTTGGTGGTGCAGCGGTTCTTGGGCAGGTACCCGGGCTTACAGGATGTCCTGAGGCAGGCCAGGAAAGTCTGTGTGCATTTCCGCCAGTCATATAATGCCAGTGCTCGGCTGACGGACCTCCAAAAGGAGTTTAACCTGCTCAAGAACCGCCTAATCTGTGACATGCCCACCAGGTGGAACTCAACGTTGGCCATGCTGCAGCGGCTGCACAAGCAGCAGAGGGCCATCAATGAGTACCTGTGCGACTATGGCACCAGGACAGGGTCAGGGGAGCTTGTTTTTTTTTCCCCACGCCAGTGGTCCATGATCAGGGATGCATGCACTGTCCTGTCACCATTTGAGGAGGCCACGAGGATGGTGAGCAGTGACAGTGCATGTATCAATGACACTGTCCCCCTTGTCCACCTGTTGGAGCACACGCTGCGTGGAATAATGGACAGGGCACTTGAGGCAGAACAGAGGCAGGAAGAGGAGGACTTCCTTAGCTCTCAAGGCCCCCTTTATCCAGACAGTGTTCCTGCGTGCCCGCCGATCACACAGGAAGAGGACGAGGAGGAGGAGGAGGAGGAGGAAGATTGTGTCAGTATGGAGGTGGAGCCTGGCACTCAGCATCAGCAGCAGTCTTTAAGGGATCAGTCCCAAGAAACACATGGACTTGTACGTGGCTGGGAGGAGGTGGCTGCGGACCATGTCGTCCTTAGTGACCCAGAGGACTCCGGACCGAATGCCTCAGCAAACCTACGCTGCATGGCCTTCCTGATCCTGCAAAGCCTGCGTAAGGATCCTCGTATTCGTGGTATCAAGGAGAAGGACCAATACTGGCTGGCAACCCTCCTTGATCCACGTTACAAGGGTAAGGTTGCGGACCTTATCTTGCCATCGCAGAGGGAGCAGAGGATGAAACATCTTCGGGAGGCCTTGCAGAAAGGTCTGTGCAACGCGTTCCCAGAGACTGGGAGGTTACAAACTCCTGTTTCTGGACAACGTGTTGCTGAGGCTTCGGTCAGTCAAAGAAGGAGCGGTGGAGAAGGTGGCCGTCTGACCGATGCGTTCAGACAATTTTTTGGTCCGCAGCCCCAAGGTATGATCGGTTCCAGCAACCATCGCCAGCGTCTGTTTTACATGGTGCAGGAATACCTAGGGGCAAGATCAGACTTGGACACCTTTCCCACCGAAAATCCTCTGGGTTACTGGGTCTTGAGGATGGATCACTGGCCAGAGCTTGCACAGTATGCAATTGAGCTACTGGCCTGTCCTGCATCCAGCGTTCTTTCGGAACGCACATTCAGTGCTGCTGGAGGCGTGGTAACCGATCACAGGGTGCGTCTGTCCACTGACTCGGTCGATCGACTGACCTTCATAAAAATGAATCAGTCTTGGATCACCACCAGCTACCAAGCACCTGATGCTGATGTAACCGAATAATTTTTTTTGAAATCTCAGATCCCTTCAAACACTGCCTATGCTGATGCTGAGTGACTATCCCTGAGTAGTTATCCTCTTCCTCCTCAATCATCACGCTGATAGCTTGTAAGAACATTTTTAGTTCTGGGCGCCACCACCAGTGCCTAAGGCACAATTTTTCAGCCCCTGTTTAACAGGGGCGTGTAATTACAATTTTTGATGTAATACTTTGCAGCAGGGCTCATTCCTGCATTCCAACTAGAGTGTCTGTGAGGGGTTGCAGTGTTGTGGCACCAGCACCAGTGCCTAAGGCCCATTTTTTCTGCCCCTGTTTAACAGGGGCGTGTAATTACAATTTTTGATGCAATACTTTGCAGCAGGGCTCGTTCCTGCATTCCAACTAGAGTGTCTGTGAGGGGTTGCAGTGTTGTGGCACCAGCACCAGTGCCTAAGGCCCATTTTTTCTGCCCCTGTTTAACAGGGGCGTGTAATTACAATTTTTGATGCAATACTTTGCAGCAGGGCTCATTCCTGCGTTCCAACTAGAGTGTCTGTGAGGGGTTGCAGTGTTGTGGCACCAGCACCAGTGCCTAAGGCCCAATTTTTCAGCCCTTGTTTAACAGGGGCGTGTAATTACAATTTTTGATGCAATACTTTGCAGCAGGGCTCGTTCCTGCGTTCCAACTAGAGTGTCTGTGAGGGGTTGCAGTGTTGTGGCACCAGCACCAGTGCCTAAGGCCTAATTTTTCAGCTCCTGTTCAACAGGGGCATGTAATTACAATTCTTGATCTAATATTTCACAGCAGGGCCCTGTGAGGGCTTACAGTGTTGTGGCCACAGCAACACCTAAGGCCCAAATTTCTGCTGAGTATATAGGGCAGGACCCTACTTTCAAACAACTAACTTACAAACGACTCCTACTTGCAAACAGAAGGAGACAACAGGAAGTGAGATGAAATCTACCCCTAGGAAGGGAAATTCTCTCCTGTAAGAGTTAATATGGGAAAAACATTTCTCCTTTCCACTGATGCTTTCCAATCCATTGGGACAAAAAGTGAGGTGAAATCTTCTGAAGAGGAGGAAAGACAGCAAAACAAATGTCACAGGGGTGATAACCCTTCCCTATGTTTTCCAAAAAGCTTAAAAAAGATTTTTTGGCTGGAGCTAAACACGTTAAAAATGTACCCGTTCAAAATTACAAAGAGATTCTACTTAACAACAAACCTACAGTCCCTGTCTTGTTTGCACCGCCTGTATACTGCTGTTTAGAGTATATAGGGCCTGGTGGCCCCACACCTTTCCTTATTTTAATTTGGGTGTGGGGTTCCCCTTAATATCCATACAAGACCCAAAGGGCCTGGTAATGGACTGGGGGGTACCCATGCCGTTTGTCTCACTGATTTTCATCCATATTGCCATGACCCGACATGACATTAAACCCGCAAGCAGTTTTAAATGAGATTTTTTCCTTTAAAAATGACATTTGGTGCAGGGACTGTTCTAAACACGGGAAACACGAGTCACTTTACAGGCATACTATAGACACCCCTCAGGTACGATATTTAAAGGAATATTTCACTTTTTTTTTTTTTTTACTTTAAGCATCATTAAAATCACTGCTCCCGAAAAAACGGCAGTTTTTAAAAGTTTTTTTTGCATTGATCCATGTCCCCTGGGGTAGGACCCGGGTCCTCAAACCCTTTTTAGGACAATACCATGCAAATTAGTTTTTAAAATGAGCACTTTTGATTTTGAACGTTCGAGTCCCATAGACGTCAATAGGGTTCTAACGTTCGTGCGAACTTTCGGTCCGTTCGCAGGTTCTGGTGCGAACCGAACCGGGGGGTGTTCGGCTCATCCCTATCTCTGACCATGTTCTGTTGGTCTTCTGTGTTCATCGGTGCCTTGCTCTATTGTAGCCTATCTGTCCCTGAGTCTCCACCTTTTTACAATAGCCTTATGGAGATAGCAATAAAGGTATCTCTCGTTATAGAGGAAATTGGGTGGGGAAGCTTGTACAAATGAACAACCGTTGGCACCATCCCCAAGGGTAAGTATCAGAAAGAAACAAAATATCTCCGGACCACGCAAAAGGGGGATGTGGAAATGTAGGGGATTTTATGTGCCAGAAACAAAGCTCTCAAAATAGCAATAGGTGTTGCCAGATGTGATACACAACCGGCAGAGCCAAAGATGGATGGGATCCACGCATTTCGCCCAGAGATGGGCTTCTTCGGGATCCACTTAGATATTCACATACTAATAGCTAGATGTGTGCACTACTGAAAAATTTGTTTATTTTCGATTAATTCTGTTTTTTGGGGTATTTTTTCGTTAATCGGATCATTCTTTATGATCGGCATCCGTTACTTCGGATTATTCGTAACACCGGATGCGTTCGTATTTGTTCCGTTTCATTTGCTTAGATGCGGCATTCATTACTTCGAATAATTTGTAACTTTGGATGCATTCATATCCGTTGCATTCCATTCGTTTAGATGCGGCATTTGTTACTTTGGATAATTCGTCATTTCAGATGCATTCGTATTCGTTACGTTCACTAACAGTTACTTTAGCCAAATTTGAAAGGAAATTCCAGTACCTATAAATAAATAGTTTACAATAATAAAATAATAAATAATAATAATAACAATAACTATAATAATAGTTAATAATTGAATTATAATAGAAAATAAAAAAAACTAAATTATTCAAATGTAATTGATTTGTTAAACTCGTAGGTTGAATCGTTTATCGTTCTTTCGGATTTTAAAATTTTAGTTCTTTCGTATTTTCATTCTTTCGTGTTTTCATTCTTTCAGGTTTTCATACTTTTGGGTTTTCGTTCTGTAGCACTGGTAGATTTTCAATCTACCTCTGATAGGTAAATTTAGTGGGTTATCTGTTTATACATAGTCAGATTAGCCTCTGTTCCAGCTTGGCTGTGTTGCATGTAGTTTCACACTGTGCCTGTGGGTGTCGTTGTCGCCATGGGTCGGTGTTGGAAAGGCAACACGCTGAAGTGCATGAGTGCTCCTCTGTCCCAGAGATAACTCGGTGGAGGTGGTCCTCCGAGTTGCATTCTAGGAGAGGGTATTTATGGGGCAGACGCCATGTTTTAGGGTTCGTTTTCGTTCCACCTGCTGGCCCTCCTGGCCGACAGGTATGTGCTAGGAGTACTACCTTGTGGTCCTTCGACCGGGAGGCCCACGTCGCTGCAGCGTGTGGGTGGGCCCAGAAGCCTGTCTGGGGTCTACCACAGCGGCAGAGGAATGGTCCTGGGCTGTCTGTCCTATGGGAAGAAGCTGGACAACCGAGAAGATCCCAGGGGAGGACCCGTCATGGAAGGATCATGCAGAGTGCTGGTCTGGAGAGGGGCCTGGTGACTCAGTTGGAGGACGTATCCTAAAGTAATCTTACCGCATAGCACTGCCGGGTTGGCTTAAAGGTTCTAGTGCTGTGTTTGCTATTCATCGTGAACCATTACATCCTGTGGCAGAGGATCGTATGGGTTTTATTCCAATCAAGTCTGTGGCAGAGACTTTTGTTCGTGCTACGTACTGGCTGCTAGGTTAGTGAGAGGAACCTATCCAGGCAGGCAAAGATTCAACTATAAAGAGAGAGTACATTCAACTGCAAGCTCTCAATTCTTAATACCACACCAAGAAAAGGTATTGGAACTTCCCTGCAACTTTCCTTCTACCGCTTTCCTGCTACTTCCTTCAGTTCACGTTTATTAAAGCATTGGAAAAGATACTCAAGTGTCCGGTGCCTACATTGTCTGGTAGTAAACTCAACGGGACCCTAGACCCGGTTCTGGTGAAATAGAGGTAACGAAGGTGACGGTAACAGCCCACTTTAAACCAGCAGCTCCACCGAGAGTTAGTGCTACAGATCTTTTGTGTTTTTTCGTTCTTTCTGAAAATTTGTTTTCGCATGCATTCGTCAAAAGGGTCTTTCGTTCATTCGGATGCTTCTGAATGAACGAATTTGCAGAGTTTCATCCGAAAACGAATTCATAACTAAACTGATTGTACATAACTACTAATAGCCACAAAAAACTGATGTAGCCAGAATGGGGTGTAAAGGCTGATGCCTCATGGTAATATCCCATAAAGGGTATCAAGAAAAAAGCCAGTATTTGGGCCACATCCTTTGGGCTACACACAGAGCTAATACAGCGTGTGTTTCATGCGGATGTTTGGCGATATTCCTCTTTATGGTTTTGTGTACCATCAGCTTTCATCATCCGGCCCCAGCTTTGCTGGTTCAAGTGAAGGTTTCCCCCTTTTTCTATGCACACCTATAATAATTATTTTTCTTGATACCCTTTCTGGGATATTACCATGATGCATCAGCCTTTACACCCCATTAGTTTTTTTTTTGGCTATTCGTATGTGAATATGAAAGTGGATCCTGAAGAAGCCCATTTCTGGGTGAGATGCATCAATCCCATCCATCTTTGGCTCTGTCGTTGCGTATTGCATCTGGCAACACTTTTAGGTGTTTTTAACTGTACCTAGAGTATCTCACAAAAGTAAGTACACCCCTCACATTTGTGTAAATCTTTTCTTCTATCTTTTCATGTGACAACACTGAAGAAATGACACTTGTCTACAATGTAAAGTAGTGAGTGTACAGCTTGTATAACAGTGTAAATTTGCTGTCCCCTCAAAATAACTCAACACACAGCCATTAATGTCTAAACCGCTGGCAACAAAAGTCAGTACACCCCTAAGTGAAAATGTCCAAATTGGGCCCACTTAGCCATTTTCCCTCCCCGGTGTCATGTGACTCGTTAGTGTTACAAGGTCTCAGGTGTGAATGGGGAGCAGGTGTGTTAAATTTGGTTTTATCGCTCTCACTCTCTTATACTGGTCACTGGAAGTTCAACATGGAGCCTCATGGCAAAGAACTCTCTGAGGATCTGAAAAAAAAAGAATTGTTGCTCTACATAAAGATGGCCTAGGCTATAAGAAGATTGCTAAGACCCTGAAACTGAGCTGCAACATGGTGGCCAAGACCATACAGCCGTTTAACAGGACAGGTTCCACTCAGAACAGGCCTCACCATGGTCCACCAAAGAAGTTGAGGACACGTGATCAGCGTCATATCCAGAGGTTGTCTTTTAGAAATAGACAAATGAGTGCTGCCAGCATTGCTGCAGAGGTTGAAGGGGTGGGGGGTCAGCCTGTCAGTGCTCAGACCATACGCGGCACACTGCATCAAATCGGTCTGCATGGCTGTCATCCCAGAAGGAGATTCTGCTGAAGAACGCCTGGAAGCTGCAGGTGACCTAGACCTCCAACCTGCACTTCGTGCTGCAAAGGAGACGGGGCTACGGGGAGGAAGGAGGGGGGGCTCACAGGTCTTCTTGTGGGAACTTTTGATGCAGTTCTAGATTCCACTGCTAAAGTAGCGCCATTCAGGATTCTTCACCAAACCCTTGACTCTCAGGTCTACTGGTCCATTGCTTGTGGGCACAGTGCAGGCATCAAGGATCTGTTAATATTGATATCTCAAGTAAAAGTACCTGTAGCCATATCAACGATAGAACATCAACGGCTGTTCCGGATCCTATATTGGTTTTGGGGAGACCGTTAATTCCCTGTGCCGTGTGAGACTGTTACCAGCAGTCACGGCTTTTTGGTAAGCAGGCTACCTACACTTTGGGTGTTGACCTGAATACACGTTTGATTTTTGGGAAGATTGGTGTCACATCCTTTTTTTTTCTTCTTGCAATTCATCTTTTCCCCTCTAGAGGTTAACTTTGCACAGACTTCTTCACTGATCATTATTTGGATGGGACGTTGCTTTAGTTTTCCTTTTTTCTTTTTTTGAATACATTTTACATAATAATTTTTTCATGAATTTATTGTTTATTAATATATTGATCATTTAATGTTTTACCATGTATTGGTATAATATCAATTTCACACTATTTTTAGCGCTGCATTCACTTTGCTATTTATTCTATTTAAGTTTTTTTGTATTGAACTTTAGGTGCTGGCTACTTCAATATATACATTTTTTTTTTGTTTTGTTTGTTGTTTTCACATATTCACTTTAGTTACTAATTATCATCTAGTGCAGCGTTAGCCTTAGGGCTTTTTTTCTTTATGAGCACAATATATGGTTGGTGTGTATTGCACATGTAGAGTGGAGCATACTACACTATATAGTCTCCTCTTTTTTTCTTTTGAGGTTGGTTATCCTGCTGAATGGATTTTCATCAAAGATCCAAGAATTAAGAGACAATGTTAGACCAAATGCAGTTTATTGAATTGAAAAGTCTTGAGGATTTCTCTGAAAGGACACCTTATGGACTAATTTGTGAAGGACATAGATTTTTTTGCACTGGTAAAAAGCGGATGGATATTATACTTCGCCTTCGGAGAAATTACTTACTTCTCACTATCACGGAGTGATATTATCTGGAAGGACTCTAATTGCACCTAAGTGCTAGCCTAACTAGTGTACACGGTCTATCTATCTAAAGTACCTCACAAAAGTAAGTACACCCCTCACATTTTTGTAAATATTTTCTTCTCTCTTTTCATGTGACAACACTGAAGAAATGACACTTGTCTACAATGTAAAGTAGTGAGTGTACAGCTTGTATAACAGTGTAAATTTGCTGTCCCCTCAAAATAACTCAACACACAGCCATTAATGTCTAAACCGCTGGCAGCAAAAGTGAGTACACCCCTAAGGGAAAATGTCCAAACTGGGCCCAAAGTGTCAATATTTTGTGTGGCCACCATTATTTTCCAGCACTGCCTTAACCCTCTTGGGCATGGAGGTCACCAGAGCTTCACAGGTTGCCACTGGAGTCCTCTTCCACTCCTCCATGACGACATCACTGAGCTGGTGGATATTAGAGACCTTGCGCTCCTCCACCTTCCGTTTGAGGATGTCCCACAGATGATCAATAGGGTTTAGGTCTGGAGACATGCTTGGCCAGTCCAACACCTTTACCCTCAGCTTCTTTAGCAAGGCAGTGGTCGTCTTGGAGGTGTGTTTGTGGTCGTTATCATGTTGGAATACTGCCCTGAGACACAGTCTCCCAAGGAGGGGATCATGCTCTGCTTCAGTATATCACAGTACATGTTGGCATTCATGGTTCCCTCAATGAACTGTAGTTCCCCAGTGCCGGCAGCACTCATGAAGCCCCAGACCATGACACTCCCACCACATGTAGAGTGGAGCATGCTACACTATATAGTCTCCTCTTTTTTTCTTTTGAGGTTGGTTATCCTGTTGAACGGATTTTCATCAAAGACCCAAGAATTTAGAGACAATGTTAGAACAAATTCAGTTTATTGAATAGAAAAGTCTTGAGGATTTCTCTGAAAGGACGCCTTTTGGACTAATTTGTGAGGGACGTTGATTTTTTTTGCACTGGTACATGTTCACCAAGACTTTGCTCCTCATCTCCCCAATTTTTTCTTTATTTTATAACCCTTGGTCCAGAAAAATTATTATTTTTTTTTTTTAATTGGAACGATTTGGCCCAGTTGATTTCAGCAGGGCTCAGTGTCAGCATCCAAACTTCTTAAAATTTGCTGAATCCAAACTTCCTAAAACTTCTTAAAATTTGTTGAATCCAGGGCAGTTTGGCTTATCCTTAACTGTAACCTGTGTGGCCAGGTACTGGTATGAAGATCTCATCCTCCTGGTACTTCTCCGCAGAGCCACCATGCCACCTCAGTAATTGAGATAAGAGGGGACTGTAAAAATGGATTCAGCTTATTTCAATGCAGGCTGAGCCTTTAATACAGATTTATGACTCATTTTGTGATATAAAATCAGCAAAGGGGGGGGGGGGGTTGAAAGAAATCTGACATGTAATATTTATTAGGACAAAATTCTTTGGTGTAAATCGGGGCCCAACCCAGCGGGTGCTATTTGACTTTGGCATAATTCCTTTCCAGGATTCATGGAGGTTCGGCATTCGGTAAGATGAATCTCATACCAGTAATAAGTAGAGAAGAGCAGACCTACATAGAATATATCTACCAGCAGGAGACAAGGAGAGATTCCTGGAAAAAAAAAAAAAAAAAAAAACCCGTGAAGAAGAATAAACTTTCTGTAATTTGGAGAAATTCTACACATTTTTTTTGGACTGACGAGTTTTTATGTACTTCATATAGAACATACAGCGCTACCCAAAAAATAAATATACAGTATCTCACAAAAGTTAGTGCACCCCTCACATTTTTGTAAATATTTTATTATATCTTTTTATGTAACAATACTGAAGAAATTACACTTTGCTACAATGTAAAGTAGTGAGTGTACAAATCCTGAACAAAAAAAGGGGGCGACTATACTCACCCACAAGACCATCAAACCACCCAAGACACCTCAAGGCCAATCCCCGGGGCGAGTGCGGGAACCAGGTAAGGGTATGCAAGATAGAACACTATGAAACAAAAAAAAATTTCTAACACAATTATTGTCCTAAATAGATATAGTCCAAAAACAGGACTACTCCCGAAACCCCCACAAAACATAAAAATATGTATGTGGGGAAGGAGTCAGAAAAGCAACAACAATAATAATGGTAATCATCATATATAGGGGCATAACATATGTACAGCAAAACATAACACACACCCAGAATAGTCTTGAAGATGTTAAATGGGGCGGTGTGAAGCAAATGAGGAGCTGAGAAGAAAAACCTTCAAACGGCGGGCACTAAACTCATTGGCAGACAACTATAACAGACATTTCAGAGAAGTATATATAATATGTCAAAAAAATCAGCCCATTAAAAGCTATGCATAAAGGTGTATGTATGTGTGTACATACATACAGTGCCTTGCAAAAGTCTTCACCCCTCTTGGCTTTTTACCTATTTTGTTACATTACAGCCTTTGGTTCAATGTTTTTTTTTTAATCTGAATTATATGTGATGGATCAGAACACAATAGTCTAAGTTGGTGACGTAAAATTAGTAAAATATATACTTAAAATTATTTTTCAGAAATAAAAAAACTGATAATTGGCATGTGCGTATGTATTCACCCCCTTTGTTATGAAGCCCATAAAAAGCTCTGGTGCAACCAATTACCTTCAGAAGTCATATAATTAGTGAAATGATGTCCACCTGTGTGCAATCTAAGTGTCACATGATCTGTCATTACATATACACACCTTTTTGAAAGGCCCCAGAGGCTGCAACACCTAAGCAAGAGGCACCACTAACCAAACACTGCCATGAAGACCAAGGAACTCTCCAAACAAGTAAGGGACAATGTTCCTGAGAAGTACAAGTCAGGGTTAGGTTATAAAAAAATATCCAAATCTTTGATGATCCCTAGGAGCACCATCAAATCTATCATAACCAAATGGAAAGAACATGGCACAACAGCAAACCTGCCAAGAGACGGCCGCACACCAAAACTCACGGACCGGGCAAGGAGGACATTAATCAGAGAGGCAGCACAGAGACCTAAGGTAACCCTGGAGGAGCTGCAGAGTTCCACAGCAGAGACTGGAATATCTGTACATAGGACGACAATAAGCCGTACGCTCCATAGAGTTGGGCTTTACGGCAGAGTGGCCAGAAGAAAGACATTACTTTCAGCTAAAAAACAAAATGGCGCGTTTTGAGTTTGTGAAAAGGCATGTGGGAGACTCCCAAAATGTATGGAGGAAGGTGCTCTGGTCTGATGAGACTAAAATTGAACATTTTAGCCATCAAAGAAAATGCTATGTCTGGCGCAAACCCAACACATCACATCACCCAAAGAACACCACCCCCACTGTGAAACATGGTGGTGGCAGCATCATGCTGTGGGGATGTTTTCAGCAGTCGGGACTGGGAAACTGGTCAGAGTTGAGGGAAAGATGGATGGTGCTAAATACAGGGATATTCTTGAGCAAAACCTGTAGCACTCTGTGTGTGATTTGAGACTAGGACGGAGGTTCACCTTCCAGCAGGACAATGACCCCAAACACACTGCTAAAGCAACACTTGAGTGGTTTAAGGGGAAACCTGTAAATGTGTTGGAATGGCCTAGTCAAAGCCCAGACCTCAATCCAATAGAAAATCTGTGGTCAGACTTAAAGATTGCTGTTCACAAGCGCAAACCATCCAACTTGAAGGAGCTGGAGCAGTTTTGCAAGGAGGAATGGGCAAAAATCCCAGTGGTAAGATGTGGCAAGCTCATAGAGACTTATCCAAAGCGACTTGGAGCTGTGAAAGCCGCAAAAGGTGGCTCTACAAAGTATTGACTTTAGGGGGGTGAATAGTTATGCACATTGACTTTTTCTGTTATTTTGTCCTATTTCTTGTTTGCTTCACAATAAAAAAAAAAACATCTTCAAAGTTGTGGGCATGTTCTGTAAATTAAATGATGCAAATCCTCAAACAATCCATGTTAATTCCAGGTTGTGAGGCAACAAAACACGAAAAATGCCAAGGGGGGGGGGGGGGTGAATACTTTTGCAAGGCACTCTGCACACACATACGCGCAAGCACATATACTGACTTTATAATGATACAGCAGAATAGGAAAACGAAGTTCATTGCAAAGATTCCACCACTAAGCCGGGCACTAGAAGGTGCATCAGATCATATAAAGACACAATCAGCCAAAAAGGACGTCAGAAGATGAACAGCACTCAGAATAAGCCCATGAATCTAAATCCAATTCGAAAGCCGGTAAAATGTCTCTGGGAAGACAAAAATTGAAGACCAAAATCAGTATCACTAGAATAAAATAAAGGTCCAAACGGACCTACCTGGAGTAAAGTACCGCATCAATAGAGTACCTGTAACCGCTCTCACCAGAACAAATCTCCCTACATCAAGACCGCCACCATGGACAAACACGGGGCGAGACGCTCCCATTATATAGATAACTGGCTCCTATCCGGCCACTGACTTCAGTACTGCGCCAAGACGTCGGTCAATGACGCCACCGGACAACGACCTTGGACAGCGCATGCGCCAGAAATGACGCATGCGCAGTACCACTGGACGACGCGACTCATAGAGAAGCCACCATCCGCCCATCCCAACAGTAGGGAGCATACCCCGGCCCCATTTGGTGGACAGACAGGGGATAGCAACCTCAGGATGGGAGATCACACACACTCGCCCAAAGGAAGAGGACATCAAGGGCGATCGGGTGGACACAAGGGGGGGGGGGGGGCACAGCCGCCCATACACGAAAACCTGATTAGAAAGGGAGAAATGTCAAACTCGAGATCAAACTGTATCATAACATTGAGTATACTTAAATATAATGATTTATGATTCCTACAGAAAATACAGAAAACCAAGTGCATAGTGCAATTGAATATACAAAATCAATTCACAATAATACTATCCTGATGTTGACATCAAAAGGCACCAAACCAAAGGGCCAATTAATGGTCTTCATGTCCTTCCTTCCTTTATCTGCCTTCTTCTCCTTAGATATCTCCCCATATGCCTTTCCGACCATTAATTGGCACTTTGGTTTAATGCCTATTGATGTCAGCATCAGGATAGTTTAGCGTGAATTGATTTTTTTTTAATTACAAAATAATAATTATTTATGGCATGCAGCGCTTGGGCAATCTAAAGCTAGTTAGGGGGGGGTTTTCGGCTACTTTAAAAAAAAAAAAAAAAACAGATTTACTGATTCACCCCGCTCTATTTTGTGCCTCTTACATAAATTCCTGGAATTTGTCACCTTAATTAAAATATTTAGGTGTATTTGAGCAAAAAAAAACATTTCCCAAACCCCCCGATTTCATCTCATTTCATCTGTTCGCCGTCTTTTAATGACAACAACCGAGAATTAATTTATTGCTTACAAATAAATACCCAAATTATAATTAGGTACAACTTGTACTAAACTCAACACAGCTTGCCGAATCCCAGGACTCTTCCGTAGCAGAGAGAGCGCCGCCGCTTATCATTTGGAAACGGTGTGATTGAGGGTAAAAAATAGAAAAAAAAAAAGAAAAAAAAAAGGAAAATAAATTTAATTTAAAGAGGTGAAGATAAAAAAGGAGAAGTAAAGTATAGTGAGAATTCTCCAATGTGATATGACCCCGGCGAACGTATCCTGTCATACGGAACTGCTCTCACCATTACCTTCTAAGTGCATCGAATTAGCTCCGCTCTTTCTGCTGTATGTATTTCTGGGCTCTTGTGCTTCACTAACAAGGAATCTAAAGCCTATCATCACAAAGCGGACGGATATTATACCTCGCCTTCGTGGAAATGACTTACTTCTCACCATCATGAAATGCTATTATCGGGAAGGACTCTCATTGCACCTAAGTGCTGGCCTAAGTAGTGTACACTATCTATCTATCTATCTATCTATCTATCTATCTATCTATCTATCTATCTATCTATCTATCTATCTATCTATCTATCTATCTATCTATCTATCTATCTATCTATCTATCTATCTATATACAGTATCTATTTATGTACACTATATTACTAAAAGTATTGGGACGCCTGCCTTCACACGCACATGAACTTTAATGGCATCCCAGTCTTAGTCCGTAGGGTTCAATATTGAGTTGGCCTGCTCTTTGCAGCTATAACAGCTTCAACTCTTCTGGGATGGCCGTCCACAAGGTTTAGGAGTGTGTCTATGGGAATGTTTGACCATTCTTCCAAAAGAGCATTTGTGAGGTCAGGCACTGATGTTGGACGGGAAGGCCTGGCTCACAGTCTCCGCTCTAATTTATCCCAAAGGTGTTCTATCGGGTTGAGGTCAGGGTTGAGTCAAGTTCCTCCACCCCAAACTCGCTCATCCATGTCTCTATGGACCTTTATGCTAATTGGCTCCCACTGTCTTCAATCACAGAGGGAGCGGGTTGCCGGAGGTGTGCTTGCGCGCCCCAGACCCCCAGAAGGGCAGAATCAAGTACAGGTACGTGATTCTGCAAAGAGGAGTCACCGCCTCGCAATAAATGTACGTGGGACAATTAGCAACAGGTTAATGCAATGATACATAGAGCAGCCAGGCCAGTCAAGTTCCTCCACCCCAAACTCGCTCATCCATGTCTTTTACGGACCTTGCTTTGTGCACTGGTGGGCAGTCATGTTGGAACAGGAAGGGGCCATCCCCAAACTGTTCCCACAAAGTTGGGAGCATGAAATTGTCCAAAATGTCTTGGTATGCTGACGCCTTAAGAGTTCCCTTCACTGGAACTAAGGGGCCAAGCACAGATACTAATACTAACTCTCCCATCAACCCATCTACCTAACATTACCCTCCCTGTATCCCTATAGATACACATAGAGGACATTATACATACAGATACCAGCACTGGGAACTCGGCCTTCTTACCTCATAATGAGACCCTCAAAATAGAGGGGCTATGCACATGTTTTCAGCAATGAATGAAACAATACAGCATCCAATACAGTATCAATACAGCATCCATCAGAATCCATCCTCTCCTCCTGCCATTGATTAATGAACAGTAAGGAGTTATTGACAATTTCTCCTGTCTATACTACTGTATGTGTTTTTCTCAACTCTGTCACTGAATGTCCTCTAGTTGACCCATCTAAATAGGGAGGGGGCACATTGATTGGAAAAATAAGAAAGAAAATTGCTAATTGCTACCCTCTGCCGCCACTGAGATAAGCAGCCTCGGAAACTATTCCTGGTCTCTTTCTTCCCATCTATATAGCAATAAACACATCTACAAGCAAATCCTTCACTTTCATGGAGCACTCCATCATTGGAAGCTTCACACGTGGTCAGATTTTGGCTCCTGATCCCACAACTCTCCTATGTGTGTGGGCCTCTTAGAGTTGGTCATAGATCTTGGAGGGCAGTTGATGATAAACATCAGAAGGCATCTAGTTATATACATTAGGGGGCAGTTGGTTATAGACCTCAGAAGACAGTTGGTTATAGATCCCAGATAGTTGGTTATATACATCAGAGCACAGTTACTCATAGACCTCAATGGACAGTTAGCCATAGACCTCAGAGGACAGTTGGTAAAAGTCCTCGGCGGACAGTTGGTCAAAGACCTCAGTGGACAGCTGATCATGGACCTTGGAGGACAGTTGGTTATGGACCTCAGTGGAGAGTTGGTAATAGACCTCAGAGGTAAGTTGCTCTACACATCAGAGGACAGGTAGCCTCAGACCTCAGAGTCATAAACATCAGCGGAAAGTCAGCCATAAATCATAGAGCCACAGAGGACAGTTGGCAATAGACCTCAGAGGACAGTTGGTTCATACAACAGAGACAGTTATAGTCCTTAGGGGACAGTTGTTCATAGACCTCAGAGGACAGTCGGTTATTTACTTCTAAGGACAGTTGGCTATAGACCACAGGGGACAGTTGGTCATACAGGACTACTGTGAGAAATCATGGGGCCCTGTACAGCCTACCTGACAGGAACAGTGAACCAAGCCCAACAGGCAGCTGCAGCCGCATGAACATCCTTAATTATCTTTTTTTTTATATTATTATTATTTTTTTACAATTGTATTTTTTTTTATTTTTTTTTTTTTTAATTTCCCAGCCCTGAGGGGGCTTTGGTGAAATATCAGGGATCTAATCAGATTCTTTTTCGTGATCGCAAGAATTGAGCATTGTCTAATACGTAAACGCATGCACAAAACTCTTGCGCGTACACAAACCATCGCAAATTCTCGTGCGTAACAGCACACACGTGACAGATGTTGGCGACAACCAGGCTATTTAAACTCAGCCAGTGCTCAGGTTCAGTGCTGTCTTTCGGCCTCCTGTGTATCCTGTGTTCCTGTTATCCTGTATACTGACCCGGCTTGTCTGACCACTCTCTGAACTCCATCTGCACTGATCCTGGCTTGTCTTTGACCTCCGCTCCTGCCTGCTCCATTGGCTCCTACTGCACCGATTGGCTCCTGACCCTGCTTGCACCCAGACCACGCTATTGCCTGCTCCTTTGTACCTGATCTGCCCTGCCAGTGTACGACCCAGCTTGCCTGACTTTGCTTCTGGACTCATCCTGCTGTGCCTGCTGTTCTTCAGTCTGCTACCAGTGCATTCCTCACCTGCCTGCTGTCGCCAGTACCAGCCTGCCTCTGTCTGCCATCCTCCAGCTGCCTGCCTGCTCACCAGCTTGTTGGAGCCATCTGACGACTTCACCTGCTCTGCTGCTAGCAAGACTTACAGCCACTCGTGTCACTCTGCACTCCTGCGCCTTCTGTCTACCCTATCAGGGGCCCCCGAGTCAGAGGTGTAAGAGAGGCCTTCCTCATCGTATCAGGCTCTTCTACCAGGTACGTGATAGTTGGTGATAGACCTCAGTGGACAGTTGGTTATAGTCCTCAGGGGACAGTTGGTCATAGAGTGCAGATGACAGTTGTTAATAGACCTCAGAGGGCAGTCGCTTGTTTACTTCTAAGGACAGTTGGCTATAGACCACAGGGGACAGTTGGTCATACAGGACTACTGTGAGAAATCATGGGGCCCTGTACAGCCTACCTGACAGGAACAGTGAACCAAGCCCAACAGGCAGCTGAACAAACCACTCATTCACACAAAGAAAAAACCTGTGCGAATGAGCCCTTAATTACCTTTTTTTTTTTTTTTTTTATTAATATTATAATTTTTTTTACAATTTTTCGTTTTTTTTTACATTTTTTTCACTTTTTTCACAGCCCTGAGGGGGCATTGGTGAAATATCAGCGATCTAATCAGACACATAACGTCTCACTTGTGAGACAGAGAAAGAGATTGAAAGAGATTCCTCAATCCTTTCTCTGCAGCCTCAGCTGCAGGGTGAATGAACAGGAAGTGTTCTGTAAAGAGGCTCCCTGTTCATTCACAAACTGAAGCATAGTAAACACAGAGAGGGCCACAGTGGGGATTGGTTCCAGGCATAGGTGTGCGCAGCCTAATGCATTAGGGTGTGCACCCTTAAGCTCAAACACACATGCATGTGTATGTATCTACATATATGACTCCGGCACATTGATCTCCCTGCTGGCACAGTGAAAGAGAAAAGGATAAACACTTCTCTTATGGCAGAGCCGGTAAGAGGGAGATCTTTCCCATGTTCCTAATGCGCATGGGGGTGATTAGGGTGTGCCTGGGCACACCCAGCACACCCTGTGCGCACGCCTATGGTTCCAGGAGTTGTACCCATTTCTGCTGTTTTGCCCCCCCCCCCCTGTTGAACTTATGGGGCCTGGGCCCAGTACAGGAGGGCTGGTGCTATCCCCTTTATCAGCGGTCCTGTGGTCATAGTCCTCAGAGGAAAGTCGATCAAGTCCAGCTTTGAACATAAACTTTCAGATTATCTGAGCACCCATCTTTATACTATGGACAAGGCACAGAAGCAATCAAAGTCAAGATTACAATGTAGCTCTTGGAATTTATAAGATATTTTTTTCTTCTAATGCAAGGATTAAAAAAATAAAGCCCTTCAAGTTCATTGAATCATATAGCACCACATACTGTAAATAACAATAAAAATACACGCTGCAGTGAGCATCAAGAATTTAAATGACTTTTAACGACATTATTAACATCAGTTTCCACATGACATACTGTTGGCTTTTTATCATCACTTTAACTTAAAGTAACACGATCATAAAGTCACCCCCTTCCCCCCCCGCCCCTCTCTTGGCAGATCAGTAAGCTTTAAATAATGTCATTCTAAGTCTGTCTTATTAGCTCACTGGGGATGGGAAATGTGACCTCGACATAAAAATCAAATGTAGATTGGGCCGGAGAATGAACACGTAATTGCGTGTTTAAGGCTGAAGGCATAAATATTATTGTAGAAGCCAAAGCCGACTTGTTTCCTTCACACACGGCTCAGCACATGCAATCTCAGAATTTAATATGCTCCACGTAGTCTTTCAGCATGGCAGAAGATTACATTTCCAAAAGAAGGTTATTATGTGTCTTCTGTATCACAGCTTGAGACAAGGCTGCCCTCTACAGAATGAGAGCCTGAAAACTTCCCCGAAAGAGACCACACAAGAACCGAGTGTCAATAAACAAGCAACTGGAGCCTTTTTTTTTAATCAAATGTCTGAAATAGGGCTGTGCTGAGTGATTTTATCGAAATGGCCATGAAACTGATAATTAAGCCTTTGCCAAGATGTAATAGAAATGATCTTCACATGTCGCCATGTAGTACTGCTTAGGTGCAATTTACTAAACACCCCTTCATCCCCTTTCTAAGCCACCCCTGCCACAAACGAGTTCCAGGGATAAGGTCTATGGTCAGTCATTGACGCCCAAAAACAGCACACTCACTATAATGCTATCACGTACCCGGTGCTGGAGGCCAATGGAGAGAGGGATTCCCTTGTGGCTAAGTTCCAGACTCCCCTGGAGGTGAAACAGGAGGAGTAGGGTCCAAAGTAGCATGGGCCATCTGCTGGACTGTTTGCAGGGAAACTCAGGGGTACAGCCGATGTGCTGGAGTGGTGTCTGCAGACAGGTGGTCCCCGTGAGACGTAGCTGGTCTTTGGTAACACGGAGACTGAAGCGGAGTTGGTTCAAAACCAATGTTCAGGTGACAGGTGGGTTTCAGAGCAGGCATGTGTAGTAAGGCCCAAAGTGGCATGGGCTGTCTGCTGGACAGTTTTTAAGGGAACTCAGGGGTACAGCTGATGTGCTGGAGTGGTGTCTGCAGACAGGTGGTCCCCGTGAGACGTAGCTGGTCTTTGGTAACACGGAGACTGGAGCGGAGTTGGTTCAAAGCCAATGTTCAGGTGCCAGGTGGGTTTCAGAGCAGGCGTGGATAGCAAGGCCCAAAGTGGCATGGGCTGTCTGCTGGACTGTTTGCAGGGGAACTCAGGGGAACAGCTGATGTGCTGGAGTGGTGTCTGCAGACAGGTGGTGCCCGTGAGACAAAGCAGGTCTTTGGTAACACAGAGAATGGAGCAGAGTCGGTTTGAAGCCAAGGTCAGGTGCCAGGTGGGTTTCAAAGCAGACATGGTCAGGTGGATAGCTGGGGTCAAACACAGGAGAGCGAGAAGAGAAGATTCATTAGTCAAGCCGAGGTCACGTCAGGAGGTGGGCAGGAGACAGGTTCAGGACGAGCCAAGTCGGTGACAGGGAATCACAGGAACAAGAGAAACACAGGAAAAACACACTGGAGGAGCCGAAGATCAACCAGCAACTGCAGACACGGACAGGCTTCCTTATAGAGGCAGTTGGGTGCCAAACTAAGCTAGGGACGTGCATGATTGTGCGCCAGTGCAGTCCAGTGCGTATCCATGCATGCACCTGTTCACCAGTGCGCATGCGTGTGCACTTCTTTGTATTACTAATGCTCCAGTGCGAGTTCCTGTGGCCATGCAAAGTACTGGCAGGGATGTCAGGTCTTCGAGCCCCTGTGTTGCGGATGGTGCCCCGCAACAGTGCACTGAGATCCGCCTCCTGTATTTTCCTGAAGAAGCCCATGGGACAGGCTGACAACAGAGAAGCCCATGGAGAAATAGGAATGGAACTTTGCCAGCCTATAAGTGGAAGTGCAATAATATGAAACAATTATACAGTATTTTGGCAATTGGGTTTATGAGGCTGATTTTTTTACAGGAGTTGAGAATGTTAAAGAAGAAGAGATATCAGGTGGGAGAGCTTGTACATGGGACAATCCCCAACAACATCAATAGAGGGAGTAAAGTGAAGTGTCCCGGGTCTCCCAGTAGGGAGAACTTGGGGGCGTGGTGGATTTTTTGTGTGCCAAAAAGAACGCTTACATTGAAAAAACAATATGTTTAAAAACAGACATATTTATTAAACATCATTAAAATCTGATAACAGTTAAAATCATATAGTGGATGCTGGCTGTTCTAATATGCAACCAGCATGGCTGTCGGTAGTGATAGGGTCGACGCATTGCGCCCATGTTTGGCTTCCTCAGGATCCACTTCATGAGTCATAACATATTAATCCAAACCGATGGATACAGAAGATGGATCCAAAGAGCCATGTCACAGTAGTGTGTCGACAAAATAGTATATATATATAAAAAAAGGGATAGTTATCCATACAAGAGGCAATAGTCCACAATGACTCCCATAGATCAAAGTAGTGAGAGGGAAGAAGATGACAGCCAGGAATTTAAATTACAACCACACCTACCATCCACATCAAGTCAAGAAAAATTCCAGCCCTATAACATGTGCTGCCACATGTAATAAATAGATACAGTAAACACATTTTTAAATCATCAGAAATGCAGAGGCAATTCCATTAGGAAGGGGTAACGAGTAGGCAAAGGGGTACAGAGACGTCAGAAGGGCCTCTTTAACCACTTCCCGCCCGCCCACCGTCAAATGACGGCGGAGCGGTGCGGCTCTCGTTCTGGGATGACGTCATATGACGTCGGCACGACCCCGATCTCAGCAAAGAGCCTGCTGCCACGGCTCTTTACCCATGTGATCGGCTGTGTCCAATCACAGCCGATCACATGTAAGCAAGAAAATGCCATTTATTGGCTTTTCCTCTCTCACACTGACAGAGTGTGAGGTGAGGAGAGCTGATAAGCGGCATTTCTTCACAGGAAAAACATGTAAAGGTAATCAGTGCCCTGATTACAATGCAGCCCCAACAGTGGCCATCAGTGATGCCACTCTGTGCCCATCAGTGGCACCAGTCTGTGCCCATCAGTGACACCAGTCTGTGTCCATCAGTGAGGCCAATCAGTGCTACCTTACAGTGCCCATCAGTGCCTACCCATCAGTGCTGCTCATCAGTTCCCATCAGTGCCGCCCATCAGAGCCCATAAGTGCCGCCCATCAGTGCCACCTATCATTGCCCATAAGTGACATTAGCACCACCTATCATTGCCCATCAGTGCCACCTATGAGTGCCCATCAGTGGCACCTATCAGTGCTGCATATCAGTGCCACCTATCATTGCCCATCAGTGCTGCATATTAGTGCCTTCTCATCAGTGGTACCTTTCTGTGCCCATCAGTGCCTGGCCATCAGTGCCGTCCATCAATCCCCATCAGTGCCGCCCATCAGTGCCACCTATCATTGCCCATAAGTGCCCATTAGCGCCACCTATCATTGCCCATCAGTGCCACCTATCAGTACCCATCAGTGGCATCTATCAGTGCTGCATATCAGTGCCACCTATCAGTGCCCATCAGTGCTGTATATTAGTGCCTCCTCATCAGTGCTACCTTTCAGTGCCCATCAGTGCCTGCCCATCAGTGCTGTCCATCAGTCCCCATCAGTGCCGCCCATCAGAGCCCATTAGTGCCGCCCATCAGTGCCACCTATCATTGCCCATAAGTGCCCATTAGAGTCACCTATCATTGCCCATCAGTGGCACTTATCAGTGCCGCCTATCAGTGTTCATCAGTGCTGCATATCAGTGCCACCTATAAGTGGCCATCAGTGCTGCATATTAGTGCCTCCTCATCAGTGCCGCCTCATCAGTGCCCATCGGTGCAGCCTATCAATGACCATCAGTGCTGCTTCATCAGCGCACATCAGTATAGGAGAAAAATTACTTATTTAAAAAATTTGCTGACGGAAACTAAGAAAAACATTTTTTTTGGTCTTTTTTTGTTTTTTTAGCAAAAAATAAAAAAAACCCACTTGTGATCAAATACCACCAAAAGAAAGCTCTATTTGTGTGAAGAAAATGATAAAAAAAATGTCATTTGGGTACAGTGTAGCATGACCGCGTAATTGTCATTCAAAGTGTGACAGCGCTGAAAGCTGAAAATTGGCCTGGGCGGGAAGGGGGTGAAAGTGACCGGTACTAAAGCAGTTAAACAGCATGGAGGTGAGTAGACCATGGGTGCAGAGGCGCTCGCCTACCTAGTGAGCTGTCATTTCTAGCTTACGGTAGCAGCGCTGCATCTATAGGGAGCAAAAGTCGGAAGACGTTCTGGTCATCTGGCGGGCCAATTTGAGCCAATCCACGTGCCGTGTAATGATCTTGCCCCTGACAATGAGATTGTGTGCCAAGCCTGGTAGTACACAGGCCTTAGGTTGGCTAGCCCTGCATTACCTGTCTTGTACAAATTGTATAAAGACTCCTATTCCCTTCGGTTTCCAGTAGTCGGCACAACAAGAGACGGCTGCTGATTAGTCTCTTTGGGTCACCGCACTTCCACATTCCTCTTTGTCTTATTCAATAAAAAAAATAAATATTTGTTTTCTGTCTGGAAAGCAATGTCAGGCTTAATATTACATTCATCGCTACAATGTTTTTCCAAACCCGACTAAAGATATTTGCAAATTCCTTCTCCTTGGATCAGTTTCAAACAAATATTCACCGCTCCGGAACGCGGAGGATATTCGGAGTTTGTGGAACCCGTTACAAGACTTGTACAGTGCGCAGAATGGCGGGTGAGTCGGAATGCTGTTTAATCACCTCGACGCTTCCATCAAATGAAAAGAAAATATTGCTAGAATGTGAAATATTTCATTTTCTTGTGTGCTTTGTTTTTATAATCTTACGATATAATATATTCCTTCTTCGGGGCTTCCAAACCTTGGCTTTATTTATTTATTTTTTATCTTTTGTAACTTATTGTGTTGATTCCGCTCTGACATTGCAGCATTGGGTTATCTAAGAAATCGATCAGCTCTGTGAGCTGCCTGGGTGTACCCCACGTCCCTTATGACAACGTGACTTTTGGGGGGCCACTAGGACATCATTTATTATTGAATTTTGTAGCCACTAAGACTACATTTTTTTGTGGTGGTAAGCTTTGGGATGGGTGGACAATGGCAAATGGGCTATGTTTATCTTCTTATGCAATCTGTATTTATGTATAAATATTTTTTGATGTGTTTTCTTATGTAGTGTTTTCCTATGCTCTTGTATAGTCTCTCGTGTTCATTGGTTGATTTGTATACTCCCCTGATGAAGCCATAAGGCGAAACATGTCGTGATAACTCTCGCCTCGACTACTGCAACTCCCTTCTCATTGGCTTACCTCTACATAGTTCCTCTTCAATCCATCATGAATGCTGCTGCCAGACTCATCCACCTTACCAATCACTCTGTGTCTGCTACCCCTCTCTGTCAATCCCTCACCCAACGAATCACCGCTCACCGCTTACCCAACTAATTCAATTCAAAATACTAACAACTACTTACAAAGCCATCCGCAATGTAGCCCCCAGCTACATCACTAGCCTAGTCTCTAAATACCAACCTACTCGTTCTCTTCGTTCCTCTCAAGACCTTCTGCTTTCTAGCTCCCTCGTCACCTCCTCCCATGCTCGCCTCCAGGACTTTTCCAAAGCCTCTCCAATCCTAGTACGCTCCATCAGACAATTTGTTGTCCATATTTCCGCCAACAAATGTTGGATAGCATGCTAGTACATTTTCGGTGGACAACGGTCTGTTGTCAGATTTTTGTATCGTTCGTAGACAAGTCCGTCACACAAAAGTCCAAAGCACAAACACGCATGCTCGCAATCAATGTTCACCAAACACGACATAAGCAGAAGGTGCCTAAAGGGTGGCGCTCAAAAGCTGAAATTCCACGTTTGTTGGCTGACAATTGTGTGCTGTTAGTATGCAAGACAAGTTCCTGGCACACGCCCTTCGGACAAAAGTCTGATACTCTGTTGGCCAACAATCGGATCGTGTGTACGAGGTCCCCAGAGAGCCTCCCTTACATCAGGGTGAGAGAGAGTGGGGGTGGATGAAAAGGGGTGAAAGAGAGAGAGGGGGTGGCTGAGAGGGGGGTGAGGGAGGGTGAGAGAGAAGGGGGTGGATGAGAGACCCCTTAGCCCTGCCTGCAGTGCCTACTGTCCCAGCCCCTGTCTGTGTGGGTAGGCGTGTGTGATCCACCTACTTCTCGCTCGTCCTCGGTCAGCCTGTTTACTTCCTGTTCCAGTCACAGTGAGCTGGGAGAGGAGGTTGCAGAAGGAGTGCAGGCTCTGGGAGGTGCCGGGGATGCTTCTTAGGGTGGCGGTGAGGCCTCGTCTTCTCTCTCTCTCCCTCCTGGGCTCTTCCCAGCTGCCCAGGCCTCCCCCTCCTTGTTTGATGCCGCTGCTCTGCACCTCACACCGCCACCGGACCAGCGGCGGGATGCTCCAGTCCAGGGGTCCCAGGGCCATGACTCTTTAGGCCCCACGAGCACTAGCGCAGAGGAGGAAGTGGAATCCTCCTCTGCTTTGAATGCAGGGCTGGGAGGGACTTATGGCCATGACGTCACTGGTTGCTAGAGGCTAGGCTGCTCTAGCAACCAGTGACCAAGAGTAGAATCAGGTGGAGGCGGGGGCGGAGCCGGAGCCAACGCTACCACGGCTCAGTCCTCCCCTGTCCCCCGCATTTAAGCCTGGGACATACCGCTCCCACCCGGTAAGAGACTCGGGGCTATAGCCCCAATAGCCACCCCCTAGCGACGCCATTGGTGAGATATTGTATATATATATATATATATATATATATATATATATATATATATATATTGCCAGGTCTACAAGCTAACCAGATTTCCATGTTTGGCTTAGAAACAAACCTGTGAACAGACAATTATTGCACTTTAAACGGAGGTCATTTGGGAAAACATTTCATTCCAGTTTAGATTACTAATTCATTTGCAGATACAGCAGTGGAGTTGAAAATAAAGTTTTGCTGTTTCAATTAACTTCAGAACAGAGTTCAGCTAAGCCAGAGAGCGTTATTGAGCGCCGTCTCGGCAGACCCACGCCACAATCTCCGCACAGGTTACTTTTCAACTGAAGGATTAAGTCCCGGGACTTAGTAATTACATTTAAAGCCTCCATTAATTTAGGTAAGTTATCAGAGCTGCTCTTCCTTTTAAGTTTTTTTATTCTTCACTTTTTAAGCTCTAACATATTTCCGATACTAAATAAGGTTATCAGTCAGGCGTGTCTGGGAATTAAGTGATCTTTTTTCAGCCTCCGGAGGACTTAACTATGTTGTTGTCTGCAGACTTGGCTGGCTTTTTCGCTGTTTGTTTGGAGAATGATTTCCATGCTCGATAATACATCATTAGCACTCAATGCAGAAGTAAAAATAGTTATGTAAATGCCTTCGTTAAGGAGTCACCCCAGACAAGTAAAATCATTTTGGCGAAATGCTAAATGGAGATGAGACAATCCTTGAAAATCCATTTCGCTGGCAGTTTTCTTTAGTCTCTCCTGAGATCTTCAATGCCGCGAGTTCAGTATTGCTGTGTCTGCATCTTGCATAAAGACTGATATCCCTATAGCAAAAGCAGGACCAAAATTTGATTTTTAAACAGGCTCCTGGAATTCTCCATCCTACTCTCAACCATATCCACCTTGGCTCCTCCGGCATCCAACACTTGACTCATATCACTGGACACTTTGTGGAATCTTGAGTCTCACATTCACTATGTAGCACCCCCTAGTGTGCTATAAGTGTGAGTGTAGGCAAATTTATGTTTTAACTTGTGAGTCTTGAAGTGGAGTTCCACCCTGAAAAAAAGTTTTTTTCTTTAACCACTTCAGCCCCGGAAGAATTTACCCCCTTCCTAACCAGGCCATTTTTTCTTGCGATAAGGCACTTTGTTGCTTTAACTGACAATTACGCGGTCGTGCGACATTGTACCCAACATTTTTTGCGCTATAAACAAAATAATAGCGAAATTTTGAAAAAAAAAAACACAATATTTTGTACTTTTTGCTATAATAAATATCCCCCCCAAAAAATATTTCTTCATCAGTTTAGGCCGATATATATTCTTCTACATATATCCACAAAATTCAATTAGTGTATAGTGATTGGTTTGTGCAAAAGTTAGGGCGTCTACAAAATAGGGGATAGATTTATGGCATTTTTATTATTTTTTTTTTTTTACTAGTAAAGGCGGTGATCTGCGTTTTTTATCGGGACTGCGACATTGCGACGGACACAGCGGACATTTTTGACACTTCTTTGGGACCAGTGACATTTATACAGCGATCAAAGCTAAAAATAGCCACTTATTACTGCATAAATGTCACTGGCAGGGAAGGGGTTAACACTAGGGGGCGATCAAGGGGTTAAATGTGTTCCCTAGGTGTGTTCTAACTGTGAGGGGGAATGTGGCTGAGTGAAGGAGGAGAGAGATCGTTGTTCCTACTCAGTAGGAACATACAATCTGTCTCTTCTCCCCTGACAGAACCGGGATTTGTGTGTTTACACACACAGATCCCGGCTTTTGCTCTGTCACGAGCGATCGCGGGTGCCCAGCGGTCATCGCGCCCGCCGTCCACACGCATCGGCTCGGGGGTCACTCTGCGGGCGCGTGCTCGCCTGTTATAGCATCTTAAAGAGCCAACGTACAGCTTTGACGGCTCGCACAGCAGTGCCATCCTGCCGCAGTATACAGGTAACTGCGGCGGCTGGTCGGAAAGAGGTTAAAGTCAGCAGCTACAAACACTATAGCTGCTGACTTTTAATAAGGACACTTACCTGTCCAGGGAGCCCACGATGTCGGCCCCCTGAGGCTGATCCGTCCATCGGATCAGTTGCAGGCGCCGCCATAGTAGCTAAGGGAAACCGGCAGTGGAGCCTTCAGGCTTCACCGCCACTTTCCTACTATTCATGCGCGAGCCATGCGGCGCTTTCTGAATGGCCCCGTTGTCTTCTGGGACACACCCAGAGGGCAGCTGGGGGAAGGAGGAGGGGCAGAGCCAGAAGAGGACATGATGTACCTCAACGCAGCGAGGCTGGGGAGGAAGTTCACCTGTTTACCACTAAGGCAAGTGAAAAAAATATCCAAAAATGACCGGTGGAGGGGTGGTCTTTTCTTTAAGAAAAAGTTCAAAAGTTGGGCAGAACTCTGCTTTAATTGGGTCATGGAATTACTACAGGTTTGGCTGGATCACATATACAAGCAGGTCTTTGGTGCCTCGCCCTGGTTCTGGAAGTTTGGAGACATTTCTAGAAGCTGGAGGGCGCGGGCCAGGAGTGTTAATCTGCATACTTAGGAGATATTAGCCAATCTCCAGGCAGTGGGCCTGGCATGGTGGCTGAGCCACCCCTTAAATATAGATGAGTCATGCTGGCAGGGGAGTCGGGTGAAAGATGAAGTGCTGAGGAGACTATCGGCAGCCTTTGAGGGGAACCCCTGGTCTGGGGGCTCTACCTGGGGCTGGTTTAGGACAGTATCCTGACAGTATTGCGGTTTGGAAGGAATCTTGCCTAAGAAGCAGCGGAGGAGGAAATTGTGAGTATATCAGCACGGTCAGGGACTTACAAAGGGGAAAGACTGCCCCATGTAGCAGGCCTTTCTGGAAGACAGTGTTGTGCTTAATCTTTCCTTCCTTTGTCCAGGGAGATCTTCAGAGCAGGTGGGCTGGTGAAGGTACAGCTGTGTGGGCTGGTGAAGAAGCAGCCAGGTGAGCTGGTATTTTCTGCAGTCGGTAGAACTGGGATAAGTGTTTCCAGGAGATTTGGAGATACTCCGAACTGAAACCTTCAACACTTTGTGCTACTTTCCAAGAAACTGATAGCCCCTAGCCCTTAACCACTTCCCGCCCAACGACATCATATGACGTCGTCGACTTTGTGCGGGGATATCTAAAGAATGGGTGCATCTACAGGCATCATTCAGATATCATCTTTTAGAAGAGCCGAGCCAATCTGTCAGTGGACCGCCCCGCCCTCCACCCGAGCCATGCCGAGCCGAGCCATCCCCTCCACCCGAGTCAATCTGTCAGTGGACTGCCCCGCCCTCCACCCGAGCCATGTGAGCCGAGCCGAGCCATGCCGAGCCGAGCCATGCTGAGCCGAGCCATCCCCTCCGCCCAGGCCGATCTGTTGGCTGACCTCCCCGTCCCCCGCCCTAGCCGAAATTTAGGCTAACGAAGCGGCCTGGAGAGAGGAGGGGGGACTCAGCAACATAACATCAAATCAACCCATGAGCTTGCCTCCCATATATTGACAATTCGGACAGGAACGAGAGCAAAGCTCCTGTTTTTTTTTTTTTTGCATAAACATAACTTTGCACATTTACGAGCGCCCCCTTCATATGGCACCCATGGTACTTGCCATATGTGCCATACCCTGGATACGCCACTGTCAGAAGGAGGACAGTTCTGGAATGTGTACATAGGGAGGAAGCTGTCCCTGTTTTGTTGCAAGTTAAGCTGGGCATCCCATAATTCCTATTCTATTTCCCATCCAAGTTATTACCCCGAAAAAAACAAAACAACAAAAAACAAGCTCAAAGACCGTTTCTTGTGTCTAGAGAAAGTGTGAAAAATGCTTGTTGGGGAGCCCAATCATCTCCAACCTCTGAGGGGTGGTGCTACAACTATATGGGCTTGCCCCACCTGTGCAAAAAAATAACTAAACCACTTTGTGAAGAAGAAAATCGAAATAAAAAAGAAAAAGCTGAAGCACTAAAAGTATCCGACTTTCAAAGATCTGTAAAATGCAAAAATGCTGCACTAATTCAAAGCTGTAATACAACCCATTCTAAATAATTAAAGTATTTTTTATTTTTTTTTTTAACACATGCACATATTAAATGTAACTAGAGAGTTACAATACGTTTCTGTGAGAAAAATAAATATATGGTTCATCGGCGTGTAAGTCTGTGTTGCTAATTAGTGAACATAAATCTTCTATCAAATATTCTGTGTAAATCCCTGAGTAGGAATCCCACCACCAAACAGATAAAGAATGTACTCTCACCTTAAACTATGAACCTTTAAATAAAAAGGCCTCACAAGCCTGTTCCCCCTTTAAGAGCCAGGATCAGCCGGCACTCACTCCAATGAAGACAGCTCCATAAATCACATGAAATCCAAAAGGAATCTTTATGAAACAAAAAAAAAAAATCCAAAAGGAATACAAAAGAAGAAACTTAGTACTCTCTGTGTTAAAATTCTCACAATATCTTTTATTATATCAGTAAAAAAACACACAATGAAAACAGAATGTCAGGCTCAGTATACAGTATACAGAGAGGGATAAACTCCTGCGTCTCACCACTTCCTACTGATGCCGGCTGACAGCTCAGGTGCTGAGATGGATCGGACTGCAAATAGAAAGAACCTCTCTACCCTGCTCTGTACTGATGACTTTAGGGAAGCTCCACCCTACGCGTTACGTCAACTACGTGACTTCTTCAAAAATTCTTTATCTGTTTGGTGGTGGAATTCCTCTTTCATTGCTCACCATGGGATTCAGACAGAATATTTGATAAAACAGTGGTCTCCAAAGTGTGGCCCAGGGGCCAGATGCAGCCATTTGGAGACCCCTGTGATAGAAGATATCTGTTCATAATTTGCGACACAGGCTTACATGTTGACGAACTGTATCTTTATTTTCTCACAGAAACGTATTGTTATTATTTTTGCCTTAAATTAATTTAAAGTCTCATGATTTTTCACCTTAATGCATTCTATGCATTAAGGTGAAAAGACATCTATGCTGCAGCTGGCCCCCAGAGCCGCCCCTTTTTCTTACCTGAGCCCATCCGTTCCAGCGGCGTGCATGAGCCCAGACGCTCCAGCGGCTGTCTCTGTCCTCATTGGATAGATTGAAAGCAGCAGGAGCCATTGGCTCCTGCTGCTGCCTATCCAATCCCAGTGGCGTGGGAGCAGAGGACGGGGCTGAGTCCCACTGTCTGTGTCAATGAACGCAGCAGTGGGACTCAGGAGCCCCCATGGAAATCGGCTCTCCATGGGGGCACCCGATGGTGGCAAGAAACCCTACAAAATGGAAGTGTGGGGGACTCATCGGTGGTATGTGCCCCTCTGGTGTATTCCAGTTAACATGGTTTAGCTGGAAGATGGTAATGGTTGCACTGCAGGTAATGGGTTGTCTCCGAGCTGGTGTGTCATGGCTGGAGGCCTAGTACGTAAAAAGGTTCCGCAGTGTAGAAGGGGAACATAGCTAAGTTGGGAAGTGCCGTCAAAGACCACCAGGTGGAGCGATTGATAGTTGGGGTTTTGTTATGTGTTAAAGAATGTTATATATTTAATATTTGTTAATAAAAGGCTGCTATGGCCATTTATACTCCATTTCAACTGTGGTCTCTTTAATCGTAGGTAACGTTAAGTTGGTTAGGGCTGGAGTATGACAATGGTCTGGCAGTCATATGAGGGTTGGGACATCTTATCTATACTGGTCAAGTGAGCTGCATCGGCTTACTCCGTAGCTGCCCTGCGAAAGCAATAGTATACAGAGAGTGCTTCTCCCTCACTGTCTCTGGCAGAGGTGCTGGAACGCCCTTTAGGCACATTCTGCCAAAAAAAAAAGTATTGACTGTTACTATACAGTAAGTTTACAACTCGTTGGTTTGAGGACCTGGGCTCCATACCAACAAGTACTCGTACTTGCTACTAAACAGCAGCAACAACTCCTTGGTTGGGGCCCAGGCAACTCAGGACGATTGGGCACCAGTGGCAGCTAGTGCTGTATATTTTTTTGGGGGGGGGCGGCAAACAAGACCCTCGGTCGGTCGGTCTGTCGGTGGGTCAGTTGCTCCTCCATCCCCCCCACCAGCCCCTCACTTACCCCATCTAGCGTCTCCTCCTCCTCAGCGGTGGGCTCCTCCTCGGTGGCTCCACCCTGCGTTTCCGGCTTCCCTCCTCCTTCCCTCCCCAGCCAATACGATTGCCTCTCCTCTTGGCCAATTGGGTCTCAGGACCTGCTTCCTGATTGGCAGGGAGGATCAGGAAGACAATAACGAATAATATTTCGCTATTGTCACACAACTGGGTAGGCTCACCCTCTTTTGAAGCCAAATGGAGCCTCTAGCTCTAATCACGCATGCATATAGATTAAGTGCCCAGGCGCATGGATTAGGGGGTTGGCCCCTGCGCCCCTAATGGACAAGCCGCCACTGTCAGGCCCCCTACATGTGGATGGCGGCCTTGGCTGGTAATAAAAAGGAACTTTTTCATTTTTCACAAACTACACAGAACTTTTTTTTTTTTTTAAAGCTGCAATTGTTTTTCAACCAAAGTTCTGACCACAGACAACCCGGCCTTAAAGCAAACAGGGGAGACAGTTTAATATTTGTGATAAAGGTAGTCCGGATGCGGCCGTAATTTTTGTCATTTGCGATGTGTAGTGTAATAAGGCGAGGAACTTTGCTAACTGCGTTAGGTTGCCATTTTAGGTGCAGTCTAGTAATGGCGTTCTACTTTAATTCCCTTATTTTCTTCTTCTCTTACTGCAAACTTTCCCTCCACCGGGAGCTCCGAGACACTACTTAGAGCAGAAAGAGGAGCTGCGCTCTTCTAATGAAAGTCGCGCTCTCCCGGGAGTTGGAGCCATTTCTGAATGCGCTTTGCTCTTGCTCCGCAAAACACACGGTGTAATTCAAACACTTTATTAAAAAGCAAACCCTGGGTGATATTTAATCACACTGTAAAGATTGTCCTGGCCCCTGTTTCCAGGCCTGCATATGAAGGAAAAAGTGCTTACCAGACTTTTAGCTTAGCGGAGAGTTGGCATGAAAAATGTCGCAGGGAGATAGTTTATGGTGATCACGCTATTCTTATTGGCTTTTTTTTGTTTGTTTGCTTGTTCTTCTATTAAATGGTTTTATTGTATTTTTGTTGATATTATTAAACTTTCCGCTTAGCAGTCTGAATTATTGCAAAAAAAACAAAAAAAAACAAACAGATAACGCAAGAAAGATTTATAAATATAAAAACAAATTGCTGGTAGCGTTAAAAGGAATTAAGCACTGTAAAATGTCATGTCTCTAAATACAGTATCTCACAAAAGTAAGTACACCCCTCACATTTTTGTAAATCTTTTCTTCTATCTTTTCATGTGACAACACTGAAGAAATGACACTTTGCTACAATGTAAAGTAGTGAGTGTACAGCTTGTATGACAGTGTAAATTTGCAGTCCAATCAAAATAACTTAACACACAGCCATTAATGTCTAAACCACTAGCAACAAAAGTGAGTACACCCCTAAGTGAAAATGTCCAAATTGGGCCCAATTAGCCATTTTCCCTCCCCGGTGTCATGTGACTAGTTAGTGTTACAAGGTTTCAGGTGTGAATGGGGAGCAGGTTTGTTAAATTTGGTGTTATCGCTCTCACTCTCTCATACTGGTCAGTTCAACATGGCACCTCATGGCAAAAAACTCTCTGAGGATCTGAAAAAAAGAATTGTTGCTCTACATAAAGATGGCCTAGGCCAGTGATGGCGAACCTTGGCACTCCAGATGTTTTGGAACTACATTTCCCATGATGCTCAACTACACTGCAGCGTGCATGAGCATAATTGGAAATGTAGTTCCAAAACATCTGGGGTGCCAAGGTTCTCCATCACTGGCCTAGGCTATAAGAAGATTGCCAAGACCCTTAAACTGAGCTGCAGCACGGTGGCCAAGACCATACAGCAGTTTAACAGGAAAGGTTCCACTCAGAACAGGCCTTGCCATGGTCGACCAAAGAAGTTGAGTGCACGTGCTCAGCATCATTTCCTGAGGTTGTCTTTGGGAAACAGACGTATGAGTGCTGCCAGCATTGCTGCAGAGGTTGTAGGGGTGGTGGGTCAGCGTGTCAGTGCTCAGACCATACGCCACACACTGCATCAAATTGGTCTGCATGGCTGTCATCCCAGAAGGAAGCCTCTTATAAAGATGATGCACAAGAAAGCCCGCAAACAGTTTGCTGAAGACAAGCAGACTAAGGACATGGATTACTGGAACCATGTCCTGTGGTCTGATCAGACCAAGATAAACTTATTTGGTTCAGATGGTGACAAGCGTGTGTGGTGGCAACCAGGTGAGGAGTACAAAGACAAGTGTGTCTTGTCTACAGTCAAGCATGGTGGTGGAAGTGTCATGGTCTGGGGCTGCATGAGTGCTGTCGACACTAGGGAGCTACAGTTCATTGAGGGAACCATGAATGCCAACATGAACTGTGACATTCTGAAGCAGAGTATGATCCCCTCCCTTCAGAGACTGGGCCGCAGGGCAGTATTCCAACATGACAATGACCCCAAACACACCTCCAAGATGACCACTGCCTTGCTAAAGAAGCTGAGAGTAAAGGTGATGGACTGGCCAAGCATGTCTCCAGACCTAAATCCTATTGAGCATCTGTGGGGCATCCTCAAATGGAAGGTGGAGGAGCGCAAGGTCTTTAACATCCACCAGCTCCGTGATGTTGTCATGGGCAAGTTGAAGAGGACTCCAGTGGCAACCTGTGAAGCTCTGTTGAACTCCATGCCCAAGAGGGTTAAGGCAGTGATGGAAAATAATGGTGACCACACAAAATATTGACACTTTGGGCCCAATTTGGACATTTTCAGTTAGGGGTGTACTCACTCTTGTTGCCAGCGGTTTAGACATTAATGGCTGTGTGTTGAGTAATTTTGAGGGGACAGTAAATTTACACTGTTATACAAGCTGTACACTCACTACTTTACATTGTAGCAAATTGTCATTTCTTCAGTGTTGTCACATGAAAAGGTATAATAAAATATTTACAAAAATGTGAGGGGTGTACTCACTTTTGTGAGATACTGCATATCATATAGAACAGGATATATGACGCTGCCAACCAGCTTCTGGTGGACTCTACACTTGCCAGTTTTAAATACTATGTAGATTTGCATTCTTCATTCTGTCCAGAATACGAGAGGTGGTGGTCCTCAGAGTTCTAGAAGGTCAATCCAAAGAGGCAGAATGAGTACCCATGGTATGGTTCCAAGGGCCTCTAGGTAGGTTGCCTACAGATGTATTAGATAGTTAGTGACTGGCCCAGGATCAGAGAGGAAAGAGTTAATGTGAGCACAGTACCCAGGCTTTTTGAAACCAGCCTGCCCACCTGTGATATAAAAAGGGTGAAGGCTAAGGTCCAGGGCCCTTTTTCAAGTTCTTGACTGGTGCTTGGAGACAGATGCTGTGATCATACTTGAGGAGGATTGCTGCACCTTACATTCCATTGGAGGCATTCCAGAGAACATTCAAGGCATGGAGAACTCCGCTATGGACTACTACCTGTCTGAGGGATGCCTGGGCTGTCAGCTAGAGATAGTTAGGTACAATATGCTGTTACTGTTCATGTTTGACTGTATTAGAAAGTGGTTTAGTAAAGTTGCATTGACTGTTCTGAGCCTGGTCTAAAGTTATTTAAAAGGGTGCATGCTGGTTCTGGCATATCAAAAGAACCTGGGTCTGTAAAGCACATGTGATAGAGTATGAAGCTCCGCTGCTACAACAATAAGTCTACTCAGCAAGGCTAGCAGAGAAGCAGTGTTGTTTCTATGGTTAACTGAGCATAGCTCAAGGCACAAGCAATCGGTAAGGATGAGCCGGACACCCCCCCGGTTCGGTTCGCACCAGAACTTGCGAACAGACCAAAACTTCGCACGAACATTAGAACCCCATTGAAGTCTATGGGACTCGAACGTTCTAAATCAAAAGTGCTCATTTTAAAGGCTAATTTGCATGGTATTGTCCTAAAAAGTGTTTGGGGACCCGGGTCCTGCCCCAGGGGACATGTATCAATGCAAAAAAAAGTTTTAAAAACGGCCGTTTTTTCGGGAGCAGTGATTTTAATAATGCTTAAAGTCAAACAATAAAAGTGTAATATCCCTTTAAATTTCGTACCTGTGGGGTGTCTATAGTATGCCTGTAAAGGGGCACATGTTTCCCGTGTTTAGAACAGTCTGACAGCAAAATGACATTTCAAAGGAAAAAAGTCATTTAAAATTACTCGCGGCTATTAATGCATTGCCTGTCCGACAATACACATAAAAGTTCATTGATAAAAACGGCATGGAAATTCCCTTCAGGTCTGGTATGGATTTTAAGGGGAACCCCGCGCCAAAATTAAAAAAAAAATGGCGTGGGTACCCCCAAAAATCCATACCAGACCCTTATCCAAGCACGCAACCTGGCAGGCCACAGGAAAAGAGGGGGGGACGAGAACCCCCCCTCCTGAACCGTACCAGGCCACATGCCCTCAACATTGGGAGGGTGCTTTGGGGGTAGCCCCCCAAAACACCTTGTCCCCATGTTGATGAGGACAAGGGCCTCATCCCCACAAACCTGGCCCGGTGGTTGTGGGGGTCTGCGGGCAGGGGGCTTATCGGAATCTGGAAGCCCCCTTTAACAATAGGACGCCCAGATCCCGGCCCTCCCCCCTGTGTGAAATGGTAAGGGCCTATCATTTCACTAAAAAACTGTCAAAAATGTTAAAAATGACAAGAGACAGTTTTTGACAATTCCTTTATTTAAATGCTTCTTCTTTCTTCTATTTTCTGTCTTCTTTCTTCTATCTTCTATCTTCCTTCGGTTTCTTCCTCCATCTTCTTCTTCTTCTGGTTCTTGTTCTTCTGGTTCTTCTTGTTCTTCAGGTTCTTCATCCGGTCTTCTCGTCCGGCATCTTCCTCAGCAGCCCCATCTTCACTTCATCTGCTTTCCTCGGGCCGCTCCGCATCCACAATTGGATGGGAGGCTCCCGCTGTGTGACGCTTCTCCTCTTCTGACAGTTCTTAAATAACGGAGGGCGGGTGACCCCGCCCCCTCTGACACAGGGCAGGTGACCCCGCCCCCTCTGACACAGGGGGACTTCCCTGTGGCATTCCCCGTGATGGGGAATGCCACAGGGAATTTTTTTACATTTTTTTGTGAAATGGTAGGGGTTATTTTGTACCCCCTTACCATTTCACACAGGGGGGAGGGCCGGGATATGGGGGTCCCCTTGTTAAAGGGGGCTTCCAGATTCCGATAAGCCCTCTGCCCGCAGACCCCCACAACCACCGGGCAAGGGTTGTGGGGATGAGGCCCTTGTCCCCATCAACATGGGGACAAGGTGTTTTGGAGGCTACCCCCAAAGCACCCTCCCAATGTTGAGGGCATGTGGCCTGGTACGGTTCAGGAGGGGGGGCGCTCTCTCGTCCCCCCCTCTTTTCCTGCGGCCTGCCAGGTTGTGTGCTCGGATAAGGGTCTGGTATGGATTTTTGGGGGTACCCCGCACCATTTTTTTTTTTAATTTTGGCGCGGGGTTCCGCTTAAAATCCATACCAGACCTGAAGGGCCTGGTATGGAATTTAGGGGGACCCCCACGTCATTTTTTTAAAATTTTGGTTCGGGGTTCCCCTGTGGGGAATTCCAATGCCGTTTTTATCAATGAAATTTTATGTGTATTGTCGGGCCGGCAATTCAGTATAGCCGCGAGTAGTTTTAAATGACTTTTTTCCTAAACACGGGAAACATGTGCCCCTTTACAGGCATACTATAGACACCCTCAGGTATGAAATTTAAAGGGATATTACACTTTTATTTTTTGACTTTAAGCATTATTAAAATCACTGCTCCCGAAAAAACGGACGTTTTTAAAACTTTTTTTTGCATTGATCCATGTCCCCTGGGGCAGGACCCGGGTCCCCAAACACTTTTTATGACAATACCATGCATATAAGCCTTTAAAATTAGCACTTTTGATTTCTCCCATAGACTTTTAAAGGGTGTTCTGCAGCATTCGAATTTGCCGCGAACACCCCAAATTGTTGGCTGTTCGGCGAACTGGCAAACAGCCGATGTTCGAGTCGAACATGAGTTTGACTCGAACTCGAAGCTCATCCCTAGCAATCGGTTATTCATTAGGCATGGTACCTGGTAAGGGTAGCGAGGGGGGTCAATGTTCTGGCTCCCTCCCTAGCAGTCCGTTTCCAGGAGCAACCGTACCGAACCTGTGTTACTGAAATCTATGACCTGGTCACAAGCTATGGTAAGTGAAAGAGTTAACTAGTGCAGTCATGAGGTCCATGCTGTGTGTACAGCGGGACCCTTATATGTTACAAGAAATGAGGTAAAAGATGTATGCTGGACTGGTGAAGAGGGCACAAGCTCTGTGGTGTCTCTCCTAAAGCAACACACTTCAAAATACAGTGACACAAGACAGCACTTTTCAATGGAACTCTGTACTTTAACCGCTTCAATACCGGGCACTTTCACCACCTTCCTGCCTAGGCCAATTTTCAGCTTTCAGCGCTGTCACACTTTGAATGATATGTAGCACCCTCTGCCTAGTGTAGGTGCTAGAGTGAGATTTTTCTTTAGAACAAGTACATTTAGGCAGTTTGTTTTTATCTGTGGGCTGGGAGCGGCCTAGAGTAGGCTGGTGACTCACAGCTAGCTTTACTTTTCGGTTACCTCCCTTCTACTTCTAGAGGCTTCTAGAAGAAAGGTGGGGAAGAAGGATGGAGCTGTCTGGGGTGTTCTAAGGAGCCCTGACCAATCCCCAACCTGGATTGGCAGGGGGCAGGCCTCCCTAAATACCTAGAGTCAGCCAAGTGGGGGAGGATTTGTTCTGTTGGAAGAACTGGAGATGGAGTATTAGGCTGTTGGGGCCTTGGAGGGAGCTCAGGGGCTTGGAGCTTGGCTTGGAGCTTGGCCAGGGGCTTGGAGCTGAACAAGGTGAACAAGAAACCCCATACAACCCAAGGGGTGTCCTGAACAGGAGCAGAAGAGGACAGCAGGGAATACTGCCGGGCAAGTCTCCAGGAGGGATCCACCAGGTGAGTGAAACCCCCTCTTTATATAGTCACAAAGCCCCACCAAAGCAGTGTCTTTAACCACTTGACCACCGGAGGGGTTTTTGCCCCCTTCGTGACCAGGCCATTTTTTGCTATACTGCACTGCGCTACTAATTGGTAATTGTCATGCAATGCTGTACCCAAATGAAAATGATATTATTCTTTTCACACGAACAGAACTTTCTTTGGTGGTATTTGATCAAAACTGAGTTTTTTTCTTTTCTTTTAAATAAACAAAAAAAAGACCGAAAAGTTGAAAAAAAAAAAGAAAATTTTACGTTCTGCTATAAAACAACAACAACAAATTGTTTGCCCAAAATGTATTCTGCTACATGTCTTTAGCAAACAAAAAAAAATCCCAATAAGTGTATATTAATTGGTTTGTGTGAAAGTTATAGCATCTACAAACCATGGGACATGTACTGGAATTTTCATTTATTTATTTATTTACACTACTAATGGCGGCGATCAGCAATATACAGTGGGACTGTGATAGTGCAGTGGACAATCTGACACTGACTGACGCCGGGTGGGAACTGACTAATTGCCACAGACATCACCAGTGACACTAATGCAGTGATCAATGCTAATACTATACACTGTCACTGTACTAATGACACTGGCTGGGAAGGGGTTCTACATCTCGGGGTAATCAAGGGGTTAAGTGTGTACCTAACTATGTGTAATGTGTGTAATGTGTGCTTTTTTTTTTTTTTTTGTACTAAAAATCGGTTTGTTTCTTTACCCTGCTTTGCAGGGCGAAGGAACAAGGCACAGAAGAAGGTGCCCACGTAAAGGTATGCAACGGTCCCTGTGCACAGTGCTGGGACAAGGTCATCTAAAGCTCAGGGTGAACATGTCAAATTGCGCCAACCCGCCCCAAAGATGTATGAGCATTATGTGTCAGTGAAAATCCACCCCCCTCCCGCCGAAAAAAAATTGAGCACTAATCTGCATGCTCACCCCTTAAACCTAAATTCCCCCTCCTCCCAGTACAAATCCACCCCCCTGCTGAAATCCCTCCTCCCAGCACAAATTTTTGACCCCCCCCCATTACCCCTCCAGCTCAAATCTTCTCTCTCTCCCAATATGCCCCTGGCAGAAATTCACCCCCCCCAAAAAAAAAAATCCCCCTCCTAGCACTAATACTCTACCCCTTGAATTTCCCTTCCAAGCACAAATCCTCTCCCCCTACTCCAGCACAAATTCCCCTCCCCAATCTCCCATCCTAACACATATCCCCCCCCCAATTTCCCCCTACTAGCACAAATCTCCCCCCCAAAATATATATATTTCCCCTCTACCTTATTACTTTTATAGCACAAACCCCCAAATCCCCCCTCCTAAAATGAATCATCTTTCCCCTCCCAACACAAATACTCCCAAATCACCACTCCCTAAATTTGCCCTCCTAGAACAATTCTTACCCCCTGTCGCTCCTCTAATTCCCCTTCTCAACACAAATCCCCCCAAATCACCACTCCTAGCACACCTCCCTAAATTTGCCCTCTCAGAACAATTTTTACCCCCTGCCGCTCCCCCAATTTCCCTTCTCAACACAAATCCCTCCCCCACCCAATCTCCTTGAGGTGCCCCCACCTCACATGATTTCATAGTGCCCAGGGCATCCGTCCCTCCTGCCCACCCCCCTTGTCCTGGCCCTGCCTATACATGCCGCCCGCACACAGTTGAATTACTACGGGTGGGTCGGTAGGTTGTTCAAATACCTGTATGCCATAGCAAGGTGATGGTCTGGAAAATAGGAAGCACGATGCCCCCTCTCGCAGAAAAAAATTATCCGCACTCCGGTTGTTGCTCTTGTCTTCATTTTATTGAATAGCTACAGTGAACAAACGCAGAATAAGTCAGTTGACATTTTCAGCCTGTAAGGCCTTAATCATAACCACCAATTATGATAAAGGCCTTATAGGCCAAAACGCATCGACTGACTTCTTCTGCGTTTCACTGTGGCTATTTAACAAAATTAAGAAATTTTAAGAGCAACAACGGGAGTGCGGATCATTTTTTCTACATTACTCTACTCAGCCAGCGACTGTGGATCGAGCACCCGGGAGCTCTGCTATCTATGTGGTATATGGGTAGTACTGACTTTTCTGTTTATGCCCCTCTTGCCTTGTCCCCCCACCCCCACCCGGGAAGCCTACAGGAGGAAAAAAAAAGAACAAAGGATACATGGGTATGCATTCTACAGCACGTAGAGCTCCAAAAAGAACTAGTAATGGCATTTTATATATATTTTTGCAATAAATGAGTGAAATATTTTATCTTAGACAGAATCGAACTGAAATACACCCGCTCGGTAAAGCCAAGTAAATTCAATAAGAAAAATGTAACTCATTAGAGTTTAATCTTTACAAAGCAAATGCCAATTCCTTTCTCTCCGCTATGAGTAAACGTGATTTATTCAGTCGGCATCGCCACGTCTGTTATTACGAAAAAGACTCTTACGTCTTCTCCTCTGTGTCAGTGCCGTTATTTCAGTATATTCAGCACTGCAAGACAATGGATGTAAATGGAATAATTACATTGAGGGTCACCGGGAAAAAAGAAAAAAAGCTGCATTGTGTGCAACTCTATACTTACAACAGGTAGAGCTGCAATATCACTGCCGTGGGTCCCCGAGGCGTCGTTGTCCTTGATAGGACTGAAAGAATGGGTACAATAGCAAATTATTTCACCAGCCAATAAACCTGCCTCTGTCAGAGCTTTCTGCAGGTACTACTGTGCTGTAAAAAGGATTATAAATGGAAAATAGGGCGTTCGTTGGGCTCGTCGCAGCCATAGGATAAAACGGGGCCCACCAACTAACGCTAATTGAGGGTTTAACACCTTCATACTGACCGCACGCAAAATATGCGACCGCACTGGACTGTTTTTTTTTTACCATGGGGCTGCATGTTTGCGGATCTCTCTTTGTGCTGGGGGCAGTGGCGGCCCGTCCATAGAGGGCGCGCACGGGCGCCGCCTCCCCTATCCATCCGTCCGGCCCCCTGATCTACATATCAGTGGCGCCGGACCAATGCCCGAGGGGTGTTTTTTTTAAGCAACTTTTTAGAGCCAGAGGCTCTAATAGGCTTAAAAAAATGGTGGCCTCGGAGCGCAGAGCATTGCGCTCCGAGGCGCAGAGCATTGCGCTCCGAGGCGCAGAGCATTGCGCTCCAAGCCCACCCAGTTGTGTGACCATAGCAAATTAATTTTTCGCCTTTATCACACTAACGTTCCTCCCCGCCAATCAGGAGGCAGGTCTGTGAGGCGATCCTATTGGATGCCTAGCGCTTTGGCAGGAAGTGGAGACACGCGGCGGAGGAAGCTGAAGGAGCGGAAACACCGGAGCCACCGCACTCCAGGAGAGGACACCATAGCCCCGCCACGCGAGCGGGTAAGTGCCGGACCGCCCGCGGGGCGGGCATGTCATTAAAATATACAAGTCAGATCCATCAAGAGGACTCTGCATCAGGAAGTCACAGTGTTGTATGAAGGAAATTGTACTGTATGTATGTTCTGTTTCAGTGCCGCGCCGCCGCCAGGGGGGGATGTTGTCTGTTTACCGCCCCTCCAAAAGAAGAACCCACCAGCCACCACTGGCTTGGAATGGGCCACACGGCGCACTCCCAGCACAGAGACTGGAGTCTCATGAGAGCCAGCGGGGCACATACGGGGCGCAGGGGCACCGCCCCCCCAATCCATGCGCCTGGCCCCCTAATTTACATGCAGAACACCAGACGCATGGATTCCAATTTTTTTTTTTTAGAAGCACATGATTAGAGCCTGAAGCTCTAATTGGCTTAAAAAAAAGGGTGGGCTCGGGGTGCAGGGCACCAGTTGTGTGATAATAGCAAATTCATATTTGCTGTTTTCTTCCTGATTCTCCTCCCAGCCAATCCCGGCTCAGGAAGCGGGGTCCCTGAGACCCGATTGGCCGACAGGAGAACTGATCCTATTGGCCGCCCACCCAGTTGTGTGACAATAGTGAATTAATATTTGCTATTGTCTTCCTGATTCTCCTCCCTGCCAATCCCGGCTCAGGAAGTGAGTCCTTGAGACCCGATTGGCCGAGAGCAAAAGCGATCTTATTGGCTGCCCACCCAGTTGTGTGACAATAGCGAATTATTATTTGCTATTGTATTCCTGATTCTCCTCTCAGCCAATCCCGGCACAGACAGCGAGTCCTGGAGACCCGATTGGCCAAGAGGAGAAGCAAACCTATTGGCCGCCGAGGGGGAGGGGGAAGGAGACGCTGACGCCGACTGCCGCCCAGAGGTAGCCTGAAACCTAGATGAGGTAAGTGCAAGGACCCGGTTCACCAGTCACTATGACGCCCACCCCGTGTTTTCTGTCTCTGTGAATGAACGAGACAGATACATTGTATCAGTCTCTGTGCTTGTAGAGATAGAAAAAGAAAAGTGTGAAGAAAAAAACAATAATAATATTAATTTAAAAAATAAAATAAAAAAATGTAAAAAAAATTACCTAGATCAAGGGTTGATCTAGGTCAGTACCAGGATTAGTGTTTGGGCCAAGGTCAGAGTCAAAGGTCAGGGTATTATTTGGACATGATTTATTTTTTTATTTTTTTTAAAGGGGTTGTAAAGGCAGAAGGTTTTTGAATCTTGATGCATTCTATGAAGAATTCTGTAAGAATAGATATGACAATATTTCCAAATGGTGATTGCCAGGGGAGTCTCACCTGGGAGCTGTAGAAGTGTGACTCAGCCAGAACTCAAGGGGACAAACAGGCAGTAGATTCAACGTCATCCATGATGGCACCCAAAGTAGTTGCTATAGAAAGAGGTCTAAGTATGCATATAATAATAAATGAATAATAAAATCAAAATGGGTAATAAGCAACAAAAATAATGTGTAATGCCGGCTACAATATAGCAGTGAATATGGCAGTGAATATGGCAAACATACTGCATAGTGAGTGTGTGAAAGGTGCAAAAAGCTGCACCTAGTGGTATAAGGAAAAAGAAAGGCACCCAAGTCTCAAAGTTCAGTCCACCTAAAAAGGAGTATTTCAGTTTGAATGTGTGGGGTCCGCCTACAAATTCTTATCAGAGCCTTAACTGGAGCAACGGGCCTGGCTGACCAGGAAAAGGGGGGAAAAGCTTGTGCCCCCCCTGAACCATACTAGGTCAAATGCCCTCAGTATAAAGGGTTGCCTTGCCAGGGTGGGGGGGCACCTTGGCAAATCAGGGGCCTCTTCTCCACAACCCTGGCCTGGTGGTTGTGGGGGCAGGGGGCTTATCAGAATCTGGAATCCCCTTTAAAAATAAACCTTTACTCATTTACAAAAAAAAAAGTAACCTAGCAATAAACACTCCCGAACATTTGACAAGTCCTTTAATAAAAAAATATAAACCCCCCCAAAATGTCTGCTGTAAATCCATTGTCAATCATGATGCTCAACTCCTGCTGATTTGCCAAAAAAAAATCCAAAACACATGACCGATCCTGACACTGCTTCTCTCTGAATGACAGCTTCCCGAGATGTCATGAGCTATAAACAGGAAGGATGGGGAGAGTGGAGAGTGGATGGCCAAGGGCCATATTTGGACATTGCTGCCCCCACCCCCCCCACCCTTTGCTTACATGCTGGGGATTCCGAGCCAAGTAAGTCAATGCTACCGATGACATCAGTGGTTACTAGGGATTCGGCATGTGCCAGCAACCGCTGCTTCCTTAATAACTATTGACCACGTAAAGTTGCCATTATTAAAAGTGGTAGAAATACAACTTCTATATATGATGTTAGGCTTCTGTTGAACAGGGGGCCAAAGGCCTGAACAAGCAAAGTTCAGTTCTAACATGGTTTCAGACAAAGCCATTGGCTCATCCCTACTGGGGGATTTTGACTTACAGATTGCAGTCACTGACAGGTCCCGATCATTGTTGATAGTCAGGAGCTCGTAGGACAGGCTCCCAATCATGTGCTCACCATGACAGGCAACTTATGATCCAGAAACCCAGGAAGAACCCCTTAGGCCTGGCTTTCTCAACCTTTTAACCCTAGAGGAACCCCCCAAAAAAAATGTTCATGTCTTGAGGAACCCTTACTAAAACCAATTCATCAAGGCTCAAAAAGGGACAATGCCCCTTATATTGGTGATTAATCGGAAGAAGGCCCCCCTTAAAGTGGTGCTCAAAATGCCACCCTTAAAGACAGCTAAAAAGCTAAAAAGACATTTGGTGTCATGCTGCTGGCTTTGCTAAGTGGTGCTGAACCTTGAATCCTGTAGGCATCAACAAATAGGTGGTCCATCAGCCACAGCTCAAGGAACTCCTAGCAACCTCTGGAGGAACCCATGGGTTCCACGGAAACCCTGGTTGAGAATGGATGCCTTAGGGCCTCGTTCACACAAGCTTTGGTCTCGGGAAAGCGATCCACATTAGACACGTGGGGTTTGTTTCGTCCCGAATTAATATTTGGACAAATTTTTCGTTGTTCGGAGATTCGGATATATCCGAATACCCGAATTACAATATAAACAAATTTTACCGAATGCTCCGAATAACGTTTTTAAGCGAAAAAAACAAAAACGGTAAATTCGAAGAAAATTTGAAAATTCTGAATACGAATTGAACAAATCAACCGAACTGAACTAAATGAAATAACTAGATTAACGAATCAAAACAAAACAAATTTTTTTGGGGGGAAATGGCAGCTATTGGTTCAGTATGTGGATGATGTGACAGCGATGTCTAATCCGCGTTCAGAGCGCTCTTCAAGAGAGCACTTGACAGGCGGCAAGGAGGCACTGTATCACCACCTTCTGCAACCTCATGCACGCGGTTGTGAGGTGCTTGCAGGGCGCCTCCATTCACTTGAATGGATTGCGCTTGACGGACATTAGCATTAGCGACAAAGAGTAGAATTCCTGCCGGGGCCATGGCATGTGTATACCCCCAGCCGATGCCTCTGAAGCTAAAGGGGGCAGCAGTTGGGGGTGTTCCCCAAGCCCACGTGTTTATGAGCCTTTAAGGAGATGGTAGGGAGCCAGTGGGAGGTGTTAGGGACAGATAAGGTTTATATCAACTAAAATGCGTTTTACTTTGTGTCTGGATTTAATGTTAGTATCACACAGGAGAGGATCTGCCGGCCTCCAGTATTTATACCGGGAGGAGAGCCACGATGTGCATTGGAAATGGCCTTTAAATGAATTGGACAAGTCAAAGCAAATATAAAGATTTTACGTTGCAAAGCAAACCAGAAATTAATGTTCCTCCCGCACTATTGTCACACCGCGATCCGTCGTCTTGCTTAACACGAGTGCAAGGAGCAGAATTGCCGAGGACGGCTTTCCTGAATATTTAACATTGCAGAGTAACAGGCTAAGAATTTCAATCAGACCTTTTTACCAGCAACACTCTGAGTTCTGCACTGAAATTCTCTGCATCAATCTGTTCCAGGTCCTCGCTAATGCACCGCTGTCACATCATCCACATGCTGAACTAATAGCTGTCATTTCCCCCCAAAAAAAGATTTCTTCTGTATTGTGTGTGTTCATGTTCCTTCACACTGAGTGGCGGCTGTCGAAATGTCCTCTGAAGCGCAATAAATGGGCCTTACCGCTGGCCCCACCAACAGAAGCATTGCCCACAAACTATGGGCCCCACCAACTCAACCATTACCCACAATCAATGGGCTCCACCGCCAGCCCCACCAACCAAACCATTACCAGCAATCTGTAGGCCCCCCTGCCACCCCATTAACCCAACCATTACCCACAATCTGTAGGCCCCACTGTCGCCCCACCAACCCAACCATTACCTGCAAACTATGGGCCCCACCAACCTAACCATTACCCGCAATCTATGGTACCCACAGCCAGCCCCACCAACCCAATAATTACCCGCAATCTATGGGCCCCACCAATCCAACCATTACCCGCAATCTATAGGCCCCACCAACCCAACCAATACCTGCAATCTATGGGCTCCACCAATCCAACCATCACCCACAGCCTATGTGATCCACCAACCCAATCATCACCCGCAATCTATGGGCCCCACCAACCCAACCATCATCTGCGATCTATGTGCCCCACCAACCCTACCATCACCCGCAATCTATGGGCCCCACCAGCCCAACCATCACCCACAATCTATGGTCCCCAACAACCCAACCATCATCGGCGATCTATGTGCCCCACCAATCCAACCATCAGCTGCGATCTATGTGCCCTACCAACCCAACCATCACCCACAACATATGTGCCCCACCAACCCAACCATCACCTGCAATCTATGGTCCCCACCAGCCCAACCATCACCCACAATGTATGGGCCCCACCAACCCAAACATCAACCGCAATCTATGGACCCCACCAACCCAACCATCACCGCAATCTATGTACCCCACCAACCCAAACATCACCCGCAATCTATGTGCCCCACCAACCCAACCAAGCTTTATTTATCATATGCTCTTTCTAATAATCAAGTCTATCTACTCTATATTTTATCCATCTATTGATCTATTTATCCATTCTATCTACTCTATCTATCCAGAACCATTCTGTCTACATGTCTTCTACTTATTTATCAATTTTATCTATCCGATATATCTATTTGATCTATCTATCTATCTATCTATCTATCTATCTATCTATCTATCTATCTATCTATCTATCTATCTATCTATCTATCTATCTATCTATCTATCTATCTATCTATCTATCTACAGTGCCTTTAAAAAGTATTCATACCCCTTGAAATTTTCCACATTTTGTCATGTTACAACCAAAAACATAAATGTATTTTATTGGGATTTGATGTGATAGACCAACACAAAGTGGCTCATAATTGTGAAGTGGAAGGAAAATGATAAATGATTTTCAAAATGTTTTACAGCTTAATATGTGAAAGTGTGGGGGGCATTTGTATTCAGCCCCCCTGAGTCAATACTTTGTAAGGATGTCTCTATTAGCTTTGCACATCTAGAGAGGAACATTTTTGCCCATTCTTCTGTGCAAAATATCTCAAGCTCTGTCAGATTGGATGGAGAGTGTCTGTGAGCAGCAATTTTCAAATCTTGCCACAGATTCTCAATTGGATTTAGGTCTGGACTGTGACTGGGCCATTGTAACACATAAATATGCTTTGATCTAAACCATTCCATTGTAGCTCTGGCTGTATGTTTCGGGTCATTGTCCTGCTGGAAGGTGAACCTCCGCCCCAGTCTCAAGTCTTTTGCAGACTCTAACAGATTTTCTTCTAAGATTGTCCTGTATTTGGCTCCATCCATCTTCCCATCAACTCTGACCAGCTTCCCTGTCCCTGCTAAAGAAAATAATCCCCTCAACATTATGTTGCCACCACCATGTTTCCCGGTAGAGATGGTGTGTTCAGGGTGATGTGCAGTGTTAGTTTTCTGCCACACATAGCATTTTGCTTTTAGGCCAAAAAGTTAAATTTTGGTCTCATCTGACCAGAGCACCTTCTTCCACATGTTTGCTGTGTCCCCCACATGGCTTCTCACTAGGGATGAGCTTCGAGTTCGAGTCAAACTCATGTTCGACTCGAACATTGGCTGTTCGCAAGTTTGCCGAACAGTGAACAATTTGGGGTGTTCGCGGCAAATTCGAATGCCGCGGAACATCCTTTAAAAGTCTATGGGAGAAATCAAAAGTGCTCATTTTAAAGGCTTATATGCAAGTTATTGTCATAAAAAGTGTTTGGGGACCCGGGTCCTGCCCCAGGGGACATGGATCAATGCAAAAAAAAGTTTTAAAAACGGCAGTTTTTTCGGGAGCAGTGATTTTAATAATGCTTAAAGTCAAACAATAAAAGTGTAATATCCCTTTAAATTTCGTAGCTGGGGGGTGTCTATAGTATGCCTGTAAAGGGGCGCATGTTTCCCGTGTTTAGAACAGTCTGACAGCAAAATGACATTTGGAAGGAAAAAAGCCATTTAAAACTACTCGCGGTTATTGCATTGCTGGTCCGACAATACACATAGAAGTTCATTGATAAAAACGGCATGGGAATTCCCCACAGGGGAACCCCGAACCAAAATTTAAAAAAAAAATGACGTGGGGGTCCCCCAAATTCCATACCAGGCCCTTCAGGTCTGGTATGGATATTAAGGAGAACCTCTGCCAAAATTAAAAAAAAAAAATGACGTGGGGGCCCCCCTAAATTCCATACCAGACCCTTCAGGTCTGGTATGAATTTTAAGGGGAACCCCGCGCCAATAAAAAAAAAAAAAAATGGCATGGGCCCCCCCCCAAAAATCCATACCAGACCCTTATCTGAGCACGCAACCTGGCAGGCCGCAGGAAAAGAGGGGGGGATGAGAGAGGGCCCCCCTCCTGAACCGTACCAGGCCACATGCCCTCAACATTGGGAGGGTGCTTTGGGGTAGCCCCCCAAAACACCTTGCCCCATGTTGATGAGGACAAGGGCCTCATCTCCACAACCCTGGCCGGTGGTTGTGGGGGTCTGCGGGCGGGGGGGCTTATCGGAATCTGGAAGCCCCCTTTAGCAAGGGGACCCCCAGATCCCGCCCCCCCCCGTGTGAAATGGTAAGGGGGTACAAAAGTACCCCTACCATTTCACTAAAAAACTGTCAAAAAATGTTAAAAATGACAAGAGATAGTTTTTGAAAATTTCTTTATTTAAATGCTTCTTCTTTCTTCTTTCTTCTTTCTTCTATCTTCTTTCATCTTCTTCTTCTGGTTCTTCTGGCTCTTCTGGTTCTTCCTCCGGCGTTCTCGTCCAGCATCTCCTCTGCGGCGTCTTCTATCTTCTTCTCCTCGGGCCGCTCCGCACCCATGGCATGGGGGGAGGCTCCCGCTCTTCTCTTCATCTTCTTCTCTTCTTCTTCATCTTCTTCTTTTCTTCTCTTCTTAATTTTCTTCTCCGGGCCGCTCCGTACCCATGCTGGCATGGAGGGAGGCTCCCGCTGTGTGACAGCGTCTCCTCGTCTGACAGTTCTGAAATAACGGGGGGCGGGGCCACCCTGTGCATCAGAGGGGGGCGGGGTCACCGGGTGACCCCGCCCCCTGTTATTTAAGAACCGTCAGACGAGGAGACGCCGTCACACAGTGGGAGCCTCCCTCCATGCCAGCATGGATGCGGAGCGGCCTGGAGAAGAAAATGAAGAAGAGAAGAAGAGAAGAAAAGAAGAAAAGAAGAAGATGAAGAAGAAGATGAAGAAGAGAAGAAGATGAAGAGAAGAGCGGGAGCCTCCCTCCATGCCATGGGTGTGGAGCAGCCCAAGGAGAAGAAGATAGATTACGCCGCGGAGGAGATGCTGGACGAGAATGCCGGAGGAAGAACCAGAAGAGCCAGAAGAACCAGAAGAAGAAGAAGATGAAGGAAGACAGAAGAAAGAAGAAAGAAGAAGCATTTAAATAAAAGAATTTTCAAAAACTGTCTCTTGTCATTTTTAACAGTTTTTTTTGTGAAATGGTAGGGGTACTTTTGTACCCCCTTATCATTTCACACGGGGGGGGGGGCCGGGATATGGGGGTCCCCTTGTTAAAGGGGGCTTCCAGATTCTGATAAGCCCCCCGCCCGCAGACCCCCACAACCACCGGCCAGGGTTGTGGGGATGAGGCCCTTGTCCTCATCAACATGGGGACAAGGTGTTTTGGGGGCTACCCCAAAGCACCTTCCCAATGTTGAGGGCATGTGGCCTGGTACGGTTCAGGAGGGGGGGCGCTCTCTCGTCCTCCCCTCTTTTCCTGTGGCCTGCCAGGTTGCGTGCTCGGATAAGGGTCTGGTATGGATTTTTGGGGGGACCCCACGCCGTTTTTTTTTTTAATTTTGGCCGGGGTTCCCCTTAATATCCATACCAGACCTGAAGGGCCTGGTATGGAATTTAGGGGGACCCCCACGTCATTTTTTTTTTTTTATTTTGGTTCGGGGTTCCCCTGTGGGGAATTCCCATGCCGTTTTTATCAATGAACTTCTATGTGTATTGTCGGACAAGCAATGCAATAACCGCGAGTAGTTTTAATTGGCTTTTTTCCTTCGAAATGTCATTTTGCTGTCAGACTTTTCTAAACACGGGAAACATGCGCCCCTTTACAGGCATACTATAGACACCCCCCAGGTACGAAATTTAAAGGGATATTACACTTTTATTGTTTCACTTTAAGCATTATTAAAATCACTGCTCCTGAAAAAACGGCCGTTTTTAAAACTTTTTTTTGCATTGATCCATGCCCCCTGGGGCAGGACCCAGGTTCCCCAAACACTTTTTATGACAATAACTTGTATATAAGCCTTTAAAATTAGCACTTTTGATTATTCATGTTCGTGTCCCATAGACTTTAACGGTGTTCGCGTGTTCGAACAAACTTTTTTCCTGTTCGCATGTTCTGGTGCGAACCGAACAGGGGGGTGTTCGGCTCATCCCTACTTCTCACAAACTGCAAACAGTACTTCTTATGACTTTCTTTCAACAATGTCTTTCTTCTTGTCACTCTTCCATAAAGGGCAGATTTCTGGAGAACACGACTAATAGTTGTCCTGTGGACAGATTCCCCCACCTGAGCTGTGGATCTCTGCAGCTCCTCCAGAGTTACCATGGACCTCTTGGCTCTTCTCTGATGAATGCTCTCCTTGCCCAGCCTGTCAGTTTTGGTGGACGGCCATGTCTTGGTAGGTTTGCAGTTGTGTCATACTCTTTCCATTTTCCGATGATGGATTGAACAGAGCTCTGTGAGATGTTCAAAGCTTGTGATATTTTTTTTTTATAACCTAACCCTGCTTTATACTTCTCCACAACTTTATCCCTGACCTGTCTGGTGTGTTCCTTGGCCTTCATAATGCTGTTTGTTCACTAAGGTTCTCCAACAAACTTCTGAGGGCTTCACAGAACAGCTGTATTTATAGTGACAAAATGTGGAAAATGTAAAGGGGTATGAATACTTTTTCAAGGCATTGTATACATCTATCTCCATTCTAAATATTTAACTATCTCTATTATTTCTATCTATGCGAAAACATCAACCCGATCCTTGTTAACACATAAAAGCAACCTGCAAAAGGAACAATATACATTTCAGTGCTTTAAAAAAAAAAAAAAAAAAAAGTATCTATCTATCTATCTATCTATCTATCTATCTATCTATCTATCTATCTATCTATCTATCTATCTATCTATCTATCTATCTATCTATCTATCTATCTATCTATCTATCTATCTATCTATGTCCAGAAGCCTTCAGTTCAGTTGTGTGTTTGGATGGAATGAGTTGGTTGTTCTATGGACGGGTGATTGGAATGACGTTCTATGGACGGGTGATTGGAATGACGTTCTATGGACGGGTGATTGGAATGACGTTCTATGGACGGGTGATTGGAATGACGTTCTATGGACGGGTGATTGGAATGACGTTCTATGGACGGGTGATTGGAATGACGTTCTATGGACGGGTGATTGGAATGACGTTCTATGGACGGGTGATTGGAATGACGTTCTATGGACGGGTGATTGGAATGACGTTCTATGGACGGGTGATTGGAATGACGTTCTATGGACGGGTGATTGGAATGACGTTCTATGGACGTGTGATTGGAATGACGTTCTATGGACGTGTGATTGGAATGACGTTCTATGGACGGGTGATTGGAATGACGTTCTATGGACGGGTGATTGGAATGACGTTCTATGGACGGGTGATTGGAATGACGTTCTATGGACGGGTGATTGGAATGACGTTCTATGGACGGGTGATTGGAATGACGTTCTATGGACGGGTGATTGGAATGACGTTCTATGGACGGGTGATTGGAATGACATTCTATGGACGGGTGATTGGAATGACGTTCTATGGACGGGTGATTGGAATGACGTTCTATGGACGGGTGATTGGAATGACGTTCTATGGACGGGTGATTGAAATGATGTTCTATGGACGGATGATTGGAATGAAGTTCTATGGATGGGTGATTGGAATGACGTTCCATGGACTAATGATTGGAATGACGTTCTATGGACGAATGATTGGAATGACGTTCTATGGACGGGTGATTGGAATGACGTTCTATGGACGGGTGATTGGAATGACGTTCTATGGACGGGTGATTGGAATGACGTTCTATGGACGGGTGATTGGAATGACGTTCTATGGACGGGTGATTGGAATGACGTTCTATGGACGGGTGATTGGAATGACGTTCTATGGACGGGTGATTGGAATGACGTTCTATGGACGGGTGATTGGAATGACGTTCTATGGACGGGTGATTGGAATGACGTTCTATGGACAGAGTATTAGAATTGATCTCCCCGGGTATTGGTATTTAGTTGTCGGAGAGTCCTGGCTCAGGGCAGACACGCTCCGATCATTCCTCTCATATTGCTGGAAATCTCCCGGAATGTGGAATTCCATCATCTGATACATTTTCTTACTTCCTGAATGTGTTTGGTGGATCTTTCCTGACACACGGAGACTTCACATTATATCCCCCCCCCCCGCTCCAGTCCCGGAGATATTCTCTCAATAAATAAACACGAAGGCGGCGGCGGGGAATGATAGGAGCGCCGAGTCTTATGTAAGCTCTATGAGATTTCTTTAAAATTCCACTGTGAAAAATAACGACCTTCGCTTTACATCTATGCAAGTTGAAATCTTTTTTTTTTTTTTTTTTTTTTGCTGAAACTTACTTAGAACCCCCAAACATTATATATATTTTTTTCAGACACCCTAGAGAATAAAATGGCGGTTGTTGCAATACTTTATGTCACACCGTATTTGCGCAGCGGTCTTACAAGCGCATTTTTCTTTGGAATAAATACACTTTTTTGAATTAACACATAAGAAAACAGTAAAGTTAGCCCAATTTTTTTCTATATTGTGAAAGATGATGTTACGTCGAGTAAATTGATACCCAACATGTCACGCTTCAAAATTGCGCCGCTCGTGACGCCAAACTTTGACCCTTAAAAATCTCCATAGGTGATGTTTAAAAATTTCTACAGGTTTCCAGTTTTGAGTTGCAGAGGAGGTCCAGGGCTAGAATTATCCCTCTCGCTCTAACGATCTCGGCAATACCTCACACGTAGTTTTCATATGCGGGCGCCCCTTACGTTTGCATTCGCTTCTGCACGCGAGTTCGGCAGGACGGGGGGGCTTTAAATTTTTTTTTTTTTTTTTTACTCTGTCTTTTTAAAAATACATTTTTGGGTCACTTTTATTCCTATTAGAAGGAATGTAAACATCCCTTGTAATAGAAAAAAAGCATGACAGGGCCTCTTAAATATGAGATCTGGGGGGTCAAAAAGACTTCAGATCTCATATTTACACTAAAATGCAATAATAAAAAAAGTCATTAACAAAAATTTCCCCCTTGAGACCGTTGGGCGGGAGTGATGTTTTTAACGTTGCTTCCGTCATCCAATGGAATGGAGCCGAGTGGGGGGGGGGGGCATCATTCCCTCACTCGCCTCCATGTCTCAGAAGGGAAGAGGACCCGATCGCCTCCGCCGCTACCGACGGCTTCGGTAAGCTGCGGAGACCACCAGGGAGCGTCAGGGGAGGGGCAACCTCTCCCTCCACCGATAAAAGTGATTTTGCGGCGAATCCGTCGCAGAGACCACTTTTGTCTACAAAGCGGACCGCCCGCTGTTTAAGAAAGATACCGGGGGGGGGGGGGCTATGGACTGCCATAACAACGGAATGTAACGTCAAACAGCCAACGTACAACGACGGGGGTGCGGTCTGGAAGTAAGGGACGCCGTTTAGAAGAAATTAGAAGCTGCAGCAAGTCATACAGATCCCGCCTCATTTCCTGGCCGCTCCAGAGCATTAAGTGTCATTTTCGGTCTTCTGCTTCCTTCCTCTGCTGTCAGCATGAGTCACTTCTGACAAGTTTTCCTGACACCAAGAGAAAAATGGTGACAGGGGAGGGATCTCCAGCACACAGCCTGTGATTGACAGCCTCAGCTCTGTGTGCTGTGTGAAGGGGGGGGGGTTGTGTCCTTTCCCTCCAATCAGCTGTCGCTGAGCTCTGCCGAGTATAACTTCAGCTCCCCCCCCCCCTGCTTTTCTGACAGCTCAGACAAGCTGTATAAATTCTGGATTTTGATGGTGGCAGGGGAGTGATCTCCAGCACACAGCCTGTGATTGACAGCCTCAGCTCTGTTACGGTGTGAAGGGGGGGGGGTTGTGTCCCTTCCCTCCAATCAGCTCTCACTGAGGTCTGCCGAGTATAACTTCAGCTCCCCGCCCCCATCGCTTTTCTGACAGCTCAGACAAGCTGTATAAAATCTGGATTTTGATGGTGACAGGGGAGGGATCTCCAGCACACAGCCTGTGACTGACAGCCTCAGCTCTGTTCCTGTATGCTGTGTGAAAGGGGGGGGGTGTGTTCCTTCCCGCCAATTAGCTCTCACTGAGTATAACTTCAGCTCCCCGCCCCCTCTGCTTTTCTGACAGCTCAGACGAGCTGTATAAATTCTGGATTTTGATTGGCTGTAGAGAAGAGAAGACTGCAGATAAAACAGGTACAACTTATGTAGGAGGATTTGTCTCATCTCTTTGTATCACCGGAGGCCAGTCACTTCAATGGGGTTTACAACCACTTTAAATGATACGCGCACTGTAGCATCAAATTTTTGTAGCGTTTTATAATGGCGGGGCGCTCCTGCGGGGCCTTCTCACCTACAAAAAAAAATGTTTTCATCCAAACTTCACAAAGCCGAGCCGCCTTGCGTTGCTCGGGCGCGTTGTCTTGATCACAGATCACGCTGTTAAAAACCGGCGTCCTTTCTAAACGTTGGCCGATCTTCTTCCCCGCCGAACAGGCTGCCGTGCGAAAAGCCGCGCCGGTCTTGGCAGAGGAGCGCTCCGACAGATGCTGCGACGGCGTGCCAGGTAAAATCGTGTGAGCTCCATCTGAGCACGGTCACCGGGGCCGCTCGGCGGACGGAGGTGTGATGTTCTGAGCATATCGCGAGCTACAAAAGAGAGAGAGAGCGAGCGAGCGGAATCGTATGCCAAGATTCATCTCCGTGTGCGCCGGGCCGCCTAACAGGAAAGGTTCACCGAACATTAAACAGCAAAATATAAATAAAAAGGATGAAGACAGAACCCCCGTCAGGCAAACAGATAAACATAAAGCTGAAATAGGTTTGTGGACGTTGTTTCAGCTGCCAAAAAAAAAAAGGATTTGTAATTCTCTCCAGATGGTCGTAATGAACGTGGCACCCCTGCCACACAGTATAGCCAGGGCTCCTGGCCTTCAGGACAGGTAAAGACTCAGCGTCAGATACGTTTGGTGATGTTTATTTACTGCATCGTGATTGAAAATATAGTTTCTTCACCACACTCAGATCACCCCCCCCCCGACAATGCCTTTAGGGGGTGGCACCATCATTGTTCAGGCATCACCCAGGGTCAACATCTACTTAACTAGTTGCCACCCGCCCACCGTCAAATGACGTAGGGGCGCTGCGGCTCTGGTTCTGGGACGACGTCATATGACGGCATCCCACAACAACCGCTCTCGCACGCCCGCAGCACTGCGATCGCGGCCGCACCGTGTTGTTAGGACACTGCGCGACCCCGATCTCTGTAAGGAGCAGCGTCCACGGCTCTTTAGCCATGTGATCAGCTGTGTCCAATCACAGCGGTCACATGTAAACACGGAGATGCCGGTAATCGGCGCTCCTCGCCTCACATTGACACGGTGTGTGGCGAGGAGAGCCGATCAGTGGCATCTCCACGCAGGGGGACATCTACACATGATGATAAGGGCACTGATCACAATATAGTGCCAACAGTGTCACCAATCAGTGCCCACCATTGCCCACCAGTGCCAGCAATCAGTGCCCATTAGCGATGCCATTCAGTGCTGGCTATCAGTGCCGCCTATCAGTGCTGCCCATCAATGTCCATCAGTGTCGCCCATCAGTGCCACCCATCAATACCCATCAGTGCCCATCAATACCACCTATCCATGCCGCCTCTCAGTGCCCACCAGTGCCGCCTATTAGTGCCCACCAGTGCCGCCTATTAGTGCCCACCAGTGCCATCTAACAGTGCCCATCAGTGCACATATCAGTGCCACCTATCAGTGCCCATAAGTGCGGCATATTAGTGCCTCCTCATCAGTGCCGTCTCATCAGTGCCCACCAGTTCAGCCTATCAGTGCCTATCAATGCCACCTATCAGTGCCCATAACTGCGGTATATTAGCGCCTCCTCATCAGTGCCACCTAATCAGTGCCCATAAGTGCCACCTCATCCGTGCCCACCAGTTCAGCATATCGGTGCTCATCGATGCCACATATGAGTGCCACCTATCAGTGCCCATAAGTGCGGCATATTAGTGCCTCCTCATCAGTGCCGCCTCATCAGTGCCCACCAGTTCAGCCTATCAGTGCCTATCAGCGCCACATATCAGTGCCCATAAGTGCGGCATATTAGTGCCTCCTCATCAGTGCCACCTAATCAGTGCCCATAAGTGCCACCTCATCAGTGCCCACCAGTTCAGCCTATCAGTACTCATCAGTGCCACATATCAGTGCCACCTATCAGTCCCCATAAGTGCGGCATATTAGTGCCTCCTCATCAGTGCCACCTAATCAGTGCTGCCAGCACCAATCAGTGAAGGAGAAAAAATACTTAGTACTTAATACTTTTTTTTTTTTTTTTTTTAGTAAAAAATAAAAAACCCAGCAGTGATTAAATACCACCAAAAGAAATCTCTATTTGTGGGAAGAAAATGATAAACATTTCACATGAGTACAGTGTTACATGACCGCGCAATTGTCATTCAAAGTGCGACAGCACTGAAAGCTGAAAAATGGCCTTGGCAGGAAGGGGGTGTAAGTGCCCGGTAGGCAAAGTGGTTAAAGAGGAACTGCAGTCCACTCATATAATCTGTAATAAAAACATCTTTGCTATTCTGAAGCTTCCCTCCAACCACTTTGCATATTATTTTAATACCTTGGATTGCGAGTAACGCGGTTAACGAACGTTTTGCATGTCACGCTTTAAGATTGCGCACGCTCGTGGAATCAGCACTGGTGCAGGGATTTTTGACACCCTAGGCAAAACCTAATTTTGCCGCCCCCATTGGCTCCACACTTGACTCCACCCCCTTTGCCCTGCCCATGTGACAGGAGGCGCCACTATAGAGGAAGCATTGGCTCTGCTTCCTCTAGCGCTGGCTCCAGTGCTGCGCTGCACCTCTAATTACACTACCGGTCTAACTGAGTTCGTTACATGCTGCATCCTGCAGAGCATGCAGACGCGGAGGGAAACCAGCGGCCGGGCGCCCCTGGGCAGCAGTGCGCCCTAGGCGGCTGCCTAGTTTGCCTAGTGGTAGCACCGGCTCTGCGTGGAATGGCGACAAACTGCGGTACTTAAAAATCTCCATAGGCGTTCTTTACTATTTTATACAGGTTACCTGTTTGGAGTTACAGAGGAGGTCTAGTGCTAGAATTATCGCTCTCGCTTTATCGATCGCGGCAATACTTCACATGTGTGGTTTGAACGTCGTTTACATTTGCGGGCGCCACTTATGTACGTGTTCGCTTCTGGGTGCGAACACGGAGGGATGGGGCACTTTGATTTTTTTTTTTTTTTTTCTTATTTAGTTCACTTGTTATTTTTTATTTTTAAACTGTCCCTTTATTTTTATTTTTTTTAAATCACGGTTATTCCTATTACAAGGCATGTGAACGTGCCTTGTAATAGGAATAAGGGTGACACGTCCTCTTTATTGGGAGAACTGGGGTTTAAAAAAGACCCCAAATCTCTCATTTACCTTTTAAAAGCAAAAGAAAAAAAAATGTTTTTGACATTTTTACTTAATAATAATAAAAAAATAAATAAATAAATAATTTGTTTACGCCCGAGAACCGGAAGTGGCGTTAGAGGCCACTCCGGTCCTCCAAGGGCGCTTCTGGTCCTCCGAGGGTCTTTTTGACCCCAGATCTCTCATTTACCGGTAAAAAGCAAAAGGAAAAAAAAACTAATTTTGACTTAAAAAAAAAAAAAAAAAAATAATAATAATAATGTGTTAATGCCTGAAAAACCGGAAGTGTCGTTAGAGATCGCTCTTGTCCTCCGAGGGCATTTTTGGTCCTCCAAGGGTCTTTTTGACCCCAGATCTCTCATTTACCTTTCAATGCAAAAGAAAAGAAAAAATGTCATTTTTGACTTTAAAAAAATAATAATAATCATTTGTTTACGCCCAAGAACCAGAAGTGAAATTAGAGAACACACTGGTCCTCTAAGGGGCATTTCTGGACCTTCTAGGGTCTTTTTGACCCCAGAGCTCTCATTTACCTTGAAAAGCAAAAGAAAAAAAATTGCATTTTAATTTTAAAAAAAAATAAATCTTATGTTTATGCCCGAGAACCGGAAGTGACGTTACAGGTTGCTCCCGTCCTCCAAGGGCGTTTTAAATCAAAATTTTATTTTTTTTTTTTGCTTTTGCTTTTAATGGTAAATGAGAGATCCGGGGTCAAAAAGGCTCCTGGAGGACCAGAAACACCCTTGGAGGACCGGAGTGACTTCTAAAGTCACTTTCAGTGCTCGGGCATAAAACACATTTTTTTTTTTTTTTTTTAGTTAAAATGCATTTTTTTTTCTTTTGCTTTTCATTTTAACTTAAAAAAAAAATTATTTATGCCCGAGAACCAGAAGTGACGTTACAGATTGCTCTCGTCCTCCAAGGGCGTTTTTTGGTCCTCCTAGGGTCTTTTTGACCCCAGATCTCTCATTTACCTTTAAAAGCAAAAGAAAAAAATTACCTTTTGACTTAAAAAAAAATAATAATAATAATTTGTTTATGGCCGAGACCCAGAAGTGACGTTACAGATTGCTCCCGTCCTCCAAGGGTGTTTTTTGGTCCTCCAAGGGTCTTTTTGACCCCAGATCTCTCCTTTACCTTTAAAAGCAAAAGGAAAAAAATATATATTTTTTTTTACTTTTTGACTTTAAAGAAAAAAAAATTGTTTATGCCAAGAACTGGAAGTGACGTTAGAAGTCATTCCCGTCCTTTAAGGGCGTTTCCCGTCCTCCAAGGGCCTTTTTGACCCCAGATCTCTCATTTACTATTAAAAGCAAAAGCAAAAACAATTTACATTTTGACTTAAAAAAAATAATAATAATAATAATGTGTTTATGCCCGAGAACCAGTGACATTACAGATTGCTCCCATCCTCCAAGGGCATTTTTTGGTCCTCCAATGGTCTTTTTGACCCCAGATCTCTCATTTACCTTGCATTTTTTTTCTTTTGCTTTTCAAGGTAAATAAGAGAGATCTGGGGTCAAAAAGACCTTTGAAGGACCAAAAAAACGCCCTTGGAGGACGGGAGCAATCTGTAAGGTCACTTCCGGTTCCCGGGCATAAACAAATTATTATTTTTTTTTTTTTTTTTAAGTCAAAATGTAATTTTTTTTTTCTTTTGCTTTTAATGGTAAATGAGAGATCTGGGGTCAAAAAGGCCCTTGGAGGACCAGAAACGCCCTTGGAGGACCGGAGTGACTTCTAAAGTCACTTCCAGTGCTCGGGCATAAACAAATAATTTTTTTTTTTTTTTTTAAGTTAAAATGCATTTTTTTTTTCTTTTGCTTTTCATTTTAACTTAAAAAAAATAAATAAATATTTGTTTATGCCCGAGACCCAGAAGTGACATTACAGATTGCTCCCGTCCTCCAAGGGGGTTTTTTGGTCCTCCAAGGGTCTTTTTGACCCCAGATATCTCATTTACCTTGAAAAGCAAAAGAAAAAAAATTGCATTTTGACTTAAAAAAAAATAATAATAATAATTTGTTTATACCCAAGAACCAGAAGTGACGTTACAGATTGCTCCTGTCCTCCAAGGGTGTTTTTTGGTCTTCCAATGGTCTTTTTGACCCCAGATATCTCATTTACCTTGCAATTTTTTTTTCTTTTGCTTTTCAGGGTAAATGAGAGATCTGGGGTCAAAAAGACCCTAGGAGGACCAAAAAATGCCCTTGGAGGACGGGAGCAATCTGTAACATCACCTCCGGTTCTCGGGCATAAACAAATTATTGTTTGTTTTTTTTTTAAGTCAAAATGTTTTTTTTTTTTCTTTTGCTTTTCATTTTAACTTAAAAAAAATAAAATAAAAATCATTTCTTTATGCCCGAGAACCAGAAGTGATGTTACAGATTGCTCCCATCCTCCAAGGGCGTTTTTTGGTCCTCCTAGGGTCTTTTTGACCCCAGATCTCTCATTTACCATTAAAAGCAAAAGAAAAAAAAATTTCATTTTGACTTAAAATAATAATAATAATAATAATTTGTTTATGCCCGAGAACCGGAAGTGACGTTACAGATTGCTCCCGTCCTCCAAGGGCGTTTTTTGGTCCTCCAAGGGTCTTTTTGACCCCAGATCTCTCATTTACCATTAAAAGCAAAAGAAAAAAAAATTTCATTTTGACAAAATAATAATAATAATAATAATAATTTGTTTATGCCCGAGAACCGGAAGTGACGTTACAGATTGCTCCCGTCCTCCAAGGGCGTTTTTTGGTCCTTCTAGGGTCTTTTTGACCCCAGATCTCTTATTTACCTTTAAAAGCAAAAGGAAAAAAAAATGGCATTTTGAGTGAAAAAAAAAATCATTTGTTTATGCCCGAGAACCAGAAGTGACTTTAGAGGTCGGTCCAGTCCTCCAAGGGCATAGAGATGAGTGGGGGCCATCTTGCCCTCACTCGACTTAATTCCTAGTGAACGGCTGCATTGGATCGGTTCTGGGTTTACCGACAGCTCCAGTAGCTCGTAAACGACCAGGAACCGCGTGCGCACGTGGGGGGGGGGGGTCGACAACACCCCTTCCTCCGCCTCTAAAAGTGATCCCGCGGCAAATCCGCCCACAGGACCACTTTTATTTGAAAGAGAACAGGCCATAGTGTAAAAAAAAAAAAAAAACAATTAACCCTCCGGTATTTAACGTCAAAGTAACGAGGTATACTTACAGTGGGCGGTCGGCAAGAAAGTCTGGAGTTCCGCTTTAGCCAATAAAACAAGCCGAGGTTGGATTGCCTGAGGATAAGCCATGAAAATGTCCAATTTATTACATTTAGATATATAGATTGGACTTTTTTTTTTTTTTTTTATCGAGCGGAAGGAAATTTTCCCTGTTCCAACATCCACTTTGCCTTTATTGTATCTATTTCTTAAAATGAGTCCTCTAAACAATTCAAATTTATTGATATATGTGCAAGCTTTGCATATTCCCAGCAATTTGGTGGAAAGTGTCAAAGTAAATTGTCTCCGTTTAAGATGAATTAACATCAGTTTGTGGCGGAGAACTGTGTCACTTTGAGACTCGTGTCATCTATCATTCACCGAATGTCACCGGCGTCAGAGCCCTGAAATAACAAAACTCCATATTGCTGATTATTTTTATTTTATTTTTTTTTTTCCTATATCTTCTTTTTTTTCCTTGCTCTTTTTTTTCTTGTAGAACCAATTTGCACGTTCAGAAATTGGCTTATAAATGACATGCAATTCTTTTCTTTGGCTGTATTATGTACACCATATGACAAAAAGGAAGCCTTTACATGCACATTCAAGAGAAAAGAGATGGTTCCCCTAAGTGGACTTTTAAGGCACTAGAGAGGGTCAAACAAGTACAAAAATATCTATAAGAGTAAAAATTTTTTATTGATAAAGCGTTAAAAACATGTAAAGCAAGGCATAGGTTATTTATACATCACATGTATAATAATATGAGGAATAAGTAATAGGTACTCTTTACACCCAACGCGTTTCGATATGTTATGGCAAATTCTTCTTCAGGGGTGTTTCTCTTAAATCTTCACACCCCTGAAGAAGAATTTGACATAACATATCGAAACGCGTTGGGTGTAAAAAGTACCTATTACTTATTCCTCATATTATTATACATGTGATGTATAAATAACCTATGTCTTGCATTACATGTTTTTAAAGCTTTTTCAATAACATTTTTTTACTTTTATAGATATTTTTGTACTTGTTTGACCCTCTCTAGTGCCTTAAAAGTCCACTTAGGGGAACCTTCTCTTTTCTCTTGAATTAATATTGGATGTGGCACTCTCCCCTCACTACATGGTCTGCCTGTCCACTCCCTTCTTGTGCCTTTACATGCACATGGGAGAATAACCTACAGTGCCTTGAAAAAGTATTCATACCCCTTGAAGTTTTCCACATTTTGTCACTTTACAACCAAAAAAAACATAAATGTATTTTATTCAAATGTTTTTGATAGACCAACACAGAGTGGCACATAATTGTGAAGTGGAAGGAAAATGGTTTTCAAAATGTTTTACAAATAAATATGTGAAAAGCGTGGCGTGCATTTGTATTCAGCCCCCTTTAGAGCCGGTTCGCACAGGGGCAACGCGACTTGCGGGCCGACTCTGTGAGGCGCCCTGCACATGACTTCAGCGGCGACTTGCAAAAACGACTTCTGTATAGAAGTCAATGCAAGTCGCCTGAAGTCACCCCAAAAGTAGTACAGGAACCTTTTTCTAAGTCGGATTGACTTGAGTCGCTCCTGTTAGTACGGAACGGGACGCGACTTGTCAGGCGGCTAAGTCGCCTCACAAGTCATCCCAGTGTGAACCGGGGCTTACTCTGATACCCCTAACTAAAATCTAGTGGAAGCAATTGACTTCAGCTAATTAGTAAATAGAGTCCACCTGTGTGTAATTTAATCTCAGTATAAATACAGCTGTTCTGTGAAGCCCTCAGAGGTTTGTTAGAGAACCTCAGAGAACAAACAGCACCATGAAGGCCAAGGAACACACCAGACAGGTCAGGGATAAAGTTGTGGAGAAGTATAAAGTAGGGTTAGGTAAAAAAAAAAAAAAAATATCCCAAGCTTTGAACATCTCACGGAGCTCTGTTCAATCCATCATCGGAAAATGGTAAGAGTATGTCACAACTGCAAACCTACCAAGACATGGCCGTCCACCTAAACTGACCGGCCGGGCAAGGAGAACATTCATCAGAGAAGAGCCAAGAGGCCCATGGTAACTCTGGAGGAGCTGCAGAGATCCACAGCTCAGGTGGGAGAATCTGTCCACAGGACAACTATTAGTCGTGTTCTCCACAAATCTGCCCTTTATGGAAGAGTGACAAGAAGAAAGACATTGGTGAAAGAAAGCCATAAGAAGTCCTGTTTGTAGTTTGTGAGAAGCCATGTGGAGGACACAGCGAACATGTGGAAGAAGGTTCTCTGGTCAGATGAGACCAAAATTGAACTTTTTGACCTAAAAGCAAAACGCTATGTGTGGCGGAAAACTAACACTGAACACACCATCCCCACCGTGAAACATGGTGGTGGCAGCATCATGTTGTGGGGATGCTTTTCTTCAGCAGGGACAGGGAAACTGGTCAGAGTTGATGGGAAGATAGATGGAGCCAAATACAGGGCAAGAAGAAAACCTGTAATGCTGTGTACACACAACCAGACTTTTCGACAGCAAAGGTCCGACAGAGCGAATCTGCCGGACAATTCGATCGTGTGTGGGCCTTTGCTGTCAAAAAATCAGACGGACATTAGAAATAGAACATGTTTCAAATCTTTCCGACGGGCTCGAGTCTGGTCGAAAAATCTGTTCGTCGGTATGCTAGTCCGACGGACAAACAACGACGCTAGGGCAGCTATTGGCTACGGGCTATGAACTTCCTTATTCTAGTGCTGTCGTACGTCATCACGGTCGGAGTTCAGTCCGCCAAAAGTCCGCTCATGTGTACACGGCATTAGAGTCTGCAAAAGACTTGAGACTGGGGCAGAGGTTCACCTTCCAGCAGGACAACGACCCTAAACATACAGCCAGAGCTACAATGGAATGGTTTAGATCAAAGCATATTCATGTGTAGGGATAAGCCGAACACCCCCTGGTTCCATTCGCACCAGAACTTGCAAACAGGCAAAAAATGTGTGCGAACACCGTTAAAGTCTATGGGACACTAACATGAAAAATCAAAAGTGCTAATTTTAAAGGCTTATATGCAAGTTATTGTCATAAAAAGTGTTTGGGGACCCGGGTCCTGCCCCAGGGGACATGGATCAATGCAAAAAAAGTTTTAAAAACGGCCATTTTTTCGGGAGCAGTGATTTTAATAATGCTCATTGAAACTCATTGAAAAAAACGGCATGGGTTCCTCCCCAGTCCATTACCGGGCCCTTTGGGTCCGGTATGAATATTAAGGGAAACCCCACACCAAAATTTAAAAAAATTGCATGGGGGTCCCCCCAAAGTCCATACCAGGCCCTTCAGGTCTGGTATGGATTTTAAGGGGAACCCTGCGCCAAAAAAAAAAAGGCATAGGGGTCCCTCCCAAAATCCATACCAGACCCTTATCTGAGCACGCAACCTGGCAGGCCGCAGGAAAAGAGGGGGGGATGAGAGAGCGCCCCCCTCCCAAACCGTACCAGGCCACATGCCCTCAACATGGGGAGCCATGGTAGGATTGTGGGGACAGACTTGGTACAGGGACAGTGTCCTCAGTCCAGGGACTGTCCCTGAAAACTGGAGACTTCTGGTCACCCTAGGCTAGGGGCCAACAGGACCCACAGGCCTGCAGCCAGCAGGACCCACTGGTCCGCGGCCGGCTCCCAGCAGGACCCACAGCTTGTAGGTCATGCTGGGAGCTGGCTGCGGACCTACGGGTCCTGCTGGCCACTGACCTGTGGGTCCTGCTGGGAGTGGACAATAGCCTATGGGTCCTGCTGGCCTGTAGGTCCTACTGGGAGCTGGCCATGGCCTATGGGTCCTGCTGGCTGCTGACCTGTAGGCCATGGCCAGCAGGACCGGCAGATGACTGGCCAGCAGGACCCACAGGTCTACGGCCAGCTCCCAGCAGGATTCACAGGCCATGGGCACTGGGACAGGGTAAATGAGATGTATGGGGGGGTGATAGATGGGATGATCATGTGGGGGTCAGCTGGGGGTGTCAGGAACAGGGTCTCTCACCTCAGCTATGGGCCGAATCGGCAGCTGCCAGCTCAGAGCTCAGCAGGACAGGTCCTCCTCCTTGCATGGCCTCCTCCAGACCTGGGGGGTGGGTGATACTTCTGTCTCCTGGGGTCAACTGCAGCCACCAGCGACACGCCCAGGCCAGCCACGTGTGTGTCCAGTCTCCAACTACAAGAGATCTGACTGCTGCGACCGGGAGTTGTAGCTATCTCAGGCTGGCCGCACTGTTCTCCAGACTCCACCCACTGGGAGCAGGGAACTTCAGCACGCAGCTGCCACTGCGGACTACAACTCCTATAAACAACAGCGGCGACCGTCACGTGATGTCACTTAGCCCCAACATCCTCAAGGCAGTGGCTCAGAGACTGATAAACAAGTGACGAGTCAGTCGGGTAGCTGCGGCGCCGGCCACTTTAATGAGTTATACTTCGAGGGGCACATGGGGGGGCACACTATAATATTGGGGGGATCGTGGCCCCCTCAGGCCCCACCTTAGTGACGCCACTGGAGACATCCTCAAAAAGACTTGCAGCTGTAATTGCAGTGAAAGGTGGTTCTACAAGGTATTGACTCAGGGGGGCTGAATACAAATGAATGCCACACTTTTCACATATTTATTTGTAAAAAAATTTGAAAACCATTTATCATTTTCTTCCACTTCACAATTATGTGCCACTTTGTGTTGGTCTATCACATAAAATCCCAATATTATTATTATTATTATTATTATTATTATTATCATATAGTAATAATAAAATACATTTACATGTTTGGTTGTAACATGACAAAATGTGGAAAATTTCAAGGGGTATGAATACTTTTTCAAGGCACTGTACCTGCCCGGAGCTTCTGTGTGTCTCATCCAGGCAGCTGCAGCCCATCAAGACATATTGCAGGTGAAAACTGTCTTGTTCCAAGTAATACAGGTGCATCTCGAAAAATTCGAATATCATCAAAAAGTTCATTTATTTCAGTAATTTAATTCAAAAAGTGAAACTCATATATTTTACATAGATTCATTACTCACGGAGTGATATATTTCAAGCATTTCTTTCTTTTAATTTTCATGATTATGGCTTACAGCTAGTGATACCCCAAAATTCAATAGCTCAGAAAATTAAAATATTACAGGAGACCAATAAAAAAAAAAAAAAAAAGTATTTTTAATACAAAAATGTTGGCTTACTGAAAAGTCTGTCCATGTACAGTATAGTATGCACTCAATACTTGGTCGGGGCTCCTTTTGCATGAATCGCTGCATCAATGCGGCGTGGCATGGAGGTGATTAGCCTGTGGCACTGCTGAGGTGTTATGGAAGCCCAGGTTGCTTTCATAGCGGCCTCCAGCTCGTCTGCATTGTTGGGTCTGGTGTCTCTCATCTTCCTCTTGACAATATCCCACAGATTCTCTATGGGGTTTAGCTCAGGCGAGTTTGCTGGCCAATCAAGCACAGCGATACCATGATCATGTGACCAGGTATTGGTAGTTTTGGCAGTGTGGGCAGGTGCCAAGTCCTGCAGGAATATGAAATCAGCATCTCCATAAAACTGGTCAGCAGAGGGAACCATGAAGTGCTCTAGAATTACCTGGTAGAGGACTGCGCTGACTTTGGACTTGATAAAACACAGAGGACCAACACCAGCCGATGACACGGCTCCCAAAATCATCACTGACTGTGGAAACTTCACACTGGGCCTCATGCAACTTTTGTGCCTCTCCACTCTTCTTCCAGACTCTCGGACCTTGAATTCCAAATGAAATGCAGAATTCACTTTCATCCAAAAAGATGACTTTGGACCTCTGAGCAACAGTCCAGTCCTTTTTCTCCTTAGTCTAGGTAAGATGCTTCTGAAGTTGTCTCTGGTTCAGGAATGGCTTGACACAAGGGATGCGACAGTTGTAGCCCATGTTCTGGATACGTCTGTGTGTGGTGGTGGCTCTTGAAGCACTGACACCAGCCGTAGTCCACTCCTTGTGAATTTCCCCTAAATTCTTGAATGGCCTTTGCTTCACAATCCTCTCAAGAAGTGGTTATCTCTGTTGTTTGTGCGCCTTTTTCTTCAACACTATTTCCTTCCACTCAACTTTCCATTATTATGCTTGGATACAGCACTCTGTGAACAGCCAGCTTCTTTAGAAATCACCTTTTGTGTCTCACCCTCCTTGTGCAGGGTGTAACTGACTGTTTTTCTGAACAACCAAGAGACCATTTAAAGGCTCAGGAAACCTTTACAGGTGCTTTGGGTTAATTAGCTGATTTGAGTGTGACATCATGAGACTACAATATTCCACTTTTTTACAATATTCTAGTTTTCTGAGATACTGGATTTTGGGTTGTCACTAGCTCTAAGCCATAATCATCAAAATTAAAAGAAAGAAATGCTTGAAATACATCACTCTGTGTGTAATGAATCTATATCGTATAGGAGTTTCACTTTTTTGTATTGAATTACTGAAATAAATTAACTTTTTCATGATTTTCTTTGAGATTCACCTGTATGTATCTTTGGGAAAACCCTTCCTTCTATAGTTTTATACTGTTGTACATACTGGATGTCCTAGATACATTTGTAGCCCCCTTGTCCTAAACAGGGGCTACTATGTCAATGTAGTTTTTGGCTGGGCTGCAGTCAGCTCAGATGGATTGTATCATTTTTCACCTTAAGATTAAGTTGGCTTGCGATTTATCACTGTTGCCACTAGATGTCACTGGTATCAGATTTCACAAACAAAACTAAGTTATTAATATTTATATTTTCTTCAGCCAATCCGGTAGGAGGTGTGTGCCACTGGTGCATGCTGGGGAGTATATAAATATTTGGGACAGGCCATGTGCTCTCTCTCTCGCTCTCTTTCCTTGGGCTGAGGCCTAGAAGGTGCTGCTACCAGGTCCAATAGCCTGTTTTGGTGCCTAACATGTGCTGAAGTGGTCCTAAAGGCTGTCCTGCCTGGTCTGGAGGAAGCTGTGCCAATGAGAAGATGCCACTCCAGTTCGAGTGCCACCTACTGTGGGAAATACAGACTGCACTTACCTACAAGATGGTGGATTTGTTGACATCCTGTTTTAAGGGTGAGAGTTCAATACCTTCAGGTCGGGGGGGTAAAGGAGCACTGTTGCCAGACTCACCTTGTGCTACTGGTAAATTACAGGAATATGATGAGGGCCCAGTTCGCCAAAGAGGGCCCCCCCATATGAAAAAACCCTGCACCTAGGGAATGTTCACCAAAAACCCTTATAACGCTCTTTAAATTTAATAAAAACAGAGAGGAATCTAATATTTTTCTACAGTTGACCATGAATTAGGGTGAGAAATTTGCTTTCTTCCTTTACCCACAGACCATCATCAGGGACCACTTTGTGGAATTTTATAACAAAAGCTTTTTGTTCCATTGGGATATTATGGAATGTTTTAAAAATGATGCTACATCCAGGAAAATGGCTGTCAGATTCTATGTTCTTTAACCAGCTATATAATTAACCACATTCAGGTCTTGCCAAGCGAAGAGATAAAAATAATAGTAATAAATTAGCTATTTTTGTTCTTCGCTTATTATCCTCTTTTTAGTGCAATTGGTTGACCACTTTTTTGAACAGAAATGGCAGAAATGTAATTATTACTGTTATAAGGGCACCAAGGCCAGATACATTACAACATATTTTACCGGTGGACATTAAGGTATGGTTTTGTGGAAGTAGTATCTTTTCTGTATTCAAAACTCATACTTTTTCAGCATCTTAAGTTTACATTTTTTAAAGCGGGAATCCAGCTTATAGTTGAGGCGCTAACCTTTAGTAGGGCCACTGAATTAACCACTTCGGCCCCGGAAAGGATTTATCCCCTAATGACCAGGTCATTTTTTTGCGATACAGCACTGCATTACTTTAACCGACAATTGCACGGACGTGCAACGCTGTACCCAAGTAAAATTGATGTCCTTTTTTTTCTGACAAATAGAGCTTTATTTTGGTGGTATTTGGTATCACCTCTGCATTTTTTTCATTTTTTGTTCTATAATCAAAAAAAGAGCGACAAAAAAGCTGAAGCGTTGGGAACATGTGACATGTTCCACCCTAAAATTGGGTGGAACATGTCACATGTTCAGAAAGGTGAACTTATCCTTTAAGCAGTTGGGCAATAAGTGGTCAGCACCGGGGAACCAATAGCAATAACCCAGGCCAGGCAAGCCTTATACTTTGTGCGCCAGGGGTAACAGAAGCAACAGTGACTGAAATCCACCCCTTTTAGTACTCACAGGTCCCTAGCTTGGAACGTCTCCCTGACTTCTTCAGGTAGGCCCTTCTGTGAACTTCCAAGGCAGATCTTCAGTGGTTCCTCTCTCAGGTCCCTGATAGGGTTTGTGGCTGAGCAGGCCCTCTCAGCATGGCTGGGATCCTATTTGGCAGGCTGGACCTTCAGCAAGACAGTCAGGAAGGCAGGCAGACCTCCTGTCTGGGAGCCTCTCCTCTAGGGAAAGAAGAGCACTGCTCTCTGAAGTTCCAGACTATTTATACACTTCCCAGTCACCATTTGGACACGCCTGTCCAGGGATTGGCTGGGGTTGCATAAATATTCAGGCTGCCTATTTGACTCTCCCATCTACTATATTCTGAAAATGTCCAGAAAACGGGGGGGGGGAGAGGGAGATCTGCAGCTTGCAGAACCCAGAGCAGCCCAAAGCAATCACACACTCTGCTCTGCTGATTACAGGATAGCCAAAAACGAGCAGCCTAACAGGAGGGTGCCACATTGTAAAACATATTTCATTTAATATAAAAAAAGCAGCTTGGCTGCAAAAATAACTTCCTCTCCATCGCAGATTCCAACAGAAAGCCCTCTCTGAGGTAGGGTTGCCACCTCATCCCTTTAAACCCAAACACATGAATTATACAGGTTCTGGGGATAATTTATAGCAGATAAGGCACCAAGTGAGTTTATTTACCACCCTAATCAGCCACAGAACCTGTGTAATTAATATGTGTTCGGTTTTAAAGGGATGAGGTGGAAACCCTACACTGAGGGTCTCCAGAATCTCTCCTTTCATGGGTTATATGACGCCCTCATTCAGCTCACTTTCTGAAGACAATTCATTTTGCCAGCTTGGGTTCACAGGTTGTAGCATTCTCAACCCATCTTTCACCAGAGGAAGAAGAGGACCTGTGAGGTCACACGACTGGACTGAGGATTGCTATAAATAAAGGTACACATGTATTTTTGCTTTAACATAAACAGCCCAGCCTCCCGATCTCCCTCGTCATGTAAGTTGTGCTCAGATCAGTTCCCATTGCCTGAGCAATATTCTTATTTGTCTCTGAGCCCCACCTTGCTACACCTTTTCCTGCCTATTGTTTCCTTGTATTAATCTTCTGTGTACCGACCTTGGCATTGTCTCTTGGATTCTTCATCTTTGCCCACCTGTACTCCTGCTCCCTTTCGTGTCCTTTTGCAGGGATTTTCCCTGTACCTACAGCAGGGTGAGCCTTGAGGTCACAACCTGGCACCAGCATCTATCTCCATCATCTGGAGCTCTGGTTAAAACCAGCTGGTGTTTAAACTCTGTGCCCCAAGGAATCCCTCATCACCTGCTCACACCTGTACTCCTTCTAACTCTCGTGTCCTTTTGTAGGGATTTTCTCTGTACCTACAGCAGGGTGAGCCTTGGGGTCACAACCTGGCACCAGCATCTATCTCCATCAACTGGAGCTCTGGTTAAAACCAGCTGGTGTTTAAACTCTGTTCCCCAAGGGAATCCCCCAACACCTGCTCACACAAGATCTCACTTCCCTGGATTCTTTATGGAAGTCCCACCTCACCTGACATCTCACTTATGGGTGTTTGCTGGCAAGATGACATACTGGCTTCCTATGGTTTTCAAGGATTTTCATGGTGAGATATCCCCACGAATTCACAGTTTGTATTGACTTTAGAGTCAAATAATACTGTTAAATATCTCTAGTGGATTTTACTATCTGAAATCAGCAGATAATTGATGAATACAGATGAAGCGAAGGAGGCACTTTTGCTATGGACTTGTGGGTGGGAAATCCTTGAAATGTTTTAGGTAGGCTTTTAACCCTCTGAGCCTACCTAAAAACATATCAGGTCGCTTAGTTCACCTTTAAGCACTGTTTATTTCAAATGGCATCCATGCTTCGCCACCTTTGTGTTTAAGGTAACAGAGAAACTAAGGTCCTCTGGATCGTTTTTTTTAACTTACTATTCCAAGGTAGAGGATTCTGTTAGGCAGCTCTTCAGTATCCATGGGCTAGCATGTGTCTCATGTAGGCTGCCTCACCGGCTTCTGGATTCTGGAGCAAATCCTTTTAACTTTCTATTAGGCATGGGTGGAGTATGGGAGGTCACAATGTCAACCCTGACCATGCTCCATGGGGCCCGTGCAGCCTCCCTGTCACATTAGGTTTTACACTGTCTTGTTGAGGTCCATCCAGTATCTCTCCTCTGCTTTATGTGGGTAGAGAAGGGATTTTCTTAGCACCTCTGGAAGTCTCTCTTTCCCACTCCTGTGTTTATGTTCAGTCCGGCTCCCCCAGCTCAGTGCTCCATTATCTCCTCTCTCACCCACCCACCACTCCTCACCCAGTTCAGGCAGGCCACGCTCTGAACTGCAGGGTGAAAGTGGTAGGCTTTTATGTAAATCTGGAAGTCAGAGGGCCTGGCCTGCCCACCCTGTGCAGGGCCCAAGCCTTCTGAGTTTTCTCTTTTACATACAAGCCTACTGTGGGTGGTAGTCGGGAGCCACAAGTCAACTTTTGCATCGGGGCCCACAAGCTTCTTTGCCATTAGGTATTACTTTCAAGATCACCGTGTGTTCCTTTCATTTAGCATTTACCAAGTGCTAACCTGTGGATCCCCCCCCCCCGAATGAGTTGGCTTTAACCAATTAGGACCTTTAACCACTTCCCGCCCGGCCCATAGCAGATGACGGCTGGGCGGTGGTTCAGTTATCCTGACTGGGCGTCATATGACGTCCAGCAGGATAACATGCCGCGGGGGCGCGCAACGCGGCGATCGGTGGATCGGTGTGTCAGTCTGACACACCGCTACACCGATCTTGGTAAAGCGCCTCCGGCGGAGGCTCTTTACCACGTGATCAGCTGTGTCCAATCACGGCTGATCACGATGTCAATAGGAAGAGCCATTGATCGGCTCTTCCTCACTCGCATCTGGCAGACGCGAGTAGAGGAGAGCCGATCGGCGGCTCTCCTGGCAGGGGGGGTCTGTGCTGATTGTTTATCAGCGCAGCCCCCCCTCAGATCACCACACTGGACCACCAGGGATCACCACTAGGACCACCAGGGAAGGGGCAACATGTGGATGGCCAGGTATGTACCCCATGGACATCTACATGTGCCCAGTGTGCCCAGTCAGTGCCCAATCAGTGCCCACAAATGGGCACTGATTGGCACCATTATGTTGCAGTGATGCCCAGCAATGCCACCCTTAGGGGCATCAGTGCAAACAATCAGTGTCATCAGTGCCACCCATCAGTGTCCGGTGCCACCTGTCAGTGCCCATCCGTGCCCATCAGTGCCCACCTATCAGTGCCCATCCGTGCCAACTATCAGTGCCACCCATAAGTACCCATCAATGCTACCTACGAGTGCCCATCATGCCACCTATGAGTGCCCATCAGTGCCGCTTATGAGTCCCCATCGGTGCCACCTATGAGTGCCAATCAGTGCCGCATACCAGTGCCACCTATCAGTGCCCATCAGTGCTGCCTATCAGTGCCCATCAGTGCCGCCTATCAGTGCCCATCATCAGTGCCCGTCAGTGCCACCTCATTGGTGCCACCTCATCGGTGCCCATCAGTGCCGCCGTATCAGTGCCCGTCAGTGCAGCCATATCAGTGCCCGTCATTGAAGAAGAAAAAGTACTTATTTACAAACATTTTTAACAGAAACAAAGAAAAACTTGTTTTTTTTCAAAATTTTCGGTCTTTTTTTATTTGTTGCGCAAAAAATAAAAACCGCAGAGGTGATCAAATACCACCAAAAGAAAGCTCTATTTGTGGGAACAAAATAATAAAAATTGTTTGAGTACAGTGTAGCATGACCGCGCAATTGTCATTCAAATTGCGACAGCGCTGAAAGCTGAAAATTGGCCTGGGCGGGAAGGTGTCTAAGTGCCCGGTATTGAAGTGGTTAAGGATGAACACCTTTGCATTTGTGTTTTATTGCATTTTTATCTGTGTTAACAAACCTCTTTGCCAAACATTATACAGAGTGTGAAAATTAAAGAGAAAATTGGCAAATTAGAAATCTCTTCATTTTAGACATACTAAAGAGGTGTGTTTATATATTGTAGAAACAAGAAATCTCCTTTTGGTGTATTGTTTTGCAGCACTACCCCCCGTAGGAGTCGTTGGTTAGGATGGGTCCTTTGTTCTTTGCTTCAACCACTTCCTGCCCAGGCCAATTTTCAGCTTTCAGCGCTGTCACCACTTGCCGCCAGCCCACCGTCAAATGACGGAGGATCGGTGCGGCTCTCGTTCCGGGATGATGTCATATGACAGTGCCCCAGAACGGCCACGCTCACGTGCTTGCGGGGGCGTGCACCGTAGCTATCGCGGCCGCACCGTGTTCCTAGGACATGGCGTGACCCCCATCTCTGTAAAGAGCCGATGACGCAGCACTTTACCCATGTGATTGGCTGTGTCCAGTCACAGCCGGTCACATGTAAATGCGGAAGTGCCGGTAACCGGCTCTCCTCGCCTCACACTGACAGAGTTTGTGGCGAGGAGAGCCGATCAGCGGCATCTCCTCGCAGGGGAGACCAGGGAAGGTAATTGGGGCAATGATCATCAGTGCCCTGATTACAGTAAAGCCTCAGCAGTGCCCATCGGTGACACCAATCAGTGCCCATCAGTGACACCAGTGTCCATTAGTGATGCCAGTCAGTGCTGCATTTCAGTACCCATCAGTGCTGCCCATCAATGCTCATCAGTGCCACACAAAAGTGCCCATCAGTGCCACCTATCTGTGCCACCTCTCAGTGTCCACCAGTGCCACCTATCAGTGCCCATCATTGGCGCCTATCAGTGCTCATCAGTGCCACCTATCAGTGCCCATCAGTGTGGCATATTAGTGCTTCCTCATCAGTACCCATAAGTGCCACCCCATCAGTGCCAATCAGCGCAGCATATAAGTTTCCATCAGTGCCGTCCATAATTGCCCATCAGTGCCACCTAAAAAAAAAAAAAAAAAAAGAAAAATTGCTTATTTATAAAATGTTCTGATTGGAAACTAAGAATTTCTTTTTTTTTTTTTTTTTTTTTATTTTCTGTCTTTTTTTCTTTTTTTTTTGTAAAGAATAAGAAAACCTAGCAGTGATTAAATACTACAGTACCAAAAAAAAAAAACTCTATTTGTGGGGAAAAAAAAGATACAAATTTCATATGGGTGCAGCGTTGCATGACTGCTCAATTTTCATTCAAAATGTGAGAGCGCTGGAAGCTGAAAATTGGCCTGGGCAGGAAGGGGGTGAAAGTGGCCGGTGTTAAAGTGATCAAACAGGTTGAAGCAAAGAACAAAGGACCCATCCTGACCAGCGACTCCTACGGGGGGGATTAGCGCTGCAGAACAATACACCAAGAAGAGATTTCTTGTTTCTACAATATATAACGCACCTCTTTAGTATGTCTGAAAAGAAGAGATTTCTAATTTGCCAATTTTCTCTTTAATTTTCACATTACTGTGTGATTATCTTTGTTGATATGCATTGCAGGTGCCCCAGGCCTCACCACTCCGTGTTCTGTTCGCACTTTTCCTACTTCTCATCACCACCTTAGGTTCATTGTTAAATTCATAACATCATTAAACGTGTAAGAGTTGCTTAAAACCCAACTAAAGTTCCAGGAATTGTATTTTTTTTTTTCGACTGAGGATGCATATAAAGTATGAATTTAAATGGCTTTCTGTTATCTTCTTTATAACGGAGCCCCAGAGACAGCCCAAACTTCTCGATCCTGGCAGGCCGCAGTGGAGGACCACTGCTACCTGTGTCAGAGCAGCAACCTCTCTGCAGTGGTCTGAACACCCCCCCCCCCCCCCCAATGAGTTAGAGTTCGGCAATCAACATTGTTTAAAATCTCTGCTAATTGGAGAAGCTCTAGCTCTAACGGAATGGGCTCTGACCCAGTGTGGGGCGTGGTGGACCTCTGCAGAGAGATCGCTGTTCTCACACAGATAGCAATGGTTCTCCTCTACAGTCTACAACCAAGGCGAGAAAATGTTGGACTGGTGCCGGGGGCTCTGTTATAAAGAAGTAAGACATTTAAAAATCTCCGTTTTTTATGCGGACTCAACTGAAATGGGTTTTGTGGCTGAAACTTTTATTGGCATTCAGGCTGACATCTTGAAATATCAATTGTACCAATGAAAATTAGGAGGGCTCTAGTGTTACATCATGTACCCAAATACCTTAATGTACCAACTTGGATGGAGTCCAATTTACTTTTAGAGAATCCGTAACTTTGAAGTAGCCTTGAATTCAGAGAACACTGTAGGAGCCTTTGAGCGCTCAAGAAGAACCTCTACATCAAGGGCGCCCAACCTGTGGCCTGCAACCTCCTGCCCTAGGATGGCGAGTCGGCAGTAGGGTTGCCACTGCATTAAAACTAAAATATGCGTAGCGCTAAAAAAACTTAAGAGTTCAATATAAGGACAATGAAGTCCAACTAATGGTGAAAAAACATCTGAGAAAAAAGAAAAGGTCCTCAATGTTTATATGACTCATAAAGATTGATGGTCCATATAAATGCAGTGACTTTGTGTGAAAAACAGTTCAAATACGTGACATCCAAAGTGAAGACAGAAGAGGCACACCACCACCGAAAATGAGAATGCTTACCAGATCTCGTGGACCCAAGAGGGCATACGCCCAAATGGGTCAAATCAGGCTTGGGTGGTGGGTGATGATAGATGTTACGGAGAGATCGTGAAGATGGACGTCTGAAAGTAAACCGTGGACTTGTGTGTCCCTCAGGATGATATTGAGGAGTAGGTGGTGATGATGTAAAGCAAGGAGGAAAAAGGCCACATAGCGTAATTCCATAAAACAAGTATCAAAATTTATTTAAAATAAGAAATACACTCACATGTAAGTCTTTTAAAATCAGCGCTGTGAAAATATGGCGGCAGTGGGGTCCTACCCGACGCGTTTGGGGGGTCCCCCCACTGCAGCCAGCAAGGTATATATAGAGAGAGTAGTCTTGTTAATGAGGGACAACTCCACATTGTGTAAAAATGCCACTTCCGGTATTCGGGCAAGATGGCCGCTTGGCGTGCATTCCACGCCTCACCCAGAAGCCAATTGCCAACACCGGAAGTGAAACCATTGGGGTCAGTAGTGTACTCAATGAAATAACCTTAAAGTGTCCCATATAGGTTTGTGTCAAACCATAATGTGCATAAAACCTAATTTTGTGTATAACTCTAAAGATTCAAGTGCACCTTAATAGGTAAAAAATTAACCTTATTGCGGCCGTCAGTGCCGTAAGTACGCCCTTCCCAGACCAACGATAATGTGCGCATGCGCACCAGCTAGGTTGTACGGATGACCAAATCCAACCAACATTGATGTGCGCGCGCACCATGCGCATGCGCACCAACTAGGTGGAAGTAACAGGGATGACACCTCATTCAAAAGGCGGTCCCACCTATGTGCTGGGGTGGCCATGCCTGAGGATAGGCGTTGCGTGTGTAGGAAGTGATGCGCCGCATATGTAGAACAACATAGTGACGTGTGTATTATGCGATGGCCCCAAGCGGACAAAGCGATGGGCAGGGGCGTAACTACCACCATAGTGACCCATGCGGGCGCTATGGGGCCCACAGCCGAGTGGGGCCCAGTGAGGATAAGAGCACCGCCGGCACAGTCTCCCAGCCAGGGGAAGAGAGAGGAGAGAAAGAGGCAAGCTGTCCGTATCAGCAGAGAGCTGAATTGCCCGATGTAAGAGCTTTCATTAGAACTTCCAGTGTTCCCGGGGCTCACGTCACATAGCTCCACCTTTTGGCCCAGTGCCTTTGATAGACAGGACGCCGATCCAATGCAAAGTGACGTCATCAAAGGCGTCGGGCCAAGAGGTGGGGCTATGTGACGATGAGCCCCAGGAAGACGGGAAATTCAAATGAAAGCTATTACAGCGGGCAATCCCGCTCTCTGCTGATCCGGGTGGCTTGCCTCTTCCTCTGCATAGGTGGGGCTGTATGGGGCACAGGTCATGCTGTATGGGGCACAGGTCACGCTGCATTGACACTAGGGCAGCTGTGGGGGGGGCTGTTTGCAGGGGGGCCCTATACAACATTTTGCTATGGGGCCCTGCTATTTCTAGTTATGCCCCTGGCGATGGGGCCAACGCAGCGTATACAATACAACTGTGTGTTATGATGAACATAAAAACAAAGTGATTATGTGTTTATCTATATTGAATGTAACAAAAGATGCATATGATGTATGTGTAAAAAGGATTGTTACTTAATACATAACTGTTGTCCATATCCAAATAGGGGAACAATCTAAGTGCAAACACATAAATATGCATGGACATATTACTATCCAAGGGCCAATATAATATGTCAAAAGTGACAATGTGAAGAAAATGTCAAAATAAAAAAAAAAAATATATAAAATATATATAAACTGCCCATGTACAAATATGTTGTTGTAAAGTAATTGGGCAATGTCAGTGACCAACCCACAAAATTGTGTGAGTGCATATATGTGGAGTGGACTTCCATAACAATATACAAATAAATCTCACACATATATAATCTAAAAAACGCATATGGGTATTGCGTGGAAGACTAAAGAAGCAAAATCTTACATGTGGCTAAACTATGTCAGAATCAAGAAGAAAAAATTGTATGAATAGGAAATTAAGCAAGAGAGAGCAAATTAAAAATAACGGAGCTGGGCATCAAGCCCTATTAATGAAGGCATTGATGTCCAGCTCCACGTTAATACCCAAAGGAAAATATGTACGGAGCTCATGGATCCAGAAGGTCTCTAAACGAGACACCCCTCTGGTCCTGGCACCACCCCTCCAGGGAGGAATATATTTGTCGATCATCACAAATTGTGTTCCCTCAATTACACGATTGTGATTTAACTTATAGTGTCTTGGCACAGTATGTTTGGTATCACTGTTCTTAATGAGAGCAATATGCTCCGCTACTCTAACCGCAAAAGAGCGGATGGTGCGACCTACATACTGTTTCCCACAGTGGCATGTAATCAAGTATACAATGCAGCTAGTAGTACAAGTACAAAACTGCGTGATAGGATATGGTTTTTGGGTGACTGTAGATGTAAACGACACAGTTTTCCGTCCTATCCCACCGTACACTTTCTACACGAGTAGAAACCTTCCATCTCATGGAAGAAAGGCTGGCGTATAGGAGGGTTGATAATATTTGGAGCGATTTTGCTCTGTAGAGTTGGAGCTCCTCTGAAAATGACTTTAGCCCGGTCAGGCAAAACTGTATTTAGGACTCGGTCATTTTTCAGAATGCCCCAATGTTTTGCGAGGATAGCCTTGATTTGTTTGTGTTGGGTAGAAAAGGAGGTAAGCATGGACCTTCTAAAGGTGTCTCCTTGTTCTCTTTTGGGTCTTTCCTCTAGTAAAGACTCCCTGTTAATCACAAGAGCATGTTGGAACTCGCGATCAACAAGACTAGGGTCCTAGTCTTTATCTATAAGTTTTGTTCTTAAAAATTCAGACTGTGATCTAAAGGTGTCAATATCAGAGCAATTTCTCCGTAGCCTGAGAAATTGACTACGTGGCACGGAGTCAAGCCAGGAGCCAGGGTTGCCACTTCATCCCTTTAATCCAGGACACATTAATTACACAGGTTCTTCTGATCCCCCGATTTAATGCAGATAAGGCACCAAGTGAGTTTAATTACCACCTTCATCCGCCACGGAACCTGTGTAATTAATGTATGTCCTGGATTAAAGGGATGATGTGGCAACCCTAGTCGGCAGACCAAGATTGTGGGTTGCCGACCCACCATCCAAGAGCATCAGTGTTGTGAATGGAGGTGGCAGTAGAGGAAGCAAATGGCGGTGGAGCAGAGCCGCATGAGCCGATGCTTCCTATATAGCGCTGGCTCCTGTCACAGGCGGAGTGATACCAAATGCACTCCCTTGAGGCAGCAACAGCCGGCGATGCCTGAATGGAAGACTGTAATAAAGGTCAGGTTGTCACTAATATCACAGTGTATATATGGTCATTGGAGATGGGCCGAACACCCCCAGAGATGGGCCGAACAGCAGAGCTCCCGAACAGGGGAAAAGTTCTGACCCGAACGGCGAACCCCATTAAAGTCTATGGGAGCTGAATAGGAAAAATCAAAAGTGCCCATTTTGAAGGCTTATATGGAAGTAATTGGCCGTAAAAGGGGTATGGGAGTCCGGGTACTGCCCTGGGGGACATGTATCAATGCAAATTTTTTTTTTTTAAACTATAGTTTTTTCAGGAGCAGTGATTTTTATTGATACCTAAAGTGCAACAGTAAACATGAAAAAGTCCTTTAGGGGATCCCCTTAGTGTGCCTGTAAAGTGGCACATTTGCAGCATGTATAGAACATGCTGCAGCAAAAATTACATTAAAAAAAAAAAAAGGATCAAATCACATTTAAAATGACTCACGGTTGTAATTGTCCTCATCAAAAGGCAGGGTGGGGTCCTTTGGGGCAGGTGGGGCTCTGCCCCCTCCACCCCAAAGCACCTTGTCCCCATGTTGATAGGGAAAAGGGTCTCTTCCCCACAACCCTGGGCTGTGGTTATCAGGTTTTGCAGGCAGGGGGCTTATCGGAATCTGTAAGCCCCCTTTAACATGGGGGCCCCCAGATCCTGCTACCCTCCCCCCCTATGCGAATGAGTATCCATACCCATTCCCAATAAAGTGTCAAAAAGTAATAAAAACACAGAGACAGTTCCTTTATTAAAAAATAAAAAAAACTGTGTCCCCCCCCGATGTAAATCCATAGTTATTTACATCACCTGCCGTATCCAAAAAAGAAGAAAATGCTCTGAACTCATTGATGGCCGACCGCCGAATGCCTCTTCACCACAATTTGACAGTTCTTATATAGGTAAGGGTGGTGCCACCAGGTATATAAGAGCATTTTTTTTCTTCCTTTTTTCGGGTGGTATGGTTGATGATGGATTTACATTGGGGGACAATGTTTTTTTTTAGTTTTTAATAAAGGAGTTGTCAAAACTTGTCTCTATTACTTTTTGACATGTTTTTGGTGAATGGGTAGGGGTACTATACTCATTAATATGGGGGGGATCTGGGGCACCCCTTCCAAAAGGGGGCTTCCAGATTCCGATAAGCCCCTTCTCCACAACCACAGCCCAGGGTTGTGAGGAAGAGACCCTTGTCCCCATCAACATGAGGACAAGGTGCTTTGGGGCTGTGGTCAGTAGGAAGAGGAATAGTGCCCCATCATTGATAATAATAGGAGGTATGGTGCCCCATCCTTGGTAATAGAGGGAGGAATGGTGCCCCATCATTGGTAATAATGGGAGAAATGGTGCCCCATTATTGGTAATAATGGGAGGAATGTGCCTCCTCATTGGTAATAATGGGAGAAATGGTGCCCTATTATTGGTAATAATGGGAGGAATGTGCCCCATCATTGGTAATAATTGAAGAAATGGTGCCCTATCATTGGTAATAATGGGAGGAATGGTGCCCTATTATTGGAAATAATGGGAGGAATGGTGCCCCATTATTGGTAATAATGGGAGGAATGGTGCCAAATCATTGGTACTAATGGGAGAATTGGTGCCCCATCATTGGTAATAATGGGAGAAATGGTGCCCCATTATTGGTAATAATGGGAGGAATGTGCCCCATCATTGGTAATAATGGGAGAAATGGCACCCCATTATTGGTAATAATGGGAGGAATGTGCCCCATCATTGGTAATAATTGAAGAAATGGTGCCCTATCATCTGTAATAATGGGAGGAATGGTGCCCTATTATTGTAAATAATGGGAGGAATAGTGCCCCATCATTTGTAATAATGGGAGGAATAGTACCCCATCACTGGTAATATAGGGAGGAATAGTGCCCCATCATTGGTAATAAAAGGAGGAATAGTGCCCCATCATTGGTAATAATGGGAGGAATGGTGCCCCATCATTTATAATAATGGGGGGAATGGTGCCCCATCATTAGTGTCAGTGGAAGAGTGAAAGGAATGGTCCCTCATCATTGGTGTCAGTGGGAGGAATAGTACCCCATTGTTATCAGTGGACAGAATTATGCCCGACTGTTGTTGTCAGTGGAAGGAATGGTGCCCCACCATTGGTAATAATGGGAGAGATGGTGCCCCATCAGTGGTAATAATGGGAAGAATGGTGCCCCATCATTGGTAATATTGGGAGGAATAGTGCCCCATGATTGGTACCCCACCATTGCTGTCAGTGAAAGGGTGGAAGAAATGGTCCCTCATCATTGATTTCAGTGGGAGGAGGTGCCCCATTGTTGTCAGTGGACAGAGTTATGCCTGACTGTTGGTGTCAGTGGAAGGAATGGTGCCTCGTTGGGGTCAGTGGGAGAAGAAGAGCCCACATCAGTGTGAAGAATAGATGCACATGACAAATGACTGAAAAATCATTGGCGCCACTGACTGGCCAGTCTGTGCCCCATAAAAGTTTATTGAAATGTTAGCGCTGTACGCCTTTAAACGTTTCTACATTTAAACATTTGCTACCCACCGCCTTTTATTCCAAACTTAGGAGCCGGCACGCTGCCTCCCGCTAACTTCTTGACACCTGTAAAAACTTAGCTTGGCGTTTTGTGACAAAATCACATTTAGTGAGACAGAATAAGCAAGAAATGATTTAAACTTTTCACACCTGTCCTTAAAATGACTGAGTCGCTTAACACAACTTAAAAAAAAAAAATAGAAAAGAACAGATTATCCAGTCACATTGAGTATTCGGAATTGCGAGCGAGAATCACGCTGGGACAAAAGCTATGCACAAGGTACAATTACTCTGTCACCGTCTTCCATGGATACAAAGGAATTGTAAAAGCTTTCAGGTGGTGCTCCCGAGCTGGATGAGGTGTCAGTTCTCCATTCTCCTGGATTTGCTTTAAATTGCCCTTCTGGATACTTTGCATAAAGTTTCCAGCTTCCCTACACACTAGATATAGACATAAATCAGTCATAGTTTTATGACCGCCCACCATAACCTGTCCAGGCATGGACTCCACTAGACCTCTGAAGGTACGCTGTGATATCTGGCACCAAGCTGTTGGTATGCCACCATAACCCATCCAGGCATGGACTCCACTAGACCTCTGAAGGTACGCTGTGATATCTGGCACCAAGCTGTCAGTATGCCACCATAACCCGTCCAGGCATGGATTCCACCAGACCTCTGAAGGTACGCTGTGGTATCTGGCACCAATCTGTCAGTATGCCACCATAACCTGTCCAGGCATGGACTCCACTAGACCTCTGAAGGTACGCTTTGGCATCTGGCACCAAGCTGTCAGTATGCCACCATAATCCATCCAGGCATGGACTCCACTAGACCTTTGAAGGTACGCTGTGGTATCTTGCACCAAGCTTTCAGTATTCCACCATAACCTGTCCAGTCATGGACTCCACTAGACCTCTGAAGGTACGCTGTGATATCTGGCACCAAGCTGTCAGTATGCCACCATAGCCCATCCAGGCATGGACTCCACTAGACCTCTGAAGGTACGCTGTGATATCTGGCACCAAGCTGCCAGAATGCCACCATAACCCGTCCAGGCATGGACTCCACTAGACCTCTGAAGGTACGCTGTGGTATCTGGCACCAATCTGTCAGTATGCCACCATAACCGGTCCAGGCATGGACTCCACTAGACCTCTGAAGGTACGCTTTGGCATCTAGCACCAAGCTGTCAGTATGCCACCATAATCCATCCAGGCATGGACTCCACTAGACCTTTGAAGGTACGCTGTGGTATCTCGCACCAAGCTTTCAGTATTCCACCATAACCTGTTCAGTCATGGACTCCACTAGACCTCTGAAGGTACGCTGTGATATCTGGTACCAAGCTGTCAGTATGACACCATAACCTGTCCAGGCATGGACTCCATTAGACCTCTGAAGGTAGGCTGTGGTATCTGGCACCAAGCTGTCAGTATGCCACCATAACCTGTCCAGGTACCAATCTGTCAGCATGCCACCATAACCTGTCCAGGCATGGACTCCTTTAGACTCCTGAAGGTACGCTGTGGTATCTGGCACCAAGCTGTCAGTATGCCACCATAACCTGTCCAGGCATGGACTCCACTGGACCTCTGAAGGTACGCTGTGGTATCTGGCACCAAGCTGTCAGTATGCCACTATAACCTGTCCAGGCATGGACTCCACTGGACCTCTGAAGGTACGCTGTGGTATCTGGCACCAAGCTGTCAGTATGCCACCATAACCTGTCCAGGCATGGACTCCACTGGACCTCTGAAGGTATGCTGTGGTATCTGGCACCAAGCTGTCAGTATGCCACCATAACCCGTCCAGGCATGGACTCCACTGAACCTCTGAAGGTACGCTGTGGTATCTGGCACCAAGCTGTCAGCATCTGCTACTGACAGCTTGGTGCCAGATACCACAGCGTACCTTTAGAGGTCTAGTGGAGTCCATGCCTGGACGGGTTATGGTGGCATACTGACAGCTTGGTGCCAGATACCACAGCGTACCTTTAGAGGTCTAGTGGAGTCCATGCCTGGACGGGTTATGGTGGCATACTGACAGCTTGGTGCCAGATACCACAGCGTACCTTTAGAGGTCTAGTGGAGTCCATGCCTGGACGGGTTATGGTGGGCGGCCATAATGCTATGACTGATCGCTGAATATCTAGTGTGTAGGAAAGCTGGAAACATTATGGAAAGTTTCCAGAAGGGCAATTTAAATTAAATCCAGGAGAATGGAGAACCTCAAGTCCTGTACTTTTGTGGCTGGGGCGTAGGTGCCCTAGTGGGGACACTGCAGAACTGCACCCGCTTTCATGTGAAATCAGTATTAAACATTTGTGGACCATCAATCGAAGATATACTGAGGCAGGGCGGCCAGCTGCTCTAAGCCAAATCATGTACATAGTATGTGATCCCAGTGGCCTACCAACGGCGGGGACGGGGGCGGTCCACCTCCGGGTGCCACACACTGAGGGGGTGTCAGGTCGGCGCCGCTTATTCACTGGGGGGAGGTGTCTAACTTAGCGGACATAGAGGATGTGGGGGGCATAGGGGTGGATTATTGAAGACAGGGGGGATATAGGATCTGTCCCAGGTACCAAGTGCTCTAGGTATGCCCCTGCACGATCCGACATTTCCAGGTCTGTAGCGCGCATGTGCACCAACGGTGGCCCGCTCCCGCTGTGATTATAGACAGCGGGTACGGCTGACTCACTCGCCGATCTTTTGGTACAGAGGGAGGACGGCGATCTGCCTATGTAAACAAGGCAGTACAGAAGGCAGTACAGAAGGCATCCATGCTTTCCCCTAGTATAAGCACCTCCCCCACAGTAACAAAACACAAGCTAGGCACGCAGTTCACCCTTCGATCGCCCCTGATGTTAACCCCTTCCCAGCCAGTGTCATTAGTCCACATGTAACTAAGGCAGAGCTCTGTCCTGTCAGTGGGGGATGTGCTGGATTTTGTTTACCTGCAAAGCACTTCCCTTAGTGAAAGCACCACACACAGTACATACATAAACACTGGCCAGACACACATTGAACACTTTGATCGCCCATACAGTGGAACCTTCGTTTAGGAGTAACACGGTTAACGAGTGTTTTGAAAGACGAGCAACTTTTTAAAAAACATTCTGACTCGGTTTGCGAGTGTTGTCTCGCAAAACGATCAGAATTCAAGCTAATGGGGTGTGCAGTACCGCATTTGGCCAGAGGTGTGGGGGGGCGCCGGTGACACTCGGTACAGCGCAGAGCCGTTTGGAAATACTCAGAATCACTCGGAAATAATCGGTTCCCAAGTGTTTCCAAGCCTTTCCGAGGATTTCCGAGTTCAGCCGAGCTGTCCTCGAGTATTTCCGTGGCTCTCCGGCGCCCCCCCCACCTCTGGCCACATGCGGTATTGCACGCAATAGAAGTCAATGCGGAACAAATTATCTTCGTTTCCATTGACTTCTATGGGGAAACTCGCTTTGATATGCAAGTGCTTTGGATTACAAGCATTCTCCTGGAACGGATTATGCTCGTAATCCAAGGTTCCACTGTATTTGCGCCTTCCCAGCCAGTGTCATTAGTAAAGTGACAGTGCATATTTTTAGCACTGATCGCTGTATTAGTGTCACTGGCCTCCAAAAAGTGACAAAAGTGGCAGTTAGCATCCGATTTGCCCATCGCAATATTGCAGCCCTGCTATAAGTCGCTGATCGCCACCATTAAAAAATTAATTTAAAAAATTAATAAATAAATATATCCCATAGTTTGTAGACGCTATAACTTTTGTGCAAACCAATCAATATACCCTTTTTGGGATTTTTTTTTACCAAAAATATGTAGGAGAATACATATTGGCTTAAACTGATGAAGATTTTTTTTTATTTTTTACATTTTTTTTATGTTTTATAGCAGAAAGTAAGAAATTTTTTTTTTCAAAATTGTTGGACGTTCTTTTCTTGTTTATAGCGCAAAAAAAAAAAAAAACTGCAGAGGTGATCAAATACCACCAAAAGAAAGCTCTATTTCTGGGGGAAAAAAGGACGTCAATTTTATTTGGGTACAACGTCGCACGACCGACCGCGCAATTGTCAGTTAAAGTAACGCAGTGGCGTATCGCAAAAAATGGCCTGGTCATGAAGGGGGGGGGGTAAACCTTCCGGAGGTCAAGTGGTTAAGGTGGCGCTCCAACATAGAAGTGGGTATCGCACGCACAGCTAACTCTCTCTTGTTCTGTGGCTGTTACACTTGACACTTCCCTTCCTTAGAGGACACCACTTCCGGGTATGGCAGCATGATGGAGCGGTACCGCGGATCCTCTACTGGGCTCCACCAATAGAGGATCCGCGGTACCAGTCAGGGTTCCAGTACCAAAGGATGGGGGAACCAGCTGCTAGTGGAAGTTGCAACCATTAAACCCCCCTCCACTACCAGAGTGGCCATCACCTCTGCCATGTCACCCATCCCCATACTGATTGGCTGCCTTGCACACCTCCCAACATTTTCAGATGGGAATGAGGGACACCTACTAGCAAACGTATGTAGGCATAGGACACGCCCCCTGCCACACCCCCTTAAAGGAGCATTAACCCCCAAAAAAGGTTAATTAAATCCACAAGTGCTTTTTTTTACCACTACTATTCCTTTATATTGTCCTTTAAAATGTACAAATGCAGCAATTTAGAATGAAAGGTTTATCACTGGGAAACACTTTTTGAAAGATAGTGCATTTTATATACAACTATATGGATCAGACCAAAATGAGAAACAAATGAGGAGGAAATGAGGGACAGGAGGGACATTGCTCCCAATCAGGGACAGTCCCTCAATATCCGGGACAGTTGGGAGGTATGGTGTTGTAGTCCTGTAGCAACAGCACATCAACCACTTCAGCCCCAGGAGGTTTTACCCCCTTCCTGACAAGAGCACTTTTTACAATTTGGCATTGCGCCGCCTTAACTGGTAATTACGCGGTCGTGCGACTTTGTACCCAAACAAAATTTGCATCTTTTTTTCCCTCACAAATAGAGCTTTCTTTTGGTGGTATTTGATCACCTCTGTGGTTTTTATTTTTTGCGCTATAAACAAAAGAAGAGCAACAATTAAAAAAAAAAAAAAAAACAATACTTTATACTTTTTGCTGTAATAAATGTCCCCAAAAATGTTTTGAAAAAACACATTTTTTTCATCAGTTTAGGCCGATATATATATATATTCTTCTATCTATTTTGGTAAAAAAAATGGCAATAAGCGTATATTGATTGGTTTGCCCAAAAGTTATAGCGTCTACACACTATGGGAAAGATTTATGGCATTTTTATGATTTTTTTTTTTTTTTTTTACTAGTAATGGCGGTGATCTGCAATTTGTAGCGGTATTGCGACATTGCGGTGGACAGATCGGACACTTTTGTCACATTTTTGGGACCATTGACATTTATACAGTGCTAAAAAAAATGCATTGATTACTGTGTAAATGTCACTGGTAGGGAAGGGGTTAAAACTAGGGGGACGATCAAAGGGTTAAACCATATAATATGGAGGTCAAACCTTAGGAGTTTCAATTTGTATGCAATCAGGCAGGCCCTTGTACTACATGGTTTTTGTAAATCTGCAGAAAATCTAATGGTGTGTATGGGGCTTTAGACTATATTTCAGCTCTCAAGCAGAGATCATTGCACCTGACAGTTCTGGCTTCCTTCTGTGCTGCAATGCGAAGAGTGTTCCAGCATGTTGCTGAGTGCCGGGGATGTTTCGTTGCCCAGGGACAGACCCTTCAGATAGACGTGCGGTTTGTTTCATTCCAAATCATATTTCGGACAAAATTCTAATTGTTCTTTAATCAAATTTGATTCATGTTTTAATCAAATTTGAAACGTTTTCAAATCAAATTTGAATTTATGAAGAGAATAAAATAGAATAGGCAATAAAGGAATAGAATAGAAAAAAACTGAATAGAATAGAAAATAAAAGAATAGAATAGAAAATAAAAGATAAGAATATGATAGAGTATATATATATATATATATAATAGAAAATAAAGGGATAGAATAGAAGACAATACAAAAATAAAGGAATAGAATGGAATTCCTTTATTAAAAGAATAAAATAGAAAGAATAAAAATACAGAATACATATATAAGAATAAAAAAAAATAATAGAATAGAATTTAAAAAAAAATAATAGAATAGAAACAATATAACCAATTTCCAAAATTTGAGCAGAATAAATCTGAATTGAATAGAAAAGAATAGATTGGAATATAACAGGAAATAAAAGAATATAATAGAATAGAAAACAATAGAATAGAAAGAATATAACCATCTTCCAAAATTTGAATTTTGAATAGAAAAAATTTGAATAGAGAAGAATAGAATAGAATAGAAAAAAATAATAAATAAAAAAGAATAGAATGAAATAAAATAGAAGAACTATGGACTAGAATGAATATAACAATATAACCAATTTCCGGAATTCGAATTTAGAATAGAATAGAGAAGAATAGAAAAGAATAGAATAGAAAATAAAAGAATAGCAAATAATAGAATAGAAAAAAAAAAAACAATAGAATAGAATGTAATAGAAAAATATAACCATGTTCCAAATTTCGAATTTTGAGTAGAATAAATTTGATTTTGAATTCAAAACTCGAATGGAATTTAAATAAACAAAACAAAATCCAAAAACATCTTAAACTAATTTAACTAAACAAATTTTTGTTCGTTCTGCATGCCTACGTTCATTATAGGGACTGTCCCTCAGAAATTGGGACAAATGGCTAGTACCATACCAGTAGGCAACATGAGCAGAGCAGTGGACCCTCCAACACTACAGACTAGACGAAAGAAGCTTATCTGTGTGCATAATTAAGAAATAAAAAAAAAAAAGAAAAGGATTTGCCCATGTGGGATTGTCTACCTAAACTTTCCAAATTAAAAGGAAAGCAGGATAAGCTGACAGGAGATCTCCATAATGGCTTGCGTCCAATTTCCTGCAAGTGCTTGTACAGTAGAATAGAGCTGGAGCCTTTGCTGTCTATGGAGATTGTAAAGCCACTATAACCTGAGCCAAGTAATTTTAGCTTATTTCTATTGTATAGATAGGTAGTGTTTGCGTATGCTTGCTGTGTGTATATATATATATATATATATATATATATATATATATATAATGTAGGTATTGTATTCCTATAATTGTACCAGTTTGTATGTGCAGCATTTTGTTTAGTAAAAGCTCATTAATACACTACAGACCTTTTATTACTTCCTTGGGTTTACCGCAAAGAACCTTAATAGACACAAAACAAAACATGACGGCAAGAATTATACCCCCGTCACTTTCGGTGGGCATAGTGGCTACTTACCATGCCCCATTCAAGTGAATAGGGCTGCTCTGCAAGCACCCCACAATCTTGTGCAATGCGCATGGTTATGGCGCACTAGTGTTGGGATCAAGGGGTCAGGAGGTGTTGTATTAAATGCTTTCTAAAAAGGGATCCGAATGTGGATCACTCTTCAGAGGGCAGATAAATATCTGCTTTGATGAGTCTTTTTGTAGCACGGCCTATGATTGGGTATGAGGTCAAGTCATTACCAAAAACGCATACAGTCATTTCACAAATGCGTGTTATTTAAAACATTCTCTGTGGAAAAAAAAGGAAAATATCCAAAATAAACAAACTTCTCTGACCTGGAAAAGTATTGATCTGTCATGAAATATACATTGGTCTATATTCCTTAATTACCTCGTACATCCTGTAGCATGATAAATAAAACATTCGTCTTATTTGTGAGCTCCGGGGGAACAACGAGTTCCAGGTGACAATCTCACATTTTCTGATGTTTGATAAACCATCAGTGTGACGTCTCTGAAATCTCACAGCTCACTCGATGGTTTTTACTCATTAAAATGATGCAGAATGATTTACAAACCTCCAGCAATATCGGAAATCTGATTCTGATTATCTAACAGAAAAAAAAAACATGTCATATAAATATATCAGGGCTAATTAAAGAAAGACTCCGCTAAGCATTCTTGTAGTAAGTGGACCTATAGAATAACCCTAAAGCATATATTCAGCTAAGGAAAAATTTGTTAAAAAAATGATATATTTAATAAATCATTCCAATGTTGTTTTTTCGTCCTTTCGTCCTTTCTTTATTTCTTTTGTTCTTTCTTTTTTTCATCCTTTCTTTTTTTCATTCTTTCTTTCGTCCTTTATTTCTTTCAACCTTTTCTCCTTTGGTCCTTTCTTACATCTCTGCTTTTTTCATTCTTTTTCTTTCTTTCTTCCTTTCGTACTTTCTTTTGTCTTTTCGTTCTTTCTTTCATCCTTTCTTTCGTTTTTTCTTACTTTTTGTCCTTTTTTTTCATCTTTGCTTTTTTTTTCATCCTTTTGTCCTTTCTTTCATCCTTTCTTTTTTTCATTGTTTCCTTCTTTCATCCTCTCTTTTATTAATCCTTTCTTTCTTTCATCCATTCTTTTTTCATTCTTTCTTTGGTCCTTTCTTTCAACCTTTTATCCTTTTGACCTTTCTTCCATCATTGTTTTTTTTCATCCTTTTTTTCTTTCGTCTTTTCATGCTTTCGTTTATCGTTTCTTTTTATATTGTTTCCTACTTTTGTCCTTGTTTCTTTAATCTTTGCTTTTTTTTATCCTTTTGTCCTTTTCTTTTTTTTTTGTCCTTTCTATTTTTCATTCTTTCTTTCTTTCTTTCTTTCTTTCTTTCTTTCTTTCTTTCTTTCTTTCTTTCTTTCCTTATTTCTTTCTTTCGTCCTTTCGTCCTTTCTTTTATCTTTGATTTTTTTCGTCCTTTGGTTCTTTCTTTCTTTTTCTTTCTTTCTTTCTTTCGTCCTTTCTTTTATCTTTGATTTTTTTCGTCCTTTGGTTCTTTCTTTCTTTTCTTAAGTACCACAAAAAGAAAGCTCTGTTTGTGTGAAAAAAAATTATAAAACTCTCATCTGGGTACAGTGTGGCATGACCGCGCAATTGTCATTCAAAGCGTGACGGCTCTGAAAGCTGAAAATTGGCCTGGGCAGGGAGGAGGGTTAATGTGCCCGGTATCGAAGTGGTTAAAAAAAAAAAATCGCATTCATCGTTGGCTAACACGATCCAACGCTCTTCCACTACATAAACTCGAAGAACAAAAAACATGAATTTTAATATACAAATGACGCCTGTAAAGGATTTTCGGGCCATAAATAAATTGACTTTCCGACACTCCTTGTTTCACCTTCGCTTTGAACAGTTCCACGCCGCCCACCGCTTCCCTTTTATTAGCACCTAATTGTAAAAGTTTCCTGTTTTTCTTTTTTTTTTTTTTCCTTTACATTTCTGCCATTTTCTTTCAAATTAAAAATGCTTGCATTTAATTAGATTGGCTCCATTTCAAACACGTCCCCGGTGGTATTGTCAGAGACTTTCTTCAAAAAACTGCTTACACTGCTGTGCTCTGCGCTGAAGTATAAGTTTAATAACATGTCATTGTTTCATGTGGCTCCATGCTGCAGATATTTAGAATCATGGGAATAGTCAGGAATTCATTATTCTTGTCCCGAGTTATGATCGGCCTTGACAATAACTTGGATTTAACTCCTCGCGCTAAGCGCCGGCGAGGAGGGGAGGCTGACGCAAACAAGAGCGAAATTTCTAATTTTTTGAGGTTGGACCTGCAAATTAGAGGCACAGGGAAAAAAAGTCTCTCTTTTTTCTTATAGAGAAAGGGTCATCATTTGATCTGAAGCCTTGCTAGAGACAGGGGGCTGATTTACTAAGGAAAAGGTATATACTGTATACAGTTGTGTATTTAAATTACTCTATAGAGCAGGGGTCTTCAAACTTTTCAGCGTGAGGACCACATTGTACAGTATCTCACAAAAGTGAGTACACCCCTCACATTTTTTGGAAATCTTTTCTTCTATCTTTTCATGTGACAACACTGAAGAAATGACACTTGTCTACAATGTAAAGTAGTGAGTGTACAGCTTGTATAACAGTGTAAATTTGCTGTCCCCTCAAAATAACTCAACACACAGCCATTAATGTCTAAACCGCTGGCGACAAAAGTGAGTACACCCCCTAAGTGAAAATGTCCAAATTGGGCCCAAAGTGTCAATATTTTGTGTGGCCACCGTTATTTTCCAGCACTGCCTTAACCCTCTTGGGCATGGAGTTCACCAGAGCTTCACAGGTTGTCACTGGAGTCCTCTTCCCCTCCTCCATGAGGACATCACGGAGCTGGTGGATGTTAGAGACCTTGCGCTCCTCCACCTTCCGTTTGAGGATGTCCCACAGATGCTCAATAGGGTTTAGGTCTGGAGACATGCTTGGCCAGTCCATCACCTTCACCCTCAGCTTCTTGAGCAAGGCAGTGGTCATCTTGGAGGTGTGTTTGGGTTCGTTATCATGTTGGAATATTGCCCTGCGGCCCAGTCTCTGAAGGGTGGGGATCATGCTCTGCTTCAGTATGTCACAGTACATGTTGGCATTCATGGTTCCCTCAATGAACTGTAGCTCCCAAGTGCCGGCAGCACTCATGTAACCCCAGACCATGACACTCCCACCACCATGCTTGACTGTAGATAAGACACACTTGTCTTTGTGCTCCTCACCTGGTTGCCCCCACACACGCTTGTCACCATCTGAACCAAATAAGTTTATCTTGGTCTCATCACACCACAGGACATGGTTCCAGTAATCCATGTGTGTATATTTACACATAACTAAGAGATTAAAAAAAATCCCGATCAGGGTCCCCCTTACTTCAAGGTCCCCATTAAAGTCCTGGCTTAAATCAGAGTCCCCACTTATATCAAGGTCCCCTCAAGGGGATTCCCTTTAGAGTCCTCCCTTACATCAGGATCCCCATCAGAGCCCCCTTACATCAGGATCCCCATCAGAGCCCCCTTACATCAAGGTCCCCATCAGAGTACCCTTTTACATCAGGGTTTCCATCTGAGTCTTCCCTTACATCAGGATCCCCATCAGAGCCCCCTTACATCAAGGTCCCCATCAGAGTACCCTTTTACATCATGGTTTCCATCTGAGTCCTCCCTTACATCAGGCTCCTTATCACAGTCCCCTCTTCCATCAGGGTTGCCATCAGAGTCCCCCCTTACATCAGGCACCTCATCACAGCCCCCTCTTACATTACAGTCCCCATCAACATGGGGACAAGGTGCTTTGTGGTGCCCCCCCACCACAAAAAACCCAGCCCCCCCATGTTGAGGGCATGTGGCCTGGTATAGTTCAGGAGGGGGGGGGGGGGGCGCTCGCTCACCCCCCCCCTTTCCTGACCTACTAAGCTGCATACCCAGATAACGGTCTGGTGTAGACTTTGGGGGGGACCCCATGCAATTGTTTTTTTTTTTACCGGCATTTTTTTTTCTTTTACTGCTGATGACTCATCAGTTGTTAAGGGCACCGTGGCCAGCTTACCGGCCCCGCTCCTTAACAACCAGCTTATACTGCTTTGCCCAATCAGGGCGCACAATGAACTGTGTAGAGCGCAGTGCATTGCAGGGCAATCAGGGGGGCTAACCCCCGCCGAACACCCTGGAAATGCGGGTGTTCCCCGAACAAGGCGAACAGCCAATGTTCAGCCCGAACTCATGCTTGGGCCGAACCGTTCACCCAACTCTACTGATGAATATAAAATGTTAATGGGCACTTGACCAACTCATTTTTGATATGGGCATTTTCCCCATTACTCTATAAATTCTTTAAATTACTTCAGAGTTCTCTGGCTGAGTATATGAATGGTGAATATAAACTTTCTGCTGAATGAATACCTACCGTTTTTATTATTCCTTTTTTTTTATGTTATTTATGTCATTCATTTTCATTTCTAATGATTCTAATTCCTTTGATTCAATTTTGTTCACTTTATGAATATGAAACTGACTTAGGTCTATTTCTTCACATTTCTTTGCTTTATATATAATATCGCTTCTATTTCTTCTGCTATTCCTCTACTTATCAAAACATATATTTCAAACATGTTACAATGTTTTTGTTGTACATTGACAAACCTTTCAATGAAAACATTTACAAGAAAAAAGAAAAAAGCTCTGTAATAAAGTTCATCCAAGTGCTAGAATCATTGTGCCACCCATCCACCCCACTGTTTACAGGTGGCAGCGGTGCCACTCTCGTTATGGTGCCCAGGGAACATGTACCTCCACCCCCCCCAGTTTCAGCTAGACATGTACGCCATTAATACTTTTGTTTTGTATTATTCATTTATTTCAGTTACTTATATAGCACGGTCAATTTACGCAGCGCTTTACATATACATTGTACATTCATATCAGTCCCTACGCTCAAAGAGCCCTACCTCACATTCATACATACTAGGGACAATTTAGATAGAACCCAATTAACCTACGCAGGCACAGGGAGAACATGCAAACTCCAGGCAGGTAGTGTTGTGGTTGGGATTCGAACCAGCGACCCTTCTTGCTGCTAGGTGAGAGTGCTACCCACTACACCACTGTGCCGCCCATTTTTAGCTGTTCATTCGTATTTCGTAATTCGTGTCTGAAATTCAATTTGGCTTTGTATGAAATACGAATTTTCGTTAGGTTCGTTAACTTTTCGTAACAATTACGAACGTTCGTAATGATGAATTTAAAAAGCAAAAAATACCTTTCTCAGTATGGCAGACGTCGACTCATTATGCTCATTATGAGGGGCTCCCACCATCCCTGTGCTGTGCTCATTATGAGGGGCTCCCCCCATCCCTGTGCTGTGCTCATTATGAGGGGCTTCCAACCATCCCTGTGCTGTGCTCATTATGAGGGGCTCCCACCATCCCTGTGCTGTGCTCATTATGAGGGGCTCCCACCATCCCTGTGCTGTGCTCATTATGAGGGGCTCCCACCATCCCTGTGCTCATTATGAGGGGCCCCCACCATCCCTGTGCTCATCATGAGGGGCTCCCACCATCCCTGTGCTGTGCTCATTATGAGGGGCTCCCACCATCCCTGTGCTGTGCTCATTATGAGGGGCCCCCACCATCCCTGTGCTCATTATGAGGGGCCCCCACCATCCCTGTGCTCATCATGAGGGGCTCCCACCATCCCTGTGCTGTGCTCATTATGAGGGGCTCCCACCATCCCTGTGCTGTGCTCATTATGAGGGGCTCCCACCATCCCTGTGCTGTGCTCATTATGAGGGGCTCCCACCATCCCTGTGCTGTGCCCATTATGAGGGGCTCCCACCATCCCTGTGCTGTGCTCATCATGAGGGGCTCCCACCATCCCTGTGCTGTGCTCATCATGAGGGGCTCCCACCATCCCTGTGCTGTGCTCATTATGAGGGGCTCCCACCATCCCTGTGCTCATCATGAGGGGCTCCCACCATCCCTGTGCTGTGCTCATTATGAGGGGCTCCCACCATCCCTGTGCTGTGCTCATTATGAGGGGCTCCCCCCATCCCTGTGCTGTGCTCATTATGAGGGGTTCCCACCATCCCTGTGCTGTGCTCATTATGAGGGGCTCCCACCATCCCTGTGCTCATTATGAGGGGTTCCCACCATCCCTGTGCTGTGATCATTATGAGAGGCTCCCCCCATCCCTGTGCTGTGCTCATTATGAGGGGCTCCCACCATCCCTGTGCTGTGCACATTATGAGGGGCTCCCACCATCCCTGTGCTCATTATGAGGGGTTCCCACCATCCCTGTGCTGTGCTCATTATGAGGGGCTCCCACCATCCCTGTGCTCATTATGAGGGGCTCCCACCATCCCTGTGCTCATTATGAGGGGCTCCCACCATCCCTGTGCTGTGCTCATTATGAGGGGCTCCCACCATCCCTGTGCTGTGCTCATTATGAGGGGCTCCCACCATCCCTGTGCTGTGGTCATTATGAGGGGCTCCCACCATCCCTGTGCTGTGCTCATTATGAGGGGCTCCCACCATCCCTGTGCTGTGCTCATTATGAGGGGCTCCACCATCCCTGTGCTGTGCTCATTATGAGGGGCTCCCACCATCCCTGTGCTCATTATGAGGGGCTCCCACCATCCCTGTGCTCATTATGAGGGGCTCCCACCATCCCTGTGCTGTGATGACTTCCTGGGTTTTTAACTTCATCATAACGAATAATTGTAATTATTATGACAATAGTAAAACGATATTAACGAACATTCTTATTTTGTCCGATTCTGAATCTCCCATCGACTACCAGTACCAGTCTCCCACTCCCATATTAAAAAAGGTCATTTTCCCAACCCCCACTCAGCAGCAGAAGAAAACCTCTGATTGATCAACAAAACACCAGTCACGTTTCCGTTGTAACGGAATTTGGATCCAAAATTCGTCAACGAAATTTCGTATTTCGTATACAATTCGGAAGCATAGAAATTCGTATTTCGGATGCTTCCGAATGAACGAATTTTCGGAAATCCGTACGAAACGAACCGCACCTGTCTAGTTTCAGCCCTGCAGACACATTATTGCAATCAAGGACTGATCTTCCAGTGTATGGTCACATTGCATCACCCAGTGAATTCAACACTCGACCAGAAAAAAAAGGCTGCAAAGTTTACAGCAAAAACAGCCTGATCACAGAAAGCAGTTCTCTCCTCTCCTTCCACCACAGCCTCTGTCAGTCTGAATCTCCTCTCCCATAGCTCCCAACTGTCCCAGATTTCAAGGGACTGTCCCTGATTTGAAACAAAATCCCTCTGTTGCTTTTTCCTCCTCAGTTGTCCTTCATTTTGGTCTGATCTATATCTGATCTATATAGTTGTATACAGTGGTGGCTGTGGAACTAGCGCAACTGCCCCTACCGCCACGGCGCAGCACGGCACTAACACTCCCAGCAAACACCCCCGCTGTCCTTACCCTGGGTGCAGGTGGTGAGAGCAGCGGTCGGAGCTGATGCTGCCATCTTCCAGCCCTGTCCTTAAGTGTGGCGGGTTTGGGGAAAGGAAAGCTGCTCCGGTGTCCTCTCCTCTCTCCTCTCCGGTGCGCCTCCTCTCTGCTCCTCCCCTGGCACTAGGCATCCAATAGGATCGCCTGACATTTTGTCCAACTGGGAAATGGGTTTCATACCTGCTTCCCGATCGGCCCGGGAGGAGGATCAGTGTTGCAACAGTTAATATTCTTTCATCTCTCCAGCTGGGTGGGCTCCGGTCGCATGCACTGCGCCCCTAGCCCACCCTATTTTGAAGCCTATTAGAGCCTCTGGCTTGAATCAGGTGCTTCAAAAAAAAAAAAAAAAAGAGCCGCTGTAATTCATGCGCCCGTTGCCCTGAAAGGAGCCGAACATATGAATAGGGGGCGGCCGCGGCGGCCGTGGATAGATTCATGCATAGCATGAATCTATCTACTGCATATAGGGGAGCAGAACAATGGCGCACACACCGCTTCAGGCAAAAAAATGGACACACCCGATCCAAGGGGCTAATCCCGGCTCATCACCGTAGGCGATATCAAAAAGAGGAGAAAAGACCGATCGCACACTTGATGTTTCTCACAAAAAGAATTATGATAAATAAATGTGCAGAAAATATATATATATATATATTTAAAAAAAAACATTTATATATATATGGAAAAATTAAGTCCAGTCTTTGTAGTGCAAATAACAGAATTCCAAGTAACTTGTGCTGGTATCCAAAGTGACTCGTGAATAGATTTGGCCACAGATCTTGTGCAAATACTGAAGTGACTTCCGTGCTCCCCTCCAGTTCCCCACTCACCAGATCCTAGCACCCCTGCAGGGGTAAAACGCATATAGTGAGTGTATGGCAGTTTCCAGAGCGATCACCTTGTCTTTGGCGCATCCAACCTCGGGGTATCCAGATCCTTATGTCCCTATGAGGATGAAGCGTTTGCAGTAGGTAAGGTTCCTCTAATCACCTCCTCCGTGACTCCGCTAAGATATCCTCATAGATGGAAGAGACGGACACTCATAGTGTAAATCCGAATGGGTCGTTTATTTAAAATATATTAAACACAAAGTTTGACTTTGTCAAGTAGGTATATACTAGCAAAATACTAGGTAATACTAGCATGAACCAAGTTGCAATCCAAGCGGTTCAAACCAGCACGCGTTCCACAGACCAGAACTTCGCAAACCGGAAATGATGTGGGTGCGTACCAAGCTCCGTCTTACGCGTTTCGTCATAGGACGTCATCTGAAGCAGTGCCATCTTGGTACACCTCACGTTTCTTATAGTGAGCGGTCAGGCAGGTTCCACCCCCCTGTAATTGGGTTTGTGAGGACGGGACTTACAACTGTCATATGCATGCTGCATATACGCTATACGGATCCCGATGGGGAAATACTCCAATCCTGCAGTGCAAGATATATTGCTAAACTGCTTACTGTAATATTATACCCAAAACATGCTCTGCCATTTCAGTATAAAAGATAGCTTAAATCTGCAACTATAAAAGAATGCTTAGGAAAATACTTGCACAAGCATTGTACTCTATATATATCATTGTGGGTTGGTTTGTCTTTTCTTGTTCTCTGTTCTGTAGGCCATGGGACAGGATGCATGACTTATGACTCCTAACCAGATGGCCTGTTGACCCGTGTTAACTCCTGATAATATATCTTAAAGGGTCACTGACTTGTATAACCATATATTTCTATACAAATACATCATTTACTAACCACTCCCCCCTCCCCTCTTTCTATTGGTACGTTGAACCATATATAAGCTGTAACACACCTAATAAAAGCAAAATTTTACGAATGTACAACCTGCCTCTCGTTTCATTCGGTGTCTCCAGATATCTGAGGGCCCTGTTGGTGTACCTAATAGACGGGTGGTCGTCCAGAATACCTACTATTTCCTTTAACTTAACCTACGGGATCATACTCTTTCCATATCCTACGCCCCCCCGGTGGTCAGACTGAAAAATGACTCCCTGCATCTGGATAGAGTGTTGCATGACTGAGTAATTGTCATTCAAAGTGCGACAGCGTGGAAATCTGAAGGTTGGCCTGGGCGGGAAGGGGGTGATAGTGCCCGGTATTGAAGGGGTTCATTTAATGCCAGCGATGTCAACTTCTTCTGTTCCTTGAAGCAGAGCATATAAAAAAGAAGTCCGATAAACCCATTTCACACAACATTCTTATGCTATAAAATATAATGTACATTGTAGCGGCAGAAAAACCCAAGCAGACAAGCCTTCACTACAAGAAACTAAGCTGATTTAATCATTTACATTTTCATAGGCTGGAACGTAAAAAAAAAGTCCCTTTTATACATTTCTCATGAATCCCGGGGTCACTGATTGCAGATGTTTTTCCATGACATTTCCCACGTAGGCCCCTTTGCTGTCTTCATTAGGGAACATTAGGCTTCAATGTATGTTTTACTCTTTATTTTCTGAGCAGAGAATGTGCGTCCTTCGCTGTAAAGACTAAACAAAGCGACGGCTTTATTTCTCACATAAATATAAGGCGTTGTTCCATCGGAGTAAAGCATTTGATGGGACTCTCTGTTCACCTACAATGTATCCGCGCTGAATAGAAAGCAAATCTTTTATCTTCCCATTTACAGTTACAGCAGCATCTATTTGCTGGGATCAGATATGTTTTTGATCAAAGCCTTTTATATATATAGTACGTCTTTCTTTTCTAGATGCCATAGGAAAGAGTCAGCGGGTTGGTTAAAGCGATTTTCTAATTTACAATAATTTTGTAGGCAAGCAAGCAGATTCTCATAGTAAAAACTTCCTGATGACGCCAGTACGGTGAAACAAACATCGGAGATGGGATACGTCATTTCCGGGTCCCGTATGTGACATCCTATATAATTAAGTACAAAAAGGGGGAATTAAATAGGATTTATAGCTGTGCCTTAGACAGTCAGGTCCATAAATATTGGGACATGGACAAAATTCTAATCTTTTTTGGCTCTATACACCACCACAATGGATTTGAAATTAAACGGACAACAAGCTTTAACTGCAGACTTTCAGCTTTAATTTGAGGATATTTACATCCAAATCAGGTGAACGGTGTAGGATCTACAACTGATTGTATATGTGCCTCCCACTTTTGAGCTAATGAGCTAATTAACTAATCATTTTCAGACTAGGTGACTCCGAGATATGACCTTTTAGGTCCTAGCCTTGTTGTCTCCTAGCTCCCTAACTACAATACACATTATCATAAATATCAACACAGAACTCCTTCACACAATAGCAAAGTTAATTAACACAAACAACCATGGGTGAAAGACTCTTATGCGCCGTACACACGGTCGGATTTTCCGACGGAAAATGTGTGATAGGACCTTGTTGTCGGAAATTCCGACTGTGGGTGGGCTCCATCACACATTTTCCATCGGATTTTCCGACACACAAAGTTTGAGGGCAGCCTATAAAATTTTCCGACAACAAAATCCGTTGTCGGAATTTCCGATCGTGTGTACACAAACCCGACGCACAAAGTGCCACGCATGCTCAGAATAAATAAAGAGATGAAAGCTATTGGCTACTGCCCCGTTTATAGTCCCGACGTACGTGTTTTTATGTTTTGCGCTATAAACAAAAAAAGAGCGTCAATTTTGCAAAAAAAAAAAATCCGATATTTTTTACTTTTTGTTATAATAAATATCCAAAAAAATAAAATAAAAAATAAAATAAAAATGTTTTTAATCAGTTTAGGCCAATATGTATTCTACATATTTTTGGTAAAAAAAAAAATCGCAATAAGCGTATATTGATTGGTTTGCGCAAAAGTTATCGCGTCTACAAAATAGGGGATATATTTATGGCATTTTTATTATTAATTATTTTTTTACTAGTAATGGTGGCAATCTACGATTTTTAGCGGGACTGCGACACTGCGGCAGACAAATCGGGCACTTTTGACACTTTTTTGGGACCATTGACATTTATACAGCGATCAGAGCTAGAAATAGCCACTGATTACTGTATAAATGTCACTGGCAGGGAAGGGGTTGCCACTAGGGGGCGATCAAGGGGTTAAGTGTTCCCTGGGAGGTGTTTCTAACTGTGGGGGGGGGGGTCTTACAGGGAGTAGAGAGATCGCTGTTCCTGATCACTAGGAACAGCAGATCTCTCTCTACTCCCCTGACGGAACCGGGATCTGTCTGTTTACATTGACAGATCCCCGTTCTGGCTCTCTGAGGAGAGATTGCGGGTAGCCAGTGAACATCGCGGCTGCCGGCCTAACGCGCTGGCTCCGGGGTCGCGTACATGTACACCTACGGCGATTCGCACAGCCATGCCAACCCGCCGCAGTATAATGACGGCGGCTGGTAGGCAAGTCGGGTTAAAGGGGCAGCTACCTCAACAAACCATCACCCTAGGCGCCAATAACAACTGCAAATCTTTGTTTATGACTATTTTGATGCGACTTTTGATGCGACTTTGATCCAGAGAGTGCAAAGTTGGATCAAAGCTGCAATCAAAGTCACACTCTAAATCGCGCGACTTTGGGGTCGCAATGGTGGAAACGTAGACTGACAGTGATGATAAAATGAATTTGTGATGATAGTATATGCCCTACTGACTTTTTTACTGCACTCCCGGATCATACTGGCTAGATACAAGCCTGTGGGGGGATCAGCAGCACTGAGATGGGAGCAGCGAAGAAAAATTGTAAAAATAAAAAAAACATATATGGCTATTTTTTATGATTCACAATGTTCCTGTAAACTTAATTGCCTTCCAGTTAAGGTGTAAATCTAATTTAAATAAGGAAATGATCTCTAACTAGAAAGCAAGAACTTCACCAGCTGTTCTAATTTATCCCTTCTATGCAAAGTACAAAATTTTGCATATTTTAAACTCTTCATGGTCGGATTCAAGAATATTTTCATGCACAACTTTATGATGTAGCTATGAAGTGATAGAGATTCTGCCGAGCAGGACCACACATTGACAAAAACCTGGCAAGGGTTCCATCCTTTCCTATTTATCCTAAACACAAGTGTAGGGGCGGAGGGTTTTTTTTTTTTTTTATTGTGTTCAAATATAAATTTACATTGCATCATTCAGGTAGTACAGTCTTCCAATCAACAAGCCTTTGACCAACACTTGATAATCTGGAACAGTCAAAGAAACTTTGCTGTTCATCAATGAACTCCATCCAGCTTCAGGTGACCGTGACTCAGGTCCAGCAAGTACAATATTAGCATGCATTAGTTACTGTAGCACCCTTCTAGCTGCTAGGTGAGGCAAATTTAGTTGGCTCCTCTGTAGGCAGAGGATCAGGGGTTAATTTTTTGTATGTTCATTGTGCAGTGCTCCAAGGGCTGTGGTTCTGCTACCTCCCCCTGTTTTCTAGAACTCTGTGGATAGTTCTAGTGGGTTGAGGAGCAGATACTGCAGCCTGAATATTTATAGAGTTTCCACCAATCCTTCGGGAGGCGAGGCCCTGTAGATGGGGGAACAACCCATAAATTCTCAGGAGCCTGGCAGTCGAGGAGCAAAGTCCAAGGTCCGGTGGCCTGGAGGGGACTTCTGTGATGGGGGAGCTCTGCCGTTGGGCAGAAAAAGAGCCTGGAGAGAGGGAGTGAGAGGAAGAGAGAAGGAATAGTCGGAAGCCTTATACCCTTTACCAGCCTCAGCTAGGCTTAGCTGAAGACACCTTGAAATCACCTCCAGGTCTGTACAGCAGAGGATTCACCTAAAGGAATTGAATGAGTAACTTCCACTTCTACCTACCCCAAGCCTGTATAGAAAGGACAGTAAGGCTGGAATACTTGACAAGTCTAGATCCAGGGGGCAGCTTAGTGCCAGCACAAAGCAGCCAGAAGCAACCCCACTCTTCTAGTTTAGGACAGCTGTAGCCAGATGCTTTGGCACTCTTGCAAGGATCAGCACCTCCATCTTCAGTTTTGAAACGTGTTGCTAGTTTGCTGCACCATCACTCCCATGGGTGGACTGAAGTCAGTTCACAGTAGCCAGAGACAAGTCCTCAAAGTTTATTCAAGTTATTCAGTTCTGGCAATTCCATGCATCCCTCATCCCTTTCCAAGTAATCCCTTAAATAAAACAAAACAACATTCCCTGGACTTTTTTTTGAGCCTTTGAAAAAGTGTTGCCTGGCTGTGTGAAAGGGAAACACCCAACAAATCCAGCAGCTTCTACGGGAGTAAGCTTTACACTACATTGGTCTAGCGGTCAAAAACTTGTATAGTGCTTTCTCAATGCAGGGATCTTTCCACATCAATTAAGGCAGACATTATCAAGCCATTGCTTAAAAAAACCTTTCCTGAATGGAAAAAGTTCGGACTCAAACTGCAAACCCTATTTAAGTCTATGGAACCTAAACTTGAAAAATTAAAAGTCCCTATTTTGGAGGCTTATATGCAAGTTATTGGACATAAAAAGGGCATGGGGGCCCAGAGTACTGCCCAGGGGGACATGTGTCAATGCAAATTACCGTATTTTTAAAAAGATTATTTTTAAAGGAGCAGTGATTTTATGATAATTGTGAAGTGAAACAATAAAAATGAAAAATTAATTTAAATATAGTGTCCGGGGGTCCCCTAAGTCTGCCTGTAAAGTGGCGCATCTCTACCATGTATAGAACCTGCTGCAGCAAAACTGACATATGTAAAGAAAAGTGACATGCATATTGATTTTTCTGGCTGCCAGCCTTTGCCGGCAATACAAAAATGTTTAAAGAAAACGGCATGGGGTCCCCACCCAAATCCATACCAGGCCCTTTAAGTCTGGTATTGATTTTAAGGGGAACCCCACGCCAAAATTTAAAAGACAATGGCGTGGGGTTCCCCCCAAAATCCATACCAGACCCTTTTCCGAGCATGCAGCCTGGCAGGCCAGGAAAGGGGGGAGCGAGCGCCCTTCTGAACCATACCAGGCCATATGCCTCAACATGGGGGGGGGTGATTTGGGGGCATGAGGGGGTGCTTTACCCCCACCCAAAAGCACCTTGTCCCCATGTTGATAGGGACAAGGGTCTCTTCCATACAACCCTGGACGGTGGTTGTGGGGGTCTGCAGACAGGTGGCTTGTCGGAATCTGGAAGCCCCCTTAGGCAAGGGGGCCCCAAGATCTCGCCCCCCCATGTGAATGAGTAGGGGTACATTGTATGGGGACAAGGTATGGTCCCCATTTCTTTGATTCACTTGAGCATCCAGTATCACCAATTGGACTATTGAGGGTTTCCTATTTTTTCTTTTTTTTGGACTTTCACTATTCCAAGAACTTTTATAATAATTTTTTCACATCATAACAGTTTATATATGTACATAATAGTTTAATGCATGGTTCAGGAGGAAAAGGGAGCTGCATGCTCAGATAAGGGTCTGGTATGGATTTCAATCTGGTTTCAGGAAAAAAAACAGTACAGCAACAGCATTGGTCTGCCCATAGAATTACTTATTGATAGCTAGAGACAGGAGAAAATGCTCCATCTCTATCCTCCTTTATCTCTCTGATGCATTTGACACTATGGACCATAATATTTTACTGAATCACTTATAACTGCTCTTTTGTCCAGAGGTTACAGTGCTCCACTGTTTCAAATTTAAGGAGATCACAAAGGGTTACAGCAGGTATAGATTCACCCTCTTCACTTTCATTACATTATTGGGTGCCATAGGTCTCCATTGTGTCACCAAGGTTAATTGGCATGATCCTACAGGGAAAGATTATCCGACACCATGGTCCTAACCCGTATTTCTATGCAGATGACACACCGGGGGAGATTTACTAAAACTGGTGCACTCATAATCTGGTGCAGCTGTCTATGGTAGCCAATGAGCTTCTAACTTCGTCTTGTTCAATTAAGCTTTGACAATAAAACCTGTAAGCTGATTGGTTTCTGCTGCACCAGATTTTGCACTCTACAGTTTTAGTAAATACTGTCATGACTGTCTGAACCTGCAACCTCTGCTGTGTCTGGCAATATCTCTTCCTGCTTAGTTACTCACGATGCTGGACAGTTCCCTAGACAATTCCTTGGACGATCTTGTCTTGTACCTTGTTTCTGGTGAACCTGGAATGCTTTGCTCCTCCCATGAACCTTTTTAGCAATGCCTTTGCCCTTTCTGTTTGTTAGATTATTGTGCTCTCTCCAGCCAATATCTCACTCTTGTCACTTTTGCTGCTGTAAGTTTCTTCCCTACCACTCGTTAGCGACTTTTGGCTTGTTCCTCGACTACGCTTCTGCTTGATCCCAACCTGCAACCACTTGTTACTGACCTTTGGCTTGTTAACTGACTATGCTTCTGCTTTATCCCTGCCTGCTATACCTGCTACTGGCCCCCTAGCTTCCTTACCTCCTGGTGGGGCATCCTGGGGACCGCAACCTGGTACTAACAGGCAACAAAACCCATTTCCACCATTAGGAGCTCTGGTGAATACCGGTTAGTGCTTAGACCCCCCACCTTGGATGAGCCTGCATCATCCTCCAGGGTGACCTGCTTGTACCCTGCTGATCAGTGGGAGCCTCTCTACTGCTATAGCTACTGGTCTTCAAACCTGACCATGACACACACAGCTCTATTTTATTTAATATATTTATTACAGCACTGTCAGTTTATGCAGTGCTTTACATATATACACTCACCGGCCACTTTTTTGGGGTATACCTTGCTAGTACCGGGTTGGACCCCCTTTTGCCTTCAGAACTGCCTTCATTCTTCGTACAGTATCTCACAAAGGTGAGCACACCCCTCACATTTTTGTATATCTTTTCTTCTATCTTTTCATGTGACAACACTGAAGAAATGACACTTGTCTACAATGTAAAGTAGTGAGTGTACAGCTTGTATAACAGTGTAAATTTGCTATCCCCTCAAAATAACTCAACACACAGCCATTAATGTCTAAAAAAAAGTGAGTACCCCCCTAAGTGAAAATGTCCAAATTGGGCCCAAAGTGTCAAAATTTTGTTGTGGCCATCATTATTTTCCAGCACTGCCTTAACCCTCTTGGCATGGAGTTCACCAGAGCTTCACAGGTTGCCACTGGAGTCCTCTTCCCCTCCTCCATGATGACATCATGGAGCTGGTGGATGTTAGAGACCTTGCGCTCCTCCACCTTCCATTTGAGGATGCCCCACAGATGCTCAATAGGGTTTATGTCTGGAGACATGCTTGGCCAGTCCATCACCTTTACCCTCAGCTTCTTTAGCAAGGCAGTGGTCATCTTGGAGGTGTGTTTGGGGTCGTTATTATGTTGGAATACTGCCCTGTGGCCCAGTCTCCAAAGGGAGGGGATCATGCTCGGCTTCAGTATGTCACAGTACATGTTGGCATTCATGGTTCCCTCAATGAACTGTAGCTCCCCAGTGCCGGCAGCACTCATGCAGCCCCAGACCATGACACTCCCACCACCATGCTTGACTGTAGGCAAGACACACTTGTCTTTGTACTCCTCACCTGGTTGCCGCCACAGACTCTTGACACCGTCTGAACCAAATACGCTTATCTTGATCAGATCACAGGACATGGTTCCAGTAATCCATGTCCTTAGTCTGCTTGTCTTCTGCAAACTGTTTGTGGGCTTTTTTGTGCATCATCTTTAGAAGAGGCTTACTTCTGGGAAGACAGCCATGCAGACCAATTTGATGCAGCGTGCGGCGTATGTTCTGAGCACTGACAGGCTGACCCCCCACCCCTTCAACCTCTGCAGCAATGCTGGCAGCACTCATGCGTTTATTTCCCAAAGACAACCTCTGGATATGACGCTGAGCACGTGCACTCAACTTCTTTGGTCAACCATGGCGAGGCCTGTTCTGAGTGGATCCTGTCCTGTTAAACTGCTGTATGGTTTTGGTCACCGTGCTGCAGCTCAGTTTCAGGGTCTTGGCAATCTTCTTATAGCCTAGGCTAGTGATGGCGAACCTTGGCACCCCAGATATTTGGAACTACATTTTCCATGATGCTCTTGCACTCTGCAGTGTACTTGAGCATCATGGGAAATGTAGTTCTAAAACATCTGGGGTGCCAAGGTTCGCCATCACTGGCCTAGGCCATCTTTAAGTAGAGCAACAATTCTTTTTTTCAGATCCTCAGGGAGTTCTTTGCCATGAGGTGCCATGTTGAACTTCCAGTGACCAGTATGAGAGAGTGAGAGCGATAACACCAAATTTAACACACCAGCTCCCCATTCACACCTGAGACCTTGTAACACTAACGAGTCACGTGACACCGGGGAAGGAAAATGGCTAATTTGGACATTTTCACTTAGGGGTGTACTGACTTTTGTTGCCAGTGGTTTAGACATTAATGGCTGTGTGTTGAGTTATTTTGAGGGGACAGCAAATTTACACTGTTATACAAGCTGTACACTCACTACTTTACATTGTAGCAAAGTGTCATTTCTTCAGTGTTGTCACATGAAAAGATATAATAAAATATTTATTTATTTATATTCGGGGCTTTTCTTGCTCAATTTTATTTAAAGAAAGTTCAGAAATTAAAATCAATATTCCAATAAAATGTCACCTTTTCATTTGTTTTCAGTGTAGGAGAGGTGAAGTCTGTGGCTGGAAAAAGAGTTTTGAAGAGTTGTTTCCCTCACAAGGGTTTAGAAAACAATGGACCATCAGCCCCCTGGCTTACACATACAGCACTGTGGCTTTGACCCTACTCTTCAGGCCCTTCTATATCTCATAAAGACCATCCTTTCACAAAAAAGGGGTTCATACACTTAGCAGCCCCTTGCTGCTCTGGCTCCCACCTCTCTCCTAGATGGAGCCCTCCTGACTCCTTGGCAGAGACCTCCTCTGTCTGTCGGGGTGGAGCCAACAACCATAGTTAGGTCTCCTCTAAAAGCCCAGCACACACCTGACCAATTAGTGTGCTGGTGGTTCTCAAAAACCAGGACCCAAGACCGTAGGTTTCATCCCTCCCAAATCTCTACAAAATCTCCGGGCTCTAGGTCCCAAACTGGATTTTACCAACCTATGAGGAAACTGAAAAGACAGTTTCTTCTGAATGACAAAAGCACCCTGAAGCCCCTCAACCTGCCTGGATGAGAATCCTAGTTGACAGCATTCCTTTTCACACGGAGGAAGGGCAAAGCCCTGTTACAGTATATTAGTATACACACACACACATACATAAGGCACCACTTGCTTCTTGCAATGGTACCATGCGGTGCCATTTGTCCTGAATAGCACCCCAATACACCTTGCCAACTGAGGTGGGCTGCACCCATTAACATCCGCATGGAAGAAAACCATCAGGCCTTCAGAAAAAAACTCAAGACTCACCTCTTCTAAGAAGCAGGACAACTCAGGACGGATCAAGAGCCTTGAAGTGATTCAGTTTGCATTTGTAGAGCTATACAAATCCTTCATTCATTCAACGTTGGTGTGGCAATGCGGTATGCCACCAAAAGAGGTGCAAGTCCGATCTCTCAGCCCCTGAGGTGAGGGCTAGTCCATTCATCTAGTATGGGTTGCGTAACAGTGCACAGTAACATGTGGAAAAAAAAAAAGAGCATTCCTAAGCAACTAGGTTTGAATCTAGCCTTGTTGCAACAATGTGCATTTCCTGAAACAGGCCAAATAAATGGCTTCATAAAATAAATGCAGTAAACCCATTTCACACAACATTCTTATGATATAAAATATAATGTGCATTGTAGCGGCAGCAAAATCCAGGCAAACAAGCCTTCACTACAAGGCACTGTTCTGATTTATTCATTCACATCCTCATGGTGTACAGCATTAAAAAGTCCCTTTTTATACATTCTGGTGAATAGCAGGGGTCAGATGTTTTTCCCCGAGATTTCCTCTGAAGTTCTCTGTACTGTTTTCATTAGGGAACATTAGGCTTCAATGTATGTAATGTACTCTTTAGTTTCTGAGCAGAGAACGTGCGTCCTTTACTGCAAGAGACTAAACAAAGCAATTGGAATAAAGCATTGGCGGGATTCGCAGTTCACCTCAATGAATGGAAAGCAAACACTTTATATTGAGCTCACAATCTGCTCTTCCTATACTGGGAGAAAAAATAGTTGGGTGCGATAATACTGACAGGTCAAAGTTCGAACTTCTGTGGATTCTCTTTTTGTTGCTAAGTTAGATGAAAAGATATTATAATAAAATTATCTGTATATGCAAGACAAGTGACTTCAACATGAAAAAAAGGGGGGGCGTGGCCGGCCGGAGAGGAAGATGGACGCCTAAGCTCACAGCTCGCCAGCCAGGGGACACAATCCAGCGCAATCGGCTGCATCTACGACGCCATCCACACCCATCCTCGCTCCACACTTCCAGGAGACGACGATGCAGGCATCCAGAAAGAGATTTACCGACCACAGGCCCCAGAAACTGACTGAGTTTGCCTACAAGCCGGCGGGATGGGATATCCAAGATGGCGCCGACCAGGCCGCGCCGCGCGGGCCTTACACGGACCTCCCGGATGCCGCCACAGATGATTACACAGATCAAGGTACTGTAGCTGACCCATCCCAGGCACTGGAGGGTGACCCCCTCCCCAGCAGCCCAGCCAAAGCTAAAATGCGGCTAGACACGCCGCCGCACCGATCACAGCGCCAGCAAATTGAGGCCCAGGCTCCTACTCCCTTCTCCCTAGACCAGGCCCTGAACTCCTCTATTGCATCCTTCCCCACCTCAGGCCAGCCAGTCATGGACACCACACTGAAGGATATGCTGCTCTCCCTCCAGACCTCCCTCATGAAGGACCTCTCATCCATGTTCCACAGAATCACCTCTGATATTCATTTACTGGATGACAGGGTGACTAACACTGAGAGAGGGATACATGCCTGCACATCCACAGTTAATAAAGTCATTGACGCCTATGACACAGTTAAAGAAGAACAGGCATGGATGCGGGCCAAGCTGGCCGACTTAGAAGACAGGTCCCGCAGGAACAACATAAAGTTGAGGGGCATCCCCGAGACCATACTCCCCGCGGACCTGCCACGATACGCAAAAGAACTGATGCACATTGTGATTCCTGAAGCGTCTCCGCGTGATGTAATCATAGATAGGATTCACAGAATTGCCAAGCCTGCCCACCTAGCAACCTCGGTCCCCAGAGATGTCCTAATGAGGGTCCACTTCTACCACATCAAAGAGAAACTCCTCATGGGACTCAGAGCTAAATCACCCTTGCCTGCTCCCTACACTGGCATCCAACTCTTTCCCGATCTGTCCAAGTACACCCTCCAAATGCGACGACAACTTAACCCGATAACCAAAGGCCTGCAAAATCACAAGCTGCAATATAAATGGCGCTACCCCGCAACCATCCTTATTGTACACAATGGCCAAACGCACGCCATTGGGGATCTAGAAAAGGGCCTAAAGCTAATTCACTCCTGGCGGATAATCCCCGAGCTACCCAAATGACCTCCTTCAGACAGAGGACCCAATACGTCCCGCAACTCACAAAATCACAATCTCAACTGAAGGATGCATACATCATTACTTCACTTGGCCGATAACATTTAGTATGGCTCCCCTGAGCTCTGGCAACCTGCTACTCCTGCCTTCTCCTTCCGATATTACTGACTCTTTGTACCCCCTAATAGAGGCTTATAAGGTGTTCATCACCCCCTCTAGATTTCCTTCTACTACTAGAAGCACCACCTCCAACAACTAAACCGAACTTCCCACTACTGGATCACTTCAACAAGTTCCACCAACTGTATTATATTATACACGTTACTGTTATTGCATTGATTTTTTTTTCTTTTTTATTACTTGCATTCTAACACATTGCTCTATTCGCAGCATTCTAGTCCTATCTTTTTTCAGACAACCAGACTGCCACGAAACTACCACTAATCCCTTGACCCAGGATCCTCCAGCACCTCTCTCCAATACCAGCCTACTACCGCTTCAACCTATACTCAAGTCTCGTACTTCCGCTTCACATCTGCTGAATCCCACCACCAGGTACCTCCGGACCAACTCTCCAACAACTAACTGTAAGTGTTGTGCACAACTCACACCGCAAGATGCCAATCACCATTCTCTCCTTGAATGCCAACGAGTTAAACCATCCCGCCAAACGCCACTCACTGTGGAAAACCGCCGCGGCTCTCCACAGCGACGTGCTATGTATCCAGGAGACCCACCTACTGCATTCCAATACACCCTTATGCAACAACCACCAATATCCACATATCTTCCATGCCACGCACCCCACTAAAACAAGAGGGGTCATGATAGCGTTCCGGAACACTTTAGATTTCCAACTCCTTGATGTAATATCAGACCCAGAAGGTCGTTTTCTTATCCTAATCTGCACAATCAACAAAGCGACTTATACCTTAATCAATATCTACGCCCCGAACTCGCACCAAATGAGATTCCTCTGCAAAGTCCTTCGTTCGGCCAACACCATCCAAAAAGGTCACAAGATACTTTGTGGCGACTTCAACCTGGTCCCGGACGTTTTGATGGACTCCACCTCACCGACAAAACGCCGTGAATCTCCTCTAAAAAAATTCATCGCCTCCCAGGACCTATACGATGTCTGGAGATGCCATCACGGCTCTGAACGTGATTTTACTTTTTTTTCATCCAGACACCGCTCGTATTCGAGAATAGACCTGTTCCTTTCTGACAAATGTATTTTGCAAAAAATATCTAACTCACAGATCCACACCACGACATGGTCAGACCATGCCCCCATATCAATTACAATACAAGATACCAATTTACAACAAAATACGTTCCTCTGGCGTGCTAATAACTATATTATACAAAACGACACATCCAGAAATATCAAAACACATTACTGAATTCTTCTCCTTGAACAAAGGCTCGGTACCCGACCCTGCCGTGGTGTGGAGCACCCACAAAGCATTTATGCGGGGAATGTTAATTAAACTTAGCTCTCAGCATAAGAGGAAGAGGACGCAGCAGATAGACGAACTGACACCCCAGATAGCGACCCTAGAGGACAGGCTCAAAAAGGACCCCCAAGACCCGCAGGCCAACCAATTACTAAACCTCAGACAGGAACTTAGAACACTACTCCTCCACTCCTACGAGTTCCTTCACAGGAAATTTAAAGTGTCTACATACTCCACCTCTAACAAAGCTGGCAAGAAACTCTCCCAACGACTAAAAGGTAGACGTATTAAAACTAAAATGACCCAACTCATTCACCACCATACGAACACCCCCTTAAGCAACCCCCAAGACATAGCCGATGCCTTCAGCACATACTATGAGGACCTCTACAACCTGAAACAGGACCCCCATACCCCACAACCCACCCAAGACGAAATAGATCACTTCCTCCACAAGCTAAATCTACCCAAACTGACTGAGAAACAACTGACCTCCTTAAATGCCCCATTCACTGATCAAGAAATCAAAAAAACCATAGACTCCCTCCCTAGTGGTAAGGCACCAGGCCCCGACGGAATAACCGGGGAATACTACAAACAATTTCACCCACAGTTGATCCCACATCTTAGTGATCTATTCAATCATGCTGCCTCCTCTTCTTCCTTTTCGTCAGAATATTTAAAAGCGTTGGTTATTACGATACCGAAACCAGGGAAACAGTCGAATGCCCCCAAAAACTTCTGCCCCATTTCCTTACTCAACCTTGACCTCAAATTATACGCCAAAACTTTAGCGACAAGACTACTCAAAATTATGCCCACTATTATAAACCAGGACCAAACAGGATTCACAAAAGTCAGGCAAGCCTCAGATGCCACCACGAGGATGATTAACCTCATTCCCCATGCTGAATCCACCGGGACGCCTTCTCTGCTCCTATCCCTGGATGCAGAGAAGGCGTTCGATAGAGTTCACTGGTCCTACCTCGAGTCGGTCCTCCGGAAGTTTGGGTTCCAAGGCCAAATTCTCGGAGCCATTATGGCATTATATTCCAACCCCGAAGCTCAGGTTTACACAGAAGGCATGCTATCACGACCATTCCCAATCACAAACGGCACCCGCCAAGGTTGCCCCCTATCCCCCCTCATATTCAACATGATTATGGAACCCCTAGCAGAACATATCCGCTCTAATGCCCACATCTCGGGCCTAAATATTGGTCCTCATCACCACAAAATTAGCCTGTCTGCGGATGATGTTATCCTCATCCTCACCAACCCGACTGTTTCCCTGGCAGAAGTACAAAAGATGCTAGATTGGTTTAGCTCGGTATCATACTATAAAATCAACACGACTAAATCCTTCCTAATTGACATTAATGTAGACGCTTCCTTAAGGAACCTCCTCCAAGTACAATATTCATTTGCTTGGGCAGATTCTGACATATCATATCTAGGCATACATCTACCGAGGACGACTAAAAAACTCTATTCATGCAAATATCTTCCACTCCTCCAAAACATTCAAGCGACTGCACAAAATATAGCGAAACACAAACTCTCCTGGACAGGTAGGCTTGCGGCCTTTAAAATGATCTGCCTTCCCCAAATACTCTACTACTTTCGAACCCTACCTATTCCCCTGCCCACCACATTCTTTAGATCCCTCCAGACGTTATTTAATAAATTCCTCTGGAAAGACAAATGACTCAGATGTGCCCACACAAAACTGATCAAACACAGACTGGTGGGTGGCTCGAGCTCAATAGACTTGGAAGACTACCACCTGGCGGCTATCCTGGCCCAACTACCCTGCTGGTTTCAATCATCCCCGTCCAATCTGTGGAGCCACATTGAACAATCTTCACTCACAAGACCAAGCCTGCAAACATGGTTACTAAGCATTCCGCTAGGCACTCCAATCCCAAAATCCCTATCTCCCACCGTGAAAGCCTCAGCACAGGCTTGGAAAAAAGCGTCATCCCTAATGCAATACTCACCTAACACTCCACAATCCCACATTCCCATACAATCCTTACTCCATCTAATGCCGGTAATCTCACTTTCACCTTGGATCCTTAAAGGCATACACTACATACAAGACATATTACAAGACAACCACATCACAACATTCCCTCAACTACAAGCCACATATGCCATACCCGCATCCGAATACTTCACCTATCTCCGTATATGTCACTGCCTGAAAACTATACCACTCCCCATCTACAATATCCACCCCAAGACTTGGGAATACCTCACCAACCCCGACACAAAAATTAAAGGGATCTCATACTTTTATAATAACCTCCACCAAAAACGTACCTTTACCAAACTACCACCTCACCACACCTGGGAAAAAGACCTTGCCACAAATTTTACGGACACACAATGGCAACAAGCCCTCAAGGCTATTTACAAATCCACCAAATGCGCGGCCCTATGGGAACTCACACAGAAGATTGCACTAAGATGGTATCTGACCCCTGCCCGCATTACATCCTTTAACCCTCAAATCCCTAACACTTGCTGGAGATGTAAATCTTCCACAAGCGACCTACTACACGTCTTTTGGTCATGCGCCAAACTACGAAAATACTGGGAAGACACCTTCAACTTAATCTCGACCATCACCCAAATCACGACCCCCCCAACACTGGCCCTAGCGATCCTTAACCTCACTATTGAGGACTTTCCTCACCCCTTCAAATTCATAACCACCCATATCCTCATGGCAGCCAGACTAAATATAACCAGACACTGGAAATCTGACACACATCTGACGCTTACCCAAGTCAAAGACTTGGTATCACTACACTACAGTTACGAGACCATCACAGCCACACTCTCTGGGCAAGCCACAAAAATACGCAAAACATGGCAACCTTGGACCGAATGGACTAGAGACTGCGCACCCCACGTACAAACGAACCGATCTACTGACCCTCCTTCTTGACCGAGCAATACCTATCACTCATTAAGAATTTTATGCTACCTATATAACTGGTAATTTTTCGCTAAATGCAACTTTCGTGTCTATCACAAAAGGATCCGCTTCGCTCCTGTGCCACTAAAGGTCCCACATGGGGTGACACACTAGTGAAGTGGACCGTCTACGCTCTTTCAGTGTTTCCTTTCTGTTAGCATAGCACAATAAGACACGATTAATACTTGTAAACTTGTTTCTATTAGATCCCTGTTTGTGGATAGAAGTTCATACCTTTGATTGTTATACAGATGTCGTTGCACGACGTACAATGTTTAATGGTACAGTGTATTCTTTCAAAATCTAATAAAAATATGGAATTAAAAAACATGAAAAAAAAAAAACTGAACTTACCAGGAGTAAGGACGAGCTTTGGCCTGAACCCAATTTGTTCACAGTTTGGCGAGCCATCGAATAAACCGCCCATATTTGGTCAGTCCATCTGTGCAAATACCCGACTGCTAAAATGTAAACCAAGTAGCTGGGGGATCCCTGGTGATGTCATTGACCAGATATGGTCATGATGACCATATTTGGACAATGACGTCACCCAGGACCCCGTAGCTTTTGATTGCATTATGGCAGCGCAGACAAGCTAGGGTAGTACATATACAGGCTAGAGTAGTACATAGACAGGCTAGGGTAGTATACGGACAGGCTAGGGTGGTATACGGACAAACTAGGGTGCTAAACAGACAGGCCATGGTGGTATACAGACAGGCTAGGGTGGTATACAGACAGGCTAGGGTGGTATACAGACAGGCCAGGGTGGTATACGGACAGGCTAGGGTGGTATACAGACAGGACAGGGTGGTATTTGGACAGGCCAGGGTGGTATACGGACAGGCTAGGGTGGTATACGGACAGGCTAGGATGGTTTACGAACAGACTAGTGTGGTATACAGACAGGCCATGGTAGTATACGGTGAGGCTAGGGTGGTATATGGACTGGCTAGGGTGGTATACAGACAGGCTAGGATGGTATACGGACAGGCTAGGATGGTATACGGACAGGCTATGGTGGTATATGGACAGGCTAGGGTAGTATACGGACAGGCTAGGGTGGTATTTGGACAGGCCAGGATGGTATACGGACAGGAAAGTTGCAATGTGTCTGTGTCTCTCCCTCCCTGCAGCCACCAATACGAATCGTGCACACACAGCGCTGCCCAGACAGACTGTGCCCTGCACACTGCACTGCACAGCAGCAATTATACACAGGGAGGCAGCACACAGTGAGTGACACTCCGGACGCGGACCATCAGAGTCAGCACAGACAGGAGCTGTCACTGAAAGCGGCCCACTGAGCCATCTGCCCACCGGGAAACTCCCGGTAGTCCCGATGGCCAGTACATGCCTGCTATTGGGTGTACAACAGGGGGAATCCATAGTGGAGAAGGATCTGGAGGTTTTTGGTAGATCATAAGCTTAATAATAGCATGCAATGCCAAGTTGCGGTTTCCAAAGTGAGTTTTGGGCACCAGTTCTCAAAAAACACATTGGGGAACTGGAGAAGGTGCAGAGAAGGGCAACCAAACTGATAAGAGGCATGGAGGAGCTCAGCTATGAGGAAAGATTAGAGGAACTGAATTTACTCTCTCTTGAGAAGAGGAGATTAAGAGAGGATATGATCACCATGTATAAATACATAAGTGGTCTAAAAAATGAACTTGGTGTTGAGTTATTCACTTAAAGGTCATCACAGAAGACAAGGGGGCACTCTTTACGTCTAGAGGAAAAGAGATTTCATCTCCAAATACGGAAAGGTTTCTTAACGGTAAGAGCTATAAAAATGTGGAATAGACTCCCTCCAGAGGTGGTTCTGTCCAGCTCAGTAGATTGCGTTCAAAAAAGCCTGGATTCTTGCTAAATGTACATATAATAACTGGGTACTGACATTTATAGGTAAAGTTGATCCAGGGAAAATCTCACTGCCTCTCGGGGGATCAGAAAGGAATTTTTTCCCCTGTTGTAGCAAATTGGATCATGCTTTGCTGGAGTTATTTGCCTTCCTCTGGATCAACTGTGGGTCTAGGATTGTGTATATGAGATTGTATGATTTTTATTTATTAATTTTTTTATTGGTTGAACTAGATGGACTTGTGTCTTTTTTTCAACCTGACCAACTATTTAACTATGTAACAGGGAAAGAGGTTTAGAGTTAGGTCTCCATTAACAACAAAGGCTTCCAGACTCCATTAGTCCAAGGGAGTGCCAGGATTCCCGGAGGGTGGAAACCAATCCTCCTCCTGCAGGTTCTTCCATCTTGGAAAGCATACCCTCCTTGACCAGGCAAATCAGCCTAAATAATTTTGTGGTAGGCCCCATAGGATTCAGGCTTACACAGAACAAATACTTGCACACATCTTCCCAACGCCAAAGCCCAGGAGAAAGTGGCTTATCAGGAACATCCACAAGCTTTTATAGCCTATCCCAGCATGCAGTACTGCAAGAAGCTACTAGTATATCAAAAATATGTCTAAATAAATATTTAAACATTAATAGCGCTTGAATAATCAGAAAGTCTTTAAAATTGATACACAGTCCACTTTGACAGTGAAAATAGCCAAATGTGAAATGAAAGATTGTCCACTCAAAGAACAAGAAAAAAGAATTCCTTGCAGATTATTGATCCGGACGATTCCCCTTCACCACATGGCTTGTATAACAATCCCCCAAAGGTAAGTTCACTTACCAGATATTACTGGGTTAAAAGCATATCTTTAGGTAGTTGTTGTCAGCAAAACTCTGTGTGTCTCCATCCGATGTTGCTGGATTGGTAAGCGGGTGTGAGGTGGCTGTAATCAGCAATCACTGCATACCTCCGTCTAAATATTGCACGTCACAAGCAAAAAAACAAAGGTGCACAAAGCGTAATCCAGTATTGGAAGGTGTGTTTATTAAATAATACCTTATAGATGTACACTTACAATAAAACAAATATTAAAAGGTATAAGTCAAGTCTACTTATGTAGTCATTCCCTGCTGATGTACCTCTCACTGCTATGGCGGTGTTCCCGGGTAAGGCAAGCAGGGGATTCGACAGGCGTGGGTTGCTGCGTGGTCATGCACTGACGCGTTTCGTCATTGCTTTCGTCAGATGGTGTCTAGTAGACAGAAGGGATATAAAGACTCGGCAGCACAAAAAAGAAAATGGAAATAAGCCAAATGAGAAGCTACAAATTGTCCCAGGCAAACTACTACCCAGGAAAGGATTTTAGCTCCACTAAAATCGATACACAGTCCACTTTGACACTGAAAACTACTACCCACGAAAGGTAAATTTACTAGACGCCCCTTAAAGACAGGTTGGCCACATTTATTCTTTTCCAAGGATTGGCTACATTTGTTTATTAACAATAAAGGACGTGTTCATGATGTAAGTGTCTTTATTTATTGTTGGCATTCCCATGGAGGGGTGAATATATGAGTGACCCCTATTATAGTTCCACACCACAAACCCCACATCCCTTTTGGGGGGGCAGGATTTGAGGATGAGGCCCTTGTCCCACAACATGGGGACAAGGTGCCACACAGGGAGAGAGACTTGCATTGTACCCTCCCAATGTTGAAAGACATCCAACCTCACATGATCAGGAGCCATGCTAAATAGCTCCCAATTATCAGTGGAGACATAAACTATCAGTCTCGGTCGAGATTGAGGACCACCAGCAGAGCAAAGTGTCATCTGATGGCTCTCAAAGGGGATTGTCACAATCAGAGGTCAGGCTGGGAGGCCAGTGGTTATAGCAGCAGAAAAGCTCAACCAAATTCTAACAAGATAAATACACAGATTCCCCTGACAAGTGACTCAGGCTGACATGAGGCGTGGAGTCTAAGCAATAACTGGTCTTCACCAAAGCTCCTGATGGTGGAGATGGGTTTTCACTGTATGCTAGTGTCGAGTTGCGGTTCTCAGAATCGCCCCAGCAGGAGGTGAGCAAGCCGGGGTGCAGCCAGTAGCAGATATAGCAGAAAGGGATCAAGCAGAAGCGTAGTCAGTAAACAAACCACAGGTTGGCAACAAATGGTTGCAGGTAAGGAACAAGTGAAAGTGTAGCTGAGGAACAAGCCAAAGGTCTGTAACAAAAGGTTAGTCAAGGAAACAGGCAAAGGTTGGTAACAAATGGTAATGAGGATACAGATAGGAGTAGGAGCATAAGGAGCAAGATATTGACTGGAGAAGAGCACAATAATCCGGCAATCAGTAAGTGCAAAGACATGGCTTAAATATGAAATTCATGGGTGGAGCAAGATGTTCAAAGTTCACCAGAGGCAAAATAGAAAGGAAGTTTGCCCAAGGAACCAGGAAGGGCATCGCCCGTCATCTCAAGTGGCTCAGCAAGAAGAACAACAGCCAGACTCTGCAGTAGTCCTGGGTTCAGATCTGGGTCCCAACAGGGAGATTTTTATAAGCATATTCCTAGCACCTACAATTTTTTTTTTTTTTACGGATTACATGCAGGAAGTGGTTATTGGACCACCTTATTTTTTTACTTAATCTCCAAATATAAAGGGTCACTCAGAAAAGTTTAAAAACTGAACTCAAGGCATTCATTTAAATATATTCTGTATACATCAACTTTGTGTGCACCAAATGCCTTTGCAAATCCAAATATTACCTTATAAACAAGTAGTGACAACATCACTGTGCTGTACATAGCCTGTGAAAAAATCAGAGACTGTGGGAGGGGCTCAGCAGCTCCACCCACTACAGGCTGCCTATAGAATGCTACAGGAGGGGGGGTGGCGACAAGACCAGTCACCCTGCACAAGGAGATGGAGTAGCAGTGACCAGTCTATTACCGGAAGGAAAAGTTTCACACTGGACTACTGCACTGATCTGGAAGAAATACACAAAGCACAGCAAGATTCAAGAAAGAAAACACATAGCCCAACAGATTTAACAATATAAACGTATCCTGGAGTTCAGCTTTAATAATGCCCATATATTTAGTTAAAGGTAAGGTTATTGCAGAGACATTCCGGCTATGTCGGTGATTGACCTTTGCCCACTCGAAATGTCTTTATTGAGCCATCGCTCACCTCCCAGCCCCGTAATTAATGGAAAACAGGTCACAGTTTACTACTTGTTCAGTTTCCTTCAGTAAATTAATGACATGTTGATTGAAAGCTGAAATTAACTTTAAGTTCTTAGAAATGCCAGAGACTTTAATTATTGGGAGAAGTATACAGAGCCTTTGCCCGATGCCGGGAGCAGTCAGCTCTGATGGATTCACATATATCTTACTTTGTATAACACACACACAGTGAGAAAGTCAGAGAGCCACATTCAGGAAGAGAAAGCAGACATTACACATCTGCAACCGTTGAAATAAAATTAAAAAAGATCATTTACCTTGCAGTGGTGGGACCAGAGGTGACCGATGCCTTAGGAACCTGGGACAAAATATTCAAAGGCGCTAGGAAATATCAGACCTGGACATAAAGTCATATGAAGAAAAACTTCAAACCAGCTCACTAGCTTTGACAATGAGGCTCCCACACAGTAAGACTTCCCTCGACGAGCAGCCAACAGTAGCTCAGACCTAAGAAATACAGAAAGGAACCCAAGACCAAAACCGGATAAAAGAGTCCAAGATCATTTTAACTTTTCGTATATAGGTTTATAGTAAACTAGAAACATTCAACAAGTTTTCGTAGGCAGCAACCCTCCCCTTTCATCAGGGCTGTCATATACCTGTATGGGGAGCCTGAGATAACGAGGGTGGCTTCTTGTACAGTCCCGTCTGAGCACCCTTGGAAGTTGAAAGATGGGCTGCATGGGGCAATGGATAGGCACAAGTGCCAGGGTGCAGACACTGTGGGCTGGAATCAAATTAGCAAGGGTACAGCTGCCAGTACACCATGGATGGGCCAAGTTCAGTTAACAGTGAAGTCGAGTTCAGAGCGCAGTCTAGTAACATCTCAGGTAAAAGGCACCAAGTTGTAGGCAAGATCAGAGTCAGAGAGGCAAGCGTCGGCAATGTGTGGGCATCAAGGTATGAATTCAATGGGCAACAGCGTGGTCAGTATTCCAGGCCAAGGTCAATAATGGAAATAAACAACAAATATAAGAATACAAGCAGGACAGGTGGAATCTGGAATCAAAAATTAGCGTCAGGACCTAAAGAACCTGCAACCTCTGCTGTGTCTGGCAGTACCTCTTCTTGCTAAGTCAGTTGAGATGTTGCACAGCTCCCTGGACAATCCCATGAACAATCATTCCTTGAACCTTGTTTCTTGTGAACTTCCAATTTAAGCCATGCCTTTGCACTTCCTGTTTGCCAGATTATTGTGCGCTCTCCAGCCAATATCTAGCTCTTCGCTACCACTTGTTACTGACCTTTGGCTGTTCCTTGACTATGCTCTCGCTTGATCCCAACCTGCAACCACTTGTTACCAACCTTTGGCCTGTTTGCCAACTAAGCTTCTCCTTGATCCCTTGATCCCCTCTCTATCTGCTAGTGGACCCTGGCTTGCTCACCTCCTGGTGGGGCGATCCTGAGGGCCATGACCTAGTACTAATATGCAGCAAAACCCACCTCCACCATAAGGAGCTCTGGTGAATACAGGCTAGTGCTTAGACCCTGCACCTCAAGTCGGCTCATGTCATCTGCCATGGTGACCTGTTTTTAAATTTATCCTGCTGGTTGGTGGGAGCCTCTCTACTGGTATAGCTACTGGCCTCCGAGCCTGACCCCTGACTGTGACCATGAGTATCAGGATCAGAAACACAGGAGCCAAACCAAAGACTATTCAGCAAGGAGTCTGTGCAGAGTTAAAGTTTAAATAGCCCGATTGCCAGCAGTGGATGTGTGTGCATGTCCTCACATGCAAATGCTCATACCTGTGTGCAATGATGCATGGGCAGCTACACTTCTGTGTACATGCGTTTGTGCATGTGCATTAGCCTGATGGCTGGCACGATGTTCACGACAAGGGCTCAACACTTACTTTGAAGGATTCAGAGAACCAGTCTTCATAGATCTATATTAAAACCAGTTTTGAATGTTGCTATCCTTGAAACGCGTTGCCTATACAACTTGTTTACCAAGTATATTAATCTTGGTCTCTTTTATCTGGGTTTGGTCTGGCTTTCCTTTCTGTATTTCTATGGTTTAGTCTTAGGAACCAGGGCTACGTTGGCACCAGAAAAGTCTGTAGGTGGCCCCCAGACTCACTGCCTGCAAAGGAAGAGACTCACACGGAGACTGGTTGATGCAGCAATTTATATGTATGTAGTATTGTAGAGAAAAGCAAATTCTGCAGACATGGCCACACCAAACTGGAACACGTACAATAAACCAGGCAAGGGGTGCCGGTGCATACTGTAGACACCTGACAGCATCTGACGAGGAAGGCAGCTGGAAGGCAGACCGGCAATGGGGCCCCTGGTTCAGGAAGGCTACTACTTGAGACACAGTGACAGTCCCTGCTCTGTCCCTTCTCCACAGGAACCTGACTCTATGCTAATCTGGCTGTCCCTAACCAGCAGGAGACCTGTCCCTGACCTACCCACTACACAGAATGCACTGCCCTCATCAAAGATGGCTGCCAGGTCAGACAGGACAGCAGCGTCAAATCAGACAGCTGCTCCCCTGATGACTCCTTTGGCGGATCCTGTGTCCTCCACCCTCTCTGCACGGCATCCCCCAAACAGCGCCACCCTTGCAGGGAGGCTAAATTACAGCTGCCTACAAATGAATTCTGAGAAGAGAGGGAGAATTTTTGGTTATGGTGTTGGGTAGTATATGAAGGAGTTAGGGAAATTGGAGATCCCAAAATTACCCCCATCTGTTATCATCTTGCATCAAAAAGCTTTACATATTGAGCTCCAACCTCTTACAGCTGTGTTGATGCCTGCAGTTGTGGAGAAAGAGAGCTGAATTATCTGCTCCGTATTTAACGATTACATATTTGGATCCGGCGTCACATAGTCGTATCCAATAAAAATGTCCGCTTTATTATCTGAGGTTGTAATTTCTTCAAAATAAGTTTTCTGCATTTGTATCAATTTCATGTTTAGTTTGCAAAATATCAATTTCATACCGTAAACAACACTTCAAGCTAATTATTTTGGTTTTTCACAGCACTATCAATTCTGAGTCGTAATAGCTGTAACCCCATGTAGTCATACAATCTGCTGGCCCAGATGTTTCCAAAATCGCGCTCTGTAAAGGGCGAACTTATAAAGGGCTTTGCTTTTTATAAAACTGTCACAGATAACCTGTTATGGGACTGGGTGGTACATTTTGAAACCCACGCAGTACAGAGTGATATATGTTTGTTTTTGTTTATTTTAACCCTTAGCAGCCTCCATAAAGCCCAACTTTATTCAGTTTAAATCTACTAAATACAGTCCAGGTGTGGCAAAATAAAAAGGTCTGCAAAGGTCTTCTGAAAATATGTCGACGAGAAAAAACCCTTAAGCCTCGTACACACGATCGGACTTTCCGACAACAAAACCATGGAACTTTGTCCGAAGGGCGTTGGCTCAAACTTGTCTTGCATACACACGGTCACGGTCAAATGTTGGCCAACAATTACGAACGTAGTGACGTACTACGTGGTTTTTCAGCTCTTTAGCGCCACCCTTCAGGCTCCTTCTGCTAATTTCGTGTTAGTAGAAGTTTGGTGAGTGTTGATTCGCGCTTTTCTTTTTGCGTTTTTCATTTATCGCTTTTCATTTCGTGCTTTTCAGTTCGTTTCTGAACGGCCGTTCATCAACCAGCCATGTTGCGGAATTGGAGGAGATAACGTGTTATTTATTATTGGCCTTGGAGTTATTGCTTTGACATTATTTGTTTGGTCGAATAATGATTTGATTTGTTATATTTTCTATATTTTTGGATGCATAGAATACACTTTTTGGTTATTTCCTATTGGCAGATAGCATGTCTAATTTTTTTTTTGTCTTCTGAAAATATGTCGATGAGAAAAAACCCTTAAGCCTCGTACACACGATCGGACTTTCCGACAACAAAACCGTGGAATTTTGTCCGAAGGGCGATGGCTCAAAATTTTCTTGCATACACACGGTCACGGCCAAATGTTGGCCAACAATTACGTACGTAGTGACGAACTACATGGTTTTTCAGCTTTTTAGCACCACCCTTTGGGCTCCTTCTGCTGATTTCGTGTTAGTTAGTATTGGTCTTGGAGTTATTGCTTTGACATTATTTGTTTGGTTGAATAATGATTTGATTTGTTATATTTTCTATATTTTTTTATGCATAGAATGAACTTTTTGGTTATTTTCTATTGGCAAATAGCATGTCTAATTTAAAAAAAAAAATTTTTTTTAATGCACAATAAAAAAAATAGTGGAGAATAATACTTGGCTGTGTGTTTTACTTCAAATGACAGTTTGGGAGTCGGCAGTTACATTAAAAAAAAATACAATGTAAAATTGACAAGGGACACCAAGTTGTATCTTTGATCTTAAAAACTACGGGATAATGGTGTTGTGGTAACTTGCCCAAATAAAAAAAGCATAATAATATTATTCTTGATATCACTAGAAAAAAAAAAGCCTTTGAAAATGTGTTTGCAATAACTCCATCAGTATCACCAGCAAAGCAGCTTCATTATTATCCCATTAAGGAAGAAGAGAATTGTGCGCTGCATTTCCACATTTCATCATTTGCCGCGTCACGAATGTTAATTCTCCATTACGAACGCCAGTTTACAAGACCGACCGCTTCTGCTTCCGAGCATGCGTGTTTGTACTTAGGACTTTTGTCCGATGGACTTGTGTACACACAATCGGAAAGTCGGACAACACACATTTGTTGGTGGAAAATTTGAGGATATGCTAGCCAACATTTGTTAGTGGAAAGTCTGACAACAATTGTCCGATGGAGCGTACACACGGTCGGACTTACCGCCAGCAACCTCACATCCAACATTTCCCATTGGAAAATGTGATTGTGTGTACACGGCATAATTCTTTGCACAAAAGCAGTGGTCTTTCTGTAGAGTTCCGACATGCCCACTACCCAAATGCTCCTCTCTACGTTTCACACCAACCACTGCACTGACAGGATGGCAGCAACAAACATTCCAAGGACCAGCTTAAAAAATTATGATGCAAAAAAAAAAAAAGAGGGGGAGCTACTCAATTTCTAAGAGACCAAAATCTTTTTTTTCGAGTTATTCAATATAAGATAAGACCATCTGCTCCCACCTTACGTGTTTCACTCCATCCAGAGCTTAGTCATGGTGTCATCTCTGAGCCCTCTATGACTAAGCTCCGTATGGAGTGAAATGCAAAAGAGGAGAGCAGGTGGATTTATTTTGTATCAGATAACTTGAAAAGAACTATTTTGGACTCTTATGCCGCATTCACACGACCGGACTTTCCGGCAGAAAAGGTCAGACGGAACGAATCCGTCGGACATTCTGATCGTGTGTGGGCTTCATCGGACCTTCTCTTTCGAAAAATCTGACGGACCTTAGAAATAGAACACGTTTCGAAATCTTTCTCAAGGACTCGATTCCTATTGAAAAAAACATTTGTCTGTATGCGAGTCCGAGGAACTGAAAACAACACAAGGGCAGCCTTCGGCTACTGGCTATTGAACTTCCTTTTCTAGTCCGGTTGTACGTCATCACGTTCAAAATGATCGGACTTTGCTGGGATCGTGTGTAGGCAAGTCCGTTTCATCGGAACTCCGTTGAAAAGTCCTTTGGAGTTCAGTCCAACGAGAAGTCCGCTTGTGTGTACTCATTAGAAGTTGAACGGCTCCACTTCTATTCTTTGCATCATGCACAACTACAGCTCTCCCATCAATAGATCATGTGGGTTTCCTATTTGCAGATCTCTAGTTCTGGGGTTAGAATCCAGATATCTACAGAGAAACCATTGCTTCCACGCAGAGAACAGAGGACCCTTTCTGCAGCATGCTGGCAGGCAACAGGCTTTTCTGCTTAGATTATGTCTGCTTTCTAAAGAAAACAAACTTTAAGACTTCAAAACGAGAAGGATTCGATACTACACTACAGATGCACCTACCACCAGTAGTGTATTTAGGTTTTGTGCTGCCCTAGGCCTGACTAAACTCGTGCACCCCCTAATTTAAATATGACCCACCCCTTCCTGTCAAGGCCACACCCCTTGCTGTTTAAGACCCGTCCTGAAATTTTTGAGTAGGGACACTAGTTCTGAGGGCCTGGGGGGGGGGACAAAGGATTCCCTTAATTTGCATAGATTTCCTCTCACTTCCTGTTTGGCTATGGGGCAGGAAGTGAAGAGAAATCTCTGCAATGGGACAGGGTTGGTAAAAAATAAACTGACAGGGGTTATAACCCTCCCTTACTCTATCCAAAATGAAAAAAAAAGTGTTGCCTATAGTTCTACTCTACTTTAAGCACAAATTTCTGATAATTATATGGAGAGGACTAAGTAGATATAACCATGCCAATGGTGCAGTAGAAAACATATAGCACAGTAAGGAAGGTTTGTGGTCCAGGATGATAGGACAGTCAAAATTAGAAGCAGCACCCCCCCCCACCACCACCACCACCACTGCCACAATTGCGAAAATGCCAGCCGCCCGCATACCGGAAGCAGTGTGGCTGCTTTATGGGGGCGCTAGACTAATTTGCCTCTCAGCCCAGTCCGCCCCATAACACTGGCGCTACACTAACAGTGTAGCACAAGCCGGCGGGGACTCTTTCCATGCTGCACCCCCTGCAAAGTGCTGCCCTAGGCCTGGGCCTTGTTGGCCTAGGCCAGGATACAGCGTTGCCTACCACACAAGCTCAGCCTTGGGTGCTGACTCACCAAATGGTTTGTTCTCCAGATCAGATGCAGTAGCATAAGAGAAGAGCAGCTGCAATCCAGGATAAAAGCCACCATCAATCTAAAGTGCCTTGCATCAAACTTGCGGCTGCTTCTGCTTTACCTTATTACCTACCTGGCCATCTCTGGCCCAAATCTATCACCCATAAAGGTCTGGCCCCTCCTAAAATGTTAGTAGCCCAATCCTTTAAAGCGTTGACACTAAGGGGGACATTTACTAAAACTTGCACATTCAGAATCTGTTGCAGCTATGCATGATAACCAATAAGCTTCTAACTTCAGCCTAGTACGCACAGGCCGAATGTTGGGCGACATTGGCAAGTTCAATAAAAACCGGCCGACGTTCAGACCGTGTGCGTGTGGCAGCCGGTCCGACAGAAGCCGGTCATTTGGCCAGCTTCTGTCGGACGAGCATACTGGAAAACTAGCAGCCAACTGGCTCTCGATCTGTGCTCTCAGTCAATGGAAAATTTTTGGAAATCTTCTCCTCCATAGCAGGTCATTCTATATATTTGAATTTGTCTTTTATTTGCCCTTATCTCCCCGATCGCTCTCCCTTATTTTGTGCAGCGTGGTCAAAAGCTTTAAACTGGAGCTCTTCCAGAATTTTGTTCTCTCAAATATTCTCTCCTATTGACTTCATCATGACAATGGAGCGTATGTTTCATACTCTTTGTGATTCAATGCCGCACTTCTACGCTAAATGGGATAATTGAGCTTCTAACCGTATTTTGTTTTATGTCTGACTTAGAAATATTCTCTCATGTCTCCACTCTTGGCTATTACGTACTTAAGAAGTTATTCTGTATAGCAATGGTTTCTGTTCTAGACTCCATCCTTGACCCACAGGTATTTCCATGTATAACATTTCCTTGATGTTTCTTTGCTAATGGTTTTCTTTATTTTTCTTACAATGTGTATTGTATCCCTACACAAACATCTTCATCTTTTTTTTATATTCCCTGTATCTGTAATGCTCTCTAATAAACCCTTCCCTCTTGACTCTCCTCTTGAGCTAACCTTCCTTTGACTTCCCCTTCTTTCGACCATAGGTGAACCCCGGGAACCCTCGGATCCACCGCCCCGCCTACCCACCACCTTCGCTCCCCTTCCCAGCTCTCTTTAACCCCTCCCTGTATCATATATAAACTTGGAAGTCTTATCTCTCTCAATATTCTGCTACCCCCAAACCAATTAAGGTCAAACTACCAGGCCAACTACATTTTTTGTTCAATACATATCTTTTCCCTGATAATATCCACTCTAGCTGACCTTCACTATACAACGTGTTATTTTTATTTGCCAGTCTGTCCGATAGCTCACCAATTCTGGACTGCCATATTCCAAATCATTTACACCTGTTGCCCCAGATCCCCAATTCGTCCTACTTAACGCACATCCACCGGGTTTCACTTCAGTTTAATTTAAACCATTTCTACAGATAACTATAGCTGCAATACAAATCATGGAGAAGTCCTGGAAGGCCCCCACTTTTAATATAGGGGAAACCAAACACAGGATTACCCAAGACATGGTTCCTGATAAAACCGAGGCAGTCTTGCAAGATTAAGTACCAAAATATACTAATCTTTGGCAGCCTTGGCTAACCCACTATCTCCCTTCACATTTTGATGCCTTCTTGTGGCTTTCATCTTGACTCTCTTCTTGAGCTAACCTTCCTTTGACTTCCCCTTTTTTGATCACAGGTGATGCCCAGGAACTCCCTCACTCTTACCCACCACCTCACCCTCCCCTTCTCAGCTCTCCCTTTAACTCCTTCCTTTATCATGTATACACTTGGAAGCCTTATCTCTTTCAATCTTCTGCTACCCATGAGTCGATTATGGTTGAGCTACCAGGCCAACCACATTTTTATATAATGCATATCTTTTCCCTGATAATATCCATTCTAGCTAGTTGACCTTCACCATACAATTTGTCAGCTTTATCTGCCATCTGTCCGATAGCTCACCAATTCCTTGGCTGCCATATTCCAAATAATTTCCACCTGTTACCCCAGATCCCCAACTCTCCCTACTCAACTCACATCACCAGATCTCACTTCAGGTCAGTTTAAACAGTTTCTACAGGTAACCACAGACTTCTTTGACCACAGGTGACACCCAGGACCTCCCCCGCTCTTACCCACCACCTTCCCTCCCCAGCTCTCCCTTAAATCCTCCCTTTATCATGTATACACTTGAAAGCCTTATCCCTCTCAATCTTCTGCTACCTCTGAGCTGATTAAGGTAGAGCTACCAGGCCAACTACATTTTTATATGATGCATATCTTTTCCCTAACAATACCTACTCTAGCTAGTTGACCTTCACCAAACAACTTGTCAATTTTATCTGTCGTGTGTTGTCTTGATCATTGTTTCTTTTCCTCTTGTTGGCATTAAACATGAACCATTTCCTATTTGATCGTCACCTTCTTTCTGTATTCCATGTGCCTTTGTATCTTTGAAACTAATAAACATATTGAACAAGAAAAAAGGCATCATCAACATTTATTGCAAGGGTACTGAATTCCAATTCATGAAGGTCTAGTCAGTAAAATATTATTCATGTAGAGGTCCAAATCTCATTTTTGTTTTATGACTTGGATCCTTCACATCACAGCCTCAACCCCCCCCCCCCCTTCAAATCACAGCTCCCCCTTTGCCTTACAGTTACACCCTTTACATCAGTGTCCTTAGCACCCCCCTTACACCACAATCTCCTTCACATCACAGTCCCCTTCTCAACAAAGTCCCCCTAGCAATCACACACACCCCCCAAATCACAGCCCCCTGCAATAACAGACCCCATCACTTCACCCCCCGGAATCAAAAGTTCCCCTTTACATCACAGCCCCCCTTAAAATCACACCCCCCCTCACATTACAGCTCCCCATGTCACAACCCCCTTACATTTCCTCTGGGTACTCCGGTTTCCTCCCACACTCCAAAGACATGCTGGTAGGTTATTTGGATCCCGTCTAAATTGGCCCTAGTATGTGTATGTATGAATGTGAGTTAGGGACCTTAGATTGTAAGCTCTTTGAGGGTAGGGACTGATGTGAATGAATAATATATATATGTAAAGCTCTGCGTAAATCGACTGTGCTATATAAGTACCTGAAATAATAATAAGAATAAAAATTACAGCTCCCCCTCACATCACAGCCCCGCCCCTCAAATTACAGCCCACCTTGTAATCACAAACCCTCCCGCCCCTTATATTACAGCCCCCCTTTACACCAGTGTCCTCTGTCCCCTCCTCCTCTTCACTCTTCCTTCCTCACATCACAACCCCCTTGAAATATAAAGTCCCCCCTTAAAATCACAACCTCCTTCCTCACATCACAGCTCCCTACATCACAATCCCCCTTACATCACAGCCCCCCCTTGCAATCACAAACCTGCCCTTTACATCAGTGTCCTCTGTCCCCTCCTTCACACCACAACCCTTTTTCACATCACAGCTCCCTTTTACATTACAGTTCCACCCTTTACATCAGTGTTCTTAGTTACCCCTCCCTTAAACCACAGTCTCCTTCACATCACAGCCCCATTGCAATCATGGACCCATCCCTCATATTACAACTCTTCCTTCCTCACATCACAGCCCCCTTGGAATCTAAAGTCCCCCTTACATCACAGATCCCCTTAAAATCACAACTCATCTTCAAGCATCACAGCTCCCCCTCACATCACAGCCCCCCCCCCCACATCACAGCCCCCCCCACATCACAGCCCCCCTTGCAATCACAACTGTCCCCCTTTACATCAGTGTCCTCTGTCCCCTTCTTCACAACTGTCAGGGCTGGGCTCAGCCCTTCCTTCTCTGAGCTGGCAGTTTAGCTGTGGGCTAATTGCCTGCTCCTATCTCTCCACAGTTACTCAGCTGTTGATGATATCCTGCTCGTCAGTCCTGCCTACTTAAGCCGTTCAGCCCAGAGGATCTCTGCCTTCGCTTTAGTCAACATCACAGAGAGGCTCTCCTGCATTCCTGTTAAAAGACTTGCTTGGCTGACATCCCTTCTGGCTCCTGGATCCTGCTTGCTGTTTTCCTATGCTCATCTCCGGCTCCCTGACATTTGGCTTGTCTGACTATCCATTCCGATTCCTGAACTCTGGCTATGTTTTGACTACATTTGTTCTATTTACTTTTATTATTAAACAAGTGTGATTTAACTGTAAAAAAAATAGAACAAATGTAGTCAAAACATAGCCAGAGCTCAGGAACCGGAACGAATAGTCAGACAAGCCAAACGTCAGGGAGCCGGAGATGAGCGTAGGAAAACAGCAAGCAGGATCTGGAGCCAGAAGGGATGTCAGCCAAGCAAGTCTTTTAACAGGAATGCAGGAGAGGGTCTCTGTGATGTTGACCAAGGTGAAGGCAGAGATCCTCTGAACTGGACAGCTTAAGTAGGCAGGACTGGCGAGCAGGATATCATCAACAGCTGAGTAACTGTGGGGAGATAGGAGCTGGCAATTAGCCGACAGCTGAGCGGCCAGTTCAGAGAAGGAAAGGCTGAGCCCAGCCCTGAGAACATCACAACCTCCCCATATCACAGCCCCCTTGCAATCACAAGTCCCCTCTTACATCACAGTCCCCCCCTTAAATCACATCACAGTGGTGACAGGCAGGCGAGTACACACAGAAGGGGAGTCCACCCAGGCTGATAAGTAGGGATGAGCTTCGTGTTCGAGTCGAACCCATGTTCGACTCGAACATCGGCTGTTCGATCGTTCGCCGAATTGCGAACGTTATGGGCCGTTCGCGCTAAATTCGTGTGGCGCGTCACGGCCCATAATTCACTGCGGCATCGCAGTGCATTGCTGGCTGATGATTGGCCAAGCATGCACTATGACCCGCATGCTTGGCCAATCACAGCGCCGTCAGTAGAGAGAGCTGTAATTGGCCAAAGCCAGGGTGGCTTTGGCCAATTATGGCTCAGGGGATTTAGTACACACCCCACACTATATAAGGCCGCCTGCACGGCGGCCCTGTGTAGTGTGTGTTCCGGTGTGCTGAGAGATAGAGAGAGAGAGAGACAGTGTCATTTGATTTGAGTTAGATAGATTAGGCAGAACAGTCAGTCAGTTAGCTGCACTTACAGTGTATTGTGTATATATATGCATCCCAGGTGTTGCATATATATATATACACTGTATTCAGTTTAGCTAGATCCGTTCCTGTTATCTTCTATCTAGACTATTTACATTTAATGCAGTGCGTCCTGCTCACAGTGTTCAGCTAGATCCGTTCCTGCTATTTACATTTAGTGCAGTGCGTCCTGCTCACAGTGTTCAGCTAGATCCGTTCCTGTTATCTTCTAGACTATTTACATTTAGTGCAGTGCGTCCTGCTCACAGTGTTCAGCTAGATCCGTTCCTGCAATTTACATTTAGTGCAGTGCGTCCTGCTCACAGTGTTCAGCTAGATCCGTTCCTGCTATTTACATTTAGTGCAGTGCGTCCTGCTCACAGTGTTCAGCTAGATCCGTTCCTGCTATTTACATTTAGTGCAGTGCGTCCTGCTCACAGTGTTCAGCTAGATCCGTTCCTGTTATCTTCTAGACTATTTACATTTAGTGCAGTGCGTCCTGCTCACAGTGTTCAGCTAGATCCGTTCCTGCAATTTACATTTAGTGCAGTGCGTCCTGCTCACAGTGTTCAGCTAGATCCGTTCCTGCTATTTACATTTAGTGCAGTGCGTCCTGCTCACAGTGTTCAGCTAGATCCGTTCCTGCTATTTACATTTAGTGCAGTGCGTCCTGCTCACAGTGTTCAGCTAGATCCGTTCCTGCTATTTACATTTAGTGCAGTGCGTCCTGCTCACAGTGTTCAGCTAGATCCGTTCCTGCTATTTACATTTAGTGCAGTGCGTCCTGCTCACAGTGTTCAGCTAGATCCGTTCCTGTTAAATTCCTACTGACCGGCAGGCTTGTCTGGTTACAGTATATAAAGCTACCTGAAGAAAATTACAGGTGTTCTATTTGATCCTATTAGTACCACGGTCAGGCAGCTAGACTATTTACATTTAGTACAGTGCGTCCTGCTCACAGTGTTCAGCTAGATCCGTTCCTGTTATCTTCCTACTGACAGGCAGGCTTGTCTGGTTACAGTATATAAAGCTACCTGAAGAAAATTACAGGTGTTCTATTTGATCCTATTAGTACCACGGTCAGGCAGCTAGACTATTTACATTTAGTACAGTGCGTCCTGCTCACAGTGTACAGCTAGATCCGTTCCTGTTATCTTCCTACTGACAGGCAGGCTTGTCTGGTTACAGTATATAAAGCTACCTGAAGAAAATTACAGGTGTTCTATTTGATCCTATTAGTACCACGGTCAGGCAGCTAGACTATTTACATTTAGTACAGTGCGTCCTGCTCACAGTGTTCAGCTAGATCCGTTCCTGTTATCTTCCTACTGACAGGCAGGCTTGTCTGGTTACAGTATATAAAGCTACTTGAAGAAAATTACAGGTGTTCTATCCCAGCTTAGTGCAGCTACAGGCCATTAGTATGTCTGGAAGGCCAAGAAGGAGAGGCAGACAGTCACAAGCCAATAAGAGAGGGCAAGCAGGCTCTGTGTCTAGTGCTGGTCGTGGAGACGGTGCATCCTCATCAGCACGTGGCCATGGGACACGCTTGGCCTTTTTTTCGGCAGCTGGCCATGTTGAGCCGCAACATGCGGAAGACTTGGTCGAGTGGATGACCAAGCCGTCCTCATCCTCCTCATCCTCTCTCACCCATGCCCAGGGTGCTTTGTCTGGCAAAGCAGCGGCCTCTTCCCTCAGCTCAATGTCATCAGTGACTCCTTCCCTAGCTCCACCATGTCCTCATGAGGATTCCCTCGAACTGTTTGACCACAGTGTTGGGTACATGCTCCAGGAGGATGCCCAGCGTTTGGAAGGCTCTGATGACGATACTGAGCTCGATGAAGGCAGTAACATGAGCGCGGACAGAGGGGGTGCCCAAGAAGGACAGCAATCTGGCAGTCATGCTCCCCCTGCTGCAGCATACTGCCAGGTTTGCTCCAGTGATGAGGAGGGAGGGGATGATGAGGTCACTGACTCAACGTGGGTGCCTGATAGGCACCGCCTGTATACTGCTGTTCAGAGTATATAGGGCCTGGTGGCCCCACACCTTTCCTTATTTTAATTTGGGTGCGGGGTTCCCCTTAATATCCATACAAGACCCAAAGGGCCTGGTAATGGACTGGGGGGGTACCCATGCCGTTTGTCTCACTGATTTTCATCCATATTGCCATGACCCGACATGACATTAAACCCGCAAGCAGTTTTAAATGAGATTTTTTCCTTTAAAAATGACATTTGGTGCAGGGACTGTTCTAAACATGGGAAACACGCGTCACTTTACAGGCATACTATAGACACCCCCCAGGTACGATATTTAAAGGAATATTTCACTTTTTTTTTTTTACTTTAAGCATCATTAAAATCACTGCTCCCGAAAAAACGGCCGTTTTTAAAAGTTTTTTTTGCATTGATACATGTCCCCTGGGGTAGGACCCGGGTCCCCAAACCCTTTTTAGGACAATACCATGCAAATTAGCCTTTAAAATGAGCACTTTTGATTTCGAACGTTCGAGTCCCATAGACGTCAATGGGGTTCTAACGTTCGTGCGAACTTTCGGTCCGTTCGCGGGTTCTGGTGCGAACCGAACCGGGGGGTGTTCGGCTCATCCCTACTGATAAGTAGAGCGGCCACTGTCTGAGCCCCAGTCTTCCATTTAGTAATGCCTGGTTTATTGGATGGTATGGTGCAAGGCAGACCACTTGAACTTCACATGTTAACACAGTTCACTCATAATAAACTCATAACAAGTGAAATACGTTTAGGTAGTCTATCTTACAATATTTTTTTTTTTACACATGGATATTTTTGTTATAACTAGCATAAATTGATTTAGGATGGGGAAAAGGGCTGATGTAAATAATGGCAAACGTAATTAACCCTAACCCTAGCAAAAAACCCCTATTTTACGTATTTACCATTTTTCTCAACTGAACAAAAAAACAATTGAGATGATCATTCTTGTACAAGGTAAAGTAGATTTCTAGACTCGAAAATTCACCATCTAATGTACAAAATTGATGTGGTTACAGCAAAGCTCTAATTTTATCTTTTCTGCTACCTGGAAACCTGGAGCTTTGGAAATTGTAAATGCTTCATACTATAATTGCTGGAGTGCAGGGTCAGGCTGGCAAGCATGGAGACTAAAAACCTCAGCTTGCTCCTTTGTCCTTGTAAAGAAAATGGATAGGCTTTTTAAAAGGATCTTTCACTAAAAAGCAAGATCCTCCTATTTATTTAAAACCCCTACCCCATGCCAAAATGCTGCATTAATGTCACAGTCAGGGGTCAGGCTCGGAGACCAGTAGCTTTAACAGTAGAGGGGCTCTCACCAAGCAGCAGGATAAGTATACAAGCAGGTCACCCGGGTTGATGACATGGGCTCACCCGAGGTGCAGGGTCTAAGAACTAACCAGAGCTGGGGACAAGTAGTGAACATAGCAGGTAGGGATCAAGCAGAAGTGTAGTCAGTAAACAAGCCAAAGGTCGGTAACAAGTGGTTGCAGGCTGGGATCAAGCGGAAGGGTAGTCAAGGAACAAGCCAAAGATTGGTAACAAGTGGTTGGATGACACAGACTCACCTGAAGTGCGGGGTCTTGCTGCGTGTTAGTACCAGATTGTGGTCCTCACCTCACCAGGAGGTGAGCAAGCTGGGGACCAGTAGCAGATATAGCAGGTTGGGATTAGGGATGAGCTTCGAGTTCGAGTCGAACCCATGTTCGATTGTTCGTCGAATTGCGAACGTTATGGCCCATTCGCAACAAATTTGAGTGGCGCGTCACGGCCCATAATTCACTGCGGCATCGCAGTGCATTGCTGGCTGATGATTGGCCAAGTATGCACTATGACCCGCATGCTTGGCCAATCACAGTGCCGTCTGTACACAGAGCCGTAATTGGCCAAAGCCAGGGTGGCTTTGGCCAATTACGGCTCAGGGGGTTTAGTACATGCCCCACACTATATAAGGCCGCCTGCATGGCGGCCTTGTGTAGTGTGTTGCGGCGGCGGACAGAGATAGACAGAGAGACAGTGTCATTTGGTAGGCAGGCGAGTCAGTTAGCTGCACTTACAGTGTATTGTGTATATATATGCATCCTAGGTGTTGTATATACAGTCAGGTCCATAAATATTGGGACATCGACACAATTCTAATCTTTTTGGCTCTATACACCACCACAATGGATTTGAAATGAAACGAACAAGATGTGCTTTAACTGCAGACTTTCAGCATTAATTTGAGGGTATTTACATCCAAATCAGGTGAACGGTGTAGGAATTACAACAGTTTGTATATCTGCCTCCCACTTTTTAAGGGACCAAAAGTAATGGGACAGATTAACAATCATCCGTCAAACTTTCACTTTTTAGTACTTGGTTGCAAATCGTTTGCAGTCAATTCACACAGTTGTTTTCCATGTTTTTTTTGTTAATGTCAGATCCCTTCAAGACTGCCTATGCTGATGCTGAGTGACTATCCTGTTATGCTGAGTGACAATCCTCTTCCTCCTCAATTTTCATGCTGATAGCTTGTAAGAACATTTTTGGTTCTGGGCGCCGCCACCAGTGGCTAAGGCTCAATTGTTCTGCCCCTGTTTAACAGGGGCGTGTAATTACAATTTTTGATGCAATACTTTGCAGCAGGGCTCGTTCCTGCGCTCCAGCTAGAGTATCTGTGAGGGGTGGCAGTGTTGTGGCACCAGCACCAGTGCCCAAGGCCCAATTTTTCAGCCCCTGTTTAACAGGGACTAGGGATGAGCTTCGTGTTCGAGTCGAACCCATGTTCGACTCGAACATCGGCTGTTCGATCGTTCGTCGAATTGCGAACGATATGGGCCGTTCGCGCCAAATTCGTGTGGCGCGTCACGGCCCATAATTCACTGTGGCATCGCAGTGCATTGCTTGCTGATGATTGGCCAAGCATGCACTATGACCCGCATGCTTGGCCAATCACAGCGCCGCCTAAACAGAGAGCCATAATTGGCCAAAGCCAAGGAGGCTTTGGACAATTATGGCTCAGGGGATTTAGTACACGCCCCACACTATATAAGGCCGCCTGCACGGCGGCCCTGTGCAGTGTGTTCCGGTGTGCTGAGAAATAGAGAAAGAGAGAGACAGTGTCATTTCATTTGAGTTAGCTAGATTAAGCAGGACAGTCAGTCAGTTAGCTGCACTTAAAGTGTATTGTCTATATATATGCATCCCAGGTGTTGCATATATATATATATATATATATATACACTGTATTCAGTTTAGCTAGATCCGTTCCTGTTATCTTCTAGACTATTTACATTTAGTGCAGTGCGTCCTGCTCACAGTGTTCAGCTAGATCCGTTCCTGTTATCTTCTTACTGACAGGCAGGCTTGTCTTGTTACAGTATTTTGAAGAAAATTACTGGTGTTCTTTTGATCCTATTAGTGCCACAGTCAGGCAGCTAGACTATTTACATTTAGTGCAGTGCGTCCTGCTCACAGTGTTCAGCTAGATTCGTTCCTGTTCTCTTCTTACTGACAGGCAGGCTTGTCTTGTTACAGTATATAAAGCTACCTGAAGAAAATTGCTTGTGTTCTTTTGATCCTATTAGTACCACAGTCAGGCAGCTAGACTATTTACAGTTAGTGCAGTGCGTCCTGCTCACAGTGTTCTGCTAAACCTACAAGTTAGTGGGGTGCGTCCTGCTCACAGTGTTCTGCTAAACCTACAAGTTAGTGGGGTGCGTCCTGCTCACAGTGTTCAGCTAAACCTACAAGTTAGTGTGGTGCGTCCACCTCACAGTGTTCAGCTAAACCTACAAGTTAGTGTGGTGCGTCCACCTCACAGTGTTCAGCTAAACCTACAAGTTAGTGGGGTGCGTCCACCTCACAGTGTTCAGCTAAAGCTACCTGTAGAAGGTTGGTGGTGTTCTCATACTACAGGCAGGCAGTTGATTTTGCTAGCTGCAGTATCAGTACATATATATATATATATATATATATATATATATATATAATATATATATATATATATATATATATATATATATATATATATATATATATATATATATATATATATATATATATATATCCCAGCTTAGTGCAGCTACAGGCCATTAGTATGTCTGGAAGGCCAAGAAGGAGAGGCAGACAGTCACAAGCCAATAAGAGAGGGCAAGCAGGCTCTGTGTCTAGTGCTGGTCGTGGAGACGGTGCATCCTCATCAGCACGTGGCCATGGGACACGCTTGGCCTTTTTTTCGGCAGCTGGCCATGTTGAGCCGCAACATGCGGAAGACTTGGTCGAGTGGATGACCAAGCCGTCCTCATCCTCCTCATCCTCTCTCACCCATGCCCAGGGTACTTTGTCTGGCAAAGCAGCGGCCTCTTCCCTCGGCTCAATGTCATCAGTGACTCCTTCCCTAGCCCCACCATGTCCTCCTGAGGAGTCCCTCGAACTGTTTGACCACAGTGTTGGGTACATGCTCCAGGAGGATGCCCAGCGTTTGGAAGGCTCTGATGATGATACTGAGCTCGATGAAGGCAGTAACATGAGCACGGACAGAGGGGGTGCCCAAGAAGGACAGCAATCTGGCAGTCATGCTCCCCCTGCTGCAGCATACTGCCAGGTTTGCTCCAGTGATGAGGAGGGAGGGGATGATGAGGTCACTGACTCAACGTGGGTGCCTGATAGGAGAGAGGAGGAGGAGGCGGCACATCACCAACGAGGCAGGATGCCCTCCAGGGGCCAGCCTAAGGGCAGCACATTGACTGCATCACACCCCAAAGCTCCACATGTGCAGGGCGCTGCAGTCTCTGCGCGTTATTCAAAAAGTTCTTTGGTGTGGGCCTTTTTTGAGACGAGTGCATCAGATCGCACCGCTGCTATTTGCAACATATGTCTCAAGCGTATCTCGCGTGGCCAAAACATCTCCCGCTTGGGTACCACATGCTTGACCAGACATATGTTGACCTGCCATGCAGTTCGTTGGCAAGCGTATCTAAAAGACCCACACCAAAGAACAAAGAGGACCTCTCCTTGCTCCTCATCAGCTGAGATTTCCAACCCCACTAGACCTTCAGTCCTCTCTGAGACCTGCACTGAGAGGAATGAAGGTGTAGAATTAGGTGTGTCACAGCCAAGTACTTGTGGGCAATCTGATTTTGGTACACCGACGTCAGATTGTACCAGGCAAATTTCCCTGCCCCAGCTGCTGCACCGCCGAAAGAAGTTTGCTCCCAGCCATCCACATGCCCAGCGGTTGAATGCTAGCTTGGCAAAATTACTAGCACTTCAATTGCTGCCTTTTCAGTTGGTAGACTCTGCCCCCTTCTGTGAGTTTGTGGAATGTGCGGTTCCTCAGTGGCAGGTACCCAAACGCCACTTTTTCTCACGGAAGGCGATTCCGGCTCTCTACCAGCATGTGGAAGGCAATGTCCATGCCTCGCTGGACAGGGCGGTCAGCGGTAAGGTGCATATTACCGCTGACTCATGGTCCAGCAGGCATGGACAGGGACGTTACCTAAGTTTCACGGCGCATTGGGTGACTCTGCTGGCAGCTGGGAAGGATGCAGGACAAGGTGCAGTAGTGTTGGAGGTTGTTCCGCCACCACGCCTCCAAAATGCTAATGATTGTGACACACCTCTCTCCTCCACCCCCTCCTCTTCTTCTTCCTCCATGGCCTCTTCCTCGGAACCAGTAGTGCTCCGTAGTCGTTCAAGGGGCTACGCAAGTACGCAGGCCAAAAGATGCCATGCGGTGCTTGAGCTGGTGTGCTTGGGGGACAGGAGCCACACTGGGGCAGAGGTTCTGTCAGCTCTGCAGGGGCAGGTTCAGAGGTGGTTGACGCCACGCCAACTTAAGGCAGGAATGGTGGTTTGCGACAATGGCACCAACCTCCTCTCTGCCCTCCGACAGGGACAAATGACCCATGTGCCCTGTTTGGCTCACGTCCTTAACTTGGTGGTGCAGCGGTTCTTGGGCAGGTACCCGGGCTTACAGGATGTCCTGAGGCAGGCCAGGAAAGTCTGTGTGCATTTCCGCCGGTCATATAATGCCAGTGCTCGGCTGACGGACCTCCAAAAGGAGTTTAACCTGCCCAAGAAACCGCCTAATCTGTGACATGCCCACCAGGTGGAACTCAACGTTGGCCATGCTGCAGCGGCTGCACACGCAGCAGAGGGCCATCAATGAGTACCTGTGCGACTATGGCACCAGGACAGGGTCAGGGGAGCTTGGTTTTTTTTCCCCACGCCAGTGGGCCATGATCAGGGATGCATGCACTGTCCTGTCACCATTCGAGGAGGCCACGAGGATGGTGAGCAGTGACAGTGCATGCATCAGTGACACTGTCCCCCTTGTCCACCTGTTGGAGCACACGCTGTGTGGAATAATGGACAGGGCACTTGAGGCAGAACAGAGGCAGGAAGAGGAGGACTTCCTTAGCTCTCAAGGCCCCCTTTATCCAGACAGTGTTCCTGCGTGCCCGCCGATCACACAGGAAGAGGACGAGGAGGAGGAGGAGGAGGAGGAAGATTGTGTCAGTATGGAGGTGGAGCCTGGCACTCAGCATCAGCAGCAGTCTTTAAGGGATCAGTCCCAAGAAACACATGGACTTGTACGTGGCTGGGAGGAGGTGGCTGCGGACCATGTCGTCCTTAGTGACCCAGAGGACTCCGGACCGAATGCCTCAGCAAACCTACGCTGCATGGCCTCCCTGATCCTGCAAAGCCTGCGTAAGGATCCTCGTATTCGTGGTATCAAGGAGAAGGACCAATACTGGCTGGCAACCCTCCTTGATCCACGTTACAAGGGTAAGGTTGCGGACCTTATCTTGCCATCGCAGAGGGAGCAGAGAATGAAACATCTTCGGGAGGCCTTGCAGAAAGGTCTGTGCAACGCGTTCCCAGAGACTGGGAGGTTACAAACTCCTGTTTCTGGACAACGTGTTGCTGAGGCTTCGGTCAGTCAAAGAAGGAGCGGTGGAGAAGGTGGCCGTCTGACCGATGCGTTCAGACAATTTTTTGGTCCGCAGCCCCAAGGTATGATCGGTTCCAGCAACCATCGCCAGCGTCTGTTTTACATGGTGCAGGAATATCTAGGGGCAAGATCAGACTTGGACACCTTTCCCACCGAAAATCCTCTGGGTTACTGGGTCTTGAGGATGGATCACTGGCCAGAGCTTGCACAGTATGCAATTGAGCTACTGGCCTGTCCTGCATCCAGCGTTCTTTCGGAACGCACATTCAGTGCTGCTGGAGGCGTGGTAACCGATCACAGGGTGCGTCTGTCCACTGACTCGGTCGATCGACTGACCTTCATAAAAATGAATCAGTCTTGGATCACCACCAGCTACCAAGCACCTGATGCTGATGTAACCGAATAATTTTTTTTGAAATCTCAGATCCCTTCAAAGACTGCCTATGCTGATGCTGAGTGACTATCCCTGAGTAATTATCCTCTTCCTCCTCAATCATCACGCTGATAGCTTGTAAGAACATTTTTGGTTCTGGGCGCCACCACCAGTGCCTAAGGCACAATTTTTCAGCCCCTGTTTAACAGGGGCGTGTAATTACAATTTTTGATGTAATACTTTGCAGCAGGGCTTGTTCCTGCATTCCAACTAGTGTGTCTGTGAGGGTTGCAGTGTTGTGGCACCAGCACCAGTGCCTAAGGCCCATTTTTTCTGCCCCTGTTTAACAGGGGCGTGTAATTACAATTTTTGATGCAATACTTTGCAGCAGGGCTCGTTCCTGCGTTCCAACTAGAGTGTCTGTGAGGGGTTGCAGTGTTGTGGCACCAGCACCAGTGCCTAAGGCCCATTTTTTCTGCCCCTGTTTAACAGGGGCGTGTAATTACAATTTTTGATGCAATACTTTGCAGCAGGGCTCGTTCCTGCGTTCCAACTAGAGTGTCTGTGAGGGGTTGCAGTGTTGTGGCACCAGCACCAGTGCCTAAGGCCCATTTTTTCTGCCCCTGTTTAACAGGGGCGTGTAATTACAATTTTTGATGCAATACTTTGCAGCAGGGCTCGTTCCTGCGTTCCAACTAGAGTGTCTGTGAGGGGTTGCAGTGTTGTGGCACCAGGACCAGTGCCTAAGGCCTAATTTTTCAGCTCCTGTTCAACAGGGGCATGTAATTACAATTCTTGATCTAATATTTCACAGCAGGGCCCTGTGAGGGCTTACAGTGTTGTGGCCACAGCAACACCTAAGGCCCAAATTTCTGCTGAGTATATAGGGCAGGACCCTACTTTAAAACAACTAACTTACAAACGACTCCTACTTGCAAACGGAAGGAGACAACAGGAAGTGAGATGAAATCTACCCCAGGAAGGGAAATTCTCTCCTGTAAGAGTTAATATGGGAAAAACATTTCTCCTTTCCACTGATGCTTTCCAATCCATTGGGACAAAAAGTGAGGTGAAATCTTCTGAAGAGGAGGAAAGACAGCAAAACAAATATCACAGGGGTGATAACCCTTCCCTATGTTTTCCAAAAAGCTTAAAAAAGATTTTTTGGCTGGAGCTAAACACGTTAAAAATGTACCCGTTCAAAATTACAAAGAGATTCTACTTAACAACAAACCTACAGCCTGTATACTGCTGTTCAGGGTATATAGGGCCTGGTGGCCCCACACCTTTCCTTATTTTAATTTGGGTGTGGGGTTCCCCTTAATATCCATACAAGACCCAAAGGGCCTGGTAATGGACTGGGGGGTACTCATGCCGTTTGTCTCACTGATTTTCATCCATATTGCCAGGACTCGACATTACATTAAACCCTCAAGCAGTTTTAAATGAGATTTTTTCCTTTAAAAATGACATTTGGTGCAGGGACTGTTCTAAACACGGGAAACACGCGTCACTTTACAGGCATACTATAGACACCCCTCAGGTACGATATTTAAAGGAATATTTCACTTTTTTTTTTTTTTACTTTAAGCATCATTAAAATCACTGCTCCCGAAAAAACGGCCGTTTTTAAAAGTTTTTTTTGCATTGATACATGTCCCCTGGGGTAGGACCCGGGTCCCCAAACCCTTTTTAGGACAATACCATGCAAATTAGTTTTTAAAATGAGCACTTTTGATTTCGAACGTTCGAGTCCCATAGACGTCAATGGGGTTCTAACGTTCGTGCGAACTTCGGTCCGTTCGCAGGTTCTGGTGCGAACCGAACCGGGGGGTGTTCGGCTCATCCCTAACAGGGACGTATAATTACAATTTTTGATGCAATACTTTGCAGCAGGGCAACTATAGCATCTGTGAGGGGTTGCAGTTTTGTGGCACCAGTGCCCAAGGCCCAATTTTTCCGCCCCTGTTCAACAGGTGCATGTAATTACAATTCTTGATCTAATATTTCACAGCAGGGCCCGTTTCTGTGCCCACCAAGAGTAACTGTGAGGGCTTACAGTGTTGTGGCAACACCACCACCTAAGACCCAAATTTCTGCTGAGTAGGGATGAGCTTCGAGTTCGAGTCAAACTCATGTTCGACTCGAACATTGGCTGTTCGCAAGTTCACCGAACAGCGAACAATTTGGGGTGTTCGCGGCAAATTCGAATGCCGCGGAACACCCTTTAAAAGTCTATGGGAGAAATCAAAAGTGCTAATTTTAAAGGCTAATATGCAAGTTATTGTCATAAAAAGTGTTTGGGGACCTGGGTCCTGCCCCAGGGGACATGGATCAATGCAAAAAAAAGTTTTAAAAACGGCCGTTTTTTCAGGAGCAGTGATTTTAATAATGCTTAAAGTCAATCAATAAAAGTGTAATATCCCTTTAAATTTCGTACCTGGGGGGTGTCTATAGTGTGCCTGTAAAGGGGCGCATGTTTCCTGTGTTTAGAACAGTCTGACAGCAAAATGACATTTTGAAGGAAAAAACTCATTTAAAACTACTCGCGGCTATTGCATTGCCGACAATACACATAGAAGTTCATTGATAAAAACGGCATGGGAATTCCCCAAAGGGGAACCCCGAACCAAAATTAAAAAAAAAAAATGACGTGGGAGTCCCCCTAAATTCCATACCAGGCCCTTCAGGTCTGGTATGGATATTAAGGGGAACCCCGGCCAAAATTTAAAAAAAAAAATGACGTGGGGTTCCCCCTAAATTCCATACCAGACCCTTCAGGTCTGGTATGGATTTTAAGGGGAACCCCGCGCCAAAAAAAAAAAAAAAAAACGGCGTGGGGTCCCCCCAAAAATCCATACCAGACCCTTATCCGAGCACGCAACCTGGCAGGCCGCAGGAAAAGAGGGGGGGACGAGAGTGCGGCCCCCCCTCCCTCCTGAACCGTACCAGGCCACATGCCCTCAACATTGGGAGGGTGCTTTGGGGTAGCCCCCCAAAACACCTTGTCCCCATGTTGATGAGGACAAGGGCCTCATCCCCACAACCCTGGCCGGTGGTTGTGGGGGTCTGCGGGCGGAGGGCTTATCGGAATCTGGAAGCCCCCTTTAACAAGGTGACCCCCAGATCCCGGCCCCCCCCCTGTGTGAAATGGTAAGGGGGTACATAAGTACCCCTACCATTTCACGAAAAAAGTGTCAAAAATGTTAAAAATGACAAGAGACAGTTTTTGACAATTCCTTTATTTAAATGCTTCTTCTTTCTTCTATCTTCCTTCATCTTCTGGTTCTTCTGGTTCTTCTGGCTCTTCTGGTTCTTCCTCCGGCGTTCTCGTCCAGCATCTCCTCCGCGGCGTCTTCTATCTTCTTCTCCTCGGGCCGCTCCGCACCCATGGCATGGGGGGGAGGCTCCCGCTCTTCTCTTCTTCTTTTCTTCTCTTCTTCTCTTCTTCTTTTCTTCTTTTCTTCTCCGGGCCGCTCCGCAATCCATGCTGGCATGGAGGGAGGCTCCCGCTGTGTGACGGCGCTCCTCGTCTGACAGTTCTTAAATAACGGGGGGGCGGGGCCACCCGGTGACCCCGCCCCCCTCTGACGCACGGTGACTTGACGGGACTTCCCTGTGACGTCACGGGGAATGCCACAGGGAAGTCCCGTCAAGTCACCGTGCGTCAGAGGGGGGCGGGGTCACCGGGTGGCCCCGCCCCCCGTTATTTAAGAACTGTCAGACGAGGAGCGCCGTCACACAGCGGGAGCCTCCCTCCATGCCAGCATGGATTGCGGAGCGGCCCGGAGAAGAAAATGAAGAAGAGAAGAAGAGAAGAAAAGAAGAAGAGAAGAGCGGGAGCCTCCCCCCCATGCCATGGGTGCGGAGCGGCCCAAGGAGAAGAAGACAGAAGACGCCGCGGAGGAGATGCTGGACGAGAACGCCGGAGGAAGAACCAGAAGAGTCAGAAGAACCAGAAGAACCAGAAGATGAAGGAAGATAGAAGAAAGAAGAAGCATTTAAATAAAGGAATTGTCAAAAACTGTCTCTTGTCATTTTTAACATTTTTGACACTTTCTTCGTGAAATGGTAGGGGTACTTATGTACCCCCTTACCATTTCACACAGGGGGGGGGCCGGGATCTGGGGGTCACCTTGTTAAAGGGGGCTTCCAGATTCCGATAAGCCCCCCGCCCACAGACCCCCACAACCACCGGCCAGGGTTGTGGGGATGAGGCCCTTGTCCTCATCAACATGGGGACAAGGTGTTTTGGGGGGCTACCCCAAAGCACCCTCCCAATGTTGAGGGCATGTGGCCTGGTACGGTTCAGGAGGGAGGGGGGGCCGCACTCTCGTCCCCCCCTCTTTTCCTGCGGCCTGCCAGGTTGCGTGCTCGGATAAGGGTCTGGTATGGATTTTTGGGGGGACCCCACACCGTTTTTTTTTTTTTTTTTGGCGCGGGGTTCCCCTTAAAATCCATACCAGACCTGAAGGGTCTGGTATGGAATTTAGGGGGAACCCCACGTCATTTTTTTTTAAATTTTGGCCGGGGTTCCCCTTAATATCCATACCAGACCTGAAGGGCCTGGTATGGAATTTAGGAGGACTCCCACGTCATTTTTTTTTTTAAATTTTGGTTCGGGGTTCCCCTTTAGGGAATTCCCATGCCTTTTTTATCAATGAACTTCTATGTGTATTGTCGGCAATGCAATAGCCGCGAGTAGTTTTAAATGAGTTTTTTCCTTCAAAATGTCATTTTGCTGTCAGACTGTTCTAAACACAGGAAACATGCGTCCCTTTACAGGCATACTATAGACACCCCCCAGGTACGAAATTTAAAGGGATATTACACTTTTATTGTTTGACTTTAAGCATTATTAAAATCACTGCTCCTGAAAAAACGGCCGTTTTTAAAACTTTTTTTTGCATTGATACATGTCCCCTGGGGCAGGACCCAGGTCCCCAAACACTTTTTATGACAATAACTTTCATATAAGCCTTTAAAATTAGCACTTTTGATTATTCATGTTCGTGTCCCATAGACTTTAACGGTGTTCGCATGTTCGAACGAACTTTTTTCCTGTTCGCATGTTCTGGTGCGAACCGAACAGGGGGGTGTTCGGCTCATCCCTACTGCTGAGTATATAGGGCAGGCCCCTACTTTCAAACATCCAACTTACAAATGACTCCTACTTGCAAACGGAAGGAGACAACAGGAAGTGAGATGAAATCTACCCCTAGGAAGGGAAATTCTCTCCTGTAAGAGTTAATATGGGAAAAACGTTTCTCCTTTCCACTGATGCTTTATCACCAATCCTTGTTTCACTAAAAACCCCAAATTTTCAAAAAACATTTGTCATTGGGACAGCAAGTGAGGTAAAATCTTCTGAAGAGGTGCACAGACAGCAAAACAAATGTTCCAGGGGTGATAACCCTTCCCTATGTTTTACAAAAAGCTTAAAAATAGATTTTTTTGGCTGAAGCTAAACTTTAAAAATGTACCCGTTCAAAATTACAAACAGATTCTACTTAACAACAAACCTACAGTCCCTGTCTTGTTTGCACCGCCTGTATACTGCTGTTCAGAGTATATAGGGTCCTGGTAATAGACTGGGGGGTACCCATGTCGTTTGTCTCACTGATTTTCATTCATATTGCCAGGACCGGACATTACATTACAGCCGCAAGCAGTTTTAAATGACTTGTATTCCTTTACAAATGACATTTTGTGCAGGGACTGTTCTAAACACGGGAAACACGCGTCACTTTACAGGCATACTATAGACACCCCCCAGGTACAATATTTAAAGGAATATTTCACTTTTTTTTTTCACTTTAAACATCATTAAAATAACTGCTTCCGAAAGAACTGACGTTTTTAAAAGTTTTTTTTTGCATTGATACATGTCCCCTGGGGCAGGACTCGGGTCCCCAAACCCTTTTTAGGACAATAACTTGCATATTAGCCTTTAAAATTAGCACTTTTGATTTAAAACGTTCGAGTCCCATAGATTTTAACGGGTTCTAAAGTTCGCGGAAACTTTCGGTCCGTTCGCAGGTTCTGGTGGGAACCGAACCAGGGGGTGTTCGGCTCATCCCTAGTTGGGATCAAGCAGAAGTGTAGTCAGTAAACAAGCCAAAGGTCGTTAACAAGTGGTTGCAGGTTAGGACCAAGAAAAAAGGGTAGTCAAGGGGCAAGCCAAAGGTCAGTAACAAGTGGTTGCAGGTTGGGATCAAGCCAAAGGGTTGTTGAGGAACAAGCCAAAGGTTGCTAATACGTTGTAGTGGAGATAAGGACAGCTGCAGATACACAAAGGAGAAATATATTGGCTGTGAGCACATTAATCTGGCAAACAGGATGTGACATTGGCTTAAATCAGGAAGATCATGGGAGGAGCAAAGAGTTCAAGGTTCATCAGAGACAAGGCAAGCAACAGGGAGCTGTCCAGCATCTTAGGTGAGGAGCCACTGCCGGATGCAGCAGAGGTTGTTGGTTCAGATCCGGGTCCTGGACAATTAATGTGTAAATAATTAAAAAAAACATGGAAACACAGTTAGCAATGACATAAAATTAATCTAAAAACATGCACTGATCACTGTATAAATGACACTGGCAGGGAAGGGGTTAACATCAGGGGCAATCAAAGGGTTAAATGTGTTCCCTGATAGTGTTTTCTAACTGTGTGGGGGATGGACGACTGACAGGAAGAACACAGAGATCGCTGTTTCTGATTACTAGTAACAGAAGATCTCAGTGTACTTCAATGTCAGAACGGGAATCTGCTTTGTTTACAGCAGATTGGCTCTGCCGCCATGCAGCGTGCACGCGCGCGCGTGCCCACAGTATCTTGTGCACAAAACAACGTACAGGTAGGCACGTTGTTTCGCACAATAGAGCGCAGTATATAAGTGGTTACATAAAGATTATATTAAAAAAAAAAAGAAAATGCGTGCAACAAAGAATAGGTAAGCCGCAATATAATATTTTTTTGGTTCACTGCAGCTTTAAGTGGACCGTGGACCCACCGTCATCCCTAATTTTTACAGTGACTCTTTTTTATCACTCCACAGCGAGCCCAAATTTAGAAAAAGCAGGTGATGCCTAAGATTTTGCAAATTTGTATCGGTTTGCCAGACTGTTGCTCTTGATTTGTTGTTCCCATCAAAACATCGTTTAAAACACATTTCAATGCAATTATAAAAAAAAGCATACAACAAGCAACAACACAAGAAATTACAATTGACAAAAAAAAAAAAAAATCTTAAGAAGAAGAAAACGTTGCCCTACCCGCTGCAGCACGCAGAGCGACATATGTGAATAATGCCCCTACCACGCTTTTTTGTTTCAGGTCCACTCCGTCAAAGCAGCTGGCTGTGCATTTGCTGCGTCGTGCTGCGCGCTGAACAATAGGCACGCCATCTCAGCCGGCTAAGTGGGAGAGATCGGTATAAAGCCGGTTTGTGCTTGGGTCTCTGAGAATCATTCTATATAATGATAATTACCTCATTTGATGTTTCTGTACAGAACATGCAGTTCAGACACCCGATGGGACGGAGCGGCTTTTCACAACTTGCGTTTCAGAGGCATGTGGACTAAATCGACTTTGCAAATGTTTCTATTTTGGCAATCAAAATGTAATAAAGGATATTGCCGGCCCCAAATGTATACTTCGCCCAGAATGATATTTGCAGAAAATATAATAGAGTGTTTAAAATTCCGTTTAATCCAATCACACGCTACAGGATGTGAACGAAAACGCACAACCGCCGGCCCACCGGCGAAGAGCCGGAGTTGTGTCAGAGGATGCGCTAATGGATAGCACAGATTACAGCAGGGGTTTGGCTGGAGGAGAGGACTTTGAAGAAGCTGCTGCAGGGCAGCCAGTACATAGAATCAATCGATGAAGATTCACCACCTCCTAGGAAACATTGTAACATTATTACAGTTAGAAATCTCAAACATTTTATCATGTTACCGAATATTTTATAATTAACATTTATAACACACAGTGCAATCATTTTCAGCAACTTTTTGGCAGTGGTTCTGAAAGTGACTTGTGGGCGGGGCCTACTCGCCCTGCATGCGGGGGTACCTTTTGCCGTGTACGCGTTAATCGTGCACGTGTCCAGGAGAAGGCGGGGTCGCATTCATGTGAGAATCAAACATTATAGCGGTGCTCCAGCTTAGAGCTGAGCCATACTATCAGGAATTGGTTCACCTGCTAGTGGCACTGTGGCTCCCAGAGCTATAGGCTGTAGTTCCAGTATCCACCAGCAGGTGTCTCTCAGCAGCCAGAAGCTCAAAGTAATCAGTCATCACCTGATGCTCGTTGCTAAAAGAGTATATAGTCTTTCCTGTGTTATTTCCCCTTGCCTTTGTGTTTAGCCCATGTGCCTCTGCCCTGCGTTCCATGCACCTGCACCCTGCTCCTATTCCTGGTTCTGAAAGTGACTTGTAGGCGGGGCCTACTCGCCCTGCATGCGGGGATACCTTTCTCCATGTACGCCTTAATCGTGCACGTGTCCAGGAGTAAGCGGGGTCGCATTCATGTGAGAATCAAACATTACAGCGGTGCTCCAGCTTAGAGCTGAGCCATACTGTCAGGAATTGGTTCACCTGCTGGTGGCACTGTGGCTCCCAGAGCAATAGGCTGTAGTTCCGGTATCCACCAGCGGATGTCTCTCAGCAGCCAGAAGCTCATAGTAATCGGTCATCACCTGATGCTCGTTGCTAAAAGAGTAGTTAGTCTTTCCTGTGCTATTTCCCCTTGCCTTGGTGTTTAGCCCATGTGCCTCTGCCCTGCGTTCCATGCACCTGTACCCTGTTCCTGCTTCCTGGTTCTGAAAGTGACTAGTGGGCGGGGCCTACATGCCCTGCACGCGGGGGTACCTTTCGCCATGTACGTGTTCATCTATGTCCAGGAGGAAGCGGGGTCGAATTCATGTGATAATCAAACATTATAGCAGTGCTCCAGCTTAGAGCTGAGCCATACTGTCAGGAATTGGTTCACCTGCTGGTGGCACTGTGGCTCCCAGACCTATAGGCTGTAGTTCCGGTATCCACCAGCGGGTGTCTCTCAGCAGCCAGAAGCTCATAGTAATCAGTAATCACCTGATGCTCGTTGCTAAAAGAGTATTTAGTCTTTCCTGTGCTATTTCCCCTTGCCTTGGTGTTTAGCCCATGTGCCTCTGCACTGCATTCCATGCAACTGTACCCTGCACCCTTATCCTGCTCCTGTTCCTGGTTCTGAAAGCGACTTGTGGGCGGGGCCTACCTGCCTTGCACGAGGGTGCACCTTTCACCGTGTACGCGTTCATCTGTGTCCATGAGGAAGCGGGGTCGAATTCACGTGAGAGTCACACATTATAGCGGTCATCCAGCTTAGAGCTTGGCCATACTGTCAGGAATTGGTTCACCTGCTGGTGGCACTGTGGCTCCCAGACCTATAGGCTGTAGTTCCCGTATTCACCAGCAGGTGTCTCTCAGCAGCCAGAAGCTCTTAGTAATCAGTCGTCACCTGATGCTCGTTGCTGAAAGATTATTACGACCCCTTTCACGCGGGGGCCACCTGTGCGTAAAGAACTTTAGTGGTGCTTTACCGTTGTTTAAGCGGCACTTCTGCGTTACTTTTCGACCGCTAGTGGGGTGCTTTTAACCCAAAAAGGGGGTTAAAAATCCTGTGTTTTCGAGGCTTCCGAAACGCTTTTCGGGCGCTTCGGAAGCGCTGCATATTCATTGCAATGGGCAGGGGCGTTTTGGGGGTGCTGTATACAGCGCTCCCAAACCACCTCAAAGATGCTGCTTGCAGGACTTTTTCTAATGTCCAGCAAGCGCACTGCCTGTTTGTGAAAGTACCCATGGGAGGCAGTTTTCAGGCAGTTTTCAGGCACTTTACAGGCGCTATTTCGATCGCTAAAAGCCTGAAAACTGCCTCAGTGTGAAAGGGGTCTTAGTCTTTCCTGTGCTACATCCCCTTGTCTTTGTGTTTTGCCCATGTGCCTCTGCCCTGCGTTCCATGCACCTGTACCCTGCACCCTGCTCCTGATTCTGAACGTGACTTGTGAGCCGGGCCTACTCATCCTGCACCTGGGGGTACCTTTCTCTGAGTGTACACTCATGAGTGCCCGAGAGCAAGCGGGCCCGCGTTCATGTGAGAATCAAATATTATGGCAGTACCCCAGCTTAGTGCTAAGCCATACTATCAGGAATTGGTTCTCCTGCTGGTGGCACTGTGGCTCTCAGACCTATAGTCTGTAGATCCGGTGTCCACCAGTGGGTGTCTCTCAGCAGCCAGAATCTCATAGCAATCAGTCATTGCTGAAAGAGTATTTCGTTTTTCCTGTGCTACTTCCCTTGCCTTGGTGTTTTGCCCATGTTCCTCTGACCTGTGTTCAGTGCACCTGCACCCTGCTCCTGCTCCTGAACCTGATACAGCACCCGCCTGCTTGTTCCTGCTCCTATGTACCCTCTCCCTGTCCTGGCTTGCTCCTTGTTCCTTCTGCCTCATCTTCTGTGTATGACCCTGGCTCTGATACTGACTACTCTCCTTAGGCCTCATTTACACTTGCTTCAAAATGTGGCGCTTCTTTAAAGGACTCTGAACGTCAATCAAAGCTCCTGTCACTAAATAAAATGCTTACCTTACAGTCCTGGTCACACGTTGTGTTTGCTTTGCTTCACAAATTATCCCCCATGTCGCATTCTTGGTGCTTCAAAGCGTCTCCAAAACCTCCACAGAAGTCTATGACAACACTCGCTTACCATTTAGAAATGGCTTAGCAATTGGACTGCACAGAGGCACTTTCAGGGATCCCAGGCTAGGCAAACACTAGTACTGACATAGAGGAATAGCAGCAGCGACTTTCACCAGGCTCCTACACACGGGTCTGTACTCAATGTGACTGGATACTTGAATGCCTTCTCAATATCAGTCAGACACTTCTCCAGTGAGCTCTCTAGACTGGATCCCCCAGTAAAATTCCTTGTTTAGCTCCAGAGATGCTCGGCAAACAGGCCCCTTAGCTCTAGCATAGCTGAGACCTCGATGAGCACGTGTTCAATTTCAGCTGGGCTTCTTGCAAAGGCTGCAGCCCCTTCAGGCTGAGAACTTCTTCTCCTGCACTCCCCCAACCACACACCTCCCAACTTTTTGAGTTGGGAACGAGGGGCACCTATTAGCCAAAGTATGTAGACATAGGACACACCCCCTGCCATGCCGCTTAAAGAAAAATTGTACAAAAATAATGATTAGTTAAACCCACGAGTGCTTTGCTTTTACCAATACTATTCCTTTACAATGGCTTTTGACCTTTGGATGAAAGGTTTTAGCACTGGGAAACACTATTTGAATGATAAAAAATGTGCATTTTTTATACAACTATATAGATCAGACCAAAATGAGGGACAAACGAGGTGGAAAGAGGGACAGTGGGACTTTGTTCAAAATCAGGGACAGTCCCTCGAAATCAGGGACAGTTGGGAGCTATGCCCAACCACCTTCTGGGCAGATTCCCATAGGAACTGGTTGAGACAACAAAAATATTGAGGTTGCTGATTTGCTTTTCCAGCCCAATACATCTTCCAGAAGGCAGAGGGGAAACAAACCTGCAAGCAGTGGAGCTAAGAACAGCTCAAAGCAATCACAAACTGCTCCGCTGATTTCAGTGGAGCCAAAAAGAACTACATTTACCTAGCTTTCTTAGCAATCTATATAGGAGGGTGCTACACAGATCTGGACCTGCACTCTCTCTATTGTCCGGCTGTGGCTATTCTTGCTGAGCCAACAAGGATGCTGGACAGCTCCCTGCCTGGTTCCTTGGACAACCTTGCTTTATGTCTTGTTGCTGGTGAACCTGAAACCCTTTGTCCCGCCCATGATCTTCCTGACCTAAAGTGGTTGTAAACTCTGTTACACCACTTTTACCCACAGGTAAGCCTATAACAAGTCTTACCTGTAGGTACCGTGAATATCTCCTAAACTTTTTATGAGAAATTCAAAATATGCCCTGCTGCCGACGTCATTGGCGCATGTGCACTGAAGAAACGGGCCGCTGGTTGGTGCCATTTCTTCAGGACTCGTGCGGTGACCTGCGGTCCCCGAGTGCATGCGTGGGAGTGATGTCATCGCGGCTCTGGCCAATCACAGCACTGGAACCACGTATTCGGAACTAACCCTGGTGGAAGATGTCCACCGTGTACTTGAAGTGCCGACGCTGATTCAGGGCATCGTTCTGAGGTAAGTATTTCATAATGAGCTAGTATGCAATGCATACTAGCTCATTATGCCTTAGTCTTGCTGGGTTTTTTTTTTTCTTTGTTTTTTTTTACGTAGGTTTACAACCTCTTTCAGTTATGTCTCTGCACATCTTGTTTGTCAGATTATTGTGCTCTCTCCAGCCAATCCACTATCAGGAGCTCTGATAAGTTGGGCTAGTGCTTAGACCTCGAGCCTCGGGTAAGCCTGCGCCATCCACTAGGGGGATCGGCTTGCATATTTCCAGCGGACCACTTATGAACCTCTCTACTGCTACAGACACTGACAGTGACATAGTGTCTCCAAACCAGTGTATGCGAAGTTCAACAAAACAATGGGTGGCTGGTGTCTGACAAATATCCACCTGGCTACAGTCTGTCCTCCAGTGGGGGTGCATTCATAAGGGCGCGCGGGCGCCGCCCCCTCTCTCCAGCCACCCCCTCTATCACCAATAGATGGATTCATGCATTGCATGAATCTATCTATGGCTGCCGCTGCCACCCCCTATTCAGGCGCCTGGCCCCTTTTCAGGTCCTGGGAGCCTAAATTACAGCAGAGGGGTATTTTTTTAAGCACCTGATTAGAGCCATAGGCTCTAATAGGCGTCAAAAAAGGTAAACAGCAAGCGCCATGTTTGGCGCTTGCAGTTCACTCAGCTGTGTTAGAAAAGCGAATGAATATTCGCTTTCCCAACACTGAACTGCCTCTCCGCCAATCAGGTGCTCGGGTCTGTTACCCGTCACCTGAGTGGCTTAAATGACAGACGCTGTGATTGGATGCCTATCAGGCATCCAATCATAGGAGAGGATGGGAGGAGAGGATGGGAGAAGACATCGAGGACATGGAGGAAACCGCTCGCCGCCGTCACCCGCTGCCCCACTGAGACACGGTAAGTGCCGGGCAGGCGGCGGGCTGGGGGCACAGTGGCAGCATTCGATGGGCACAGTGGGAGCATTTGATAGCATAGTGGGAGCATTTGATGGCACAGTTTCGGCATTTGATGGCACAGTGGCTGCGTTTGATGGGCACGGTGGGAACATTTGATGGGCACAGTGGGAACATTTGATGGGAACAGGGGGAGCATTCGATGGGCACAGTGGGAGCATTTGATGGCATAGTGGGAGCATTTGATGGCACAGTGGCGGCATTTGATGGTACAGTGGCTGCGTTTGATGGGCACGGTGGGAACATTTGATGGGCACAGTGGGAACATTTGATGGCACAGTGGGAGCATTTGATGGCACAGTGGCGGCATTTGATGGCACAGTGGCTGCGTTTGATGGTACAGTGAGGCTGCAATTAATATTTTCTTTTTCAGTTTGTTTGCGCCTCCCCAAAAATTTTGAGCACCAGCCGCCACTGCTGTCCTCTGTTGACCCCCTTATAGTGATGTATAGAATGCCACCCTTTAAAACAGCTAAAAAGATCATTGTGTTCATACATCTGACTTGGTCATGCAGTGTTGGTCCTGGAACTAGGCGGGCAACATCAAATGTGAGGTCGATCAGCCACCGCTCAAATAACCTTTAACAACCTTTAGAGGAACTCTAGCTGAGAATGGCTGATCTGAGAGAGGACAGATTTCCCTGACTAATGCCCCGTACACACGGTGGGATTTTCCGACGGAAAATGTGTGATAGGACTTTGTTGTCGGAAATTCAGACCATGTGTGGGCTCCATCACACATTTTCCATCGGATTTTCCGACACACAAAGTTTGAGAGCAGGCTATAAAATTTTCCAACAACAAAATCTGTTGTCGGAAATTCCGATTGTGTGTACACAAATCCGACAGACAAAGTGCCACGCATGCTCAGAATAAATAAAGAGATGAAAGCTATTGGCCACTGCCCCGTTTATAGTCCCGACGTACGTGTTTTATGTCACCGCGTTCAGAACCGTGTGTATGCAAGACAAGTTTGAGCCAACATCCGTCGGAAAAAATCCATTGATTTTGTTGTCGGAATGTCCGAACAAAGTCCGACCGTGTGTACAGGGCATAAGTATGGTAAGTCCTGTTTTTTACAACATAAAAAAATGATATCTGTATTCTATTGGCATTTAGGTAAACCACTGGATTCTGATTTGAAGCATATTCATAAAGTAGTGAATGTGACATTTTTACCAAAAGTTCATTCCAGATGCATCAATCACTTTAATTTAAAACACATCTATAGGAAGATTTAACTGCAATAAGTGAATGTTTGGCAAATGTCACACCCACAGCTTTTATTTATTTAATTTTTTAAAGGGTTCTGATGTGTAACATAATATGTGACCGCACAGAGCCTCTTTCACTTGGGTCGACTGGTTCCCTGTGGTGGTGGCTGCCTCTTGGAGGTCTGACGCTGTAGGTTCACCTTCCTTAGGGGCGGGCACTGGCAAAGGATATATATATATATCTTTGTATTGTATGATACTTTTGTTCTGTATATTTTGTACCTAATTCATTTTTCCTTTTGTATCTTTGTACAGTTTTTACGCTTTTTTGATTCGTATATCCCCTGATGAAGCTAATGCGAAACATGTCGGGTCAATATACGAAAAAGCAACTCTTGTTAAAGCTGAATATCCGCCTAACGACCGGCTGTACTATGAATTGTTGATTACTAGTGAACAAAGTGGCCCTGTTGTGTTTTAACTATATTCTCATTAAAATTACTATATATATTTTTTTAAATCATTGGTTTCCATTATTATTTGTAAGCACCATAAACATCTTTCCTTTCTTCTCTTCACTTCAATAATTTGGAATGAGGTGCCAATTATTCGGGTGTTCTACCCCTAGCCGGACATACTCTACATAAGTGTAACATAATTTGTTTTGTTCCTTTATGAAAGCATTCATTCCTCTTTTTTTTTTGGCCAAGTGGAATGTTCACAGATCCACCACTGGATCATGAAGCTTGAAGATTGTTGGATTGCTCATGCAAAAGGTATAAGGTATACCGCATATTTAAATCAAATTGTCTGGCGAAATATTGGAATGGATTGGGGGTGAGATATAGTTGTTGAAGGTTGAGGTAATTGTTATTTTATCATCCATTTAGATCATATTTAGAAAGTGGATACAACAGGATGTAAGTTCCCTGGTAGCTAGAAAATCTGATGGATTGGTGCGCTATCTTTAGTGATAATTTTCCTTTTGTTTTTTTGTTTTTAAAGAACATAAAAAGTTTGGCCTCAGTGGGATTTCCAGGCTGGTTGTAGTTCGGACCTGTCTCTTTGTCCCAGTGTCCGCCCAAAGGGATTACTTCCCGCTTCTTGCCACCCAAAGGCAGGCATCCCAAAAGTATTGGGACACCTGCCTTTACACGCACATGAACTTTACTGGCATCCCAGTCTTAGTCCGTAGGGTTCAATATTGAGTTGGTCCACCCTTTGCAGCTATGACAGCTTCAACTCTTCTAGGAAGGCTGTCCACAAGATTTAGGAGTGTGTCTATGGGAATGTTTGACCATTCTTCCAGAAGATCAGGCACTGATGTTGGACAATAAAGCCTGGCTCGCAGTCTCCGCTCTAATTCACCCCAAAGGTGTTCTATCGGGTTGAGGTCAGGACTCTGGTGTGCAGTCATGTTAGAACAGGAAGGGGCCATCCCCAATCTGTTCCCCCAAAGTTGGGAGCATGAAATTGTCCAAAATATCTTGGTATGCTGATGCCTTAAAACCTCCCTTCACTACAACTAAGGGGCCAAGCCCAACCCCTGAAGAACAACCCCGCACCCGAATTCCCCCTCCACCAAATGATTTGGACCCAAGCTGAGAGAACTTTGCAGTCTGCCGCAGCTGCTAGAGTGGCTTGTTTTGCCTCCTTGTCCACAGCTATTCCTGCCACAGCCCCAGCATCAGGCATGGAGGAGTCAGCTGAATTATTTGAACACATCGTCAGCCACTTGCTTCTTGAGGATGCACAGCCATTACGTGATTCAGATGTTGGTTCTGAGGTCGAGGAAGGGGAGAACATGAGCCTACAGAGAGGGAAGAACACTGATAAACAACAAATTGGCAGTCATGTTCCCCCATGAACTTGGACCTGAGTGTACTATAATGTGGCTTCTTTGCATACGGCTTGCTCGCTGTGGTGCAAAACTTTATTATTTCCATCCAAAGTCTGCCAAAGAGACACCAGAATTTATCCAAAAAATCTCTAACCTTGTTCCCAGAGCACACAATTGCGGCCTCGTCATACACACTGGCTCCCCAAGCTGTTGTTTACAAAATATAGAAAGCTTGCAGGGAAAATCAAGTTAAATATTTTTTTTTTCTTTTTTGCTGCAGCGGGTTCTATACATGGTACAGATGTGCCACTTTACAGGCACTATATTTAAAGGAATTTTTCATTTTTTTGTTTCACTTTAGGCATCATTAAAATCATTGCTCCATGAACACTTTATTATTTTGTAATGTTTCTAAAATCCGATAAAGTCTATTTAAAAAATAAATAATAAATCACTGCTCCTTTAAAAACAATATTTTTTAAACTTTTTATTGCATTAAAACATGTCCCTCAGGGGAGTACCTGGACCCCCCCCCCCATACCCTATTTATGTCCAATAACTTGCATGCAAGCCTTAAAAATGGGGACTTTTGACTTTATGAGTTCTGGCCCCATAGAGATCTGGATTCTGGCAAGAAAGTTTTCCCTGTTCCGGAGTTCCGGCGTAGCGAATGCTTTCTCAAGTTCAAACCCAATACAAGAAGAAATCACATATTCAGGCTACGCTCACTAGAATTATAGCAAATGGATCCAAATCAATTCAGATCATTCGCAATTTCGTTAATTTGAATCCTTCAGACATTAACAAAATGCCCAAACTATCGCTTTTTGTCATCCAAATGAAATGAATGAATACCGATAAATTTGTTGTTTTCATTGTAATGTATTTCAGATTAGTTGAAATTTGTTACTGTTTGGAAATTCAAATACATCTAAATCTCGGAATCATGCAAATTTCGTCCAAATTTCAATTTGTAACAAACAAATCACACATGCATACCTCCCAACTTTTTGAAATGGGAATGAGGGACACCTATCGGCAAAAGCATGCAGGCATAGGACACACCCCTTGCCACGCCCGCTTAAAGGAGAATTGTACAAAAAAAACAAGATTTTTTTTACCACTACTATTCCTTTATATTAGCTTTTGGAATGTACAAATGCAGCAATTTAGAAATCGGATGAAAGGTTTAGCGCTGGAAAACACTTTTTGATAGATATAAAGTGCATTTTATATACAACTATATAGACCAAAATGAGGGACAATTGAGGAGGAATGAGGGACATTGTTCCAAATCAGGGACAGTCCCGCGAAATCCGGGACAGTTGGGAGCTATGCACATGTCTATTGGCTAGAACTGATGAAAGGTTTAGCGCTGAAAAACACTTTTTGATAGATAAAAAGTGCATTTTATATACAACTATATAGACCAAAATGAGGGACAATTGAGGAGGAATGAGGGACATTGTTCCAAATCAGGGACAGTCCCGCGAAATCCGGGACAGTTGGGAGCTATGCACATGTCTATTGGCTAGAACTGATGAAAGGTTTAGCGCTGAAAAACACTTTTTGATAGATAAAAAGTGCATTTTATATACAACTATATAGACCAAAATGAGGGACAATTGAGGAGGAATGAGGGACATTGTTCCAAATCAGGGACAGTCCCGCGAAATCCGGGACAGTTGGGAGCTATGCACATGTCTATTGGCTAGAACTGATGAAAGGTTTAGCGCTGAAAAACACTTTTTGATAGATAAAAAGTGCATTTTATATACAACTATATAGACCAAAATGAGGGACAATTGAGGAGGAATGAGGGACATTGTTCCAAATCAGGGACAGTCCCGCGAAATCCGAGACAGTTGGGAGCTATGCACATGTCTATTGGCTAGAACTGATGAAAGGTTTAGCGCTGAAAAACACTTTTTGATAAATAAAAAGTGCATTTTATATACAACTATATAGATCAAAATGAGGGACAATTAAGGAGGAATGAGGGACATTGCTCCAAATCAGGGACAGTCCCACGAAATCCGGGACAGTTGGGAGCTATGCACATGTCTATTGGCTAGAACTGGAAAAGGGTAGAACTTGTTGTGTCCAACTGGGGAAATTTCCTCCAACGCCAACAGTGATAAAATACAGAGAGAGGTTTATACTACTCATTATCCAAAATAAAAAAATATGTTCCAATTTAAATCTAAATCTAAAAGGGACCCCAGAACTTTTTCCACCATTAAATCAACAATTTTTCCTACCTTCCAGATTGTATGTTGTTTATATATTTAGCCCCAAAGTGCTACTTTTATTTCTCAGAATGGCTTTATAAACTCAATATTTTGTTCCTCCAAAAAGTTGCTTGAAATCAGATGGCCGCGTTGTCTCAAAAAAGTTTTGGTGGCCGAGGTCTTCTCTCTAATGTGCTCTAACTTCTGGTCTCGTTCCAGAAGCTCTGTCTTCCTTGAAACACCTGATTGATGGGCAATTTGTTCAGTATAATGAGCATTCATGCTTAAATCTGCAACCTGGCGCCCGTGTTTACTGCCAACCAGTAAATGACCAGCATACGCTCCTTTCATTGTCAAGTCACAGACCTGCTTAATTCCAGCTCATCGCTATTGTCTCTGACACAGACAATGGCAGCAGGCATTGTGCTGCCATGTTAGACACTCGCGGGCAGCTTATAAAGCTTCCTCTAAACTGCTGTGTATTATTTTTTTATTGTCTAAAAATTTGCTGCAGTAAACTTACAAAAGAAACTTTTTTTCTTTTTGCTTCATATACACTTTTTTTTTTTCAATAATCTGTCAGCTGGCAGTTGCACGGCTTCTTGTTGGTACAATGGAGCCTATTTGTAAGGGAGCAAAACTAGTGGCTTGCAAATTTTTTTTTTTTTTTAAGTCAATGTCCCATTTTATCTTTTTCACTAAAAGTTATTCAATAGTTTATTTCACTTTTATTAGCAAAATGTAACAAAGTTACATATTAACCACTTCCGGACCGCTCACCGTCGTTATACGGTGAAGAGGAATATCGTTGTAATGGCAGCAGCTAGCTGCCGTGACCCCAGTATCCTCTTCTTCAGAGCTTCAAGATAAAAGTGGTCTCTGCGGCGGATTCGCCGTGAGATCACCCTTAGCGACGGTCAGAGAGGGGCCCCGGATGAGGCGATCGGATGTTGCCCCTTGTGTGACATGGAGACGAATGAGGGGAAGATGGTCCCCACCCGTCTCCATATCATTGCAGGGTGGAAGCAACGCCAAAATGTCACTTCCACCCATAGCTCTTAACCACTTCTGGACCGCCCACCCTCGTTATACGGCGGTACTTTGAAGAGGATTATAGTTGTTATGGCAGCAGCTAGCTGCCATGACCCCGGTATCCTCTTCTTCAGCGGGCGGTCCGCTTCAAGATAAAAGTGGTCTCTGCAGCGGATTCGCCACGAGATCACTTTTATCAGCAGCGGGAGAGGGGCCCCGGATGAGGCGATCAGATGTTGCCCCTTGTGTGACATGGAGACGAGTGAGGGGAAGATGGCCCCCACCCATCTCTATATCATTGCAGGGTGGAAGCGACACCAAAATGTCACTTCCGCCCATAGCTCTTAACCACTTCTGGACCGCCCACCCTCGTTATACGGCGGTACTTTGAAGAGGATTGTAGTTGTTATGGCAGCAGCTAGCTGCCATGACCCCGGTATCGTCTTCTTCAGCGGGCGGTTCACTCCAAGATAAAAGTGGTCTCTGCGGCGGATTCGCCACGAGATCACTTTTATCAGCGGCGGGAGAGGGGCCCCGTATGAGGCAATCAGATTTTGCCCCTTGTGTGACATGAAGATGAATGAGGGGAAGATGGCCCCCACCCGTCTCCATATCATTGCAGGGTGGAAGCAACGCCAAAATGTCACTTCCGCCCATAGCTCTTAACCACTTCCGGACCGTCCACCATCGTTATACGGCGGTACTTTGAAGGAGGTATATTGTTGTTATGGCAGCAGCTAGCTGCCATAACCCCAGTATCCTCTTCTTCAGCGGGCGGTCCGCTTCAAGATAAAAGTGGTCTCTGCGGCGGATTCGCCGTGAGATCACTTTTATCGGCGGCGGGAGAGGGGCCCCCCTGCCGCCGCTTACTGGTGCCCTCCGCCGCTTACCGAAGCCGTCGGTAGCGGCGGAGGTGATCGGATGTTGCCCCTTATATGACATTGAGGCTAGTGAGGGGGAAGATGGCCCCCACCCGTCTCCATATCATTGCAGGGTGGAAGCGACGTCAAAACGGCACTTCCGCCCATAGCTCTTGAAGGGCCATTTTTTTTTTTTAAAAAAAAGCACGACAGGACCTCTTAAAAATGAGACCTTGGTTTAAAAAGATCTCAGATCTCATATTTAAACTAAAATTTAAAAAAGAAAGGCCGTTTTAAGAGCTATGGGCGGAAGTGACGTTTTGACATTGCTTCCTCCCATAGCTCTTAAAGAGCATTTTTTTTTTTTTCATTTTGTCAAATGACAAATTTTTTTTTTTTTTTATTAGTTTTTTTTTTTTTTTTTTTTGCATAATAGTGTAAATATGAGATCTGAGTTCTTTTTGAAAAAGGGACTTTTTTTTGTTTTGTATTTTTTTTAAATGACACCGTTTTTATCTATTTATTTTTGTTTATTGCATTTTAGTGTAAATATGAGATGTGAGGTCTTTTTGACCCCCCAGATCTCATATTTAAGAGGTCTTGTCATGTCATGTTTACCTTCCTTGTAATAGGAATAAAAGTGACACAATCTTTTTTTTAAAAGAACAGTGTAAAAATAAAAAAATAAAAGGTAAAATAAATAAGAAAAAAAAAAAATTTAAACAGGCCCCGTCCCGACGAGCTCGCGTGCAGAAGCGAACGCATTCGCGAGTAACGCCTGCATATGAAAACGGTGTTCAAACCACACATGTGAGGTATCGCCGCGATCGGTTGAGCGAGAGCAATAATTCTAGCACTAGACCTCCTCTGTAACTCAAAACATGCAACCTGTAGAATTTTTTAAACGTCACCTTGTAAAAAGAAACCTTGCAAAAAGATCTGAACAAATTAATGGGGTGGGCGACTACATGGCAAATGAGGTTCAATGTAGAAAAATGTAAAATAATGCATTTGGGTGGCAAAAATATGAATGCAATCTATAGACTGGGGGGAGAACCTCTGGGGGGGGATCTAGGATGGAAAAGGATCTGGGGGTCCTAGTAGATGATGGGCTCAGCAATGGCAGGTAATGCCAAGCTGCTGCTAATAAAGCAAACAGAATATTGGCATTAAAAGGGGGATCAACTCCAGAGATAAAACGATAATTCTCCCGCTCTACAAGACTCTGGTCCGGCCGCACCTGAAGTATGCTGTCCAGTTCTGGGCACCAGTCCTCAGGAAGGATGTACTGGAAATGGAGCGAGTACAAAGAAGGGCAACAAAGCTAATAAAGGGTCTGGAGGATTTTAGTTATGAGGAAAGGTTGCGAGCACTGAACTTATTCTCTCTGGAGAAGAGACGCTTGAGAGGGGATATGATTTCAATTTACAAATACTGTACTGGTGACCCCACAATAGCGATAAAACTTTTTCGCAGAAGAGAGTTTAATAAGACTCGGGGCCACTCATTAAAATTAGAAGAAAAGAGGTTTAACCTTAAACTACGTAGAGGGTTCTTTACTGTAAAAGCGGCAAGGATGTGGAATTCCCTTCCACAGGCGGTGGTCTCAGCGGGGAGCATTGATAGCTTCAAGAAACTATTAGATAATCACCTGAATGACCGCAATATACAGGGATATATAATGTAATACTGACACATAATCACACACATAGGTTGGACTTGATGGACTTGTGTCTTTTTTCAACCTCACCTACTATGTATCTATGTAACTATGTAACCTATGGAGATTTTTAAGGGTAAAAGTTTGTCGCCATTCGACGAGCGGGCGCAATTTTGAAGCGTGACATGTAGGGTATCAATTTACTCGGCATAACATTATCTTTCACAATATAAAAAAAATTGGGCTAACTTTACTGCTGTCTTATTTTTTTAATTCAAAAAAGTGTATTTGTTCCCAAAAAAGTGCGCTTGTAAGACCGCTGCGCAAATACGGTGTGACAGAAAGTACCGCCATTTTATTCTCTAGGGTGTTAGAAAAAAAAAATGTATAATGTTTAGGGATCTAAGTAATTTTCTAGCAAAAAAAAACTGTTTTTAGCTTGTAAACAACAAATCTCAGAAAGAGGCTCGGTCCGTAAGTGGTTAATGTTATCCACCTATGATCGGTTTACGTTGAAATCGAAAATGTTCATAGAAGACCGTGGACTTATCTTTATATGTAGTAATTGTTTTTCCCAATTCTTTATTTATCACAATGCAACAGTACAGAGGTCACATATAGCAATAGCATCAATATAAGAGATCTGAGGGTAACATGTACAGTGTCCAAGACTGGAGCATAATCCATACAAAAAAACTATCAAAAAAGAACAAACAAGCAAAATAATGTTCTAACTTCTAGACCTCGAGGAAATCTGCAATATATGAATTGAGGGCCCCCTTCAGAACGGCATCCAGAAACCTTTTAAATATCACCAAAAAAACATGCAGTAAGCTCTTAAGTCCAATTCATAAACGGAACAGAGAGTAAAAAAAGATGCAATATTTATCAACAGAATTTTGCTGGCGGTATCACATGCGGTGTTTGTCAGAAACAGTGTGGGGGTCCCCCCCCCCAATAGCTGGTTGCTAGGGAAGGGGCCGGGAAGCTGGCCGCCACGTCCTTAACAACGGACGACTCATCAGCTATCAATGGGTTCCCAGCTGACAGCTGAATGTAAATAAAACATGCCGGCAATTAAAAATTATGAAAAAAAAAAAAAACAGCGTGAGGTCCCCTCCCCAATACATAACAGGCCCTTCCGGTCTGGTATGGATTTTAAGGGGAACCCCATTCCAAAATTTTTTAAAAAATTAACAAGGGGGCCCCCAGATCCCAGCCTCCCATGTGAATGAGTATCAAAAAAAGTGTCAAAAAGAAATAAAAACACACAGTTTTTGACAATTGCTTTATCAAAAAAATAAACAAAAAAATGTCCCCCAAAGTAAATCCAACATCAATCATGGAGCCCGCCGCACCGCTGGACCTGATGAAAAAGAAAAAAAAACCCTTTGCCCCTGTCGAAGGCTCCCGCCAACTGCCTGCTCCGCCATCTGACAGCTCTTAAATAGCTAAGGGAAGGAGTCAGCCAGTGATGTCATTGGGTGGCTCCACCCCCATGTGACATCATCGGCCAGGAGAATTGTCGGGAGGTGACGTCACAAGAGGGTGGGGACAACCACTGACATCACCAAGTGACTCCTCCCCTTACCTATTTAAGAACCGTTGGGGATGTCAGGACTGGGCTCAGCCCTTCCTTCTCAGAGCTGGCCACTCAGCTGTCGGCTAATTGCCACCTCCCATCTCTCTCCACAGGTACTCACCTGTTGATGATATCCTGCTCGTCAGCCCTGCCTACTTAAGCCATCCAGCCCAGATGATCTCTGCCTTCGCCTTGGTCAACATCAGTTGGCTGACATCCCTTCTGGCTACAGATCCTGCTTGCTGTTTTCCTACGCTCATCTCCGGCTCCCTGACGTTTTGGCTTGTCTGACTATCCGTTCCGGTTCCTGAGCTCTGGCTATGTTTTGACTAGGTTTTGTTCTATTTACTTTTATTATTAAACAAGTGTGATTTAACTGTACTTCGGTCTCGGTCTGATTTCATGGTTTCTGACAGGGGAGCAGGCAGTTGGCGGGAGCCTTCGTCTGGGCTGGAGGTTATTTTTTTTCTGGCGGTGCGGCGGGTGTCGTGATTGACGATGCCTCTACTTTATGAGACATTTTTTTTTTTATATTTATATTTATATATTTATATTTATTTTTTTAAGGAATTGTCAACAACTGTGCGTGTGTTTTTAATTCTTCTTGACACTATGTACTCCATACTCATTTACATAGGGGGGACTGGATCTGGGGACTCCCTTGTTAAAGGGGGCGTCCAGATTCTGATAAGTCCCCCACCTTCAGACCCCCATGACGCTGTTTTTTTTTTTTTTAATAATTTTTAATGGCTGACATCTTCTTTTTTTTTTTCATTCAGCTGTCATCGGGGTATCCGCTGACAGCTGATGAGTCATCTGTTGTTAAGGACGCGGCGGCCGGCTTCCCAGCCCGCTCCTTAGCAACCAGCTCAATGCGATAAATTACCGCATGAAAATATGTGATAATTGACACATTATCAAAACGGTACCGCAGTAGTTATTTACCGCACAATTCTTAGTGAATTGAACATTTGCAACATTTGTTTCCGCATTAGTTATTTTACCGCAATTTTTTCAGCGGTATTTAACTCTTATGCCCCGTACACACGGTCGGACATTGATCGGACATTCTGACAACAAAATCCATGGATTTTTTCCGACGGATGTTGGCCCAAACTTGTCTTGCATACACACGGTCACACAAAGTTGTGGGAAAATCCGATCGTTCTGAACGCGGTGACGTAAAACACGTACGTCGGGACTATAAACGGGGCAGTAGCCAATAGCCTTTGTCTCTTAATTCATTCCGAGCATGCGTGGCACTTTGTGCGTCGGAATTTGTGTACACACGATCGGAATTTCCGACAACGGAAAATTTTATAGCCTGCTCTCAATCTTTGTGTGTCGGAAATTCCGATGGAAAATGTGTGATGGAGCCCACACACGGTCGGAATTTCCGACAACAAGGTCCTATCACACATTTTCCGTCGGAAAATCCGACCGCGTGTACGGGGCAATAGTGAATTTACCCCGATGTTTCTATATGTAGGACAGTCAGCAAGTGGTTAAAGCAGGTGCAATATTTGCACCGTAAGAGATCTCCACGGTGTGAAAAGTCCTTTACACAAAGCAGAAATGGCTCAGCTCCGTACTCTCATGTAGAGAAAAAAAGGAAGAGGCCATGCTGGATTGGAAATTGAGGTTTTTATAGGCGCGATGTTGCAGTAAGATGAACACCATGGTCACCTTTGTAATGAATGGACACATATATAACTTTAAATGGTTATTCCATATAGTTCCACTTGATAAATGCAGCTCCTCCATTCTGTGTATTTGTCATCTGACGAGGCAGCCCCGACCGTATTTTAGGTTGACGCTTATGTGAGATTAAACTTTGAAGTTATAAATTGGGGAACTTGCCCAATCTCTTCTGCGGTATGCGTTTTCAAGATAAAATCTCTGATCTGTGCAAGTCTAGAATAAGAAACCAAAAGGGGGAAGGGTTGGGATGGGGTGCAAAATGTCCCCTCTATAGACAGCAAGGTGAGGGGAGCTTATTATCCAACCATAAATGACCTAGAACATTTTCATACGATAACAACTTGTGCTCTATAAATGTTCCATGTAAAAAGATATGTATTAGCTGCTAGAAATATTCAGGGATGAAGAAAATCGATTGGGAGACTTTGTCAATTTGTTGCCATTTGGCATGATGCATTGCCCTGGGGCGAGGAAGGCAGAATTAAGATGGTTTTTGATGGCTTTTAAGGTTTCATTGGGCTTTAAATGGCTACTATGGGGGTTGCAGAGGTTCTTGGTATTAAAATAAATAAATAAATACATAAAGATTACAGAAATTAAAGCAACAGTGTCTAACAGGGGCGTTGCTAGGTCTACAAAACATCTGGGACTAGAGCCCATAGCAGTGTAGTAAAGAAAGTAATACGCTTGGGCAGGCATACACATGTATATACAGTAATATACGTGTGTGTGTATATATATCCCCAGAGAGCCCCTCACTTACATCAGGGTCCCCAGAGAGCCCCCTTACATCAGGGTCCCCAGAGAGTCCCCCCTTACATCAGGGTCCCCAGAGAGCCCCCCTTACATCAGGGTCCCCAGAGAGTCCCCCCTTACATCAGGGTCCCCAGAGAGCCCCCCTTACATCAGGGTCCCCAGAGAGTCCCCCCTTACATCAGGGTCCCCAGAGAGCCCCCCTTACATCAGGTCCCCAGAGAGTCCCCCCTTACATCAGGGTCCCCAGGGAGCCCCCCTTACATCAGGGTCCCCAGAGAGTCCCCCCTTACATCAGGGTCCCCAGAGAGCCCCCCTTACATCAGGTCCCCAGAGAGTCCCCCCTTACATCAGGTCCCCAGAGAGTCCCCCCTTACATCAGGGTCCCCAGAGAGCCCCCCTTACATCAGGGTCCCCAGAGAGCCTCCTCCTTACATTAGAGTCATCAGAGAGCCTCCCCCTTTCATCAGGGTACCCAGAGGGCACTCCATTTACATCAGGGTTCCCAGAGAGCCCCTATTACATTAGGGTCCCCAGAGAGCCTCCCCCTTAAATCTGGGCCCTTAGAGAGCCTCTCCCTTGCATCAGGGACCCCAGAGAGCCCCCCACTTACATCATGGTCCCCAGAGAGCCTCCCCTCCCCTTTGGGGACCCCTGCAGAGACTCGGGGCTATAGCCCCAAAAGCCACCCCCTAGCAACGCCCCTGGTGTCCAAGAATATACAGTGCCTTGAAAAAGTATTAAAAAAATGATGTAGCTGAAAAATATTATATGCCAATGCTTTAAAATTAAAAAAAAAAAATAAAATAAAATAAAAAAGACCCACAACTGCTGGTCAGATAGAATTTCTACATTTTTTTTTTTTTGCATTGATAAAATTGCCTTGAAAAAGTGTTCATACCCCTTGACATTTTTCACATTTTGTCATGTTACAATTAAAAAATTTATTTTATTGGGATTTTATGTGATAGACCAACACAAAGTGGCACATAATTGTGAAGTGGAAGGAAAATGATAAATGGTTTTCAACATTTGTTACAAATAAATATGTGAAAAGTGTGGGGGGTACATTTCTATGGCGCCCCCCGGAGTCAATACTTAGTAGAACCATCTTTCGCTGCAATTACAGCTGCAAGTCTTTTTGGGGATGTCTCTACCAGCTTTGCACATCTAGAGAGGGACATTTTTGCCCATTCTTCTTTGCAGAATATCTCAAGCTCTGTCAGATTGGATGGAGAACGTCTGTGAACAGCAATTTTCAGGTCTTGCGACAGATTCTCCATTGGATTTAGGTCTGGACTGTGACTGGGCCATTCTAACACATGAATATGCTTTAAACCATTCCATTGTAGCTCTGGCTGTATGTTTCGGGTCGTTGTCCTGCTGGAAGGTGAACCTCCACCCCAGTCTCAAGTCTTTTGCAGGTTTTCTTCTAAGATTGCCCTGTATTTGGCTCCATCCATCTTCCCATCGACTCTGACCAGCTTCCCTGTCCCTGCTGAAGAAAAGCATCCCCACCACATGCTGCCACCACCATGTTTCACAGTGGGGATGGTGTGTTCAGTGTTAGTTTTCCCCCACACATAGCGTTTTGCTTTTTAGGCCAAAAAGTTCAATTTTGGTCTCATCTGACCAGATCACCTTCTTCTACATGTTTGCTGTGTCCTCCACATGGCTTCTCGCAAACTACAAACAGGACTTCTTATGACTTTCTTTCACCAATGTCTTTCTTCTTGTCACTCTTCCATAAAGGGCAGATTTGTGGAGAACACGACTAATAGTTGTCCTGTGGACAGATTCTCCCACCTGAGCTGTGGATCTCTGCAGCTCCTCCAGTTACCATGGACCTCTTGGCTCTTCTCTGATGAATGTTCTCCTTGCCCAGCCAGTCAGTTTAGGTGGACGGCCATGTCTTGGTAGGTTTGCAGTTGGGCCATACTCTTTCCATTTTCCGATGATGGATTGAACAGAGCTCCGTGAGATGTTCAAAGCTTGGGAGATTATTTTAAAACCTAACCCTGCTTTATACTTCTCCACAACTTTATCCCTGACCTGTCTGGTGTGTTTCTTGGCCTTCATGGTGCTGTTTGTTCACTAAGGTTCTCTAACAAACCTGTGAGGGCTTCACAGAACAGTTGTATTTATACTGAGATTAAATTACACACAGGTGGACTCTATTTACTAATTAGGTGACTTCTGAAGGCAATTGGTTCCACTAGATTTTAGTTAGGGGTATCAGAGTAAAGGGGGTTGAATACAAATGCACGCCACAGTGTTCATATATTTATTTGTAACAAATTTGGAAAACCATTTATCATTTTCCTTTCACTTCACAATTATGTTCCACTTTGTGTTGGTCTATCACATAAAATCCCAATAAAATACATTTACGTTTTTGGTTGTAAAATGTGGAAAATTTCAAGGGGTATGAATACTTTTTCAAAGCACTGTATTCATGTTATCTTCCTTTTTGTCTTTTGTTTTTTTGCTATATCAGTGCAGAGAAAAATGGGGAAATCACTCAAAGGATCATGAGATCACGTGTGGACTTCAAAGCAGGAGGATAATAGGTATTCTCTACTGATATTCAGAAAGTGGGAGCAGGTGTCAGACACGAATTCAGAAGCGTGGACATAGGTGGGGTAAGATGCTGCTAATAACTGACCTAATGCTTCAGATGTGCATAGCACTGCTCTGGCCAGGCCACCTGGTCACGTTTCACCCAGCCAACCGGGGCTTGGTCACAGAGGTGTACACTCACTACTTTACATTGTAGCAAAGTGTCATTTCTTGAGTGTTGTCACATGAAAAGATAGAAGAAAAGATTTACAAAAATGTGAGGGGTGTACTTACTTTTGTGAGATACTGTATATCAAGCAATGAATGTTCCATTCACCAAAAATTCACTGCAAAGAAATCAATAACTACCGTAATTTAAAACACATGCACCAGGAAGATACATCTGCAGTGAAAGTCTGGTGAAGGTCACCTTCACAGCTTTTTAAATATACCCCAAACATGGGAAGGGATTTTTTTTCCAAGCAGCCCACATGGCTATTTTATTCAAATTTTATTGGTGGTGCAATTGGTAAGTTATTTGTACAGTCAAGTTTGGCAAAACCACCCAATCATTCCTAGAAGGGCCACCATTAGACACCGGGGGCCCTATACAGCCTGCCTGATCGGGCTGCCCTCCCCCCCATACACACACACACACAGAAAAGGGACTTTAAATGCCTCATTGTGGATGCACGGCAATCCCATTAGACACAGCCCCCAGCAATTAGAGACCCCTCTGAAATTGAAATTTTCCAGACAGAAAAAATGCTTACAATGGACTTGTTACTAGGGATCAGGGCTGCAAATGGGTGGGTGGAGCCATCCTTCCTGTACCGGGCCCGGGCCTAGGAGGGCCAGCTTTATCCCCTTATTGGCAGCCCTAATCCATAGTAATGAGAGGGCAGAGAGGGGCTTATTAAATACTTTCGGGCGCATGCAAAGTAACCCCATGAGCCATGGCTTCCAGCAATTAAATGAAAGTTCCCATTACCCATTGGGAAACCTTAATGAAAATTTTCTATCGCTGGTATTATACCCCTGTAAAATTGGCCCGAATATTCCCAACCCAATCCAGAAAGTGCTGGAGAAAATGTTCTATGGACAGTCACATTTCCATATATGGTGCCCCCTTTTGGAGAGTGATCTCCAACTTCATTCAGGATCTTACCAATGTATCTACTGTGTTATCCCCGCAGATGGCTCTAGTCAGACTAGGCCTCTCGATCTGGCCTTCAAATCCCCCCCCCCCCCATTGTCACCCATGTTTTAATTGCTGCTCGTCTCTCCATTGCTCGCCTCTGGAAACAATCGTCCCCAGTCACTCTAGGTATGACCATTGACATGACATTGACTCAATGACCACAGGAGTAAGGAGTACCTAAAACTTATCTCAAACTGTGCAAATTTCAGAACCAATGGCAATCTTGGCAGTTAGACCCTTGAGCAGCATCTTGCTCTTAACCCCTGTAAAGACGACATCACATGTCAGGTCCTACCATACGATGTATGACTCTGTTTTGAAACACATTACCTATCCCCCCCCCCTCCTGGACTGAATTGAACCATCTGGGGATGATTTCCCATAATGATACACCATAATGATACACACTCCTTGATTGGTTTAACCTTAAAGTACGTAGAGGGTTCTTTACTGTAAGAGCGGGAGGGATGTGGAATTCCCTTCCACAGGCGGTGGTCTCAGCGGGGGGCATTGATAGTTTCAAGAAACTATTAGCTAAGCACCTGAATGACCGCAACATACAGGGTTATACAATATAATACTGACATATAATCACACACATAGGTTGGACTTGATGGACTTATGTGTTTTTTCGACCTCATCTACTATGTAACTATGTAACCTGCTTTCCCCCTCCTCTTCCCTCTTCTTCCCTCCTCTTCCCCCCTTTCTTATCCCTCCCCACCCATATCATCCCCCCCCCTCCCTCCGTACCCCTTCCTATGACACCCCCCCTTCGATAAATTTGATTCTGCATTGTATACTCACTCATCCGATATTTGCATTGTACTTCCTATTGTTCTGTTTACTACTCAGTTGTTTTCATATCTGTAACAATACCGAAGCAGATCTTCCCCGCTCTGGATGTGTTGGAGGAGGGATTATGGTGGGGGGTTGTTTTTCGGGGGTTGGGCTTGGCCCCTTAGCTCCAGTGAAGGGAACTCTTAAGGCGTCAGCATACCAAGACATTTTGGACAATTTCATGCTCCCAACTTTGTGGGAACAGTTTGGGGATGGTCCCTTCCTGTTCCAACATAACTGTACACCAGTGCACAAAGCAAGGTCCATAAAGACATGGCTGAATGAGTTGGGGTAGAGGAACTTGACCGGCCTGCAGTCCTGACCTCAACCCAATAGAACACCTTTGAGATGAATTAGAGCCAGGCCTTCTCGTCCAACACCAGTGCCTTACCTCACAAATGTTCTTCTGGAAGAATGGTCAAACATTCCCATAGACCAGGGGTCTCAAACTGGCGGCCCTCCAGCTGTTGCAAAACTACAATTCCCATGAAGCATTGCAAGGCCGACTGTTACAAGCATGATTCCCACAGGCAGAGGCATGATGGGACTTGTAGTTTCGCAAAACAGCTGGAGGGCCACCAGTTTGAGACCCCTGCCATAGACACACTCCTAAACCTTGTGGATGGCCTTCCCAGAAGAGTTGAAGCTGTTATAGCAGCAAAGGGTGGGCCAACTCAATAATGAACCCTACAGACTAAGACCCCAATGCCATTAAAGTTCATGTTTAAAGGCAGGTGTCACAATACTTTTGGTAATGTAGCGTAGGTACCCTCTAACATTGTAATAAATTTACATCATGGAACCATTTTTATAAACATTGAATAGCAAAGTTTTTTTTATTTTTATTTATTTCTTACATTTTTTTTTTAGATTTGATAAATTTGCTGGTATATTCATTTTCCCTCAGAAGAGAGGTTGTACAGTTGAGATTTTGAAGGAAGTGCTACATATATCATTTTTTATAGTTGTAGATGAAATACATAAGGTCACTTGAGTTAACCCCTCCGTGAATGTCACCACATTTCTTCTCGAGTCTGGTGACACGAGCTCCATTGACAACCTTCACCGTGTTCAGGACCATCTATCAAAACCTTCATTTACATCCCTTGTTTGACATATCTGCTGTAAAGGTTCTTCCGCTGAAAGATAAAATGAACACTTCAATGTTCACCCGTTCCCCCGCTAAATGGTATTCTTCTTGTCATTGAAGCTTTCAAGCGCATTTATATTGTCCCATTTTAAGTTGTGCTTATATTGTGATGGTGTGGATCTCACAACATCAAACCGTAATCAAAGAGCATAGAGCCTCCCGATCACACAAGACCTGTCTTCCTAGGAAGGTATTACAGCAATTTTTTTTTTTCACAAGTCAAACATTGAATACATTTATATAAAGCAGGCAATTTTATTTTGTCAGTGAATATTTATAAAAAAAAAAGAATGAAAAAAATGCGATTAGTAGAAAAGTAAAAGAGTTTTTGCTTTAGGAATCAGGTGGTGGTGCTCAAAGGTCCGAGGGATCAGACCAAAAAATGGTCCAAGGTACCCCCCCCCCCGGAAAAAGAGAGGGGAAAGCCCTTAAACAGTAGCTCATTTAACAAAAAAAAAGTGTGGAAAAAGTAAAAACCACAAAAGACAGTTTTTGACAATTCTTTAAATAAAAAAAAAGTGTCCTGCGATGTCCATCTTCAATCACGTTGCCCGACGGACCCAAAAATGGGATGCGGGGCGTCCTGCCTACTGCTGTCTCTTAGGTATGACAGCTGTTATATAGACAAGGTCGGGGCCATCCAGTGACGTAACCGAGTGACCCCGCCCCTTCTGATGTCATGTGATGTCAAGTGACGTCAGAGGGGGGCGGGTGTCATTCGATTATGTCAGCGGGTGGCCCCGCCCTTGCCCATATAACAGCTGTCACAGAGAAAAGACAGCAGTCGCTGGGAGGCCTCCCATGGAGGCGGAGTTTTCTCGTTTTTTTTTTTTTCTATTTTTCGGGTCCGTCGGGCGGCGTGATTTAAGACTGATGTACATTTTGTGACACTTTTTTAAAAATGGAATTGTCAAAAACTGTCTATTTTGACACTTTTTTTGGTGAATGGGTAGGGGTACAATGTACATGATACCCATTCACATAGGAGGGGGGCCTGGATCTGGGGGCTAAAGGAGGCTACCAGATTCCGATAAGCACCCCGCCTGCAGACCCCGACAACCACCGGGCCAGGGTTGTGGGGACAAGACCCTTGTCCCCATCAACATGGGGACAAGGTGCATTGGGGGGCGACCTCATGTTGAGAGCAAGCGGCCTGGTATGGTTTGAGGAGGGGGGCACTCGCTCCTCCGCCCCCCCTTTCCTGTCCTGCCAGGTTGCTTGCTTGGATAGGGATCTGGTATGGATTTTGAAGTGGACCCCACGCCATTCTTTTTTTAAATTTTGACATGGAGTTTCCATTAAAATCCATACCAGACCCAAAGGTCAATTTTTTTCCTTGATTTTTCATCTATATTGCTGGGAGCCGGCAATACATTACAGACGCAACCAATTTAAATGACATTTTTTCCTTTAGTAATGTAATTTTGCTGCGGCACTGTTCTACACATCACACAGATGCGCCACTTTACAGGCAGACTAAGGGGACACCCCCCCAACACAATATTTAAAGGAATATTTCATTTTTATTGTTTCACTTTAAGCATTATTAAAATCATTATTAAAATCACTGCTCCCGAAAAAATTGTCTTTTTTATGTATGGATTGTATGGGTTGTTACCGACATGTGGTAAAAATTTCATGGCAATAGCACCTTTACCAATAGATTTACCTAGAAAAATGGTGACGTGTTCAATACTTATTTTACCCGCTATAAATATACACACACACATATATATATATATATATATATATATATATATATATATATATATATATATATATACACAGTATCTCACAAAAGTGAATACACCCCTCACATTTTTGAAAATGTCCAAATTGGGCCTAAAGTGTTAATATTTTGTGTGGCCACCATTATTTTCCAGCATTGCCTTAACCCTCTTGGGCATGGAGTTCACTAGAGCTTCACTGTTTGCCACTGGAGTCCTCTTCTACTCCTCCATGACGACATCACAGAGCTGGTGGATGTTAGAGACCTTGCGCTCCTCCACCTTCTGTTTGAGGATGCCCCACAGATGCTTAATAGGGTTTAGGTCTGGAGACATGCTTGGCCAGTCCATCACCTATACCTTCGGTTTCTTTAGCAAGGCAGTGGTTGTCTTGGAGGTGTGTTGGAATACTGCCCTGCGGCCCAGTCTCTGAAGGGAGGGGATCATGCTCTGCTTCAGTATGTCACAGTACATGTTGGCATTCATGGTTCCCTCAATGAACTGTAGCTCCCCAGTGCCAGCAGCACTTATGCAGCCCCAGATCATGACACCCCCACCACCATGCTTGACTGTAGACAAGACACGCTTGTCTTTGTACTCCTCACCTGGTTGCCGCCACACACACTTGACACCATCTGAACCAAATACGTTTATGTTGGTCTCATCAGACCACAGGACATGGTTCCAGTAATCCATATCCTTAGTCTGCTTGTCTTCAGTAAACTGTTTTCAGGCTTTCTTGTGCATCATCTTTAGAAGAGGCTTCCTTCTGGGACGACAGCCATGCAGACCAATTTGATGCAGTGTGCGGTGTATGGTCTGAGCACTGACAGGCTGACCCCCCACCCCTTCAACCTCTGCAGCATTGCTGGCAGCACTCATATGTCTATTTCTCAAAGACAACCTCTGGATATGACGCTGAGCACGTGCACTCAACTTCTTTGGTCGACCATGGCGAGGCCTGTTCTGAGTGGAACCTGTCCTGTTAAACCACTGTATGGTCTTGGCCACCGTGTTGCAGTTAAGTTTCAGGGTCTTGGCAATCTTCTTATAGCCTAGGCCATCTTTATGTAGAACAACAATTCTTTTTTTCAGATCCTCAGAGAGTTCTTTACCATGAGGTGCCATATTGAACTTCCAGTGACCAGTATGAGAGAGTGAGAGCGATAACACCAAATTTAACACACCTGCTCCCCATTCACACCTGAGACCTTGTAACACTAACGAGTCACATGACACTGGGAGGGAAAATGGCTAATTGAGCCCAATTTGGACATTTTCACTTAGGGGTGTACTCACTTTTGTTGCCAGCGGTTTAGACATTAATGGCTGTGTGTTGAGTTATTTTGAGGGGACAGCAAATTTACACTGTTATACAAGCTGTACACTCACTACTTTACATTGTAGCAAAGTGTCATTTCTTCAGTGTTGTCACATGAAAAGATAGAAGAAAAGATTTACAAAAATATGAGGGGTGTACTCACTTTTGTGAGATACTGTATATATATATATATATATATATATATATATATATATATATATATATATATATATATATATATATGATATATATTCCTTTTTTTCAAAAATATATATTACATTTTTTTAATTTATATGTACTTGTTTTTTTCTTTCAATTTACAAAATGCAAAGTGAGCGGACAGAAGCAAAATCTAAATCAAATCAATATTTGGTGTGCCAACCCTTTGGCTTCAAACCAGCATCAATTCTTAAACTTGCATACTTTGTACACTTGCAAAAAGTCAGGGATTTTGTAGGATTAGAGTCAGGTCTATGATTAACCAATTGTACCAAGCAGGTGCTAATAATCATCAATTGTCATATGTAGCGGTACCCTCGTTAGGGCCACTGTGTGTTGTGGTCCGTTTGTCACCCTGCCCAGCTAGACACACGGTTCTTATTCACTCTCAAGCAGAAAAACAGTCCTTGAACTTTGTTTGTATTTTTATTGAGGGGAATAAACGTGGATGAGGATGGGATATTCATGAGATACCCATATGATTGCAGAAAAATATATATGGGACTGACTATATACACTTCCGGTATATACTTGCAGACTGTCTCTCCTCAACACTTTCAGCACATCACTTGCTTGCACTTCCTGGACCAGCTAGCACTGGTTTGTAGGCCTGACACTGGCTCAGCCAGGCCTAAAGTAGATGCCCTTTGCAGGCAGGGACCGAAGGCCCCTATGGTGTAGCAAAAATATGGTAGTCCTTGGTGCTAGCTGTCCTACATGTGTCTACTGCTTCCAGTATCACCTCTTCAGGCACTATCAGCCCTCCTGGCTGCAGCTGCCTCGCTCCACTGCCCATGCCACCTCAGTCCACTCCACTGGCTCTGCACCCATCCTAGACTGCAATCTCCCAGTCCTCTCAGGCGTGACTCCCCAGTCCTCTCCTGACTGTGCATCACTCGCCAGCCCTCTTGGCTGCGACCTGTTATTCCTCTCCTGGAGACTTTGCCTGGCAGTGCTCTCCTGCTGTCCTCTCTTGCTCCCATGCCACCTGTCCAGGACATCTCCATGTGTCCTGAGAAAGGTTCTGTCCGCACCCGAGCACCAGGCCCAAGGTCACCCCCCCCCCCCAGAGTGGGAGACCTCCCTCAAAGGCCCTGACAGCCTAACACTCCATCTCCAGCTTCCACCCAAACAACTCCTCCCCAACTGGGCTGACCCTAGGTATTTCAGGAAGCCTGCCCCCTGCCAATCCAGGTTGGGGATTGGTCAGGGCTCCTCAAAACACCCCAAGCAGCTCCACCTCCCATCTTCTCCTTCCTTTCCAGAATATTCTAGAAGGCTCTGGAAATAAGTGAGAGGTCTGAGTGATGCTGCCTGTGATTCACCAGATCTACTCCGAGTCACTCCCAAGCCAGATCAAAACACACCGCCAAGCCTGGAAATGTACCTACTCTCACAAAACTCTAGCCATTCTACTTCTAGCACACTAGAGGGTGCTACACATAGGTAGGGTGAAACACAATCATTAACTGAAACAGGGACAGCTGTGTAGGAGGCTGAAAACTGGGTGAGGAACAGCCAAGCTCTGATACTAAGGTGAGGTTGTGGAAGACCGTTTCATGCCACAGGTCACACACCATGGCCAGACTGAGCACAGAAACAAGACACAAGGTAGTTATACTGCATCAGAAAGATCTCTCCCAGGCAAAAATTTCAAAGCAGACTGGGGTTTAAAGATGTGCTTTTCAAGCTCTTTTGAAGAAGCACAAAGAAACGGGCAACATTAAGGAGCGTAGATGCATTGGTCAGCCAAGGAATCTTAATGGAGCAGATGAAAGACACACCATGCTTACTTCCCTTCCACATCAGCACAGAACTGGAAGAAACCAGTGGGACCCAGGTACATCCATCTACTGTCCAGAGAAGTCTGCCTAGAAATAGTCTTCATGGAAGAATTGGGGCCAATAAGCTGTTCCTCCGAAACAAGGTCTAGAGACTCCACTATGCAGGAAAACTTAGGAACTGGGGTGCAGAAAAATGTCAGCAGGTGCTCTGGACTGATTTGCTTAAAATTAAAAAAAAAACTGTTGTCTACGGAGTTCAATAGCTAAAGCTAAAAATGTACACATATGAGTGAATCACTCGGAGCAGTGAAACAAATCGGCCCCTGCTGATCACTAAAGTTACATTGTTGCAATCTGATCAATGGAGATGCAGCAGACGGATGACATCATCTCAGCCTAGTCAAAGGTGGCACTTTTCTAAAAAAAAAAAAATAAGTATTCTGTTGCTGTATATTGTGACTTATAAGGAATTTATTCATAAAGACATGCTGAAAGGGTCTACTTTAAATATCTGGAACACAAACATGACAAACACAGCACTAAGTTCTTGTTTGTTGTGCATTGACCTTGGAGATGTACGGAGATCTACAAAACACGCAGCGTTCCAAATGCAGAGAGCGGGGAGTAGAAAACTTGGCCGATCTTGCGGGATTCACACTGAAAACAGGATCAGCAGATACAGAGTACAGCACATTGGTTAAATTATCTGGCCGAGAGACAAAGCATTTGCTTCCTCAATATTTCCCTGAGTCAAGCGGTTCTCATTGTGAGTTGGCTGTACTTGGAGGTAACGGCTGGCACAGAACCTGGAATAGTGTGTAGGTCTGTTCTTTATTTAACCACTTCAGCTCCCGTACCTGTGTACCCCTTATATTTCCAATATGGACCTTTATATTTGGGGATAACTTTGGCAATACCTCAAAGAGGTTCTTCAGTCCATCACCCTCCACCCCCCCCCCCAAAAAAAAAAAATCAGCAGCTACAAATACTGTGGCTGCTGACTTTTAATAAAGGGACACTTACCTGTCCTAGGATCCACTGTTGTCCTCACCGGGCCAGTTCTTCACTGGTCTTCAGGGTCCTAATGCTAACTGTGAGAAGCAAGCTGTGCGAAACTGTGCATGCGCGAGCGGCTCTGCGTCCTGTCAATGGTCCTGTAGCCTCCTAAGACATGTGACATATATCAGAATCTGCGGGTAGAGGGGTGGGCTGAACCTCCGCTCGGATTGCCTAGGTGAGCCAGGCGGAAGTGGGAGCAGGTATTTGTCAAAACCAGGTACCTGCTCCCACCCCTCAAAAAAAAAGCTCAAAAGTTGAAGAAAAGTTCTGCTTTAAAATAACAAGTTTTCAAAAATGATGTGGACATGACCAGGAACACATTAATCATGGTACCAACATCCCAATTCTTTTGAAATGTCAAAGGTAAAGGGGATACGGGACTTTATAGGTGCTCAAACACATAGTACAAGAAAATGTATAACATTTTTATTAAAAACAATAATTTATTCAAACATAATTTGTATTTAAAATCATTTGTACAACCATTTGGTATCATTGCTTAGATATAGGTAACATTTGTTCAACATCACGCTTATACTTCCAACATGTTTCGCCATATTTGGCGTCTTCAAAAAGGAAAGCGTGATGGGTTCACTGATAAAGCAAAAAAAAAAAAAAAATCAATAATGAACAAAATACATTCGAATGAAAGCTCCATAAAAAATTTTTTTCTTTTTATGTATGCTATGGAGCTTTAATTCGAATATATTTTGTTCATTATCAATTTTTTTTTTTTTTTTGCTTCATCAGTGAACCCATCACAATTTCCTTTGAAGAAGCCGAATACGGCGAAACATGTCGGAAGTATAAGCGTGACGTTGAATAAATGTTACATATATTTAAGCAATGATACAAAATGGTTGTACACACACATGATTTTAAATAAAATTATGTTTGAATAAATTAATGTTTTTAAAAAAAAAAAAATACATTTCTATGTGTTTGAGCACCTATAAAGGCCAGTATCCCCTCTACCTTGGAAATTTGTAAAATAACAAAGTAATACATACATTGTTTTATTTTTTTATTTTTTTTTTGGGGGGGGGGGCAAAGTAGGTTTTTATTTTGTCATGTAAAAATTATTTTATTTTCTGAAATTTAAAAAGAGGGCATAGAAAAATGAAAAGGGCGCTATTTTTCTATTTTGGCCAGCGTTAATTTGAAAAAAGCTATTATACTTAAAAATACTGTAGATCTACAGGCATTTTATTTTTCATTTTGTATAAGAGAGAATTATAACCCCTGTCCCTTATTTTTGTTTGTTTTTTTTGGTGGGGGGAGATTTCCCTTAAAGTAGAGTTCCACCCAGTTCTGTGTTTATTATTAGTCACATGCTACAAAAAGTGTAAATGCTGACATTTAATAAACAGACACTCAACTGTCCCACAGTCCAGCATGCGGCTGCCCGAATCCTTGCTCCTCTCCCCCTCCTCTCCGCTGCGCCAGCATCACTAGCGTGGGCACGCTGTGGCAGCTTGCGGCTTCACAGCTGGGTGTGCACTATGCATGCGTAAGTCCCGCTGCATGTTCTGAAAGGCCGGGCGATCTTCTGGAACCTGTGACGTGTCCCAGAAGATTGCAGGGAGGGAGAGGGGCGAGGAGAACTTCTGCTCGGTGCCACAGCGCCATGATCAGAAGTGGGAGCTGCATACCTGTCAATACTAGGTACCCCCCCCCCCCCCGAAAAAAAATATGACATGCCAAATGTGGCATGTCAGGGGTATCAGGATGTCAGGGCTGGGCTCAGCCCTTCCTTCTCTGAGTTGGCCGCTCAGCTGTCAGCTAATTGCCAGCTCCTATCTCACTCCACAGTGACTCAGCTGCTGATGATATCCTGCTCGTCAGTCCTGGCTACTTAAGCCGTCTAGTCTAGAGGTTCTCTGCCTTCACCTTGGTCAACATCACAAGAAACATCTCCTGCGTTCCTGTTTAAAGACTTGCTTTGCTGACATCCGTTCTGGCTCTGGATCCTGCTTGCTGTTCCACTACGTTGATCCCTGACTTCTGGCTTGGCTGCCTATCCGTTCCGGTAACTGAACTTTCTCTATGTTTTGACTACGTTTGTTCTTTTTACTTTTATTATTAAACAAGTGTGATTTAACTGTACTTCTGTCTCGGTCTGATTTCATGGTTTCTGACACAGGAGCCCTTAAAGCAGAAGTTCCACTTTTGGGTGGAACTCCGCTGTAACTTCCTGTCCCAGGAAGTGGAAGTGAGAGGAAGTCCCTGCAAACTAAGGGAATCACTTGGGGTCCCCCAGGACACCAGAATTAGTGTCCCCATTGGAGGATTCCCCTCCATTGCTCTTCTGGGGAAAAGCCAAAATGTTCCTTCACTTTCACTTTCAACGATAATGGTAAATAGGACAAATACAGAGGGTGAATCTCTCCAACGGGGACACAGATAGCATTACAAATCTAATCAGTGTTGTAATCCTTCTCCACTCCATTCAAATCTAAAAAAATATAAAATTGTCTTTAGGGTAAATCTCTCCAATGGGGACACAGACTGCAATAAAAATCTAATAGGTGTTATAATCCCTCTCCACTTCATCCAAATCGAAAAAAAAAAAAATTGTCTAAGGACACATTTTATTGTGTAATTTGTTCCATTTAAAAGGAAGTAGTCAATTAGGGATGATTATAGTTAAATAAGGGTTAGTAAAAAGATAAATAGGAATATGTTTTATTTAAAAGAAAATGGTAGGTTTCTTATGCAGCCATATAATGTCATATGTAGACCAAATGTCAAGCCTTTGCGGGTCCCCATAGATCTCATATGTAGACCAAATGTCAAGCCTTCGCCTGTCCCCATAGGAGGCAGACAATGGAATAGACCAGTCAAGGTGTTGACAGCTGGTTACTTCTTGACTATGCCAAAACCCGTCTTTACCCCCCCCCCCCACCAAATTAGCAAAATTCAGATCAACCCATGTACTCTGCATATCGATTTACGCAGGGTGGATCGGCCTTTGAGGGTCTCAACAGGAGTCAGACAATGCAAACAGGGATCCATCACTGCTAATGGACCAGTCAAGGTGCAGATGGCTGGTTATCTCTTGATGATGCCAAAACACATTTTCACCCCTAGTTGCAATATTAAGCAATCCAATCTCCACTGCCATCAAATTAACAAAATTCAGATCAAATCTCTTACCTTGTAGATCGAATGTGCTCATCTCTCTGAGCAAGCACACCAAAACTTTAATAGAAAACCGTATCCACATCCTTTGTCTCAAATTTTACCTTGCTCCTCTCTTGGGAGGTTTAGTATGGAGGTAACTTAAAAGAGAAGTTGTGATGAACCCTTGTCCTCAACAGGACTATGTCCACCGAAAATGCTTTCTTTGTCCAGAACCAGCACTATCCAAGACCCTTTAGCCCATCCAGTCACTAGTCGTAACACAGTGTAGGGTGAACAACAACATCAAACTGATTTATTCCAGCACATGTTACCACAGATATCCAACTCCGAGATACTTCTCCCCGCCTTTGGATTCAGGGCGGGGTAAACTGTCCAATCACAATAGACACACAGGTCAGGTGTATTCAAACTTCACAGCAGTAAACAGCCTTACCAACAGGGAGAGCTGTTGGAGGAATTCCCACATCCACATAGACATCCATCCCATAATATATATTTCTTCCAAGGCAGACACAAATAATGGAATACAACCACACCCCAAACGATCACAGCAAAGAGTCCACAACAGCATGAGACAACACACAATATATACATATATACAACATTGAGTCTGACTAGCACAGATCATAGTGGGGTTCTCAGGCACCCTGTGCCCCTAATGGACGCAGGGTCATTTACAAATAAAAGGGGAAGCTGGACACAGAGTTTCCAAAGCTCTCCAAGGTAAGCTGAGTTGCACAAACCCCCCCACCCAAAGTGACACCTGTCACAGAAGTATTGGATTTTTTTTTTTTTTTTTTAGAGAGAATCATACTTACCTAGGTGGATGCAGCATCAGTCCCTGGCCAGGTCTAACACTGAGAACCGAGTGATCAAACACCGCCGATCACTCAGTTCTCACCACTCTGTGAGCAGAGAGACAGTGTTAAACTCTTTGCTCTGCCCCCCCTTGCTCACTAGAGCACTGGGTTGTGGAGGGGGCGGGAGCAGCTGGCTCAGGCTCTCAGCGGCTCTCTGAGAGGCTGAGCGGGATGATGGTCCATGTATCTGGGTGAATCCCGACCGTATGGTAGTGATTCTTCCTGAGCCTGGACTGGCTCTGTGACATAAGCCAACAGCGGGCTTCAGCCCACTGTCTGCTGAAAATGGGCCACAGGAGTGCAGAACGAACTGCACTCCTGTGATCTACAGGGCAAGTACAGCCAAACAAGCTTCTACTGTACTTCTCCTTTAAAGAGTCTTCCTTGTGTTTAATGTTTCTTCATCATAGTGTAGCACCTTCAGTGTACAGACTAGGTACATTTAGTTTGGCTCCTCTATAGGCAGAGGAGATGGGGTTAATTTGAGTTTAGCTGTGCAAAACTCCAAGGGCTGGGCCTCTGTTACCTCCCCTTGGCTTCTAGAACTCAATGGATATTGGAGGAACAGAGGCTAAAGCCTGAATATGTATGGAATCTCCACCAATCCCTGGGTAGGCAAGGCCCAGAAGGTGGTAAGATAGGCCATAAATATTCAGAAGATTGGCAGTAAGAGACAAGAGTCTGGGGTCCAGTTGTCTGGAGGAACACCCCCTGTGCCAGGGGAGCTCTGCCCCTGGGCAGAATGAAGGAAAGGAGAGAGAGAGAGAGGAAGCACCTGAAAGTCTCAACCCTTTTCCAGGTGCTTCTACTTTTGGCCATCATACATCACTCCACAAGGTAAAGACCTCCCACCACACTGGCATTTTGTTATTATTGTGCTTTTGGGTTCTAGTAACTTTACAGTTATATTTTATACATGTTTAATCACAATTCAATTATTTCTAGAATCCACACTATTACACATCACCAGTGTGGCTTATCACCAGCACACTGGAGTTTCCTTGTGCGCCTGGCCTCCCCTCTTTGGGCTCTTTCCTCTGCTCCCGGACTTGACCTAATGGGCGGCCTGCAGCTACTGGCCTCGTGTGGTTCACACTCCATTGGCATGTGAGTATCCACTGGGGATGAGTGAATCTTTCTCTTCCCCTATATACATTCCCTCCCCTTCTACTATGCACAACGTACTTTATTGATTGATCTTTATACATTTTTTTTTTTAGATTTTGGTGCAAATTGCCCCTGAAGAGTGTTCTATACACGAAACGCGTCGGAAATACGACAGGCACCAAGATAATTAATTTTTTATTAAGGTCTTTTATATCAGTTTGGTTTTATCCAGTAGTCTGGTGATTATGTGCATTTTAGTATTTTTTTTATCATTCAATTAGGACCATTGCCCTGCATCATATGTGGGTTGTTATCGTGTTCACAATGTATTTGTTCCTTGTATATACATTATGTGACTGTTACCCGACAATTGGCATGTCATCATGTTATCATCTTGTTTTACCACTAAAATTATTTTTTTCAACAATGACTGATCCTCTGGCCCCACTTACCCACCTCACTCAAAGTCCCAAAACCTCTCTCTTTGTATGCATGTAACTGGAATGGAGACCTCCGTCTCATCCAAAGTCCCAAACCCCTTTTTGTTCAACCCTTTTACAGCCTCAGATTTCACATGAATGCAGCCTCTGCCTGCCCCTGGGGGCACTAGCAAGGGCTCCCCCCCCCCCCGGTTTTCCCTACAGGATGTGTTAAGCCCCGCCCACAGCTGCCCAGGCAGTATGGATAGGCCTTCAAGGGTCCCCATAAGAGACAGACAATGCAAGCAGGGATCCATGACTGCATATGGACCAGTCAAGGTGCAGACGGCTGGTTACCGCTAGACCAGGGATCTCCAAACTACGACCCCTTCAGCTTTTGTTGAACTACATGTCCCATGAGGCATTGTAAAACTTTGACATTCACAGACATAACTAGGCATGATGGGAATTGTAGTCCCTGAACAACTGGAGGGAAATAGTTTGGAGACCCCTGCTCTAAACTATGCCAACCCCCCCCCCTCCCAGTTGCAATATTATCCAATCTCCACTGCCGTCAAATTAGTGAAATTCAGATCAAAACTTGTATCTTGAAGATCCATTTACTCATCTCTATGAGCAAGCACACCAAAACTTTATTTTTTATTTTTTTGCCTTTTTTCATTTTAATAGCATACCATATCTATATCCTCCGTCTACCGCTTTACGTCACGTCTCTCTTGATTTAGAAACTCTGCAAATGAGCCATTTAGACGGGGGGAAAAAAAAAAATCCAATGTATTCTTCAGCCGAGAGAGGAGAGCGGCTCCACGTCTCCTCTGCATATTTTATGCCTTAGCTTTGGTAATTTTCAAAAGAATGGCTCTTGATTGAAAAGGTGCATTGGTCATGTGAAATGATACACCGGTTGCCATGACAACACAAGCCTCGTTAATCTGCTCAATGGCGCTGATTGGGAACAATATTTTGAAACTCTGCTTGTCTTTCTTTTTTCTTTTTTTTTTATTTCGTCGAGGTAGATAAAAAAAAAGTATCAATTCTTTTTTTTTTTTTTTCCTATTTTTTTTTTTTTTTTTTGAAGTCGGGTTACTTTTGCAAATGTCACACAAGGCTGTCATCTCGGATCGTGCAATTTCATATCTTGAGATGAATTATTAATGCGCTTATTCAGCAACAAGGAGACACGAACCAAACAATGCGCAGCCGAGGAACTATTTGTAGCGGGGACAGCAAATTAATGACTAACTATAGTCAAAACATTTTATTACTGTATTCTGGTATCTTTGGCATCAAAAACAGGCAGCTTTGAAATGAGGAACTGCGTTGTTGGAAGTCTTCAATGTGGTGCGGCTCCATCAGAAATCGTTTTTTTTTTTTGCTATGGGATCTTATTCGATGTAGATTTAGGGGTCGTTGGAACAAGATGTCTATTAATGTAATGTCAAGAATGTGAAAGGTATATAAAGGATCAAAAAAAAAATATATATATATATCCTTCAACAAATCCTTTCCCATTGTTTCAGATCTAAGCACAGAATGAACATGCTGCATTTAACCACTTCACCCCCTGGAAGAATTCACCCCCTTCCTGACCAGAGCACTTTTTGCGATTCAGATCAAAAAGATCAAAACTTGCGTCGCTTTAACTGACAATTGCGCGGTCGCGAGACGTTGCGCCCAAACAAAATTGACGTCCTTTTTTTCCCCACAAATAGAGCTTTCTTTTGGTGGTATTTGATCACCTCTGCGGTTTTTATTTTTTGCGCTATAAACAAAAAATGAGCGACGATTTTGAAAAAAAAAAAAAGCAAGATTTTTTTACTTTTTGCTATAATAAATATCCCCCAAAAATATATAAAAAAAACAAAGTTATTTCTCATTTAGGCTGATATGTATTCTTCTACATATTCTTGGTAAAAAAATCGCAATAAGCGTATATTGATTGGTTTGCGCAAAAGTTATACCGTCTACAAAATAGGGGATATATTTATGGCATTTTTATTATTATTTTTTTTTATTAGTAATGGTGGCGATCTGCGATCATGACTGCGACCATGCGGTGGACATATCGGACACTTTTGACACTATTTAGGAACCAGCGACATTTATACAGCGATCAGAGCTATAAAAATGCACTGATTACTGTGTAAATGACACTGGCAGGGAAGGGGTTAACACTGAGGGGCGATCAAGGGGTTAAATGTGTCCTAGGGAGTGATTCTAACTGAGGGGGGGGTGGGCTCATTACAACGTGACAGAGATCACTGCTCCTGATGACAGGGAGCAGTAGATCCCTGTCATGTTGCTAGGCAGAACAGGGAAATGCCTTGTTTACATAGGCATCTGCCTGTTCTGCCACTCCGTGTCACCATCACGGGCCCCCGGCAGACATCGAGCTTGGGGGACCCGCGAGCACGCTCACAGAGTACGCGGGGTGTGCCCACTAAGCCGCATCTTAAAGGAGACGTACAGGTACGCCCATTTTCGCAGCCGTGCCATTGTGCCGATGTATATCGTCGTACGCTGGTCAGCAAGCAGTTAAAGTCATTATTCTGCTTTCTGTAGCCCTCATGTATTGGTATGCTCTCACTAAAGATAATTATTTGCAGCTCAAACATGCAGTAATATTTATCCTAAAGCAAAACTCCAGGCACATTATAGAGATAGAATATATTTCCATCAGGCCATCCGCACGGTAAAGGCAGGGACCGGATTTTTCTCTGCTTAAGTTCAGTATTTTTAAACATTTTGTCCCTCCCCCAGCCTGTGACTGGACATTGAAAGGAGAAGCTGAAGACTGATGAGTTCTTCTCTCTGTTCCCTCCTTCTTTCAGCATCCTCCTTTCACTGCAGCACAGCTGCTTCTCCGTTCCCCAGTCTGAGCTCTGCTGAACATGTCAGCAATATTTTGGGAGAGAAGAGTAAGACCTCATGTACACTGCTAAACTGTCCTGGGACCTGGGCTCAAACCTGGGACCTCTACTGTGCCTGGCATTGACTTTTCTCGCTGAGCTATCTGGAATGCTGGACAGCTTACTGCCTAATCCATTGGACAATCCTGCCTTGTGTCTTGATTGCTGTTGAACCTTGAACTCCTTGCTCCTCCATGAACTTCCTATATAAGCCTTGCCTCTGCACTTCCTGTCGCCAGATTACTGTGGTCTGATTCTGCATACTACGTGATCTACTGCTATTGCTGTTTGGAAGCGATCTTGGCTTGTGACCCCGAATACGAAACTCTCCTCCTGCATGAAACTTTGCTTGTGACCGTGACTACGAAACTCTCCTCCTGTATCTACCTTGGCTTGTGACCCTGACTGCGAAACTCTCCTCCTGCATCAACCTTTGCTTGTGACCCTGACTACGAAACTCTCCTCCTGTATCTACCTTGGCTTGTGACCCTGACTACGAAACTCTCCTCCTGCATCGAACTTGGCTTGTGACCCTGACTACGAAACTCTCCTCCTGTATCTACCTTGGCTTGTGACCCTGATTGCGAAACTCTCCTCCTGCATCAACCTTTGCTTGTGACCCTGACTACAAAACTCTCCTCTTGTATCTACCTTGGCTTGTGACCCTGACTACGAAACTCTCTCCTGCACTGACCTTGGCTTGTGACCCTGACTACGAAACTCTCCTCCTGTATCTACCTTGGCTTGTGACCCTCGACTACGAAACTCTCTCCTGCACTGACCTTGGCTTGTGACCCTGACTACGAAACTCTCTCCTGCACTGACCTTGGCTTGTGACCCTGACTACGAAACTCTCCTCCTGCATCGAACTTGGCTTGTGACCCTGACTACGAAACTCTCCTCCTGTATCTACCTTGGCTTGTGACCCTGACTGCGAAACTCTCCTCCTGCATCAACCTTTGCTTGTGACCCTGACTACAAAACTCTCCTCCTGTATCTACCTTGGCTTGTGACCCTGACTACGAAACTCTCTCCTGCACTGACCTTGGCTTGTGACCCTGACTACGAAACTCTCCTCCTGTATCTACCTTGGCTTGTGACCCTCGACTACGAAACTCTCTCCTGCACTGACCTTGGCTTGTGACCCTGACTAGGAAACTCTCTCCTGCACTGACCTTGGCTTGTGACCCTGACTACGAAACTCTCCTCCTGCATCGAACTTGGCTTGTGACCCTGACTACGAAACTCTCCTCCTGTATCTACCTTGGCTTGTGACCCTCGACTACGAAACTCTCTCCTGCACTGACCTTGGCTTGTGACCCTTGACTACGAAACTCTCTCCTGCATTGACCTTGGCTTGTGACCCCAACACTGATCATCGGTCTAGCAATTCAGACTTTCTTATTTCTCGCAGACCTGAGACCTGAGCTTGCCTGACGTTGTCGGCCATTGGTCTCCACTCATTACAGGTATTCTTCTAACCGAATAATCTGGCCACAACATGGAGACTGCAGCAACTCCACGATCCCTGAGTGAACATGTGGTTTCGCTAGCTGAGGTTGTTCAAGGCTTACAAACATGAGTGCAAGAGTTACAAGGAGAAGTAATTGAATTGCGGACACAACTTGTGCAGCAATGCCAACAAACAGCTACTAACAGTAATTCAAACCGCTTCCCTGTGCCTGATAAATTCAATGGGGATCCTAAACTATATAGAGGCTTCCTGAATCAATGTAAATGATTTGCAACCCCACGCTCCAAGACAGGCTTTATTATATCTCTGTTCGTTGATGAGGCCATAGCATGGGTTTCCCCATACTTGGAGCAAGACCATGAGGTTCTAGGAGATTTCTAGGGGTTTGTGACCACTATGAATGTAATTTTCGATGATCCAAATCACAGCGCAACTGCTAAAACTGTTTTACTGAACTTGCGCCAAAGGGAGATGTCCTGTTAGTGAATATGCTGCCGAATTTCGTTGAGGGGTAACTGACACCACTTGGAAGGACTTTCTGAGAATATAAAAGATGAATTATCCAGAACAGATATGCCTGATGGTCTTGATGACTTTTTTAAACTGAGCATTAAGATCGATAGAAGATTTATGGAGAGACAATTTAAGAAACAAAGATCTGTTGACTTTAATTCCTCGTTCAATCTCCAACCAATGGCTTAAAGTTGAACCTGAACCTGAACCTATGCAGATTGGAGCTCTCAGCTTTGCTGAAAAGAGACGCAGACATGAACTGAATCTTTGCCTCTATTGTGGTCAGATCACTATGCCCTCAGGTGTCCAAATAAATCAAGACGAACAGGGTAAACCATTGCAGCGGCCGCTCAACGAGAATTGTCCGCATCTAGGGAGCAAGTGAGATACATTACACAACCCTTGTCTTCCGTAACACCAGGAGAGAAGGAGATTGTCTGTCATCATCCGCATTTTATTTTAAGCATCACGCTTAAAAAAGAAAGACCAGTTACTCTCCACCTCAGCAATGCTGGATACCGGGGCTGGTGGTACCTTTATGAATTTGAAGCTTGCAGAAGAAAATGGCATCACCCAAATACCCAAACCATCCCCAGTACAGATAGTGGACGGTTCTCTACTCACTTCTGGAGTGATCACTCATGAGACCATTCCTCTGCAGTTAGGTATCAAGCCTGGACACCAAAAGTTAATATCTTTCAATCTGATTTCTTCTCCTCAATTTCCTGTTATCTTAGGAATTCCATGGCTATCAATTCACAACCCCACTATTGACTGGCAGGCCAGAAACCATGCTTTTCCCTTTGAACATTGTGAGTTACATTGTCAAGAAAGAGACATCTCGCCTACTATTATCGGAGTGACATCAACTAACCTGGAAAAATTGCCCCCTCAGTACCAAGACTTTAAAGACATTTGTGATGAGAAAAATGCCGACCAATTACCACCCCACTGGGCATGTGATTGCCCAGTAGAGCTTGTACCAGGAGCCCCAGTTCCTTTTGGTTGCCTCTACAATATTCCTGAACCTAGAACTGAACTGAAGGCATTAAGGAACTTTCTACAAGAGAATAAGGTGAAGGGGTTTATACATCCCTCAACCCCTCCTGCTGGAGCCCCGCTATTCTTTGTTGAAAAGAAAGAGGGGACCCTGCGCCCATGCATTGATTACAGAAAATTAAATATTTATTTTACAAAAATTATTTCAGGCACAGGTGACCATCCTGGACTTTTGTAGCAGCAAGGCTGAGTGCTGGGAGCTGACCAAAAAGAGGATCATTAGATTCTTCAGGGGCCTTGCCAATAGAAAACAGTTTGATAGATACACGTCCTACCAACGTTTGCGGAGGAAGCTGGATATTCTTGTCTCGAAAGGAGGGAATCCTGGGGCAATCACCGAAGTGAAACTCCACCTCAGAAAGTGTCAATATGACTGGCATGCAGAATACAGGGTGTTTAGACACAAGTTGAAGTGGGATGTCTGCTGGGTGCTTTCTGTACTCCTGGTATAGGAAAAGGAGGTCCTTCAAAGTAAAATAAAATACAATATATACATATAGTTAAAGCTTAACATCCCCTTTATACCACTTCCTACCTCCTGCAAATACCTTCATCTTTTTATTGTAAGTGAACAAGCATTCTTCAAGATAACCTGAGGTCTTGGCAGATTGTTGACTCGGGCGGGAAGATTCCTGTTAATGGGACATAATAGCTACATAAAGGGCAAAAAGTAAATAGATATATGAAGCTTGTTCTTTAATACTGGTACATCCATTTTAAATTTTCCTTGTGCTAGCGCTGACAAGAACGAACAGTACTACAGTACAACATCATCACCTATATTGAACTCTTGAGGATACTGATATTTTGCAGTAGTACTTCACTTAGTACATGTTAGAGCATCTTTTCAGAAGGAACATGTGGATAGCTGTCCACATACAATATGTATCCGAGGCAGGTCTCAAGATTGCTTTATAGAGGATGTGATGACCAGATGTAGTCTCTGGATGTAATTGTTCGCACTGGCACCGTTTTTTTAGGCGAAGTTAATGTCACTCTTTAAAGTACATTTTTGTACTGGTTGCCAAGGAGTAAACTACCTTTTGAAAACATTTGTATGCGTCAAAACAAGAGTAATGTAATGCTGCATTTTTCATATGTGAAGAGTTGAAGGATGATCAATAAAAAATGCAAAGAGGTGCTTTAATACTTTATTCAAATTTTAAATAATAAGAAGGTATTTTGAGAATAAAAAAAAAAATATATGACTGGACTGCCTCTTTGATTCTGGAAAGGGACTATGGGAAGTATCACTCGCCTGACCCTTACCAGAACTGCAAACAAGGTGTAGCTGTTAAGACAGCCGTTGGCCTTAAGGACAGTACAGGTTCCTTGTCAAAGTCCAGGTCAGGGATCCTGGAGGTTGTGAGGTCCTTTATGCTGATCTTCCTGAGAGGAAAGAGCTTGACCGAGACAAGATGGAAAACTTTTTGGACTCTACGCCAGGTCTAAATGATGGAGATGTCCCATTGATAAATTTGACAGAGGAGATCACAGTTGAAGAGGTGATGAGGGCAATTGAACAGCTTGCCATCAAAAAGTCCCCTGGCCTGGATGGCTTGACAGTTGAGTTTTACAAAGCATTTAAGTCAATTCTGGCCCCACATTTGGTAGAGGTTTTTAACAGTTGCCTTGCTGAGGGGGTGCTTCTTCCTTCCATGAGGCACTCAGCTTCGACTCTTCTTTCAAAAAGTAAATATCCTTCAATGATTGAGAATTGGCACCCCATCAGCCTTCTCGATGTCGATAGAAAGGTGCTGGCCAAGATACTTTTCTGGCACCTATCGTCTTTGCTTTCTCGTCATCGGCACTGTTCAGTCCATGGTAGGAGCACCTTCACAGCAGTTTTAGCTGTCCATTAGACCTTTGAGCAGGGCTGGAGGCTGGGGAAATTACTTACTGGCGTTGGATCAGGCAAAGGCTTTTGATTGTGTTAGCCATGAGTACTTGTGGTTGCTCCTTAGTAGGGATGAGCTTCGAGTTCGAGTCGAACTCATGTTCGACTCGAACATTGGCTGTTCGCAAGTTCACCGAACAGCGAACAATTTGGGGTGTTCGCGGCAAATTCGAATGCCGCGGAACACTCTTTAAAAGTCTATGGGAGAAATCAAAAGTGCTAATTTTAAAGGCTAATATGCAAGTTATTGTCATAAAAAGTGTTTGGGGACCTGGGTCCTGCCCCAGGGGACATGGATCAATGCAAAAAAAAGTTTTAAAAACGGCCGTTTTTTCAGGAGCAGTGATTTTAATAATACTTAAAGTCAATCAATAAAAGTGTAATATCCCTTTAAATTTCGTACCTGGGGGGTGTCTATAGTGTGCCTGTAAAGGGGCGCATGTTTCCTGTGTTTAGAACAGTCTGACAGCAAAATGACATTTTGAAGGAAAAAACTCATTTAAAACTACCCGCGGCTATTGCATTGCCGACAATACACATAGAAGTTCATTGATAAAAACGGCATGGGAATTCCCCAAAGGGGAACCCCGAACCAAAATTAAAAAAAAAAAATGACGTGGGGGTCCCCCTAAATTCCATACCAGGCCCTTCAGGTCTGGTATGGATATTAAGGGGAACCCCGGCCAAAATTTAAAAAAAAAATGACGTGGGGTTCCCCCTAAATTCCATACCAGACCCTTATCCGAGCACGCAACCTGGCAGGCCGCAGGAAAAGAGGGGGGGACAAGAGTGCGGCCCCCCCTCCCTCCTGAACCGTACCAGGCCACATGCCCTCAACATTGGGAGGGTGCTTTGGGGTAGCCCCCCAAAACACCTTGTCCCCATGTTGATGAGGACAAGGGCCTCATCCCCACAACCCTGGCCGGTGGTTGTGGGGGTCTGCGGGCGGGGGGCTTATCGGAATCTGGAAGCCCCCTTTAACAAGGTGACCCCCAGATCCCGGCCCCCCCCTGTGTGAAATGGTAAGGGGGTACATAAGTACCCCTACCATTTCACGAAAAAAGTGTCAAAAATGTTAAAAATGACAAGAGACAGTTTTTGACAATTCCTTTATTTAAATGCTTCTTCTTTCTTCTATCTTCCTTCATCTTCTGGTTCTTCTGGCTCTTCTGGTTCTTCTGGTTCTTCCTCCGGCGTTCTCGTCCAGCATCTCCTCCGCGGCGTCTTCTGTCTTCTTCTCCTCGGGCCGCTCCGCACCCATGGCATGGGGGGGAGGCTCCCGCTCTTCTCTTCTTCTCTTCTTCTCTTCTTCTTTTCTTCTCTTCTTCTCTTCTTCTTCATTTTCTTCTCCGGGCCGCTCCGCAATCCATGCTGGCATGGAGGGAGGCTCCCGCTGTGTGACGGCGCTCCTCGTCTGACAGTTCTTAAATAACGGGGGGGCGGGGCCACCCGGTGACCCCGCCCCCCTCTGACGCACGGTGACTTGACCGGACTTCCCTGTGGCATTCCCCGTGACGTCACAGGGAAGTCCCGTCAAGTCACCGTGCGTCAGAGGGGGGCGGGGTCACCGGGTGGCCCCGCCCCCCCCGTTATTTAAGAACTGTCAGACGAGGAGCGCCGTCACACAGCGGGAGCCTCCCTCCATGCCAGCATGGATTGCGGAGCGGCCCGGAGAAGAAAATGAAGAAGAAGAGAAGAAGAGAAGAAAAGAAGAAAAGAAGAAAAGAAGAAGAGCAGAAGAGAAGAGCGGGAGCCTCCCCCCCCATGCCATGGGTGCGGAGCGGCCCGAGGAGAAGAAGACAGAAGACGCCGCGGAGGAGATGCTGGACGAGAACGCCGGAGGAAGAACCAGAAGAACCAGAAGAGCCAGAAGAACCAGAAGATGAAGGAAGATAGAAGAAAGAAGAAGCATTTAAATAAAGGAATTGTCAAAAACTGTCTCTTGTCATTTTTAACATTTTTGACACTTTTTTCGTGAAATGGTAGGGGTACTTATGTACCCCCTTACCATTTCACACAGGGGGGGGGCCGGGATCTGGGGGTCACCTTGTTAAAGGGGGCTTCCAGATTCCGATAAGCCCCCCGCCCGCAGACCCCCACAACCACCGGCCAGGGTTGTGGGGATGAGGCCCTTGTCCTCATCAACATGGGGACAAGGTGTTTTGGGGGGCTACCCCAAAGCACCCTCCCAATGTTGAGGGCATGTGGCCTGGTACGGTTCAGGAGGGAGGGGGGGCCGCACTCTCGTCCCCCCCTCTTTTCCTGCGGCCTGCCAGGTTGCGTGCTCGGATAAGGGTCTGGTATGGATTTTTGGGGGGACCCCACGCCGTTTTTTTTTTTTTTTTTGGCGCGGGGTTCCCCTTAAAATCCATACCAGACCTGAAGGGTCTGGTATGGAATTTAGGGGGAACCCTACGTCATTTTTTTTTTTTTAATTTTGGCCGGGGTTCCCCTTAATATCCATACCAGACCTGAAGGGCCTGGTATGGAATTTAGGGGGACCCCCACGTCATTTTTTTTTTTTAATTTTGGTTCGGGGTTCCCCTTTGGGGAATTCCCATGCCGTTTTTATCAATGAACTTCTATGTGTATTGTCGGCAATGCAATAGCCGCGGGTAGTTTTAAATGAGTTTTTTCCTTCAAAATGTCATTTTGCTGTCAGACTGTTCTAAACACAGGAAACATGCGCCCCTTTACAGGCACACTATAGACACCCCCCAGGTACGAAATTTAAAGGGATATTACACTTTTATTGTTTGACTTTAAGCATTATTAAAATCACTGCTCCTGAAAAAACGGCCGTTTTTAAAACTTTTTTTTGCATTGATCCATGTCCCCTGGGGCAGGACCCAGGTCCCCAAACACTTTTTATGACAATAACTTGCATATAAGCCTTGAAAATTAGCACTTTTGATTATTCATGTTCGTGTCCCATAGACTTTAACGGTGTTCGCATGTTCGAACGAACTTTTTTCCTGTTCGCATGTTCTGGTGCGAACCGAACAGGGGGGTGTTCGGCTCATCCCTACTCCTTAGTAAGTACGATCTGCCGGGTGGTTTTGTTGATTGGCTGAAATTCTTGTATAAGGGGACAGAAAGCTTCTCTCTTGTTAATGGTTGGGTTGGGCAGTCCTTTGAGGTTGGCTCCGGGGTGCGCCAGGGTTTTCCCCTGAGTCCTCTGCTCTATGTGTTTGCAATCGATACTTCATCAGAAGGCTAGAGAATAGCATGTTGTGTGGGGTACCAGTGGGGCTCCCGGGCGAGCCACCTTTGAGGGTTGTTTCCTATGCGGATGATGTGTCAGTGATTGTCACTGGGACAGATAAAGTGGAGGAGGTGGTCTCTTTGACATCACGGTATTCTAAAGCATCAGGTTCCAAGATCAATCAGGAAAAGAGTGAGGTTTTCTGGATGGGAAAGGAAGGTGAGGGGATTGATCTCCCGGACACCTTTCCAGTGCCCCAGGAAAAAATTAAGATACTAGGCATAGAATTTGGACCCGGTGATTATGGCCTCAAACATAGGCTGGAAGCTGACCATGATGACCCCTGAGATTTTTCACTTGGCCACCTTCTTCCCAAAGACATAGAAAAGGGCTGAACCAAGATCTAAACATGCCTACCCATCCAGGAGGTTCCACTGCAAGCATATTACCAATGTTAAACTTGAGAAATAGCAGTGAAAAGAAAAGAACTGGGTTGACCATACCTAAGCCACCCTCCCTCCTGGATATATAGGTGACATTCCTCTTGATGGGTGTCAGTCTGGGTTATGCTGAGTGGTTATACAGAGCATTCAATACTGGTGGGGCTTTTTGTTTGGATACACTTTTTTTAGTTAGCCTAGTGGTCCGTTATCTCACCTGAAACTCTTGGTGTCAGATCTGTACTCGGCATAAAAGCCTTCCTGTTCAGGTGGTGGTGTGTGACATTTTGCATGAGGTGGGGAGGATTCGGGTGCTTGAGAGAGACAAGCGGGGTCAGAAGGCTTGGTTGAAGGCGTGGAGGGGTTTTCAGGAGTCTCTTTCCCGGGTGTGGCTGTCTGTCTCTTATCACCCTAGATTTTTTAATTTGAATAATTTTTGAAAAATGGCTGCGTACATAGGTGATGGGTTGTGCTTCTTAGGCCCTCTCTGCTGCTTTATGTAAATAGTTGTCAACATTTTGGTGGTAGTGGACCATGTATATATTGTATATATTCTGAACATTGATGTGTATTCCTTTGTTTTCAGTTGTATTGTACTATGGTTTTGTTTTTTACTTTTTTATAAAATTTTGTTGCTTGATTCTTTTCAATAAAAGATCAGCAGAGTCCTCCAGCAGTGCTGAGAGATTCAGAAGAGGAGAGTTAGAGGAACAAGAAGACATGTTCTGACCTTATAATAAGATTGGGAAGGACATTAAGCAATATTTAAAGAGGCTGTAAACCCTCAAGGTTTTTCACCTTAATGCATTCTATGCATTCTATGCATTAAGGTGAAAAACCTCCTGTAATGCAGCAGACCTCCAGAGCCCCCCTTTTCCTTACCTGAACCCGGTCTTTCCAGCGACTGGGATGAGCACATCAGCTCCAGCCGGTGTCTCGGGTGCTGATTGGATAGATTAATAGCAACGCAGCCATTGACTCTCGCTTCTTTCAATCAAATCCAATGACGTGGGGGGAGGTGCCGAGTCCTGCTGTCTGTCAATGGACTCAGCAGCAGGACACTGGAGCGCGCCCGCATAAGTGCCCCGAGGGAGAGTGACGCTCCAACGGGGCACTCAAGAAGAGGAGGAGCCAGGAGCTGAGAAACCCCAGAAGAGGCGGATCGGGGCCACTCTGTGCAAAACCACCTGCTCAGAGGAGGTAAGTATGACATGTTTGGTTTTTTTTTTGTTTGTTTTTTTAAAAACTAACCTTTACATATTGTTTAATACCACCTTATCAGCATAGGTTTCAGGTCCTGCCCTTTGCGAGCCCCCTTCCTGCTGAAGTGCCCAAGCCCTGATGAACCATCCCTGATGGTAAGTGTGAAGACATAGATTAGTGGTTGAGGTTCCCGAGAGCTGTAGCCTATAAAGGAAACATTCTTATTAAATATTTGCAGGGGGAAGGTTTTGGGAATGAAATATTTTCTCCCGGTGAGGTTCACTCAGGATGGTCATTACACAAGAGGCATTTCAGGCACAGCAGAGATCTTCAAAAGTGTTCTGTGAAATAACAAACAGGGAAATTATGGGATTCTGAGGTTCTATATACTTGTAACTGTAGAAATCATTTTAAGCTTACTCTGATTTTCCTATGATTGTAGAGCACCTAAAATACTTCCTTTCCAGGGAAATTGCTGTGTTAAGTATAATAGTATAGCAACCTTCACTATCTGAATTCCCCAAACTCTTCATCTCAAGGGACCACATGGACCGATACAAAATTATGTTTTTCAGTAAACACAGGCATTCACTTAACAAAGAAAGAATTTTGCAAGATAAATCTTTTACTTCCAATAATATGTGGAAATAAACATCGAGAAATTCAGCCAAAGTCAGCGGCGTTCCTGGACTGATCCGAAATAGACTGGACTGCCTCCAACCAGCAACAGAAATCTCCTTTACTACAATATGCCATCAGATAAAGGAGCCAGGAAGCCTAAATTAAAATGAAATTATCCTTAAGGATAAATGCCATCCCCAACAACAACAAAAAAAACCTGTTGACTGCCAAAATTGTAAATATAAAGATGAATTTTTATTAAGGATTTACTAGATGAGATTACTGGTTGGGAAGTAGGACTAGGGCTGAAAAAAAAATCCTGCGGTTCTTGATCACATGGTCTGAAAGTGGCCTGTTGGGTCATTTGAGCCTCTTTTCAACTCTGGCCTTGGATGTTGATGGGGAAATTGTGCATTACATATTCCTTTATCAATATAGTGTCTCACTAATGAGTTCTAATTCCGTGTACACACGGGTGGACTTTTCAGCATCAAATGTCCGACGGTCTTTCCAGCGGACTTTCGACAGAGTTACGCCGGACTTTTGGACAACCGGACTTGCCCACACACGAACGGACTAAAGTCCGTTCGAAACTCCGTTGGTATGAACGTGATGACATACGAAGGAACTAGAATAAGGAAGTTCATAGCCAGTAGCCAATAGCTGCCCCTGCGTCCTTTTTTGTCCGTCAGACTAGCATACAGAAGAATGGATTTTTCGACCGGACTCGAGTCCGTCGGAAAGATTTGAAACATGTTCCAAATCTAAAGTCTGTCTGATTTTCGACAGAAAAAGTCCGCTGAAGGTCCGATGAAGCCCACACACGGTCGGATTGTCCGACGGATTTGTTCCGTCGGACCAGTCTGGTCGAAAAGTCCGCCCGTGTGTACACGGCATAAGCCTCCAAATCTTGGTTAAGGGGCCATACAAGGATGGTCACTTTAGCTGAAGGTCCCAGTATTGAACCATCAATAGAGTAGCTGTAAGCAGACAGCATATTGGCTGTGAGACCACTGCTGCAGCCCTGAGATTTGGCTGAACCAACTCATACTCGGCTAAATAGATTTTGGGGGGTGACCTCAGATGTGCCTCTTTGTTGTCGCAGAGGCACAATTCTTCCCACGTGGAGGTTTCTAGGCATATCCTCTTAGATCCAGCTATATTGGTGACAGCTTTCAGGCTTATACTTAGCCTATTGGGTTGATCCCTATGTGTCCCTTGTGTCTGGAACACAGTGTCGTGATGTGTGACATCCCCATCTTCTATGTGAACCTCCAGCATAATGTGAGATGTGTATACTATATATGATCATACATCCTTCTGATATGTTAATAACCACCATCCCCCTGAGGAAGACTCAAGTCAAAACGCATCAAGGCTCTGGATGCATGCCATCGGGATCATAATAGTTTTTTTTGTTTGACAACAAACTACCTTCCACTGTTTCATAATATGTGGTTATTTTTATGCTATTGTGCTTTATGTTTCCAATTTCCTCCCATGATGTTTGTTCGGGAGTCATTTTCATGGTTATCCTAATAAATACTTGATTTTATTGGCTCCACTGTCTAACAGTTTCTGGGTATCAAAAAGTCTCCCCATTTCCCCCTGTCCTTCCCTTGTGGTATTCACTTATTCCTTTGTCATTTTTCTCCAGTGGGGGTGGGTTGGCCTCTCCTTACACACAAATCCTATAAACTTGGAACATTCGGTCTCACACCAGAGCTGCATCATGCAAGCATCTGGTTTGATAATCTGGCCATGTCGTATGAAAAGTGGACAGGACTCCATGGCCAAACAACATCTTTAGTTTAGTATTCTTGGTATATTTTCTAATATTATCTGTATCTGTCATTATTTTCTAATAAATGTTCTAAGTATTTGCGTGGACCTCTCTTTGCACATATTGAATACAACCTCAAAAACATAAACTATCATGTGACCAAAACAGATGTTGATGTCAGAGCTTTATTCAATTGTAGTGAGCAGTCTGCTCATGTAAGCGTCCAAAGGTCACCGCAGCTCCAAGTCACATAACAGGGAACCAGATCACCGCCAGACACCTTGACTGCTCGGTTTCAGATATAGCTAGGAGGATTGTATTTTGCCACCTAGGGCCACTGATAGAGAGGTAGAGCCAGCCCTCCTGTACTGGGCCTAGGCCCCATTAGTTCATCAGGGGGCCCCGGGGCAAAGAGGGGACTCTTTAAATACTTTTGGGTGCATACACAGTAATCCCACAGGCCATGTCTCCCAGCAATTAAATAAAAGTTCCCTGGGACCCATCTGTGCAGCAACAGGGGCCAGGGATAAATAGGACTCTAATTGCTAATTTTTGGGAGTAGGCAGAGAAACCCTCCAGGCTGTGGCCCCCAACAATTAAATTAACCTTGTTTTATCAATCCACTGAGTGTCAGGGGACAATACTCGTACGTAATGCTACAGCTAATGCTCATTCTCATGCAGTTATGATTGAAAGTACTGAAATCCAATGAATGAAAGGGAGGAGCCCCGGACAGTCAGGCCTGGGAGCAGTGGTGGCCTGTCCATTAGGGGCGCCCGGACGCCGCCCCCTCTAGCCACGGCCACCACATCCTAATTGATGCCCTATGATCCACAGCCACTACCCCCTAGTCATGCGTCCGACCCCTTTCAGGACACCGGGCACATGAGTTACAGTGGAGAGGGTGTTTTTTTGAAGCACCTGATTAGAGCCAGAGGCTCTTATAGGCTTCAAAATAGTATGGGCTCGTGGCGCAGAGCATTGTGCCATGAGCCCACCCAGGTGTTACACCTGGGTGGGCTCATGGCACAATGTCTGATCGTCCTCCCGGCCAATCGGGAAATGGGTCTGATACCCGTCACCCAATTGGCTGAAAGGACAGGCGAACCTATTGGATGCCTAGGAGGAGGGGAGGAGACGCACAGAAGAAGCGAGGAGGAGAAGACACAGGAGCCACTGCCTGATGCCCCCCAGCAGCCTGATGTCCGCTGATGCCCCGATCCCCGCTGCTGCCCAATGTATCCACCGCCTAGATGGGGTAAGTGCTGTTGGACCGGCAGACAGCGAGGGGGGGTTGAGGTGCCGTGAGGGGGTGGGTTGTTTTCTGCCCCCCCTCCAAATGAAAAACCACCAGCTGCCACTGTTGAGATGCTCATCGTGTGCAGTGAAATCAGAGGAAGCCATTTCAGTCCAGGAGAGGAGCCGGTACACCTGGGCAAGACTGAAAGGAAGGCTAGAGGTCAACTTCATTTAAAAACTCAGAAATAGGGATGTTGCCATTTGTCAGCAAGAGTTGTAGATTTTTTTTAAAAGAATGTGGCGTAAAAAGCTTATCCATCTTCCGGGATTTTTTTTTTTTTTTTCTAAGATGCATATGCAGATTGAAGTATTATTGAAGTTCAGGAAAGAAACAGAAAAGAACCTCAAGGTCATCGGGGATTGCAGTTCAAAGCATCCGCAGATAAAATGGTCCGTAATTACATTGTGATGAGTCAGTTCTTAGAAACCCATAGTCTTTCCTCTTAAGGACGGAGCATTTTATGCTGCTGAATAATTTAGAGTCTTTTATATATTTGTAAATGACGTTCAGCAGAAGTTTGTTAGATCGGCAATAATTCATCCAAAGGTTCCTCCTCCTTCGCCTCCCCCGGGGTTGTCCTGCGGTGCCTTCCACCTGCTTTATCCGACTATAAAAACCCAATAAAAAAAAAAGGTTGATTCAAGTCTAGCTGCCACAATAGATTGACGCCAGTCAGTCCATGAGATAAATATACGTTTGAGCCTTTTCAGGGAAAAAAAAAAATGATTCTCATCTGTTTCCTCTAAATGTAGATAAAAACCCTGGCTGGAGGACATTTTGTTTCCATCAAGGTATTTTTTTTTATTGAAAAAGAACAACGTTCCTTTAGGTTTTAAAGATTTTTTTTTTTTTTACAATAATAAAAAAGGTAAAAACAGCAAGTACAAAGCATAATACAGTGACTTAACGCACAAGAAGAATTTCATAATGTATTCTTCAATCCACTCAGTACAAATGTAAGGTAGGCTTCCATCATAAACCTGAAGTAGAGCATTGTAATTTACATTGTAATGCCATGAAACAATATAATAAGAGTAATGGAGACATACAGTGCCTTGCAAAAATATTCACCCCTCTTGGCTTTTTCCCTTTTTTGTTACATTACAGCCTTTGGTTCAATGTTTTTTTAATCTGAATTATATGTGATGGATCAGAACACAAAAGTCTAAGTTGGTGAAGTAAAATTAGAAAAATATATACATAAAACTATTTTTCAGAAATAAAAAACTGATAATTGGCATGTGCGTATGTATTCACCGCCTTTGTTATGAAGCCCATAAAAAGCTCTGGTGCAAAAAATTACCTTCAGAAGTCCCATAATTAGTGAAATGATGTCCACCTGTGTGCAATCTAAGTGTCACATGATCTGTTATTACATAGACACACCTTTTTTGAAAGGCCCCAGAGGCTGCAACACCTAAGCAAGAGGCACCACTAACCAAACACTGCCATGAAGACTCTCCAAACAAGTAAGGGACAATGTTGTTGAGAAGTACAAGTCAGGGTTATAAAAAAATATCCAAATCTTTGATGATCATTAGGAGCACCATCAAATCTATCATAACCAAATACCATAAGCCAAGAGACGGCCGCACACCAAAACTCACGGACCGGGCAAAAAACAAAATGGCACATTTTGAGTTTGTGAAAAGGCACGTGGGGGACTCCCAAAATGTATGGAGGAAGGTGCTCTGGTCTGATGAGACTAAAATTGATCTTTTTGGCCATCAAAGAAAACGCTATGTCTGGCGCAAACCTAACATATCACATCACCCAAAGAACATCATCCCCACTGTGAAACATGGTGGTGGCAGCATCATGCTGTGGGGATGTTTTTCAGCAGTCAGGACTGGGAAACTGGTCAGAGTTGAGGGAAAGATGGATGGTGCTAAATACAGGGATAGTCTTGAGCAAAACCTGTACCACTCTGTGTGTGATTTGAGGCTAAGACGGAGGTTCACCTTCCAGCAGGACAATGACCCCAAACACACTGCTAAAGCAACACTTGAGTGGTTTAAGGGGAAACCTGTAAATGTGTTGGAATGGCCTAGTCAAAGCCCAGACCTCAATCCAATAGAAAATCTGTGGTCAGATTTAAAGATTGCTGTTCACAAGCGCAAACCATCCAACTTGAAGGAGCTGGAGCAGTTTTGCAAGGAGGGATGGGCAAAAATCCCAGTGGTAAGATGTGGCAAGATCATAGAGACTTATCCAAAGCGACTTGGAGCTGTGATAGTCGCAAAAGGTGTCTCTACAAAGTATTGACTTTAGGGGAGCGAATAGTTATGCCCCACCCAGCACAGCCAGGCACACCAAATTTTCACAGGCTCCCAGAGTAAAGAAACAGTTCAATGCTTGTTTTTGTATTTTTATTAAGGGGATAAAACTTGGATGGGGAGTAGGGGTGTAATAGGATGCCCACTTGACTTAGGGGTCAAGTGGACTTAGGGGTCAAGTGGGCAACAACTCTTCATGGACAAGTTACCTATTTACGTTCTATATATATTGAGGGGGGGGGGGGGGAGTATTTGATCTCCTGCTGATTTTGTACATTTGCCTACTGACAAAGCAAGATTTCTGTCTCCCAGGTGTCTTCTATACAGGTAACGAGCTGAGATTAGGAGCACGCTCTTAAAGGGAGTGCTCCTAATCTCAGCTTGTTATCTGTATAAAAGACACCTGTCCACAGAAGCAATCAATCAATCAGATTCCAATCTCTCCACCATGGCCAAGACCAAAGAGCTGTCCAAGGATGTCAGGGACAAGATTGTAGACCTACATGAGGCTGGAATGGACTACAAGACCATCGCCAAGCAGCTTGGTGAGAAGGTGACAACAGTTGGTGTGATTATTCGCAAATGGAAGAAACACACAAAATAACTCTCAATGTCCCTTGGCCTGGTCCCACCTCAAGGAGTGGCAAGATCCCACCTCCTGGAGTTTCAGTGATCATGAGAATGGTGAGGAATCAGCCCAGAGCTACACGGAAGAACCTTGTCAATGATCTCAAGGCAGCTGGGCCCAAAATCACCAAGAAAACAATTGGTAACACACTACACCGTGAAGGATTGAAAGGTCCCCCTGCTCAAGAAAGCACATGTACAGGCCCATTTGAAGTTTGCTAATGAGCATTTGAATGATTCAGAGGAGAACTGGGTGAAAGTGTTGTGGTCAGATGAGACGACCAAAATCAAGCTATTTGGCATCAACTCAACTCGCCATGTTTGGAGGAGGAGGAATGCTGCCTATGACCACAAAAACACATCTTCACAGTCAAACATGGAGGTGGAAACATTATGCTTTAGGGGTGTTTTTCTGCTAAGGGGACAGGACAACTTCATCAAAGGGACGATGGACAGGGCCATATACCAACAAATCTTGGGTGAGAACCTCCTTTCCTCAGCCAGGGCATTGAAAATGGGTCGTGGATGGGTATTCCAGCATGACAATGACTCAAAACACACGGCCAAGGTAACAAAAGAGTGGCTCAAGAAGAAGCACATTAAGGTCCTGAAGTGGCCTAGCCAGTCTCCAGACCTTGATCCCATAGTAAATATGTGGAGGGAGCTGAAGGTTCGAGTTACCAAATGTCAGCCTCAAAACATTAATGAGGATCTGCAAAGAAGAGTGGGACAAAATCCCTCCTGAGATGTCTGCAAACCTGATGGCCAACTACAAGAAACATCTGACCTCTGTGATTGCCAACAAGGGTTTTGCCACCAAGTACTAAGTCATGTTTTGTGAAGGGGTCAAATACTTACTTCACTCATTAAAATGCAAATCAATTTATAAATTTTTTGAAATGCGTTTTTCTGGATATTTTTGTTGTTATTCTGTTTCTCACTGTTAAAATAAACCCACTTTTAAAATTATCAGTTTAAAATTATAATTTCTTTGTCAGTGGGCAAATGTACAAAATCAGCAGGGGATGAAATACTTTTTTCCCTCACTGCGTTGCTAGAGTTAGGGTTTGTGTTGCGTTAGTGTAGGTAAATTTATGTAGGCTTGGCTGGCAGCCAAGCCTGTGTGTTTTTTTTTCTGGGTCAGGGTTTGAGTGACTCGGGTAGGCTGATGACTCAGCAGCAGCTTCTCTGCTGACACCCCCTGCTTGCTGGAAACTTGGAGAAGATTCCAGAAGCATTTGGGAGGAGTCTAGGAGGAGCTGTCTGGAGTGTTCTGAGGGCCCTGACCAATCCCCAGCAGATGGGTTGGAGGGGGGCAGGCCCCCTCAAATACTCAGGGTCAGCCCAGCTGGGGGCAGTGGAGTTCGGGTGAAAGCTGGAGATGGAGTGTTAGGCTGTCGGAGGCCTTTGGGAGTAGCCCCCCAGTCTGGTGGAGGGGGGGTGAACTCAGCCCTGAGCTCTGGTGTGGAAGGGACCCTTTCTCATGACACATGGAGGGATCCTGACCAGGAGGCACAGGAGCAAGAAGAGGACAGTAGGTGGACACTGCCAGGCAAATCTCCAGGGAGGAAGACAGCCAAGAGGGCTGGCGAGTGTTACAGTCAGAGGACTGAGAGGCATGCCTGAAAGTATTGGGTGCAAGCGGTCTGGGATGGATGCAGAGTCAGTCTGGGAGGATTGTGGAGAAGTAGCCAGGAGCGCTAGTGAAAGTGGCAGTTGCAGCCAGGAGGGCTGGCAGTGCTGGTGGTACTGGAAGCAGTAGCCACAGGAATAGGACAGCTAAGCACTAAAGACCTCTCTTTTTGCTACAAAGAGGCCCACGGTCCCTGCCTGCAAAGGGCATTTACATGGATCTGACTGAGATTGTGTTGGATCAAACTGACAGTACTAGCTGGTCCTGGGAGATGTAGTTCTACCAGCAAGCCTGTGCTGGAGGTAGATAACCATATTCACCAGCGGCTCCTGTGGGGGTAGCACTACATATACTCCACTGCCTCCTCCAGCACACTTGCTTGCAGAAATCCTAGCTGGTGCACTGATAATTAAAAAAAGCAACAGTCAGATTTTGAAGCAAAAGCCCTTTACAGGCAGGGACCCCCAAGCCACTTGGGTTGTGTGGCAAAGTACAGTGTTTAGCTTCCATCCTTGTGGCTTTTGATCCCAGCACCACCTCTTCAGGCACTGCCAGCCTAACTGGCTGCAGCTGCCCCTTTCATTAGCCCACCTGGCTACTTCTCCACCACAGTCCTCCCAGACTGCACACTCACCAGCCACCCGGCTGACTTCTCCTGGAGATCTCCTGGACATGCTGACTCTCTTCTGCTGTCCTCACACTTGCTCCCGTGCCTCCAAGACAGGACTCCTCCTTGTCTTGTAGAGGATCCCTCAAGCACCTGAGCCCCAAACCTGAGGTCACCCCCCCAGACTAGGGGGCACTCTCAAGGGCCACAGACAGCCTCCTCCGCACTCTATCTCCAGATTCCACACGACTGCCCCTGCTGGCATGACCCAGAGTTTTTAGGAGGTGCCTGCCCCCTGCCAGCCCACTTGCTCGGGGTTGGCTGGGGCCCTCCTCCTTACTCCAAGCAGCTCTTCGTAACCTCCCACCGATTCTTGTGGAAGCTTCTCCAAGGTTCTAGAAGGTAGGGGGAGGTACCAGAGGTGCTGCCTGATGAGCCTCCCTGAGTCACTCAACCCTGACCCATATTCAGCCCAGCCTGGCTCTTAGCCAGGCCAAGCTTACCTACACTACAGCTTACAAACTATGTACACCTAGCACACTACGCTAGAGGGTGCTACATAGGGGTGGATTTACTAAAGGGAAATAGACTGTGCACTTTTGCAAGAGCAGTTGCTCCAGAGCTTAGTAAATGACCAGACGCTCTGCTCATCCAATCACGTGCAAGCAAAAATGCTTTTTTTCTTTTTTTTTTCCTTGCATGTGATTCGGTATTCTTTGTAAAGTGAAGCTTTACCTCATTTACTAAGCAGCTATGCAGAGTGCACAGTCTCAGGCCAGTCACATTGCAAGGCTGACAGTCACAAGCATGACTCCCAAAGGCAGAGGCATGATAGGACTTGTAGTTCCACAACAGCTGGAGGGCCACAGGTTGAGCACCCATGCTTTAATAAGCCAACCCCATAAAGTCGATAAAAGAGTTGATTTATGGTTAACCAGTTTCCGATATAGACTGCGGCTGGGCAGCACATGCAGGCAAAATTACGTACATGTACGTGATTTTGCCTGCTCTGGTTTAGGGGCATGCAGCCCACCCACCCTGTGACTGCTAAGTACTTGGATCCGGTGGCGGCTGGTGCCTGTGGGAGATGGGCAGTGGACAGGAAGGCAGCGATTGGAGCAAGCACCCCGCCCCCTCCCTGGGAGATGGATGATGGACGGGAAGGCAGCAATCGGCAATCACCTCATCCCAACCCCCCCCCCCGCGCGGGAGATGGACAGCAGATGGAAAGGCGGTGATGGCCGCAAGCACACCCCCGCCGCCCCCCGGCGCACTTAGGAGACAGGGGGGAGGAAGAGCCGGGCCGTTGATTCTCCTCCTGGCTGAACATGAAGTGTTTCCTGACTAAGACAGGATTGGCCAATCGGGTCTCAGGGCCGGCCTTCTTGATTGGTCAGGAGGAGAATCAGGAAGACAATAACGAATATTAATTCGCTATTGTCACACAACTGGGTGGACTCAGGGCGCAGTGCTCTGCGCCCCGAGCCCGCCCTTTTTGAAGCCAATTACAGCCTCAGGCTCTAATCATGTGCTTCTAAAAAAAAAAAAAAAACATTGGAATTCATGCGTCCGGCGCCCTACATGTAGATTAGGGGCCGGGCGCATGGATTAGGGGGGCCCTTTATGGACGGGCCGCCACTTCCTGGATCCCTGTACCTCGGGCCATGATCACAATGTCAACAAAGCTGTTATGAATGAATTCATTTATACCAGCTGCGTTTTCTATGCTGTGGTTGGCCCACAGCTATCCCATGTTACCTGGGCCAAATACAGCACCCTGTACCATGTGATTAGCTGTAGCCAATCACCGATCGCTAGTGATCCCAGCTATCCATGAGCCCCCCGCTCACATTGGAGCAACTTGTCATGCGATTTGACACGCAGATATTTTCCAAGTTGCACTTGAAGTCTCGTTGAATACATTCCTCAGACTGTTTAACCGCTTGCCGACCAGCCTCCGCAGTTGTACTGCGGCAACATGGCTCGGCTGCGCAACGCAAATCGCCGTCATGTTACATCACTTTTATATTTGGCCACTAGAGGCACGCATGCGCCCCCGCTCGCTCACAGAGCTAATGCGAGTGCATGGCGGTCGCGAACACCGCCGGGTTCCTGCGATCGCTCGGGGCACACGGAGAACCGAGATCTGTGTGTATAAACACACTGATCCCGGTTCTCTGAGGGGAGAACAGACAGATCGTCTGTTCATACAGAGTATGAACAGCGATCTGTCATCTCCCCTACACAGTCCCCTCCCCCCTTCAGTTAGAACACACACTAGGGAACACATTAACCCCTTGATCGCCCCCTAGTGGTTAACCACTTTACTGCCAGCGACATTTTTACAGTAATCAATGCATTTTTATAGCACTGATCGCTGTAAAAATGCCAATGGTCCCAAAAAATGTGTCAAAATTGTCCAACGTGTCCGCCACACTGTCGCAGGCCCGATAAAAATCGCAGATCGCCGCCATTACTAGTAAAACAAAAAATAATTTAAAAAATGCCATAAAACTATCCCCTATTTTGTAGACGCTATAACTTTTGTGCAAACCAATCAATATACACTTATTATGATTTTTTTTTACCAAAAATATGTAGAAGAAAACATATTGGCCTAAACTGAGGAAAAAAATGTTTTTTTTTATATATTTTTGGGGAATATTTATTATAGCAAAAAGTAAAAAATATATTTTTTTTCAAAATTGTCGGTCTTTTTTTGTTTATAGCGAAAAAAATAAAAACCGCAGAGGTGATCAAATACCACCAAAAGAAAGCTCTATTTGTGGGGAAAAAAGGACGTCAATTTTGTTTGGGTGCAATGGGGCGCGACCGCGCAATTGTCATTTAAAACGACGCAGTGCCGAATCGCAAAAAAGTGGTCTGGTCAGGAAGGGGGCTGAAGCGTTTATTGAGCCAGGCAGAGAAAATGCAGTGTACCTGGCTGCCTCGGCACTAATATTGGGGAAGGATTGTGCTACATGTGTCTATTGACAAAACCAGTAAAATACCAGTCGGGTGGCTTTCATATACAGGTGGGATACAGCGAACACTGGCCAAGCATTATGCAGATCACACATGCAACAATTTGCATGATCAACCTTGAAATCAACTGCCGATGGATTTTTTGTACAAATTTAGTTTTTATTGTTCGAAGATTAATTGTCAGCATAAGGGGAATGAATTTGTTTTGATCAGATATCCATCAAAATTGATTTAGTGAATAATATCCTCGATTTATGCTTTAATGATCATCCAGATGGATCAATTGTCTGTCGAAACAACCTCAGAAGCTAAATATTGATTGATCGATAATGAAATTGCCCACTGCACGTGACTGACGGAATTTCGATAAAACTGCAGAAGAATAAAAGCATGGCCAGTTCAATCAGTCATAATTGATGAATTATTGGCCAATTAGATCCGTACTTCTATGGCCTTCATTAAAGCGATCCTAAAGGCCAAAGTGAGATCTCACCCATCATTTTTTTTTCCATGACCCTTGATGTCATGGGCTGTGGATATTTCCAGATTTTCTCTTAGTGGAAATATGTTTCTTGTCCTCCCCTACTAGTAATATATTCTGACATAGATAAATAGTATCTACATTCCTTGTTACAAGGGTCCTCAATCAGATCTGTAGTGCTGAGAGGAGGGTGGTGGTATCTGAACAGAGAGAGAAGACAATTCAGACCAGAGAGGAGAGGCATGTGACCGGACTGGGGGCATGCTGAACAACTGCACTAATATCTGATGTGAGATTTACAAATATTTCCAAAACGCTGTGAGTCCAGGCATGGCTGAAGTCACATTTTACGTAAATCGGAACTGGACTGTATCTGAGCACCACAAACCAAAAATGCTATTTCATTAATTTTTGACAACTTTTTACCCCCTTCCTGCCCAGGCCAATTTTCAGCTTTCAGCGCTGTCGCACTTTGAAGGACAATTGCGCGGTCACGCAACACTGTAGCCATATGACATTTTTATAATTTTTTTTTAGACAGATAGAGCTTTCTTTTGGTGGTATTTATTCACCCCTGGGTTATTGTTTTGCTAAAAAAAAAAAAAAATTAAAGTTTTTCTTCAATTCTGTTAGAAAATTTTGTAAATAAGTTATTTGTCTCCTTCACTGATGGGCATTGATGAGGCTGCACTGATTGGGCACTGATGGGTTCTAACGAGACGGCACTGAAGCGCACTGATGAGGTGGAACTGATAAGGAGGCACCAATATGCAGCACTGATGGGCACTGATATGTGGCACTGATGGCCACTGATAGGCGGCACTGATGGGCAGCATGGATAGGCGGCACTGGTGGCACTGATGGGTGGCACTGATTAGCAGGCACTGATGGACACTGAAAGGCAGTACTGACTGGCATCACTGATGGGCACTGATTAGCATCACTGATGAGCACTGATTAGCATCTCTGATGGGCACTGATTAGCATCACTGATGGGCACTGATTAGCTTCTCTAATGGGCAGTGATTAGCATCTCTGATGGTCACTGATTCGCATCACTGATGGGCACTGATTCGCATTTCTGTTGGGCACTGACTGGTATCACTGATGGGCACTGTTGGGGCTGCACTGATAATCAGGGTACTGATGATAAGTGCCTTAATATTCTATACAGGTCCCCCTGTGGGGTTGAGGCAGTGTGTCAATGTGAAAAGAGGAAAGCCGATAATTGACATTTCCTTGTTTATATGTGATCATGTGGACACAGCTGATCACAAGGGTAAAGAGCCTTGTCATTGGCTCTTTACCGAGATCGGAGATGCGCCATTTTGCAGGGACACAGTGTGCCGCAGATTGCCTCACTTGTGTGCCCGTGGAAGTGAGGTGACGTTATATGACGTTGTCCTAGAACCAGAGATCCACCCTCCCGCCGTCATTTGTCTATACGATGGGCGGGAGGTGGTTAATATTCACAGTAAACTCCCCCATCCATCCATATCTCTGTGTTTTATTATGTTGAGAAATCACTTTGAATAACATACCCATTGGAATAAAAACTACATCAGTTCTGGTGTTGTCAGGAAAGGTTTCACCTGCTGGTGGCGCTGTCAGACCTTTGGCCCGCAGTACTGATGTCCACCAGCGGGTGTCTCCTAGAAGTCTGGAACTGTCGGAAAAGGTTTCACCTACTGGTGGCACTGACTGATCTTTGGGCCGCAGTACTGGTGTCCACCAGCGGGTGTCTCCTGGCAGTGTGGAGCCGATATTTTCTCTTGCGATCAGGCGTCACCTGAGGCTAATTGCAGTGTACTTATACCCGGCAAGCACTCACACACTTGCCTTGGTATTGTCTTTGAGCCCTGACCTGTATCCTGTGATCCGGAGAACCTGAACCTATATTTGTACTTGTTCCTGTCCATCCTGTGATCCTGTATTCCTGTACCCCTGCCCTGCAGCCTGATCCAATTCAATTTCTCCCTGTCCTGTCTTGCTCCTTGCCCCATCTGCTGATCTCCCGTTTATGACCCTGGTCTGACTACGATTGCGATTCTGGTATTCCCCATCTATTGTATTTACCTGTTTTGTCTGTTATTTGTGGGTTACTGTCTGGTTGTTGGATTGTGTACACTGTTTGGTATTGGAGGTGTTTTTATATATATTCACTTATCTTAAATAATTTACCTTAATTTACTTTACATGCGTTTGGTTCCCTCTGTTGCAGTCCACACGGTTCTGGTCACACCTGTTTATGACAGGTGTGTTGTTTTATCAATGGCAACTCGATGCACTAAGGAAACACATGTTGCAAAATGCCACACTCCAGAGTAGCACTCTGCCTTACTATGTGATGTGGAGCCTAGAAAAATAAGCACTTGCCCCAAATTTTGGTTTATTTTGGTGTGCTAATGCACCAAGAAAGTCTAGAAGTCCAAAATGCTCACCTACATCTATCATCCCTTTACCTGCCAAGTCCTGAGTCTTCTTCGTTGAGAAAAAGAAGCGCCCTTTCTCATGTGTCCATGTCACTGCCTGGGCAATGAGGACAATTCCTACTTGCTGTTCAGTGGCAAGGTTTTTTTGAAAACTGAAGACCTAATGCCGTGTACACACGACCGGACTTTTCGACGGACTGAACTCCGAAGGATTTTCCGAGTTCCGACGGAGTTCCAACGAAACGGACTTGCCTACACACGATCACACCAAAGTCCGACTGATTTGAACGTGATGATGTACGACTGGGCTAGACTGGGCTAGAATAAGGAAGTTCATAGCCAGTAGCCAATAGCTGCTCTTGCGTCGTTTTTTTGTCCGTCGGACTACAACACACGATTGATTCGTTCCGTCGAACCTTTGCTGTCGAAAAGTCCGGTCGTGTGTACACAGCATTAAAGAAGATGCCATCAGTCTACTGCTAAGTGAAATCCACCAGTTATGGCTCCCAGAAGTAGCCATGGTGAAGGGCATGAATGGAGTATAAAAGAGCACCTAAAGATATTTATTGGTAAAAAAAAAGAAACTGAATGGGTAATCTTGATGTAGGTAGAAAAGGTTGAGAGGATGGGCTTTTAAACCAGTTATGCCGCGTACACACGACCGGACTTTTCGGCAGAAAAGGTCAGACGGAATCATTCCGTCGGACATTCCGATCCTTTGTGGGCTTCATCTGACCTTTTCTGTCGAGAATTCTGACGGACCTAGGAAATAGAACATGTTTCAAATCTTTCTGTCGGACTCAATTCCTATCGAAAAAAACGTTTGTCTGTATGCTAGTCCGACGGACCAAAAACGACGCAAGGGCAGCTATTGGCTACTGGCTATTGAACTTACTTTTCTAGTCCGGTCGTACGTCATCACGTTCGAAATGATTGGACTTTGGTGTGATCGTGTGTAGGCAAGTCTGTTTCAGCGGAACTCCGTCGAAAAGTCCTTCGGAGTTCATTCTGACGAAAAGTCCGGTCGTGTGTACGCAGCATTACTGTGCTCCTGCAACACAAATGGGGCTTGGCTGTCCAGCTTTCATCTGTTATAATGAAAGTAGTAGGAGAGTAATCCTGTACGGTACTCATTGAAACCATGTTTCAGTATGCCTATTTTCAGAATCTCTGCTGAGATTTCCAGAATTCCTGCCAGGGCTTTCAATGGAACTCACAAAATCCCTGCCAGAGCTTCTAGTTGCATTCACAGAATACCTGCCAAGACTTTTCCATAAGTCACAGATTACCTGCTAGGACTTCAGGGGTTCCCTGAAACAATGCTGGGAGTGTTCTCCAACCTAATGTGAAGTGGCTATTGCTGTGTCTTATTGCCAGCTACCCCTTGTCCAAAAGATCTAATATACTTCCTGATTGCCTTGCTTGTTGTTGATTCACATTGATCTGACTACTCTCTTGTCTTCTGCCTGTGCCTGGACCTGACTGCTCCCTGTCCTGACTGCTCCCTGTCCTGCCACCTGCCTACGACCTCTTCCTGGACCTGACTAGTCTCTTGTCTTCTACCTCCCATGACCTCTTTCTGGACCTGACTAGTCTCTTGTCTTCCAACTGCCCATGACCTCTTTCTGGACCTGACTAGTCTCTTGCGTTCCAACTGCCCATGACCTCTACCTGGAGTCAACTATCTAGTTTTGTGTGCAGTCTCCCTACTGTAAGCACTCTGTTTCAGCTATCCCTTTGGTGGGTGACTACTCTCTTGTCTTCTGCCTGCCCACAACCTGTGCCTGGACCTGACTGCTCCTTGTCCTGCACCCTGTCCTGCAACCTGCCTGTCCTGCCACCTGCCTGTCCTGCCACCTGCCTACGACCTCTTCTGGACCTGACTAGTCTCTTGTCTTCCAACTGCCCATGACCTCTTTCTGGACCTGACTAGTCTCTTGTCCTCCATCTGCCCATGACCTCTGCCTGGAATCAACTATCTAGTTTTGTGTGCAGTCTCCCTACTGTAAGCATTCTGTTTCAGCTATCCCTTTGGTGGGTGACTACTCTCTTGTCTTCTGCCTGCCCAAAACCTGTGCCTGGACCTGACTGCTCCTTGTCCTGCACCCTGTCCTTCAACCTGCCTGTCCTGCCACCTGCCTGTCCTGCCACCTGCCTACGACCTCTTCTGGACCTGACTAGTCTCTTGTCTTCCAACTGCCCATGACCTCTTTCTGGACCTGACTAGTCTCTTGTCCTCCACCTGCCCATGACCTCTGCCTGGAATCAACTATCTAGAGTTTTGTGTACAGTCTCCCTACTGTAAGCATTCTGTTTCAGCTATCCCCTTGGTGGGACAATTTTGAGGGAAGCAACCTGGAGATGGCCTGCAGCAAAAAAAAAAAAAAAGAGGTTACTAGGTTTTCCGGCCCATCTCTGTCATCAGGAACCCTGATGAAGCCCAGCTCGAGAATCGGCCGGTTCAACGGAAGCCAGCTGACATTCAGCCCGTGTGTACAGCAGCCTGTCCAACAGAAGCCGGCCGAGCGGCTTCTGTTGAAGAGGCATGCCAAAAAATGGCATCAGATAACCTTGATCAGCCAATGGCTGCAAGCACTGACCAGTGAGTTCTGGCGGGATGCCAGTCCCCCTGTCAGAGCACAATAGCTCAGTGGGGAGATCGTTGTACTAACACCGGATAGTTAGTACAGTGAGCTCCTCAGTAGACACTGATGGTGCATACCAGACTTTAGATTCCGCATCAGGCACCATGCCAAATTGCTTGTCGGAACAGGTATGTCTAAAATACTTCGATGAAGCTTTTTTGGACTGTCCAATCCCCCTTAACGTAGATCTACCACTGAATGTAGATATTATAAGCAAATACAGTATGTCTGTTCCATTGTTAAAATATAACCGCTACCCAACCACAGAAAAGAAAGTGACATTCTCTACAACCAAAGCACAAAGATTTCCCTCTCCTCTTCTGGACCTGACTAGTCTCTTGTCTTCCAACTGCCCATGAGCTCTTTCTGGACCTGACTAGTCTCTTGTCCTCCATCTGCCCATGACCTCTGCCTGGAATCAACTATATAGTTTTGTGTGCAGTCTCCCTACTGTAAGCATTCTGTTTCAGCTATCCCTTTGGTGGGTGACTACTCTCTTGTCTTCTGCCTGCCCACAACCTGTGCCTGGACCTGACTGCTCCTTGTCCTGCACCCTGTCCTTCAACCTGCCTGTCCTGCCACCTGCCTGTCCTGCCACCTGCCTACGACCTCTTCTGGACCTGACTAGTCTCTTGTCTTCCAACTGCCCATGACCTCTTTCTGGACCTGACTAGTCTCTTGTCCTCCACCTGCCCATGACCTCTGCCTGGAATCAACTATCTAGAGTTTTGTGTACAGTCTCCCTACTGTAAGCATTCTGTTTCAGCTATCCCCTTGGTGGGACAATTTTGAGGGAAGCAACCTGGAGATGGCCTGCAGCAAAAAAAAAAAAAGAGGTTACTAGGTTTTCCGGCCCATCTCTGTCATCAGGAACCCTGATGAAGCCCAGCTCGAGAATCGGCCGGTTCAACGGAAGCCAGCTGACATTCAGCCCGTGTGTACAGCAGCCTGTCCAACAGAAGCCGGCCGAGCGGCTTCTGTTGAAGAGGCATGCCAAAAAATGGCATCACATAACCTTGATCAGCCAATGGCTGCAAGCACTGACCAATGAGTTCTGGCGGGATGCCAGTCCCCCTGTCAGAGCACAATAGCTCAGTGGGGAGATCGTTGTACTAACACCGGATAGTTAGTACAGTGAGCTCCTCAGTAGACACTGATGGTGCATACCAGACTTTAGATTCCGCATCAGGCACCATGCCAAATTGCTTGTCGGAACAGGTATGTCTAAAATACTTCGATGAAGCTTTTTTGGACTGTCCAATCCCCCTTAACGTAGATCTACCACTGAATGTAGATATTATAAGCAAATACAGTATGTCTGTTCCATTGTTAAAATATAACCGCTACCCAACCACAGAAAAGAAAGTGACATTCTCTACAACCAAAGCACAAAGATTTCCCTCTGTTTGAAGAAATCTATATAACTAAAGATAATGCTGAAATCTATATGTATGACGAATATAAATCACTTTATTGAAAAAAGTAACAGACAAATATGGAGTTAGCACGCAAACCCCTGATTAAAAACAATTGCTTGCATGCTAAATCCATATTTAGAGACATTTGTTGTTACAGTTTTCAATAAAGTAAATTATATTCGACATACATTTAGAATTTGGCTTTATCTTTAGCGGTGCTAATGTAAAAACATGACTACAAGTTATGAAAAAAAAAAAACGAAATCATTACAAAATGAACTCACAGAAGATTATTTACAATAAGAGGATCTCTTTTACAGATACAACTAAGAAGGTTTATATTGACTTTCCATTCACTTTGGGTCTATCAATGATCCGTCATTTTGGCATGACATCATAGTAGCAGATTAGAATCATTTATCCTGGAAATAAGCAGAATTATGTGTACTTAGGTATAAAAAAAAAAAACAAAAAAAAAAAACCGATGTGAACAGCCAGCTGAAGCGATCGTTAATATGTATAAATGATCCATCTGCCAGTTTGGCACATAAAGATCCTTCAAGTTCAATATTTAAAGGAAAGCTTTAACAAGGAATATGTGGGGGGCTGTCATCGCTTATTAGAGATAAATGTCTGAACACTGAACTTCAGAACTAAATTGTATGACTCTCCCTGTGTCAGCTCATGATTGGTCAGCCCTGCCCTCTTTGACCCCTGTAATAGTGCGAGGACTTGTCAGAGTAGGAAATTAAGTTAGAAATGACCCAGGATTTGCATAAGAAATTCTAGACTATTGTTTCTGAGCAGAGAAAGCTGTGTTTGGAGTCTGGTATGGGTTTCCAAAGTGTCTTGGGTGGGATGGAACCTTCAGACTTGTGTCCGGGCTCTATTGGATGTCTGCAGCCGGTGTTAGTTCACAGACGTGCAGGGTCATTATATATCAAGCCTGAGAATAGCTCAGAGCTCCCAGATCGGAGACAGGAGGTCTCAGCTAAGGGTCAGGTGTGCCCTCATCCAGGAGGTCTCAGTCAAGGGACAGGTGTGCCCTAGCTAGGAGGTCTCAGCCAGGGGTCTGGTGTGTTCCAGCCAGGAGGTATCAACCAGGGGTCTGGTGTGTCCCAGCCAGGAGGTCTCAGCCACCAGGGGTCAGGTGTGCCCCAGCCAGGAGGTCTCAGTCAAGGGACAGGTGTTTCCCCTAACCAGGAGGTCCCAGCCAGGGGTCTGGTGTGTCCCAGCCAGGAGGTATCAGCCAGGAATCTGGTGTGTCCCAGCCAGATGGTCTCAGCCACCAGGGGTCAGGTGTGCCCCAGCCAGGAGGTCCCAGCCAGGAGGTATCAGCCAGGGGTCTGGTGTGTCCCAGCCAGGAGGTCTCAGCCACCAGGGGTCAGGTGTGCCCCAGCCAGGAGGTCTCATCCAAGGGTCAGGTGTGCCCTCATCCAGTAAGTCTCAGTCAAGGAACAGATGTAACCTAGCCAGGAGGTCTCAGCCAGGGGTCAGGTGTGTCCCAGCCAGGATGTCTCAGGCACCAGGGGTCAGGTGTGCCCCAGCCAGGAGGTCTCAGCCAAGGGTCAGGTGTGCTCTCATCCAGTAAGTCTCAGTCAAGGAACAGATGTGCCCTAACCAGGAGCTCTCAGCCAGGGGTCAGGTGTGCCCCAGCCAGGAGGTCTCAGCCAGGGCCCAGGGGTCAAAATCTGGAAATTATCAGTTGTTAAGGAGCGGGGCCGCCTTGTCCTTAACAACCGATTACTTGATAACGAAGTCCCGGCAATTGGAGCTGTCAAAAAGCAGCTGGGCAATGTTTGTCAATAATATTGGTCAGCCGCTGAAACAGAAAGATAAAATGAAACATTGTTTCTATATGTATCTTTCTGTTTATTCATCTACAGATCGAAGGGATGAACTTCAATCTGCAGATGACATCAGTTTAAAGCAACCTGTTAAGTGAAAAAAAAAAAATAGTTTGTTGCGCTTTTTATTAAATGTTCCTTTGTTTAACCCTTTATTAACCCTTATTATGGGTGTGCGCAATTTTGAAGCGCGACATGTTTGGAATCTATTCACTCGGCGTAACATTATCTTTTCTATTTTACAAAAAAATTGGGTTTAAATATTATGGGTTTTTTTTGCATTCAAATTCAAAGTAGTGTATTTTTCCCCCCAAAATTTGCAAAACCCCCCAATTTATTCTCTAGGGCCTCTGCTTTAAAAAAATATATAATGTTTAGAGGTTCTAAGAAATTTTCTAGCAAAAAATACTGCTTCTTACATGTAAACAAAAAGTGCCAGAAAAGGCCTGGTCTTCAAGTGGACAGGGTTTAGAGCAGGGGTGTCCAAACTTTTTGCAAAGAGGGCCAGATTTGATGAAGTGAACATGCGTGAGGGCCAACCATTTTGCCTGACATTTTTTGAACCATTAAAATTCAGTCTAAAGCCTCGTACACACGATTGGATTTTCCGCAGACAAAACCTCGGACTTTTGTCCGAAGGCGTGTGCCTAGATTTTGTCTTGCATGCAAACGGCAAGGAATTGTCGGCCGACAAACACGAACGTAGTGACGTACTATGTGGTTTTTCAGCTCGTTAGCGCCACCCTTTGGGCTCCTTCTGATAATTTCATGTTAGTAGAAGTTTGTTGAGTGTTGATTCGTGCTTTTCATTTTGCACTTTTCATTTTGTGCTTTTCAGTTTGTTTCTGAACGGCCATTCGTCAACCAGACATGTTGCGGGAATCGGAGGAGATAACGTGTTATTTATTATTGGCCTTGGAGTTATTGCTTTGACCCAAGTCCAGTCCAGTAACAGGAGGAGGAGGATTTCTTGGACCAAAAATTGGTTGCTTTATTAATCGTGACCAATTATGTCATATGCCTTTGCTGCGGGAGCTCCAGGAGAATAATCTGGATGATTTTCGGAAATATCTGCGGATGACGGACCCCTGCTTTCACCAACTCTTGGCATTGCTGTCCCCCTATATTAAGAAGCAGGACACATGGATGAGGCTTTTATTTTATCTTTTGGTTGAATAATAATGACTTGATTTGTTATATTTTCTATATTTTTGGATACATAGAATGTTCTATTGGCAGATATCATGTCTAATTTTATTTATTTTATTTTTTTTAATGCAGAATAAAAAAATTGTGCAGAATAATACTTGGCTATGTGTTTTATTTCAAATGACAAGGGACACCAACATAGTTGTATCTTTGATCTTAAAAACTACGGGATAATGGTGTTGTGGTAACCCGAAAAAAAATTTGATTGCAATAACTCCACCAGTATCACCAGCAAAGCAGCTTCATTATTATCCCATTAAAGAAGCAGAGAATTGTGCGCTACATTTCGAGATTTCATAATTTTCCACATCACGAATGTTAATTCTCCATTACGAGCGCTAGTTTACAAGACCGACCACTTCTCGCTCGTCCTTGCTTCCGAGCATGCGTGTTTGTACTTTGGACTTTTGTCCAACGGACTTGTGCACACACGCTCGGAAAATCTGACAACAGACATTTGTCCACGGAAAATTTTAAAGCCTGCCATCCAACATTTGTACGCAGAAAATCCGACAACATTTGTCCGATGGAGCGTACAAATGGTCAGATTTTCCGCCAACAGCCTGTCATCACACAATTCCCTCATTGCTATTAGGGATGAGCCGAACACCCCCCGGTTCGGTTCGCACCAGAACCTGCGAACGGACCGAAAGTTCGCACGAACGTTAGAACCCCATTGACGTCTATGGGACTCGAACGTTCGAAATCAAAAGTGCTCATTTTAAAGGCTAATTTGCATGGTATTGTCCTAAAAAGGGTTTGGGGACCCGGGTCCTACCCCAGGGGACATGTATCAATGCAAAAAAAACGTTTAAAAACGGCCGTTTTTTCGGGAGCAGTGATTTTAATGATGCTTAAAGTAAAAAAAAAAAAAGTGAAATATTCCTTTAAATATCGTACCTGAGGGGTGTCTATAGTATGCCTGTAAAGTGACGCGTGTTTCCCGTGTTTAGAACAGTCCCTGCACCAAATGTAATTTTTAAAGGAAAAAATCTCATTTAAAACTGCTTGCGGGTTTAATGTAATGTCGGGTCCTGGCAATATGGATGAAAATCAGTGAGACAAACGGCATGGGTACCCCCCAGTCCATTACCAGGCCCTTTGGGTCTTGTATGGATATTAAGGGGAACCCCGCACCCAAATTAAAATAAGGAAAGGTGTGGGGCCACCAGGCCCTATATACTCTGAACAGCAGTATACAGGCTGTAGGTTTGTTGTTAAGTAGAATCTCTTTGTAATTTTGAACGGGTACATTTTTAACGTGTTTAGCTCCAGCCAAAAAATCTTTTTTAAGCTTTTTGGAAAACATAGGGAAGGGTTATCACCCCTGTGACATTTGTTTTGCTGTCTTTCCTCCTCTTCAGAAGATTTCACCTCACTTTTTGTCCCAATGGATTGGAAAGCATCAGTGGAAAGGAGAAATGTTTTTCCCATATTAACTCTTACAGGAGAGAATTTCCCTTCCTAGGGGTAGATTTCACTTCCTGTTGTCTCCTTCCGTTTGCAAGTAGGAGTCGTTTGTAAGTTAGTTGTTTGAAAGTAGGGTCCTGCCCTATATACTCAGCAGAAATTTGGGCCTTAGGTGTTGCTGTGGCCACAACACTGTAAGCCCTCACAGGGCTCTGCTGTGAAATATTAGATCAAGAATTGTAATTACATGCCCCTGTTGAACAGGAGCTGAAAAATTAGGCCTTAGGCACTGGTGCTGGTGCCACAACACTGCAACCCCTCACAGACACTCTAGTTGGAATGCAGGAACGAGCCCTGCTGCAAAGTATTGCATCAAAAATTGTAATTACACGCCCCTGTTAAACAAGGGCTGAAAAATTGGGCCTTAGGCACTGGTGCTGGTGCTACAACACTGCAACCCCTCACAGACACTCTAGTTGGAATGCAGGAACGAGCCCTGCAGGAACGAGCCCTGCTGCAAAGTAAAAATTGTGCCTTAGGCACTGGTGGTGGCACCCAGAACCAAAAATGTTCTTACAAGCTATCAGCGTGATGATTGAGGAGGAAGAGGATAATTACTCAGGGATAGTCACTCAGCATCAGCATAGGCAGTCTTTGAAGGGATCTGAGATTTCAAAAAAAATTATTTGGTTACATCAGCATCAGGTGCTTGGTAGCTGGTGGTGATCCAAGACTCATTCATTTTTATGAAGGTCAGTCGATCGACCGAGTCAGTGGACAGACGCACCCTGTGATCGGTTACCACGCCTCCAGCAGCACTGAATGTGCGTTCCGAAAGAACGCTGGATGCAGGACAGGCCAGTAGCTCAATTGCATACTGTGCAAGCTCTGGCCAGTGATCCATCCTCAAGACCCAGTAACCCAGAGGATTTTCGGTGGGAAAGGTGTCCAAGTCTGATCTTGCCCCTAGGTATTCCTGCACCATGTAAAACAGACGCTGGCGATGGTTGCTGGAACCGATCATACCTTGGGGCTGCGGACCAAAAAATTGTCTGAACGCATCGGTCAGACGGCCGCCTTCTCCACCGCTCCTTCTTTGACTGACCGAAGCCTCAGCAACACGTTGTCCAGAAACAGGAGTTTGTAACCTCCCAGTCTCTGGGAACGCGTTGCACAGACCTTTCTGCAAGGCCTCCCGAAGATGTTTCATCCTCTGCTCCCTCTGCGATGGCAAGATAAGGTCCGCAACCTTACCCTTGTAACGTGGATCAAGGAGGGTTGCCAGCCAGTATTGGTCCTTCTCCTTGATACCACAAATACGAGGATCCTTACGCAGGCTTTGCAGGATCAGGGAGGCCATGCAGCGTAGGTTTGCTGAGGCATTCGGTCCGGAGTCCTCTGGGTCACTAAGGACGACATGGTCCGCAGCCACCTCCTCCTAGCCACGTACAAGTCCATGTGTTTCTTGGGACTGATCCCTTAAAGACTGCTGCTGATGCTGAGTGCCAGGCTCCACCTCCATACTGACACAATCTTCCTCCTCCTCCTCCTCCTCTTCCTCCTCGTCCTCTTCCTGTGTGATCGGCGGGCACGCAGGAACACTGTCTGGATAAAGGGGGCCTTGAGAGCTAAGGAAGTCCTCCTCTTCCTGCCTCTGTTCTGCCTCAAGTGCCCTGTCCATTATTCCACGCAGCGTGTGCTCCAACAGGTGGACAAGGGGGACAGTGTCACTGATGCATGCACTGTCACTGCTCACCATCCTCGTGGCCTCCTCAAATGGTGACAGGACAGTGCATGCATCCCTGATCATGGCCCACTGGCGTGGGGAAAAAAAACCAAGCTCCCCTGACCCTGTCCTGGTGCCATAGTCACACAGGTACTCATTGATGGCCCTCTGCTGCGTGTGCAGCCGCTGCAGCATGGCCAACGTTGAGTTCCACCTGGTGGGCATGTCACAGATTAGGCGGTTCTTGGGCAGGTTAAACTCCTTTTGGAGGTCCGTCAGCCGAGCACTGGCATTATATGACCGGCGGAAATGCACACAGACTTTCCTGGCCTGCCTCAGGACATCCTGTAAGCCCGGGTACCTGCCCAAGAACCGCTGCACCACCAAGTTAAGGACGTGAGCCAAACAGGGCACATGGGTCATTTGTCCCTGTCGGAGGGCAGAGAGGAGGTTGGTGCCATTGTCGCAAACCACCATTCCTGCCTTAAGTTGGCGTGGCGTCAACCACCTCTGAACCTGCCCCTGCAGAGCTGAGAGAACCTCTGCCCCAGTGTGGCTCCTGTCCCCCAAGCACACCAGCTCAAGCACCGCATGGCATCTTTTGGCCTGCGTACTTGCGTAGCCCCTTGAACGACTACGGAGCACCGCTGGTTTCGAGGAAGAGGCCATGGAGGAAGAAGAAGAGGAGGGGGTGGAGGAGAGAGGTGTGTCACAATCATTAGCATTTTGGAGGCGTGGTGGTGGAACAACCTCCAACACTACTGCACCTTGTCCTGCATCCTTCCCAGCTGCCAGCAGAGTCACCCAATGCGCCGTGAAACTTAGGTAACGTCCCTGTCCATGCCTGCTGGACCATGAGTCAGCGGTAATATGCACCTTACCGCTGACCGCCCTGTCCAGCGAGGCATGGACATTGCCTTCCACATGCTGGTAGAGAGCCGGAATTGCCTTCCGTGAGAAAAAGTGGCGTTTGGGTACCTGCCACTGAGGAACCGCACATTCCACAAACTCACGGAAGGGGGCAGAGTCTACCAACTGAAAAGGCAGCAGTTGAAGTGCTAGCAATTTTGCCAAGCTAGCATTCAACCGTTGGGCATGTGGATGGCTGGGAGCAAACTTCTTTCGGCGGTGCAGCAGCTGGGGCAGGGAAATTTGCCTGGTACAATCTGACGTCGGTGTACCAAAATCAGATTGCCCACAAGTACGTGGCTGTGACACACCTAATTCTACACCTTCATTCCTCTCAGTGCAGGTCTCAGAGAGGACTGAAGGTCTAGTGGGGTTGGAAATCTCAGCTGATGAGGAGCAAGCAGAGGTCCTCTTTGTTCTTTGGTGTGGGTCTTTTAGATACGCTTGCCAACGAACTGCATGGCAGGTCAACATATGTCTGGTCAAGCATGTGGTACCCAAGCGGGAGATGTTTTGGCCACGCGAGATACGCTTGAGACATATGTTGCAAATAGCAGCGGTGCGATCTGATGCACTCGTCTCAAAAAAGGCCCACACCAAAGAATTTTTTGAATAACGCGCAGAGACTGCAGCGCCCTGCACATGTGGAGCTTTGGGGTGTGATGCAGTCAATGTGCTGCCCTTAGGCTGGCCCCTGGAGGGCATCCTGCCTCGTTGGTGATGTGCTGCCTCCTCCTCCTCCTCCTCCTCCTCCTCCCTCCTATCAGGCACCCACGTTGAGTCAGTGACCTCATCATCCCCTCCCTCCTCATCACTGGAGCAAACCTGGCAGTATGCTGCAGCAGGGGGAGCATGACTGCCAGATTGCTGTCCTTCTTGGGCACCCCCTCTGTCCGTGCTCGTGTTACTGCCTTCATCGAGCTCAGTATCATCATCAGAGCCTTCCAAATGCTGGGCATCCTCCTGGAGCATGTACCCAACACTGTGGTCAAACAGTTTGAGGGACTCCTCAGGAGGACATGGTGGGGCTAGGGAAGGAGTCACTGATGACATTGAGCCAAGGGAAGAGGCCGCTGCTTTGCCAGACAAAGTACCCTGGGCATGGGTGAGAGAGGATGAGGAGGATGAGGACGGCTTGGTCATCCACTCGACCAAGTCTTCCGCATGTTGCGGCTCAACATGGCCAGCTGCCGAAAAAAAGGCCAAGCGTGTCCCATGGCCACGTGCTGATGAGGATGCACCGTCTCCACGACCCGCACTAGACACAGAGCCTGCTTGCCCTCTCTTATTGGCTTGTGACTGTCTGCCTCTCCTTCTTGGCCTTCCAGACATACTAATGGCCTGTAGCTGCACTAAGCTGGGATATATATATATATATATATATATATATATATATATATGTACTGATACTGCAGCTAGCAAAATCAACTGCCTGCCTGTAGTATGAGAACACCACCAACCTTCTACAGGTAGCTTTAGCTGAACACTGTGAGGTGGACGCACCCCACTAACTTGTAGGTTTAGCTGAACACTGTGAGCAGGGCGCACCCCACTAACTTGTAGGTTTAGCAGAACACTGTGAGCAGGACGCACTGCACTAACTGTAAATAGTCTAGCTGCCTGACTGTGGTACTAATAGGATCAAAAGAACACCAGCAATTTTCTTTAAAATACTGTAACAAGACAAGCCTGCCTGTCAGTAAGAAGATAACAGGAACGGATCTAGCTGAACACTGAGCAGGACGCACCCCACTAGCTTGTAGGTTTAGCTGAACACTGTGAGGTGGATGCACCCCACTAACTTGTAGGTTTAGCTGAACACTGTGAGCAGGACGCACCCCACTAACTTGTAGGTTTAGCAGAACACTGTGAGCAGGATGCACTGCACTAACTGTAAATAGTCTAGCTGCCTGACTGTGGTACTAATAGGATCAAAAGAACACCAGCAATTTTCTTCAGGTAGCTGTATTTACTGTAACAAGACAAGCCTGCCTGTCAGTAAGAAGATAACAGGAACGGATCTAGCTGAACACTGTGAGCAGGACGCACCCCACTAGCTTGTAGGTTTAGCTGAACACTGTGAGGTGGACGCACCCCACTAACTTGTAGGTTTAGCTGAACACTGTGAGCAGGACGCACCCCACTTACTTGTAGGTTTAGCAGAACACTGTGGGCAGGACGCACTGCACTAACTGTAAATAGTCTAGCTGCCTGACTGTGGTACTAATAGGATCAAAAGAACACCAGTAATTTTCTTTAAAATACTGTAACAAGACAAGCCTGCCTGTCAGTAAGAAGATAACAGGAACGGATCTAGCTGAACACTGTGAGCAGGACGCACTGCACTAAATGTAAATAGTCTAGCTGCCTGACTGTGGTACTAATAGGATCAAAAGAACACCAGTAATTTTCTTCAAAATACTGTAACAAGACAAGCCTGCCTGTCAGTAGGAATATAACAGGAACGGATCTAGCTGAACACTGTGAGCAGGACACACTGCACTAAATGTAAATAGTCTAGAAGATAACAGGAACGGATCTAGCTAAACTGAATACAGTGTATATATATATATATATATATATATATATATATATGCAACACCTGGGATGCATATATATACACAATACACTTTAAGTGCAGCTAACTGACTGACTGTCCTGCCTAATCTAGCTAACTCAAATGAAATGACACTGTCTCTCTCTCTCTCTAAGCACACCGGAACACACTGCACAGGGCCGCCGTGCAGGCGGCCTTATATAGTGTGGGGCGTGTACTAAATCCCCTGAGCCATAATTGGCCAAAGCCTCCTTGGCTTTGGCCAATTATGGCTCTCTGTTAAGGCGGCGCTGTGATTGGCCAAGCATGCGGGTCATAGTGTATGCTTGGCCAATCATCAGCAAGCAATGCACTGCAATGCCGCAGTGAATTATGGGCAGTGACGCGCCACACGAATTTGGCGCGAACGGCCCATATCGTTCGCAATTCGGCGAACGATCGAACAGCCGATGTTCGAGTCGAACATGGGTTCGACTCGAACACGAAGCTCATCCCTAATTGCTATCAGTGCAGCCCCCCTATTACCATGAATGCAACACTCCTTTTGCCAGGAATGCAGCACCCCCATTGCCAGGAATGCAGCACCCCCATTGCCATGAATGCAGCACCCCCATTGCCATCAGTGCAGCACCCCCATTGCCAGGAATGTAGCACCCACCATTGCCATGAATGCAGCACCCCCATTGCCAGGAATGCAGCACCCACCATGATCCAGAATGCAGCACCTACCATTGCCAGGAATGCAGCACCCACCATGATCAGGAATGCAGCACCTACCATTGCCAGGAATGCAGCACCCACCATGATCAGGAATGCAGCACCCCCATTATCAGGAATGCAGCACTCACCATTGCCATGAATGCAGGCTCACCATTGCCATCAGTGGAGCCTGATTGATGCAAATCCATCTGCAGCCTTGGAGGGGAAAGGGATGGGGGCGGGAGGAGTGCCAATAGATTACATACAGGAAAAACTCCCGTTTTCTCAGCGGCCTCTTTAATACAAAGTTCTGCCTCCTATAATGGACAGAACAGTCGTCCAATGGCAGTGCAGACTTCCTATCACAGAGGCTGCCGTGTAAACAGGAAATTCTTCTGTGCGTATGGCACTCGTCCAGCCTCCTCCCTGTCCCCTCCAAGGCAACCATTTTTTATTTTTTTTTTGGCCCTGGGAGATTGTTAGGGGCCACAAAAGATATATATGTCCAAATAACCAGGTGGGCTGTTCAAAACCGGAATGCGGGTTGCGATTGGCCCACGGGCCGGACTTTGGACATGCCTGGTTTAGAGGGTCTAACATCCAGGATAAGAGTTGTAACTCCCCTTTTTTTGGGGTTGTTGGGGCAAGGGGGGCAGCCATGTTGGAGCGCAGTGTATAAGAAGTAGCTTTTAGAGCAGTCAGAAAGCCATGGCCCAGTAGAAAGGAGGCCATGGTTTACTAGTTGCCCACCATTGATCTAGAGCAGGGGTCTCCAAACTACGGCCCTCCAGAAACTACAATTCCCATCACGCCTAGTCGTGTCTGTGAATGTCAGAGTTTTACAATGCCTCATGGGACGAGTAGTTCTGCAACAGCTGGAGGGCCGTAGTTTGGATAAACCTGATCTAGAGCAGTGTTTCTCAACTCCAGTCCTCAAGGCGCCCCAACAGGTCACTTTTTCAGGATTTCCCTCAGATGAAACGGCTGTGGTTATTACTAAGGCAATGAAACTGATCAAATCACCTGTGCAAAATAATGACAAGCTTGAAAACATGACCTGTCGGGGCGCCTTGAGGACTGGAGTTGAGAAACACTGATCTAGAACATGCAAGTGGTGGTGCACTCACCATTGGAAATGGGCACTGTGCCCAGGGCGGCAGCCCCGTCTCCCCCTCCCCGTCCTGGTCCTGGTTAAGACTTATTAGTGGCAATTAATTTAAATAGGAAAAAATGTTGTAAGTAAGCATTTAAAACTTTTTATTTTTCAGTGCTTTTAATTTCAATTTTCTAAGTTGGTGAACCTTGAGACACTCTACAAGTCCCATTTAGCAGGAATCATCTAGGAGATGCCGGTCTCTCATGTCTATGGGCGGCGTAACTCCCCTTTTTTTTGTTTGAGGCCATGCGGTGTTTAAACAGGCATGTCCACAATTAATATTCACATCAAGAAAACTTAACTAGACCCCAGTGTTCTCACTGCACACTACTTAGAAAATCTATTTACATTCGCATAATCAGTTTGCCGGCACAAGTCCAGCAACGCATCCATATTGCATATACAAGACATATATTTGGCTCAACCTCCTAATTGTGATATGAATATTTTAAAAGCTGTACAGTAAATAGCAGAAGCCTTCAGACGCTACACAAACACTTTGAGCAGTCGACACAGAAACAGGGACTGGCCCAGTAGGAGTGCAGATTTGTTCAATTATTAAAAAAAGGGAATCAGACGTGCAAAGTTAGTTCTGTGCCAATGAGGTGGTACCAGTGTGTAAAGAAGCCGCAAATGTCCATTAAATGAGAGAAATATCTGGCATAAGTCACAAAGCTTTGTACAAGCCGGAGGATGTCTGCTTTCAGCCAGGCGACTGTCATTTTCAAATTTTATTGGACTCAACTGAAAATAACTGTCATTTTTTTGTTTAAGTGTAAGTATCCTTATCCTGGAGTGTTTGCTTTGTGAATTGAGCCTATTGTGTTGGATTTGCTTTGGTTGGAGAGCTAAATACCTTCAGTTGTAAACATGAGATTTGTTACACACATCCTGTACTACTGGTCTGCTGCCCCCCCATAGGCATGCACAGGTGGTGTGCCAGGTGTGCTTGGGTACACCCTAATCACTACATGCTTTGCAGATTCCCCCTACTGCCCGGGCTTCTCCTGTGTTATTATTATTATTATTTAAGGTACTTATATAGCGCCGTCAATTTATGCAGTGCTTTACATATACATTGTCCATTCACATCGGTCCCTACCCTCAAATTAACGAAAACCCGTTTAACTAATATTTCCAAATATTTGAAAATGTGTATATTTGTATATTCGTAAATTCGAATATTTGAAAATTCGTAAATTTGAATTTTTGCAAATTAGTAAATTCCTAAATTAGAAAATTTGAAAGTTCAGTAGTTGTCGTTTCAGTTGTTGTAGTTTTTGTTGTTGTTTCAGTAGTTGTTGTTGTTGTTTTCAGTTGTTGTTGTTTCAGTAGTTTTTGCTGTAGTTGTTTTCAGTTGTTGTTGTTTCAGTAGTTGTTGTTGTTTTCAGTTGTTGTTTCAGTAGTTATTGTTATAGTTGTTTTCAGTTGTTGTTGTTTCAGTAGTTATTGTTGTAGTTGTTTTCAGTTGTTGTAGTTTTCAGTTGTAGTTGTTGTAGTTGTTTCAGTTGTAAATTTGTAAATTCGTAAATTTGAATATTCATAAAATTCATAAATTTGAAAATTTGTAAATTCAGTAGTTGTCATTTCAGTTGTACAGTAGTTGTTGTTGTTTGAGTTGTAAATTTGTAAATTCATAGATTTGAATATTCGAAAATTTGGAAATTCAAAAATTCAGAAATTCAGTAGTTGTCGTTTCAGTTGTTGTTGTAGTTGTTTCAGTTGTTGTATTCAGTTGTTGTTGTTTCAGTAGTTGTTTCAGTAGTTGTTTTCAGTTATTGTAGTTGTTTTCAGTTGTTGTAGTAGTTTTCAATTGTTGTTTCAGTAGTTTTCAGTTGTTGTTTCAGTAGTTTTCACTTGTTGTTTCAGTAGTTGTTGTTGTTTCAGTAGTTGTTGTTTCAGTAGTTGTTTTCAGTTGTTGTTTCAGTAGTTGTTGTTGTTTCTGTTGTTGTTTCAGTAGTTGTTGTTGTTTCAGTTATTGTAGTTGTTTTCAGTTGTTGTAGTTGTTTTCAGTTATTGTAGTTGTTTTCAGTTATTGTAGTTGTTTTCAGCTATTGTAGTTGTTTTCAGTTGTTGTTTCAGTTGTTAAAGGAGAAGTATAGGAATGCAAAAATAGGTAGTACATGCTACCCTCATACCTGCATTGCATTTCTTTCTTTCCTCGGCCCTTTATTTTTTGCAGAATAGTCTTTTTCGAAGAGTGCAGAATCAGCCTCTAACGGTTCTTCTCAGTTCAAAAGTTTGCAGGGGGTGGAAACATCTTCACAATCCAGCCCCTCATTCACTCCCTCCCTCTGGAGGACATGTGGGTGTGTTTGGTGAAGAGGTATACACCCAGGCTGCTATCTAGAACGAGCACGTTCTTCACATGCCTCTGTTTCCATGTCAGCGTGTCCCCAGCTAAAACCCAGAAGCAGAGACAGTGTGATACAAGCAGTGAAATCCTCACCTTTCACTGGCTGTTATCTGCAAGCTCTCCTCTGCAAGATTCCAACACCTCTCCCCTGGGCTATGATGTTCCTTCCTGTGTCCTCCGAATTACCCCCCCCTCCTCCTCACTCATTCAAAGTTCAGATCAGTTTCTCCTCCAGCTTATGAGGGGGGAGTAACTGAAAACTTCTATGAACACAGGTAATCTCTCTACACACAACACTGTGTTATATCAGAAGAGGAGACATGGTGAGGAGCATAGTGACCTGTGACCTGTGTCCGTTCTCTGAAATGTACACAGTGCTATGAGTATAGAACATACCTGTGTATAGTACATAGGAGACTGACAACTCCCCCACATCTAAAGTGACCCTGATATGTCCCCAGAGTCTCCTTTATTGTACATACAAATCATCCCTCTGTCACTGATGTCACCCCCCACCACTATCCATCTGTAACTGATCCCATCCCTATCACCCCATCCCCTGTACTCCTATACAATCCCATCATCCCCAGTGCCATCACATGCCGTACAGAGCCATCACATGCTGTACAAAGTCATCACATGCCGTACAGTGCCCTCACATTCTGCACAGAGTCATCACATGCAGTACAGTGCCATCACATGCCGTACAGTGCCATCACATGCCGTACAGAGTCATCACATGCCGTACAGTGCCATCACATGCCATACAGTGCCATCACATGCTGTACAGTGCCATTACATGCCATACAGAGTCATCACATGCCGTACAGTGACCTCACATTCTGCACAGAGTCATCACATGCAGTACAGTGCCATCACATGCTGTACAGTGCCATCACATGCCGTACAGAGTCATCACATGCCATACAGTGCCATCACATGCCATACAGTGCCATCACATGCCGTACAGAGTCATCACATGCCATACAGTGCCATCACATGCCGTACAGAGTTATCACATGCCATACAGTGCCATCACATGCCATACAATGCCATCACATGCCATACAGGGCCATCACATGCCATAAAGAGTCATCACATTCCTTACAGAGTCGTCACATGCTGTACAGAGCCATCACATGCCGTATAGTGCCATCACATGCCGTACAGAGTCATCACATGCCGTACAGAGCCATGACATGCCGTACAGAGTCATCACATGCCATATAGTGCCATTACATGCCATACAGAGTTATCAAATGCCCTTCAGAGCCATCACTTGCTGTACAGAGTCATCAGATGCTGTACAGTGCCATCACATGCCGTACAGTGTTATCACATGCTGTACAGTACCATCACATGCCGTACAGAGTCATCACATGCCATACAGAGCCATCACATGCCGTACAGTGCCATCACATGCCATACAGTGCTATAACATGCCGTACATGCAGTGATATACAGTCCCATCATCCCCATCCCCTGTACTCCTATACTGTTCCATCATCCCCATCCCCGTATGGCATATGATGGCACTGTACAACATGTAATGACACTGTGCAACATGTGATGACACTGTACAGCATGTGATGGCACTGTACAACATGTAATAACACTGTACGGCATGTGATGACACTGTACAACATGTGATGACACTGTATGGCATGTGATGGCACTGTACAACATGTGATGACACTGTATGGCATGTGATGGCACTGTACAACATGTGATGATACTGTACGGCATGTGATGGCACTGTACAACATGTGATGGCACTGTATTGCATGTGATGGCACTGTACAACATGTGATGGCACTGTATTGCATGTGATGACTCTGTACGGAATGTGATGACACTGTACAACATGCGATGACCCTGTACGGCATGTGATGGCACTGTACAACATGTGATGGCACTGTACAACATGTGATGACACTGTACAACATGCGATGACCCTGTACGGCATGTGATGGCACTGTACAACATGTGATGGCACTGTACAACATGTGATGACACTGTATGGTACTGTACAACATGTGATGATACTGTACAGCATGTGATGGCACTGTACGGCATGTGATGGCACTGTACGGCATGTGATGGCACTGTACGGTATGTGATCCTGTAATACTCTAATTACAATGAAGGGAACATTACTGATATAGGGGTACTAGGTAATACACCAATTGTGGGGGAGCAAAGCTCTATCCATGTCTGAGGAGCTCTGGGCTTCAGTATGAAAATACAAGTAGATGTGAATGGAAAGTTTCATTGTCTCATATAAAAATCTAGATAGTCAATAAAAGGATTCATTCACAATGTTAGCTCTGATTTTATTTCATTCTACTATACCAGTAATGCATGGAATGCCTGTGTGCTGTCATGTTGATGGGGACAAGGGCCTCTTCATGTGGGGGGGGACCCTATGTCGTTTTTTTTTATTGTTGCCCAGCAATTGCAACCACGAGTCAATTTAAATGCGATTTGGCTCATTTTTTTCTCTTTTGAAATGTAATTTTTGCTGCAGCAGGTTCCATACATGGTACAGATGCGCCACTTTACAGGCAGACTAAGACCCCCCAGGCACTATATTTAACCACTTGCCATCCGGCCTATAGCAGAATGACAGCCGGGAAGTGGTTGAGCTATCCTGACTGGGCATCATATGACCTCCAGCAGGATAAGCCGAGATCGAGCGCCCGCGGGGGTGCGCAGCACAGCGATCGGTGGTGTGGTGTGTGAGTCTGACACACCGCATCACTGATCTAGGTAAAGAACCTCTGACGGAGGCTCTTTACCACGTGATCAGCTGTGTCCAACAACACCTGATCACAGTGTAAACAGGAAAAGCCGTGTATCGGCTTTTTCTCTACTCGCGCTGACAGACCCGAGTAGAGGAGAGCCGATCGGTTAAAGAAAGTTTTTATTTTTATTATTTCAATTTAAGCTCATTAAAATCACTGCTCCTGAAAAAAAATTATCATTTTTAAAAACATTTTTTTGCATTGATACATGTCCCCCAGGGCAGTACCCGGACCACCCATACCCTTTTTATGGCCAATTACTTGCATAAAAACCTTCATAATGGAAAATTTTTGATTTTTCATGTTCGGATACCATAGACTTCAATGGAGTTCGCAACCAAACTTTTCGTTTTTTTTCCTGCCTTTGGCGCCTTGCCAACATCAGAAAATACTGTAAATGAAAAGTTGTGTCGCTGACTTGGGGGAAGAGGGATCCGGAGACATCCCACGGCCTATTGTTCTGCCATCCACAACACGAATATCAGGCTGCTTCAGTTTCATTGCCACCAAATTAGTATTACCTCGAGTTAAGGTTCTGGAAATGGTATTACCGAATACAAAGAAAATGATTTGCAAAGCAATGAATACAAATAAAATCTAATGAAATGAAGTAAATCACAGATCAGAGGTGAGCCGGGAGGACAAGACAGTAAAATCCTCGGGGGTAATTGCCATGATTAGACGCGCAACGATGTTCTGTTTTTGCATGTTTGCCTTAAAGCTGAAGTTTAATCTCCTTATATTTGTCTTCCCCGGTTCCTCATTTTCTCTTCTTATCAACATGGTAATGAGATTAAAAAAAAAAAAAAACCTTTCTGTTTTCATTACTTACCTTATTTTAGACCCAGTGATGTTATCACGGGTCACTGTGCTTATCTGCGCAATGAAGGCAGATAATGGCTGGTAGGAGGGGCCAGCAGGGTGCTGTATATATAGTTTCATATATAGTTTCCTTAAAACATCACAGTCTTCGAACTCTTCTCCAGAGCCCTAACCCTGATGCAAGCAGAAGGCTGGCACTTGGGAGGAGCTATGCAAATATCAAAATGGCTTGATGGGAGGATGTCAGTCTGGGGGGTGTGGGCATGTAGGCAGGTGTAGTCTACTTTCTTCACTGCAGGTGGCGCACACTGTGGTTGGAGAGGGAGTCAAGAGGAAGATAGTTATTCTTTGGTTTCCTGGGTCACTGGGGAAGTATCCAATTTGCAGCCATCTTGGGTCAGGCAGAGCCTATTTAACCACTTGAAGACCAGGCTTTTTCTGGCACTTTTTGTTTACAAGTTTAAATCGGTATTTTTTTATAGAAAATTACTTATAATCCCCAAACATTATACATTTTTTTAAATTTTTTAGTAGAGACCCTAGGGGGTCTTGGTATGCTGACGCCTTAAGTGTTCCCTTCATTTGAACTAAGGGGCCAACCCAACCCCTGAAAAACAACCCCACATCATAATCCCCCCTCCACCAAATGATTTGGACCAGTGCACAAATCAAGGTTCATAAAGACATGGATGAGTGAGTTTGGGGTGGAGGAACTTGACTGGCCTGCACAGAGTCCTGACATCAACCCGATAGAACACCTTTGGGATAAATTAGAGCGGAGACTGCAAGTCAGGCCTTCTCGTCCAACATCAGTGCCTGACCTCACACATGCGCTTCTGGAACAATGGTCAAACATTCCCAAAAACACACTCCTAAACCTTGTGGATGGCCTTCCCAGAAGAGTTGAAGCTTGTATAGCTGTAAACGGTGGGCCAACTCCCAATACCTTTGACAATATAGTGTATGCACTTACATAGTAGTTACATAGTAGGTGAGGTTGAAAAAAGACACAAGTCCATCAAGTCCAACCTATGTGTGTGATTATGTGTCAGTATTACATTGTATATCCCTGTATGTTGCAGTCGTTCAGGTGCTTATCTAGTTTTTTTTGAAGCTATCAATGCCCCCCGCTGAGACCACCGCCTGTGGAAGGGAATTCCACATCCTTGCCGGTCTTACAGTAAAGAACCCTCTACGTAATTTAAGGTTAAACCTCCTTTCTTAAGGAGTGGCCACGTGTTTTATTAAACTCCCTTCCACGGAAAAGTTTTATCCCTATTGTGGGGTCACCAGTGCGGTATTTGTACATTGAAATCATATCCCCTCTCAAGCGTCTCTTCTCCAGAGAGAATAAGTTCAGAGCTCACAACCTTTCCTCATAACTAAGATCCTCCAGATCCTTTATTAGTTTTGTTGCCCTTCTTTGTACTCGCTCCATTTCCAGTACATCCTTCCTGAGGACTGGTGCCCAGAACTGGACGGCATACTCCAGGTGCGGCCGGACCAGAGTCTTGTAGAGCCGGAGAATTATCGTTTTATCTCTGGAGTTGATCCCCTTTTTAATTCCAATATTCTGTTTGCTTTGTTAGCAGCAGATTGGCATTGCATGCCATTGCTGAGCCTATCATCTACTAGGACCCCCGGGTCCTTTTCCATCCTAGATCCCCCCAGAGGTTCTCCCCCCAGTCTATAGATTACATTCATATTTTTGCCACCCAAATGCATTATTTTACATTTTTCTACATTGAACCTCATTTGCCATGTAGTTGCCACCCCATTAATTTGTTCAGATCTTTTTGCAAGGTTTCCACATCCTGCTGAGAAGTTATTGCCCTGCTTAGCTTAGTATCGTCTGCAAATACAGAGATTGAATTGTTTATCCCATACTCCAGATCATTTATAAACAAATTAAATAGGATTGGTCCCAGCACAGAACCCTGGGGAACCCCACTACCCACCCCTGACCATTCTGAGTACTCCCCATTTATCACCACCCTCTGAACTCGCCCTTGTAGCCAGTTTTCAATCCATGTACTCACCCTATGGTCCATGCCAATGGACCTTACTTTGTACATTAAACGTTGATGGGGAACTGTGTCAAATGCTTTTGCAAAATCCAGATACACCACGTCTACGGGCCTTCCGTTATCTAGATGGCAACTCACCTCCTCATAGAAGGTTAATAGATTGGTTTGGCAAGAACGATTCTTCATGAATCAATGCTGATTACTACTAATGATACTGTTTTCATTACTAAAATCTTGTATATAGTCCCTTACCATCCGCTCCAAGAGCTTGCATACTATTGATGTTAGACTAACTGGTCTGTAATTCCCAGGGATGTATTTTGGCCCTTTTTTAAATATTGGTGCTACATTGGCTTTTCTCCAATCAGCTGGTACCATTCCAGTCAGTAGACTGTCAGTAAAAATTATTAACAACGGTCTGGCAATTACTTGACTGAGTTCCCTAAGGACCCTCGGGTGTAAGCAATCTGGTCCCGGTGACTTATTAATCTTACGTTTTTCAAGTATATTTCTAATGCCCCGTACACACGGTCGGATTTTCCGATGGACAATGTCCGATCGGAGCCTGTTGTCGGAAATTCTGACCGTGTGTGGGCGCCATCGGACATTTTCCATCGGATTTTCCGACACACAAAGTTGGACAGCAGGAGATAAAATTTTCCGACAACAAAATCCGATCGCGTCAATTCCGACCGTGTGTGGCCTGTTCCGACGCACAAAGTGCCACGCATGCTCAGAAGAAATTCCGACACGGGACAGCTCGTTCTGGTAAACTTAGCGTTCGCAATGGATACAGCACTTTCATCACGCTGCAATGTTCAAAATGGTTTAATACAGCGCACTCTCTTCTTCTTTATAATGTGACAAGAATTAAGTAGTTTTGATGCTCATATTCACACACACTTCTCACAAACTTCTTTCGTTACTATTTATCGGGATTCCCTCAATATATTTTGATTTCTCACATCTGACAACATATTTTTGTATCTTTTTTTTTTTTTTTGCCTTTAATGTAGAATCTTTTTTTGTGTTTCTCTTTTTTTTTTTGGTGATTTTGATTTGTATTCCCGAAAATGTTTGTGTGTTTTTTGTGAAAAGTTCCCACAACACCATTGATATGTTGTTCTATTTAATCTGTAGGAGATTGTTTGGTGTTGTTGTCCCTTGTTAATTTCACATTTTATGTTAGAAATGTACCTGAATCGTCACCAACAAACTGTCCTTTTTGGATGAAAACACACACAGGAGAGTAGAATTTACCTAAAAAAATTTTATTAAGGGGTCACAACTATAAAGGGGGAGGCAACGCTGGAGAAACTGCAGAAGTGGGCGAAGCCTTGGACCCCCAGGGCAGACATCAATTATTTAAAAGCAAAATTGGTGGCCTGAGGAGTCCATATCTAAGGGAGGGCAGTCTGGTCCAGAAGTCCCAGAGATCCGGAAAGCAGCAGATGACATGTGTCCCCAGGCTGTGGTCATACGAGAGACTGCATCTTCTGTCAGACCAGACTGAACCCAGGCCATCACTCTTTGGTCTTCCTTCCACGCTTCCTTCCAGGCTTTGGCTGTGGTGGTGGAGTTGTGGCAGCAGGAGGAGGAGGAGGATCGTCGATCTCAATGACATCCGTCTTGGGTGTCAGTTCCCCACTCTCCCCCTTACGTAGGACTTTATAAATCAAGTCCTCAGAGATCCTGCGTTGGCCCTCCTGCATGCCCTGCAATTTGGTGGCAGCCATGCAGGCAAAGGCCTCTTCAGGACTGGGGAAGGCTCTGAGGGACGCTGAAGCCTCTTGGATCAGCCTGTATGCTGAATCCTGCACAGGACTGGGAGTGGCCTTCCTGGCCCTTTTGTATGGAAGGCGGAGGGGAGGAACCTGAGACTCAGTCAGGCTGCGACTTGTCCCAGGCTTCTCTTGGCTGACACTTAGCCCCGCCTCCTTCTGGCTGACACTAATCCCCGCCTCCTCCTGGCTGCCACTAATCCCCGCCTCCTCCTGACTGCCACATTCCACAACCTCCTCCTGGCTGAGGTCTTCCTGTGTATGAAAAAGGGACATAGTTTGAGTTTTTTATTCATCAATCACACACAATTTTCACCTCCTGACTGCTGCAAATTCAATGTTAACAAATATAACAGACTATCCTTCTGAGCCCAGCATTTTGCATTCTTGTCCCAATTTTGGGTGCCCACTACTGTCTATTGATATGTAAAGCACTTTTTTTAATCAGCAATTAGTGATCAATAATAACATCTAGTAAACATCATTTATTTATTGCCCAGAAATCTGTAGAAGAATGCTATACCTGACTCCAGCTGGGCTCCTCCACTTCTTCCTGGCTGGAAGGCCCAGGTTGGACATCGGAAACCTCAGCTGGTATGGAAGGAAGAGTGGAAGGAAGAGTGGAGAGGGATTCCCTGACTTCAGTGTGGTCTGACAGAAATCGCAGTCTCTCATAGTACCACAGTCTGGGGACATAAACGTCATCTGCTGCAGCTCCGGATCTCTGGGAATCTGTGACCTTCTTGCGCTCCCTAAGATAAGTGCTCCTCAGGCCACCAATTTTTGCTTTTAAATAAGGGATGGTTGCTGTGGGGACCATCGGCTTCACCAACTCCAGCAGTTTCTCCAGCGCTGCCTGCCTCTTCTGTTTGTGATTATAGTGGGGGTGTCTCACTTGCCACAGACAGGGCAGCTCCCTGTACTTGTCAATAAACAGGGGCAGGAAATTGTGGTCGTTGAACCCATCCATTTTCTCTGCAAGACACAACACAAGACAAACCCTAATGTCAGGCCAAACTCCCCTAATCTTGTACCAATATAGGCTTCCATTTCGAAGCAGTATAGGCCCAAGTTTAGATCATACCTTCGTTAGCACGATCGGCGTCTCCGATGCTCCTTCCTCCGCTCACAGATCGTACGTAAGACGCGCGCGTTACGATTTATACACACTGCGCATGCGTATAACTCCGCCCGCCCTTGATGTTCTTTCTAGTCTATTCCCCGCCCCTTTTCGTTCGGCGCAGTGGGGGAAGAGCACATGGCGGATAGACAGCAGGATCGTGCTAATTGTAGCAATGAGGAGGAGGGGGAGGAAAGGCCGGAGCCTGAAACGTCCCGATCCAGAAGGAGATTAAAGGACTCAAATATGTCCTTTGGGGAGATGTTGGAGATGGTGGACATCCTGAAGAAGGCCGACTATGATGGAAAGTATGGGCCTTACCCCAACCCCAATGTCCGAAAGGCCAAGATCATGGCGAAAGTGGTCAGGAGTCTGCACCGGAAATTCAGGGTACGACGATCGAAAGATCAGCTCAGGAAGCGGTGGTCGGACCTGAAATTACGAGAACATGAGCAGTACAGAAAGATCCGGAGAGTGCTGCAAAAAAGTAAGTATTTGTGCTGTGTTCCTATTCTTTTTGTGTTTATTACGTTCGTGCTGCTCCATGTGCTTTTAGGAACCGTTGTACAGTTTAAAATGGCAACTTTCATGTTCATGGGCACATTATTCGTTCGGATCACACATTTTTATTTCGGACGATAAAATACCATTGTTTAGCCCATATGCATTTGGATACCATTTTGACGCCCTATACTTGGCTTCAAAGAATTGGGTTGTGTAGATGGCTTTGTTACTAGAATGAAATGCAAACTAGATTGTGTGTAAGGAGAGGACACTGAGCAGCTGTTTTCACATCTGGACACTGGAGCACTAGTGTGGGACACAAGAACACCATTTTTATTAGGGGGGGGCACACAGGTGCTCCAGTGTATACTATAGGGGGGGCTACATCTGTGAAGCTTGTACCAAACAGGTAAAGTATTGCAGCTTGACAAAGGACACTAAAAAAGCTACATCTTGGAACTCGGCTAAAATAGATCATTGTACCCCACTTCCAAGCAATGTTTCATCTTTATAGTTCTGCCATCAAATATCTGTGTGCTAATTATACCATTTTTGTTTTACATAGGGGAGAAAAGACTCGGAGAACACCCCTCATCCGAGGAGACCATAGACCCCCCACCTCTGGAAGAAGGGGAAATCCACCCAACACAAGCTGAGCAGGAGGATGAAGACATGGTGGAAGTAGTCACCACAACAGGTGAGTGTCTGCAACCACAGGCTCACGTAAGCGAAGGATGGCGGCATTTTTTTTGCAAACCTAATTTATTTTGGGGTTCCTCTCTTTTTAGGTGATCGTGAGGTTGTGGATGAAGATCCTTTCACATCCGAAAGTGCCCAGATCCTGATCGGGGAGATCATGGGGTGTAATTTACAATTGGAAAACATCAAGCAAAACATCAATGATGTTATTCCAAAATATAAAAACAACATTGATGTTTTGGGGCGAGTTTAAAGCCCCTCCAAATCACTTTCTTCTTTTGTGTGCTACAATGTGCTAAATGTTTTTGTGATTTTTCCCAAAGCCAAATTTGGAGGATGCACACAGTGTGCCAACATGTGCTATCTGCCATCACGGGAGATCAATGGACGCATTTTGGGGGTGCAACCCCTTCTTCAATAATAAAGTAGCGGTGAGGAAGGGCTTTCTCCCCCAAAACACGTCCCTTGATCCCCCCTGATGGCAGATAGCACATGTTGACATTGGGAAATTTGTGTGCATCTTCCAAATTTGGCTTTTCCTGGGGTGATTTCCCCCCATCTGAATGCAATATCAAACACAGTTCCTAAATTCTCATGTCTGATATTGCCTTCAAGTTCTACCAAATGTAAACTTTGTAAGATCAAGATTTGTGTCTTTCTTGTGGGTTTTACACAGGCCTGTTTTCTATAAAATGCACATTTTGATTTTGGATAATGACACCACAAAAATTGTTATACAACATACATGTTGGTTTGTCAGAAAAACCTTTGGTAAATGCACATGTGATTGTGCAGGTATTAAAAAGATTGTTCATCAAGAATGTGTGGATTATTGTCTCAACGCTACAACACTTTTGGGGTGATGTAATTGTTGTTTTATGAGAAAATGGGGGTTATTTCCTAAGGGCAAATCCACTTTGCACTACAAGTGCAGTTTCAGTGCAGTTGCAAGTGCACTTGTAGTGAAAAGTGTCTTTGCATTTAGTAAATAACAGCCAACAGTGCTTTGTAAGGTTACACAATCACGACATTTCCTGGACTCCACACATTTCTGTCAGGGTCAGCTCAAACAAACACAAGCAGTAAATGTCCACAAAGAAGAGCCTGGGGGGAGATGCCTGTCGAGAACTTCAAGTCCTGCAGACTTCTCCCTGTGGCCAAATACCGCAGGGTAGCGACCAACCTCTGCTCCGCAGTGATGGCTTGCCTCATGCAGGTATCCTGCCTGCTGATATAGGGGGTCAGCGAAGCCAACAAACGGTGAAACACGGGGTCCGTCATCCTGAGAAAGTTCCTGAAATCATCAAGATTATTCTCACGGATCTCACGGAGCAAAGGCATATGAGAGAACTGGTCACGCTGAAGCAACCAATTCTTGGTCCATGAACTCCTCCCCACCCTGTTCATGGACTGGACTTGTGTCAAGGTCAGGACCCCAACACCAAGCCCCCGCACAGCACGAACTGTACGAGGAGTACGCATACGAAACATGGCTAGAAAACGGTCGGCTGCTCAGAACGAAGTAACAGAACGCACTGAAGAACAGCAAGGCCTGTGAAGAGCGACCTGAAAACCAGTAACGAACGAACAAGAATACAATGACTACCTAAAGTCACGCGGAACTTGCTGCACGCACTGAAGAGCAGATACAAACCCACAAGCACAAACTGAACGGCAGAAAACGATCTGAAAGCCACGAGTCTGAAAAAACGCGAATCGTCTCTCACCAAACTTTTACTAACACGAGATTAGCAAAAGGAGCCCAAAGGGTGCCACGCTTGGTTCTGAACCGGCCTTTTCTAGTCTCGTCGTACGTGGTGTACGTGACCGTGTGGTTGTCGATCGGAAATTCCGACAACTTTGTGCGACCGTGTATAGGCAAAACAAGTTTGAGCCAACATCCGTCGGAAAAAATCCTAGGATTTTGTTGTCGGAATGTCCGAACAAAGTCCGACCGTGTGTACGCCCTATTATTCTGTCCTCTGTTAACCATGGCGGTGCTTCCTGTGTTGTGTCATGAGGATAAACACCACAGTTTTGGTTACTGAAGCCCTCTGATTCCCTTGTGAATACTGAGGAGAAGAATAAATTCAGTACTTTTGCCATCTCCCCATCCTTTGTAATCAGATGTTCTTCCTCATTCTTTATGGGGCCAATATGGTCTGTCCTCTCTTTTTTACTGTTTATATACTTAAAGAAATTCTTGGAAATTTTTTTGCTCTCCTCCGCTATGTGTCTTTCGTGTTCCATCTTAGCCACCCTAATTGCACTCGTACATTTCTTGTTGCATTCTTTGTAAAGTTTGAATGCTGATGATGATCCCTCAGCCTTGTATTTTTTGAAGGCCTTCTCCTTTGCTTTTATATGCATTTTAACATTGGAGTTAAACCATCCAGGACTTTTGTTTGCTCTTTTAAATTTATTTCCCAATGGGATACATTGGCTAATGCCCTTATTTAATATGCTCTTAAAGCAAACCCATCTCTCCACCGTGTTCATTGTTCCTAAGATTTCAAAATATTAAAAATTAATTAATTTGTAAAAAAAAAAAAATATATCCAAATTAATATCTTCTAGCAAGGTTCATAGTTTAGGGAAGTTGGCTCTTTTGAAATTCAGTGTCTTTGTATTCCCCTTATGTTTCCTATTTGTGTGATTTCTACCGAAGCTAATTGACCTGTGGTCGCTGTTTCCTAAATTGCCCCGTATTTCCACATCCGTGATCAGGTCTGTATTGTTGGTAATTAGTGGATCTAGTAACTCCTTGTTTCTAGTTGGTGCGTCTACCATCTGAACCATGAAATTGTCCTGCAAGTCATTTAGGAACTGGCGAGCCTTAGACAAATGAGCGGTTTCTTTCTCCCAGTCTATGTATGGATAATAAAAATCCCCCATTATGATAACACTTCCCATCCTTGCTGCTAATCCAATTTGTGATAGGAGATCCGTCTCCACTTCCTCCCTCAGGTTAGGGGGCCTATAGCATACTCAGTATTATTTTCCCCTTAGCTTCATCCCTTTGGAGCTCTACCAATAAGGATTCCACCTCCTCCCTAGCTCCCTCAGTGATGTCATCTCTCACATTCACTTGTACATTATTCTTGATATATAGGCATACCCCTCCCCCTTTTTTACCCTCTCTATCCCTGAGATAAAGGTTATACCCTTGCCTTGAATGTTTGCCAGCCAATCATGAGAGCTGTTGAACCAGGTCTCTGAAATTCCCACAAAATCTAAACCCTCCTCTTATAACAGTATCTCTAGGTCTCCCATCTTGTCCGGCAGGATCCTGGCATTGGTGAACATGCCACGTAGTTTAGACCGGTTGCATACTGTCTTCTTATTGGGTGTTCTGAGGTTGCAAATAGGACTTGTTACTATACTTACCTCGGGTTTATGTGCTTTAGTCAACCTACCATTAATGCCCCAAATACTACCTTCTGCAATATGTTCCACGCTGACTATCTCTACTTCTCAGCTTAAAGTGAATTGAATTGAAAAGTATAGCGTCATCATATAAAAGGGGGTGGCGATGGTCAGGGGCACTGATTGGTGACAGTATGTAAATATATATATATATATATATATATATATATACAGTTTTATTTTTTTTTTAACGATTTTCTTTTTCTAACACACTGTGACTAGAGCAATATAAGGTTACCATAGTAACACTGTACTGCTCTAGGGAAGTGATCTTAATTTTTTTTTTCTTACACATTATGATTGCTTATACCAATACATTTCATTGGTATAAGCAACATTTTTTCCTGTATGAAACTAATTCATTCAGTGTCTTTTGTTGAGATTAGTTGTGATTGGCCCTGTCTGTACCATGTGATCACTGTGACCAATCACAGCTAGCAAATCCCATTGTACACAATGGAAGGCATGAAATAAAGGCATCTATTGTTTACACTGGCAGCGGGCCGGTACAGTGATCAGTCATGGCTAGGCAGTGATCCGCCGGTGACAGATCACGCCACTGCGCGCCCCAGATCAGTGTTCCCGCCCCAACTGGTATTTTACTATACACCAGATGGGAAGGTGTCTTTACAGGTTATCGATTTAGAGTTAACCATGAACTATTGGCCTAGAATGATTGCTTTCACTCCTATGTTCGCGACTATAACCCTCAAATCCCCTCTTAGATAAGTGTCATCTGAACAAGTGTCCTCATCAGGGGCAACCCGTAGATGCTGCCCCCCTATCCATGCCCTGTCAAGCAGGGTTTTTGTTTTTTTTAAGCACCTGATTAGAGCTAGAAGCTCTAATAGGCTTCAAAATAGGGTGGGCTCAGGATGCAGAGTACTGCGTCTGGAGCCCACCCAGTTGTGTTGCAACAATGAATAAATATTCACTGTTGCAACACTGATCCTCCTCCCGTCCAATCGAGAAGCGGGTCTGATAACCGTCACCCGATTGGCTGAAAGCACAGGCGATGCTATTGGATGCCTAGGGGGAGGGGAGGAGACGCACAGTGGAAGGGAGGAGGAGAAGAGCCGCTGGCCGATGCCTGGATGCCCGGTCCCTGCCACTGTTTGGTGCCCTTGGTACCCATCCCAGCCGCTGCTCCTCGGATGCCCTCCGTTGCCCGATCCCCGCCACCTAGATGGGGTAAGTGCCGGTGGGCCGACCGGCAGACAGCGCGGGGGGGATGGGAATGGGGGGGTTTGAGTTGCTGAAGGGGGGGTTGCTTGTTTGCCACCCCCCCAAACAAAAATCCACCATCCGCCACTGACCCTCATTAGAAAGTGTCCTGTCTATTTCTGAGGTGACAACTCAAAAATGGGGCTTCGACCCATCCTTAGATACACGACGTTGGGCGCCTCTGCCATTGATATCACCGACACAATTTTTACCTTCTCCTATCCTATCTAAGGGGGGAATTCCACTTAGTTTGAGGATTCGCCTCACTTCTCGGTGCACCTCCAGGGAAGGCAATAATGCGAAAGCTCTCCAACGTGCACACAGACAGATACATCCTCTAACACTGTCCTGGGGACAAACTCAAGAATTTGGGTCTATTACCATCACTATCCCGTCCCAGTAGTCACCAGGACAAAGAGAGAGTTATTTCCCCAGACAATAATACCTTATTACAAATCCACCCCCCCACTAAAACCTTTTTGTTTCCTTGGTTGACAGACCATTCTTTCCAAAAAAAAAAAACAGCTATACAGTCACATACTGTACTGTAGATGTGAACGTAGCCTAAAAAACATGGAGAAAGAGTTCAATAAATATATGTGAAGTAAAAGTAAGGAATTCATTTACTGAATACTATCATTACACCTATATCTGCGTTTTTGGTTGTTTTTTCAAATCAAGTCAATGTGACATCCAGTGATATGAGGTCTGACGAAGGGTTCCACTACCTGAGCTAATGAGTAATGGATGAGGGCATGTTAGTGTATCGGGAACTAGTTTCTATACATTATTAATCTCACAGTCCCACGGATAATCCTGTATCTCGCACTCACTGTGGAAGACGCCATCGAGCATGGCCTGAGCACCTTTGTGTTCTGTATAGTTGAGATCAGCTATATCTAATCCTATACAGGTAATAGATGTGCACATGCGATCTGTCAATACTCACTGACACTTTGCCTTTCATCACTACTTAAGGGATGAGCCGAACTGCCCTGGGTTGGGTTCAAGCAGGGCTTTGCGAATTTCAAAGAGATTTAGACGCTGAGCCTTATTGGAATCAATGGGAGCCTTGAATCTGTCAAATAAAAAAAACTCTCATTTTCTGGGCTAATAGGCAGAAATTTCTCAAAATAAATAAATAAATAAATAACAATGAGGGGTAGGCAATGCCCTGGGGAACAGGTACAGTGCCTTGAAAAAGTATTCATACCCCTTGAAATGTTTCACATTTTGTCAAGTTACAGCCAAAAACGTAAATGTATTTTATTGGAATTTTATGTGATAGACCAACACAAAGTGGCACATAATTGTAAAGTGGAAGGAAAATGATAAATGGTTTTCAACATTTTTTTTACAAATCTTTTTTAGTTGTTTTTTTTTTTTCTTTTTTTTTTAAGCATTGGCAGATATTATTTTTTTTTTTGTTTTTTTAAGGAGCACGTAATGAAATGTCATTTGTTGGCAATTTCAGCCACATCATTTTTTTTCTTTTAACTGTCATTTGTGCTACAGTAACGATAAAAATAAATAAGATAAAGTCCCCATGAAAAAACACTAGACCCCTTGAATCTGTTTTTTTTTTTTTTTTTTTTATGGGTGTTTTTTTTTTTTTTAATTAAATCATTGGCAATTACAAAGGAAAAATGGTTTGAAATGAACAGCAAATTAAATTTTTTGCTTTTAATTTGTACATATACTATATACGGTATATATATATATATATATATATATATATATATATATATATATATATATATATATATATATATAATATATATATATATATATATATATATATATATATATATATATATATATATTTGTGTATATATACGTATATATATATATATATATATATATATATATATATATATATATATATATATATATATATATATATATATATATATAAAACTCTCGGTGGAGCTGCTGGTTTAAGTGGGCTTGTTACCTTCACTCTCGACACCCCTGTTTCACCGGCACCGGGTCTAGGGTTCCGTTGAGTTTACCTCTGGACGATAAAAGCACCAACACTTGAGTACGTTTTCAATGCTTTATTGAACCACGTAACGAAGGAAGTAGCAGGAAAGAGGCAGGAGGGAAGCTACAAGGAGCTCAAATACCTTTCTTTAGGATTCTTGAGAATGTCCTTTAAAGTTGAATATTGTAATCGGATGCAAACCCCTTGTGGGACACAATCTTTGCTCGCCTGGATAGGCCTCTCTCACTTGCCTAGCAGCCAGTAGGTAGCACGAACAAAAGTCTCTGCCACAGACTTGATTGAAATAAACCCGTATGATCCTCTGCCACAGGATGTATTCAATTTTGCGGTGAATGTCAGACACAGTACTTGGACCTCTAAGCCAACCCGGCAGTACTATGCTGTACACTACTTTAGGATACGTCCTCCAACCGAGTCACCAGGCCCCTCTCCAGACCAGCACTCTGCATGATCCTTCTATGACGGGTCCTCCCCTGGGATCTTCTCGGTTGTCCAGCTTCTTCACTCTGGATAGACAGCTCAGGACCATTCCTCGGCTGCTATGGTAGGCCCTAGACATGCTTCTGGGGCCACCCACGCGCCGCAGTGGCGCGGGCCTCCGGAACGGAGGACCACGAGGTAGCACTCTAATGAGTACCTGTCGGCCAGGAGGGCCAGCAGGTGACTGAAAATGAACCCCAAAACATGGCGTCTGTCCCATAAATACCCTCTCCCAGAATGCAACTCGGAGGACCACCTCCACCGAGTTGTCTCCGGGACAGAGGAGCACTCATTCGCTTCGACACGTTGCCCTTCCAACACCAGCCAATGGTAACAGCGACACCCACCGGCTCAGTGTGGAACCACACGCAACGTCAGCCAAGCTAGAACAGAGGCAAATCTAACTCCCCTAACGAACAATTCACTAAATTTACCTATCAGATGGTAAATCATAAATTCCTTTTATGGTGACAACTCAAAAATGTGACTTCAAGTGGACCACAGAGCAATGGAAGAAGGTGGCCTAGTCTGACGAATTCAAGAATGATTGGAGGAACACAACAACAAGTTTGAGGTTTTGACTTGGCCTCCAAATTCTCCAGATCTCAATCCAATTGAGAATCTGTGGGATGTGCTGGAAAAACAAGTCTGATCCATGGAGGCCGCACCTCAAAACTTACAGGACTTAAAGCGGAGTTCTACCTATTGTATACACTTCCTCTCTACGGTATCCCCTTGTTTGCATTCTTTTCGCAATGGAAATTTTTATTTTATCTTTTTAAAGGAAATACCTTTAATTATCTTCTTTCTCCTGCACTTCTGGCAGTCCCAACCTAGGCTGTTACGCCACTAGGTGATTCGAATGGACTCCTGGGATGGCGGCGTCATGTAACTTGCGAATCGTCTAGTGACGAAATACCATGATGAAAAGTCCGCCGACACCGCTATGGCAACGTGTCAGAAGGAAGGAGCGTAACGGTGCCATTACTGCGCAGGCGCGAGACTGGGAGGGGCATGCTGGGTAGCCAGCTTCACCGACTCCCTGAAATAGATAGAAGAGGGCTTCAGATGCCCACAGTGGAGATGGACCCTGCCAGCTTCCGAGATCCAGGTACTTTTATTAAATTCAAACATAAATAAAATGGACTACATGAACAACACTAAAGAGTGCATATAGAGTGCATCAAGTTAGAGTGGAGTCTTAAAAAAAAATCGAATTGGGGGACAGGAACTCCGCTTTAACCACTTCAGCCCCAGAAGGATTCACCCCCTTAATGACCAGGCCATTTACTGCCATACGGCACTGCATCGTTTAACTGATGATTGCTCAGTCGAGTGATGCTGTACCTACACAAAATTAAGGTCCTTTTTCTCCCCACAAATAGAGCTTTCTTTTTGTGGTATTTGATCACCTCTGTGGTTTTTATTTTTTGCGCTATAAACAAAAAAGGACCGACAATTTTGAAAAAAAAAATTTTTTTTTTACTTTTTGCTATAATAAATATACAAAAAAAAAACCTAATTTCTTCATCAGTTTAGGACAATATGTATTCTGCTACATGTTTTTGGTTAAAAAAAGCACAATAAGCATATTGATTGGTTTGCGCAAAAGTTATAGTTATATTTTTTCTTTTTTTTTACTAATAATGGCGGTGATCAGAGGTTTTTTTTTTGGTGGGACTGAGACATTGCGGCGGACAGATCGGACACATAATAAAAGATTTACTTATTATTAATTAGTCATTATGGTCATCAACCAGTGCAGAAGTTTTCAATGCGCTGGAATCTAGCTTTAATAACTGAATGTTACAGGAAGGTAACAGCTACAGATTTATTACTGAGCTTTGATAGTTATCATCCATATCACGATAAGAAGGCGATCCCAGATGGGCAATCTGTTAGACTGAACTGTAATTGAAGAAATATGAGCAACAAGCAAGAGAATTAAAAGATAAACTCCTTGGCCGGGGATGTGAGAGTCAGCTGGTGCTGGGATTCTCAACCTTAGTGAGACCTGGGCTCGGGGTTTAATACAAAACCTTCCATGCCCCAAGAAAAAAAATTATACCTGTACAATAAATATGATTACAAAACATTGTATTTCAAATGTAATATTATAATAATAATAATAATAATAATAATAAAATGTAATAATGATAAAATCTAATAATAATAACTAATAATATAATAAAAATAATATATAATAATAATAATAATAATAATAATAATAATAAAATGTAATAATAATATCTAATAATATAATAATAATATATAATAGAATATAATAATAATAATAATAATAATAATAATAATAATAATAGTAATAGTAATAGTAATAGTAATAGTAATAATAAAATGTAATAATAATAATCAGAAAAAAAAGTTAGTCAGGTTACACTTCACACTACACTAGTTTCTGGTGTCTATTCCCAATCTTCCCATTGGCTGTCCATTGGCAGGGCGCTCACAGGCTCCAGAGGCATGATGACATCACGACAAGGGGCGGTAATGACTGGTTGGCGGGGGGCCTAGACTGAAGCAATGGACCTTCAGCCTTCACCAGGTGCTGAGGAGGGTAACTTGATGGCAGCTGTCCAGGGCTGGCTGAGAACTGGGTCCCCAGGAGGTGAAGACGTCACTTCCAGATGGAACTTTATTTAACCGCAAGCAGCAGTAGCCCACTCAGGAACTGCCCCTCTCTAACACATTTCACCCCAATGGGATCCTTATGATTAAACCCATTGGGGTGAAATATGATAGAAGGGGCAGTACCTGGGCAGGTTATTTTTCAGCTAAAATAACAAGACAGCTGGCTACAATGAATCGAAGGACACTCACTGATGATATCACTACTAGATTAAACTTCAACCACAGACAGTCAGCAGTAAGTTCCCACCCAGGTACTGCCCTTCTCTAACATGTTTTACCCCAGTGGAAATCCCTGCAGTTAGTGTTTGTAAAGCAGCCCCGATCCTCCTCTTCCCAGGCCCCCCACTGGCGCCCCTGGCTTCTCTTCTTCATCCAGTGCCCCCATACGAAGCCACTTCATATGGGAGCTCTCATGCAGGCTCTCTCCATAGCCCCATTGCCTTCGCCCTTGTAGCAGAGTTTGTTTGACAGCGGTGGGAACCAATGGCTCATTCCAATTCTGCCTCCAGGTAGGCTACAAAATCTAATTAGTTCTGGATGTAAGCTTCTGCCGGCTCAGGTGGGGCCCTTTAACCTTGACGTGCATAAACTGTGGTGTCTTGTGGGCCAGAAATTTGAGGGACAAGATGGCGGGTTGTCCTCAGCCAGTGGGTGTTTTAAGAGCGGCAGGGCAATGTAGGTACATGCAAGGAGTTGGGAATGCACTGTGAACAGGAGACTGGGAGGAGGAACGTTTAGAACCCTGTACTTGCAGTGTAAAAAGGGATATACAGTGCCTTCAAAAAGTATTCATACCCCTTGAAAATTTTCCACATGTTGTCATGTTACGACTAAAGACGTAAATGTATTTTATTGGGATTTTATGTGATAGACCAACACAAAGTGGCACATAATTTTGAAGTGGAAGGAAAATGATAAATGGTTTGCCACATTTTTTACAAATAAATATGTGAAAAGTGTGGCGTGCATTTGTATTCAGCCCCCTTTACTCTGATACCCCGAACTAAAATCTAGTTGAACCAATTGCCTGCAGAAGTAACCTAATTAGTAAATAGTCCACCTGTGTGTAATTCTCAGTATAAATACAGCTGTTGTGTGAAGCCCTCAGAGGAATGTTAGAGAACCATAGTGAACAAACAGCATGAAGGCCAAGGAACACTCCAGACAGGTCAAGGATAAAGTTGTGGAGAAGTATAAAGCAGGGTTAGGTTATAAAAAATCTCCCAAGCTTTGAACATCTCACGGAGCTCTGTTCAATCCATCATCCGAAAATTGAAAGAGTATGGCACAGCTACAAACCTACCAAGACATGGCCGTCCACCTAAACTGACCGGCCAGGCAAGAAGAGCATTCATCAGAGAAGCAGCCAAGAGGCCCATGGTAACTCTGGAGGTGCTGCAGAGATCCACAGCTCAGGTGGGAGAATCTGTCCACAGGACAACTATTAGTCGTGCTCTCCACAAATCTGGACTTTATGGAAGAGTGGCAAGAAGAAAGTCATTGTTAAAAGAAAGTCATAAGAAGTCCTATTTGCAGTTTGTGAGAAGCCATGTGGGGGACACAGCAAACATGTGGAAGAAGGTGCTCTGGTCAGATGAGACCAAAATTTTACTTTTTGGCCTAAAAGCGAAACGCTATGTGTGGTGGAAAACTAACACTGCACATAACCCTGAACACACCATCCCCACCGTGAAACATGGTGGTGGCAGCATTTTGTTGTGGGGATGCTTTTCTTCAGCAGGGACAAGGAAGCTGGTCAGAGTTGATGGGAAGATGGATGGAGCAAATACAGGACAATCTTAGAAGAAAACCTGTTAGAGTCTGCAAAAGACTTGAGACTTGGGCGGAGGTTCGTACTAGAAGTGAGGATGGGCTCCTTAGCCGGCACCCAGCACTTCTGTGAAGGACAAGGGATATAGCGCCTGGAGAGGTGCCATTCTCTTCGAATTGTCAAACATAAAAATTTGACTATTCAGCAATTGGACTGAAAGGTGCATGGCTGACACCAGAAGAAAGCAGGCGATTTGGATAGGCTCTCTCACTATCCAATCAGCAGCTTGGGAGTGGCTCAGCAACCAAGCTGTATTGCGTGGCTGCAATGAAGTAAAGTGTGGCCACTGAATTGGCTGAGCTGTCTGGCAGGGTTGGCCGGATCATAGGACTAGCTTAACAGAACTACAAATCATTGGTCTGGTTAAACAATTTAGGCATCTCAAGAGCGCATTTTTGCTTGAGTTCAGCTTTTCAACGCATAGCATTAAGTATAGTTCTCATAATTGTTAAGTGGATTACTCCACCAAGAAAAGAAATCCTCAAGCAGAAAAACAAAATCCTTCAGCGTGGTATCAGTCTGCAAGAGCGCCTGGTATTTATTCCACATATTCAGCGGAGAAGAAAATATGTTTATGCTAATGCCGTTCTTTCCTACAATATATCTGTTCATTTGTAATGTGCATATTAAGGATGTCATTGTGAAGGTCATTACACTCCTCATGAGCTGAACATTCTAAATCAGCCATGAATAGCAGTGCCGTTAGTTTTACAAATATAGTCTTTGTAAGACGGAGGGAGCCTGGCCATTATCGCAAATAGAAAGGTTTTTAAAAAGGCAACGGGTATTAAAGATGTTAAAACTCAACGTGTCATTAAACACAACCGAGGATTCAGCACCTGCTACTAACTGTACAGATCTGCATGTGTCACGAAGATTAGGCCAGCCTGCATAGCTGGATTCCAGCTCAAGCATGCACATTGTTCTCAGTCACACATCTGTATGCAAGTCCAGGGGGTTGCATGTTGTGGCATGTGCATGGGCGTACATGCACGCTCACTGGTCATTTTGGGTATCAAGCAGGCAATATGAGGCTGGGACCTGCAAGACCCAAGTTGAAGTAATTGGTACAATAAATATTATTCGAGGGTGATTACAGAATTTCCTCTATCTATTGCACCTCTGTATTAACTTGACTAATCCCCTAGTTAGCTAGTCTATGGAAACTCTAAGCACATGTTACTGTTGATATCACAATAATACAAGGTTTAACTATGAAACCAAGCACACGGCTTAATAAAACAAAGTCTTATTTATTCCTCAAGAACATAGGAAAGCGCTAACATAAAAAAAAAAATACTAAAGAAAGATATTACAAACTTATACCAATAGAACACATAATACAAGAATATCAAAGATACTTATCACAAGGCTCTCCGCGAGGCTTTGTATCATCGGGCTAGGCTCAGATGGTAAAGAGATAGTCATGCAGCTCTGGGAGCCACCAGGCTTGAACCGACAATGAAAAGGGACGAATTCCTTCTTGTGTGTTCTTTTTTATACTTCAATCATACACCATCCAGACCCAATCCCATTGCCATCCCATCTAGACTTTTGAGGAAACACAGTACTTGGGGATTATATATTACTGTCCATCCTGCTGTATTGGGCTCTAAGGGCAGCATTGTCCATGTATCAAGTCTCTGCATCCTAGGTCAATCTTCAAGCTTAGCTGGCCCTGTGATCTTCTGAAGCAGGACATTCATCAATCAACTTGTCAGCTATGGTCCTTTTGAAGCTCGCTTATCATACCAGTTGGCTCGGAGCCAAGCCCTTGTCAGAAGCCTTGCTAGATTTCAGATGCAGATTATGGTATGCTACAAGCTCTGATGTGTAACTGGTTACATTCCAACTTGGGGTCATCTGCCTGTATCAACCAGGGAATGAAATACCAGAAATATGACATTAGACCATGTTCCCTTCCAATACAAGTGCTGAGAGATTGTTCCATGACTTTTCTGTGGTTTTCCTCTGTCTGTTTCTCTGCTTTTCTTTTGACACTGATGTGTTCTCAATTTACTTTCCTGCTTGCCACATTAGTAGTTCCTTGCTAATCTGGCCTTTTCACAACTTCATCCCTACCTGTCATATTGGTACCATCTTATCAGGCTGTTGCTGACCCTGAAACGGCAATAAGAATGACTCAGCCTCTGGACCCAATTTCGGCTCCAGGGATATTGGTCTCAACAGCTGGACTCTTCTGTACCTCGAAAACATAAGATCAATAGAAAGACTGGAGACCATATTCGATTTTTGATAGTCTTTTGTTGGTAAAATCATCCATATCCACAACAGGATGCTAACGCCTTTCAGCTGGAGCCTTAATTATAGCTAAGCACCCTGTTGCTGCTCTGTTGCTGACCCTGGCCTTTTCCTGATTTCTTCTCATTGGTGAATCTCATCTGCACTCCCGAGTTCCAGTGACATCACCATTCCCCTGAACTCATGTCAGTCTTTTTTTCACATACCCGTTAGACATGTGCAGAACGGAACAATTTGTATTGTTTCGGATAGATTCGTTATGTTACTAATTTTGTTTCGTTAATTCGTCACAGAATTTGTTTAATTTTGTTTCATTTCATTTCCTTTCATTTCGTTCCATTTATTAGTTTTCTAACAAATTCTAAATTTTTGGAATGATTCGGATCAGCGGAAAAATGATCGACCAATATGAATTCTGTGTGAAGAATAGCTGGGTCGGGAAGTAGGACACTGCATCCTTAACAACCAATGACTCATCAGCTGTCGGCTGGCTTCTCTGCTTACAGATGAATGTAAAGAAAAGAATGGATAAAATAAAATTCAGAAAAAACTGCGTGGGGTCCCCCCCATCCATACCAAGCCCTTCGGTCAGAGTTATTAGAGGTTAGGGCTGGATGACTCATCCTCGTAGCTCTCTGGTGCCACTCCCTGATTCTAGAATGTTGGAGAATATTCTAGAAATTAGTGGGTGGAGGCTAGGAGGGTTACCTTGCATATCTAAGGGCCGTTAATCAATCCCCAGGAAGTGGGCCTAGCTGGGAACTAAGGAGCCCTTAAATAGACATGAGCCATGCCAGAAGTCAGGTGGAAGATGGAGAAGCAGTGCTGAGGAAGTCTGTCATGGCCCTTGAGGGACCCTTGCCGGGGAGAGGTTTTGCCTCAGGCCGGAGTTCGGTGGCTGGCCTGGAAGGATCCTACTACAGGAGGCAGTTGGAGGAAAGCTTTACAGAGAGGCAGTGGGAGCAAAGAGAGACAGAATGAGTAAATCAGCACGGTGCAGGGGCAGACAAGGGGAGAGACTGCCATCTGCAGAATGTTTCTCTCGAAGACAGCAATGTGCTTAAGTCTTTATCTAACCTTGCCCTGGGAGATCTCCAGTGTGTGTCAGTCAGTTAGACTGGGAGGAAGAAGCCAATCCCCAGGAAGTGGGCCTAGCTGGGAACTAAGGAGCCCTTAAATAGACATGAACCATGCCAGGAGTCAGGTAGAAGATGGAGAAGCAGTACTGAGGAAGTCTGTCATGGCCCTTGAGGGGCCCCTGCTGGGGAGAGGTTTTACCTAGGGCCAGAGCTTGGGTGGCTGGCCTGGAAGGATCCTACCACAGGAGGCAGTTGGAGGAAAGCTTTCCGGAGAGGCAGCGGGAGCAAAGAGAGACAGAGTGAGGGGATGGGCACTGTGCAGGGATAGACAAGGGGAGAGACTGCCACCTGCAGAAGGTCTCTCTTGAAGACAGTGATGTGCTTAAGTCTTTATCCAACCTTGCCCTGGGAGGTCTCCAATGTGTGTCAGTCGGGTAGACCGAGAGGAAGAAGCAGCCAGGTAGGCCGGTGAAGCGACAGCCAGGTGGGCTAGCATGTTCTGCAGAAGTAGAGCTGGGACCAGTGTCTACAGGGAAGCAGAGGGAGTTCAGGAGGATGCAATTCACTCCACATGTGCTACTTTTTCAAGGGACTGAGAGTTCCTGCCTGTAATGGGCTGTCGCTGAGCTGACGAAAAGACTGTTAGCTCCTATAGGAGTGAACCCAGCAGAGCTGTGCAAAGGAGCAAGATTTGTGCGGGAGGAAGAAGTGGAAGCTTTAAACAGAGAGAGAGAGAGAGAGATGTCCCTAGATCTGTTGTTGTTTGTCAAGTTGGGCATCTAATAATCCCTGCCCCATCCAAATTATCATCCCCTAATAATAAAAAAACAAAAAAACAAGCCAAAATACTGTTTTCTGTGTCTGGATGCAAGAAGGAAATGCTGTGTGACTGGCTGTGCAGTAGTGGGGAACTCTAAGATTTGTAACTTCTATGGGGGTAGTGCTACATATACAAAAATGTGTTGACTGTCATTTCTATTTTAAACTGAATGGGTTATTTTACAAGGTGATCGTTTACAATCATTTTAAGCCTTGAAAAGGACAAAACGCTTGTGGATAACAAGTGCTAAAGCCATCTTATACTCATTTCATTCACATTTACGCAGCTGGGAGCCAGTGTCTCTGTGCAGATGGATGCTGTTTTGTTGGTCTACTAGAGCCTGACAAGCGTATCTGTCCTTCCACTAGTCTATCCACATGCTAATCTGACTGATAGAGGTTTGGGAGGGGGGGGGGGGCATTTGAGTGGTACTTTATTAATTATTTTGAGCCCAGTTAAATGGACACCAGGGCTGCACAGGAAGGTGTTAATCATGGTGTCCACAGTACCTCTGGACTGGACTGCCTCTGGATACACATGCAACCTCCCTCTATGAATGACATACATCCGCTACAATTAAGCCCTGAAAATGACAAAACACGTCAGTAGAGTTCTCTACAAGTGGATAACAACAGCTGAAGCCATCTTATACCCATTTCTTTCACATTTATACAACTGGGAACCAGTGTCTCTGTGCAGAATGCCGCCATTTTGTTGAAGTCTATTCGAACCTGACAAGCTGATCCAGTCTGTCTTGCACCAGTCTATTTACATGCTGATCTGACTGATAAAGGTTTGGGGCAGGACATTTGAGCGGGACTTTTTTCATGGTTTTAAACCCCGTTAAATGGACAATAAGGTTGGACAGGAAGGAACTAATCATTATGGATCAAGGTATCCACAGTGGCTCTGGATTGGACTGCCTCTGGATACACATGCAACCTCCCTCTATGAATGACATACATCCGCTACAATTAAGCCCTGAAAATGACAAAACACGTCAATGGAGTTCTCTACAAGTGGACAACAACAGCTGAAGCCATCTTATACCCTTTTCTTTCACATTTATGCAACTGGGAGCCAGTGTCTCTGTGCAGACGGCCGCCATTTTGTTGAAGTCTACTAGAACCTGACAAGCTGATCCTGTCTGTCTTGCACCAGTCTATTTACATGCTGATCTGACTGATAGAAGTTTGGGGGGGCATTTGAGTGGGACTTCTTTCATTGTTTTAAATCCCGTTAAATGGACACCAAGGTTAGATAGAAAGGTGTTAATCATTATGGATCATTATGGTCCACAATGCCTTTGTACTGGACTGCCTCTTGATACACATGCAACCTCCCTCTATGAATGCCATAAACGCATAGCTCACAATAGACTGGCAGAGGCTTTTGGGGGGGGGGGGGCTGAAGGCTAGCCTCTTGCCTACTGACTATGGGCCCTGGCATTTGAGGGAGCTACAAGCATGTAAGATGTCCTGTAATGCAAAAGGACATTATTAAATTTAAACATCGAGGAAGCCATGATGGTCTCTGCCAACTGGAAACTCAGTAAACAGATGTGCAGTATGTGAAAAGAAAGCAGGTTAATGAGATCTGGAAAGCCCCAAGTCTTCTGTTGCCTAGTAGTCTGAGGAGGAGGGAGATCACTGTTTATTATGTGCTTATTGTGCTAATTAACTCACCTATTGTTTCTGTCTGCTAACTATTGTGGGATGGCATGTGTAACGTACTTTGTTGTGACCCTGGGGCCGGGCAGTCTGGCCTGGAATGAGATCTCTGATTAATCTCAACATTGTTCAGGTGGCTAGTTGTTTAATCAACTTAATGTTTCTAGCAGTGGCGGCCCCTCATACGGGGCGCAGGGGTGCCGCCCCCCCCAAGCCCCATGCGCCTGGCCCCTAATCTCCTTGCCGAGCGCGGGAGGCATGGATTTCTATGAGGCTCTAATTGGCTTCAAAATGGGTGGGCTTGGGGTGCAGAGCACTGCGCCCAAGCCCACCCACTTGTCTTCCTGCTTCGGGTCTTAAGAACTGCTTCCTGATTGGCCGGGAGGAGAAGCCACAAGATTGGCCAATAGAAGAAGCAGTGGGGAAGCCACCGAAGACACCCGGGAAGTTGCCGAGGAGGAGAAGTAGCTGGAAAGCACCTGAAGCCTCCCGGGAAGCCGACGAGGAGGAGAAGCAGTGGGGAATCTGCTGAAGCCACCAGTGACCTGGATGGGGTAGGTAATTTGGGCCGATTGGTCGATTGGAGGGGGGGCCAGGAGGTTTATTTGCCCCCCCACACACACAAAATTGAGCACCAGCTGCCAGTGGTTTCTAGTATATATTGAATGTTGTTTAGCTATGGTATTTATATTCCTGTTTACAGTTTGTATTGTTAGGGTAATATGATAAGGAGGGGACTGTCCTCCTGTAGGGTATAAAATATGGGTCTGAGTTTCAATAAACAGTCATTCCTGTGGATTTTATCTCACATCTTGTCTGTGTGCGATGTTTGGGGTAAAAAGGACTGGTATTAGCTCTCAGTCTGCTCGGAACGGTTTGGAGTGCAGGAGGCACTGGTTGGCGGAAGGAAGCACCTAATCGTGGTGCCAAGTGGCTCCGTCACAATGGGAATCCAGAGCGGTTTGCATTATCACAGGCTTACAAATCCAGAAAAAAGGATTCAAGTCACCTTAATAAGCATGTGGGCAGGTCAAGCGTCTGTCAAAATTGGACACCCTGGAAGTCCGCCGAGTCCCAGTTAAGTGTAAACTTTTCACGTTGACGGGAATGTGCCTTGGTTTTGTCAGTGGAATTTTTACCCATCTAGGCTGTTCTTCACACCTTCTGTATGCCAAATTTTCTTATGTATTAAAAATAACATCACTCCTCTCTTGAATCTGACAGATCCCCATCTGACTCTATTTACTGGTGTAAAGTTCCATGTAGCTTGCTGCAGCCACATAAAGTTTTATAATGTCATAAAATGAAAAGAAACCATTAACTGTCTGGGAGGCGGAGGAGAGAGAAAGAGAGAGGAATATCCGACGTCCTATCATAAAACCATTTCCCAATTTACCGCTTCCATTGTGCGGGGGATCAATGGGCCATGACTGCTCCCCACGGAATTCCTATTTTTATCATTACTAATAATATTATTTAAAAGTAAATGTAAACCCCAAATTAATGACATTACGTTTGCTTCGTGTCTAAGAAATTTTTGACCTTTAACAGCACTTTAATGCTGTTAAAATATATCATAACTATGATTTATATTTATTTTAAAGAATTCATATTACTAGTCTGTATTAAACAATACGGTGAGAATTACTTTAAAATACATGTTTATTTTCATATTTAATTAAATTTTTACTACATGTAATTTCTGTCACGTAATATGCTATCTATTTTGTATATGTAACTGCTTATTGTTTGCTAATGTTACTGAACTCCCATATATACACTCACCAACCACTTTATTAGGTCCACCTTGCTAGTACCGGGTTGGACCCCCTTTTGCCTTCATTCGTCGTGGCATAGATACAAGGTGTTGGAAATGTTCCTCAGAGATTTTGGTCCATAGTGACATGATAGCATCACGCAGCTGCTGCAGATTTGTCGGCTGCACATCCATGATGCCAATCCTCTGTTCCGATTGGATGATATGTGGTGAGTGTGGAGGCCATTGGAGTACAGGGACCTCATTGTCCAGTGGTGAGATGATTGGAGCTTTGTGACATGGAGCATTATCCTGCTGGAAGGAGCCATCAGAAGATGGGGACACTGTAGTCATAAAGGGATGGACATGGTCAGCAACTATACTCAGGTAGGCTGTGGCATTTAAACCATGATCAATTGGTACTAAGGGGCCCAAAGTGTACCAAGAAAATATCCCCCCCCACACCATTACACCCCCACCACCAGCCTGAACCGGTGATACAAGGCAGGATGGATCTATGCGCCAAATTCTGACCCCACCATCTGAATGTCGGAGCTGAAATCCAGACTCTTCAGACCAGGCAACATTTTTCCAATGTTTTATTGTCCAATTTTGGTGAGCCTGTGTGAATTGTAGCCTTTCCTGTTCTCAGCTGACAGGAGTGGCACCCGGTGTGGTCTTCTGCTGCTGTAGGCCATCTGCTTCAAGGTTGGATGTGTTGTGCGTTCAGAGATAGTATTCTTCATACCTTGGGTGTAACGAGTGTTTTTTTTAGTTACTGTTGCCTTTCTATCATCTGGAACCAGTCTGCCCATTCTCCTCTGACATCAACAAGGCATTTTCCTCCACACAATTGCCACTCACTGGATATTTTCTCTTTTTCCCACCATTCTCTGTGACGGAAAGGCATTTCCCAGGGAAGGTTTCCTATTGATGACAGTAGTGGACCACACTGGCTCAATGTGTGGTAAAACTTCCATTTGTAGTCTCTATTGGAACTGCGCGTGACAGGGTGACAACACAGGAGGGGCGTTGGGAGGCAGGGACAGCGTGTTGTCCCCTTATAACAGGAAGTTCTGACTAGGGATGAGCCGAGGGTTCAGTCCGAAACATTCGCCCCCTGTTCAACAAGAGCCAGCCTCATATATAGAATCTGTATTTCTACCGCTTCTATATATGATAGCATCCTGCATTACTGATTGCTAAGAAAGCAGCAGGTGCTTGCACCTTGCATCCCAGATGCTAAAAAAGCAGCAAGTGCTTGCACGCCGCATTCCAGTTGACAAGAAAGCAGCAGGTGCTTGCATCCTGCTTCACTAGTTGCTATGAAAGCAGCAGATGCTTGCACCTCCCAACACTGGTTGCTAAGAAAGCAGCAGGTGCTTGCACCCTGCATCACTGGCTGTTAAGACAGCAGCAGGTTCTTGCACCCTGCATCACGGGTTGCTAATAAAGCAGCAGGTACTTGCATCCCACATCCCAGTTGCTAAGAAAGCAACAAGTGATTGCACCCTGCATCAGTGGTTGCTAAGAAAGCAGCAGGTGCTTGCACCCCGCATCACTGTTTGCTCAGAAAGCAGCAGGTGCTTGCACCCTGCATAACTGTTTGCTAGGAAAGCAGCAGGTGCTTGCACCCCACATCATTGTTTGCAAAGAAAGCAGCAGGTGCCTTCATCCTACGTCACAGTTGCTAAGAAAGCAGCAGGTGCCTTCATCCCACGTCACAGTTGCTAAGAAAGCAGCAGGTGCTGGCACCCTGCATCTCTGGTTGTTAAGAAAGCAAAAGGTAATTGCACCCTGTATCAGTGGTTGCTAAAAAAGGAGCAGGTGCTTGCACCCCGCATCAGTGGTTGCTAAGAAAGCCACAGGTGCTTGCACCCCGCATTACTGGTTGCTCAGAAAACAGCAGATACTTGCACCCCACAGCACTGGTTGCTAAAAAAGCAGCAGGTGATTGCACCCCGCATCACTGTTTGCAAAGAAAGCAGCAGATGCCTGCACCCGCTGCATCCCTAGGAACCATTGACGTTATCCACAGCCACATAACCAAAGGTGAAGTGGCCGCAATCGCATCACTGCAAAAGTATGGTCATATTAATAACCAAAGGGGTGGGGACTGCAATGACATCACTGCCAAAGTATGGCAATATTTGGGAAGTGACATTGACAGAATATGGCCATATCTGGACAATGATGTCACAACTATCCCTCCCTTCTCTTTTTCAGCTGATGACAGTCGTGTGAGCCAGCTCGTCTTTTTTTTTTTAATCGAATCAGCGGGTATAATGATTTATGATGAATTTACAACAAAGGACATTTGTGTCCCCCCCCCCCCACAAGTGGCAGCCACCTACCAAAATACTCAACTTCATCCCTTTTTTCCAAGTTTTTCACTGTGCCGCCCTGCCCAGCCAACCACAAGCCAACCACATCCAGCTCCCATTGTTCCTGGGTGTAGCTCAGCCCATTTCCTCTAATGCCTGGCCCGTACCCCCCCAGACATCCATAGGAATAAGCAATGTTCATGCCCAGTAGGAGCTGGCATCAAGCAGGAGGCCTTTTAGAAAAAGCTGTGCAGCACCAAACATGAACGCAGATTCAGGAACTCAGAAGCGGGGCGGAAGGTGAGTAGGTGTTTGCCACTCGGGGGGAGGGGTAAAAAAGTATTAAAGGACAACGTCACATTGTGGTGACATAGGGGCTGGTAGGAGAAGGCACAGTGGGGGACAGGAGTCAGTATCTACCTTTACAGGTACCTCTTTTTGAGGGATCTTTAGTTTGGTGACGGGTCATGGCAGAACCAGGCTGTTCCTTTGCTCTGCAGACATCAGAGCTCCACCATTCCATAGAAATAACGAGAGCTCATCTCATTCTGCTAAAAAATGCCCAAAATAGAAAAATCTTCCCCTCTTGTCAGTCTCTTGGTAATTTGTTGCGGCCGTGACCTCGTGTCCATCTTGTTTCTGGCTCCTCTTAATTGTCCATCGTTAGGGCCGCAGTCAGGCTCTGCTCATTGTGCGGATCTGCAGAATAATTTAGCACGCTCATAAATTTATTATGATAACACATTTATTATTTTATTTTTTTAATTTTTTTTTCTTTTCCTGCTGACTTGCAATCCTTCCACTCAAATCTGATCCCAGCCAAAAGAGTTTAACGAGATGATTTATGATGCGGACGTTGTAGCGTCGCCGGGTTACCGAGCATCCGGAGCCATTTTTAGTTTCCGTTTAATCACCTAGAAGTCAGAAAAGCAATTCAGTGATGCATCTCCATTCACCTCTTTGATTTTTTATTTTAAAAAGAAAGCTTTAAGTCCTGCAAAGTTTTGGAGACGAAAGGACGCTTATTTGAGACAACACTTCTACTGCTAATGAACATCAGGTAGCCATTACACATTATGATGTTCCTTTTATCCTAATTTCAGTTTTTAATTTAATTGTATGCCTTGTGGAGAAATGCAATGAAATGACTTCAACTTCCTCAAAGTCATCCCTTTATGGCCAACTGCAACAAAGTGACCCCCTTCTGGCAAATTTCAACAAAGTTATCTCTCTTTGTCCAATTTCATCAAAGTGATCCCTCTCTGGTGAACTGTATCAACGTGATCCCTCTCTGGTGAACTGTATCTAAGCGATCTCTCTCTGGCCAACTGCGTCAAAGTCATCCCTCTCTGGCCAATATCATCAAAGTGATCCCTCTTTGGCCACCTGTGTAAACGTGATCCCTCTCTGGCCAACAGCATCAATGTGATCCTTGTTTGGCCAATATTATCAAAATTATCAATCCCTGGTAAATTTCATCAAAGTGAACCCCCCCTGGTCAACAGCATCAACGTGATCCTTCTCTGGCCATCTGCCTCAACGTGATCCCACTCTGGCCAACTGCATCAAAGTGATCCCTCTCTAGCCATCTGCCTCAACGTGATCCCTCTCTGGCCAACTGCATCAAAGTGATCCCACTCTGGCCAACTGCCTCAAAAGGATCCTTCTCTGGCCATCTGCCTCAACGTGATCCCTCTCTGGCCAATAGCATCAAAGTGATCCCTCTCTGGCCAACTGCTTTAAAGTGATCATCTCTGGTCAACATCATCAAAGTGATCCCTCTCTGGCCAACTGCGTCAACATGATCCCTCTCTGGCCAACTGCTTTAAAGTGATTCCTCTCTGGCCAATATCACCAAAGTGATCTCTCTTTCGCCACCTGTGTAAACATAATCCCTCTCTGGCCAACAGCATCAACGTGATCATTGTTTAGCTAATATCATCAAAATGATCATTCCCTGGCAAATTTCATCAAAGTGATCCCTCTCTGGCCAACTGCCTCAGCGTGATCCTTCTCTGGTTAACTGCCTCAAAGTGATCCCTCTCTGGCCAAGGGCTTTAAAGTGATCCCACTCTGGTCAACTGCGTAAAAGCGATCCCTCTCTGGCCAACTGCTTTAAAGTGATCCCTCTCTGGTCAACATCATCAAAGTGATCCCTCTCTGGTCAACTGCATCAAAGTGATCCCTCTCTGGCCAACTGCATCAAAATGATCCCTCTCTGGCCAACTGCATCAACATGATCCCTCTTTGGCCAACTGTATCTAAGCGATCTCTTTCTGGTCAGCTGTGTCAAATCGATCCCACTCTGGCCAATATCATCAAAGTGATCCCTCTTTCACCACCTGTGTATACATGATCCCTCTCTGGCCAACAGCATCAACGTGATCATTGTTTAGCCAATGTCATCAAAATGATCACTCCCTGGCAAATTTCATCAAAGTGATCCCTCTCTGGCCAACTGCCTCAGCGTGATCCTTCTTTGGTTAACTGCCTCAAAGTGATCCCTCCCTGGCCAAGGGCTTTAAAGTGATCCCACTCTGGTCAACTGCGTAAAAGCGATCCCTCTCTGGCCAACTTTGTCAAAGTGATCCCACTCTGGCCAGTCTCTACTCTACCTTGCAGTGTTTTTATGGACAAATCTGATTGGATGCATAGATGAGTGGTGTTGTCCACCTTCTTATATAGTAACAGCCATAACTTTCTGACCACTAACAGGTTAAATGAATAACATTGATTATCTGCCTCCCTGGGATCCTGGACTGGCCCAGCAGCAGAAAGAAAATTGACTGCCATCACCATACATACATGTGTTTTCTACCTTAGTTGGGTGAGTTGCCAACTGTTGTGTGCTCTGTTTACCGTTTACTCATACTACACTTAGATTGGCGCCCCCTTGGTGTTCTCTCAGCCTTTACAGGTGTCACCTCTGCCTAACCCATTGTGTCCACCCTGACAGCTCTTTGGTGTCTTCTGCTGCCCCTAGTTTGCAGTGGCAGCTGTTGCTAAATTTTTTTTGGGGGGAGGCAAACAAAGTCCCAAGTCCGCACTCACGCCTCCACGGTCCCCCCGCACTCACCCCTCTGCAGTCCCCTGCACTTACCCCTCCACAGTCCCCCCCACACTCAGCTCTCCACGGTCCCCCCCACACTCAGCCCTCCACGCCCCCCCCCGCACTCAGCCCTCCACGCCCCCCCCCGCCCTCAGCCCTCCATGGCCCCCCCCGCACTCAGTCCTCCATGGCCCCCTCGCACACTCGGCCCTCCACAGTCCCCCCACACTCAGCCCTCCACGGTCCCCCCCACACTCAGCCCTCCACGCTCCCCCCCGCACTTAGCCCTCCACGCTCCCCCCCACACTCAGCCCTCCATGGCCCTCCCCTGCACTCACCCCTCCATGGTCCCCCCGCACTCAGCCCCCCACTGCTCCGCCCCACACTCAGCCCTCCATGATCCCCCCCACACTCAGCCCTCCAGGGTCCCCTGCACACTCGGCCCTCCACAGTCCCCCCACACTCAGCCCTCCATGATCCCCCGCACTCAGCCCTCCACGGTCCCCCCCCGCACTTAGCCCTCCGCGGTCCCCCCCACACTCAGCCCTGCACTGCCCCTCTGCGGCTTCCTTGGCTTCTCCTTCCGGCCAACCTGATTCGGCTCCTGTCCTGATTGACCGGGAGGACAATAATGAATATTGATTCGCTAGTGTCACAAGTGGGTGGGTCCGGGGTGCATAGCTCTGCACCCCGAGCCCAACCTTTTTTCAAGCCAATTAGAGCCTCAGGCTCTAAATAAAAACACATAGAAACCTATGAGTCCTGCACCCCGCATGCAAACTAGGGGGGCAGCGCCCCTGCACCCCTTATGGACCGGGCCCCTAGTTTGTTCACCCTAAAAGTCCCCTGAGTGTCCACTATCTGGTTGAGACTTTCACCTAGGATTCATAATAAGCAATTAATACTTTATTACATGTGTGTTGCCAATTGTCTTTTTTAGTAAAGGTGTTTATATCCACTACACTTAGTCTGTGCCCTCTGCTGTTCTCTGCCTGTATTCCGTCAGATTAGGCGACCCATCAAAACTTGTAATGGAAGCGACGTTCCGTCACGGCCATCTTGGTACACCCCGCACTCATCCGCAGTAAGCCTAAAGTCTGAGATCGCCAAAGCGGACATCTTTTTTACACCCACCGAAGTCTTGCATTTCACACTTATTTTTACCACTAAATTCAGCTTATATCATGAAATACAGTATTTCAAATCACTTTGAAAAACACTCCCCATTTCTAGCGGCAGCCATCTTGAGTAAGGGCAGATGTTTTATGTAGCATTTACTTCCTGAAATCCATCCTGGCTCAGGCATGCAGGTGTTCCGTCAGATTAGGCGACCCGTCAGATTTCGTAATGGAAGTGACGTTCCGCGGCCATCTTGGTACACCCCGCACTCGCTCACACTAAGCTTACAGTCTGAAGTTGCCAAGCGGACATCTTTTTACACCCACCGATATCTTGCATTTCACACTTATTTTTACCACTAAACTGAGCTTATATCATGAAATACAGTATTTAGAAGTCCATGACACTGTTTTAAAGTTGAATATTTTAAAAGCAGCGGTCTTCTGTCACATTACCGAACGTGTGAGATCGGCAGGCTTCCCGCTGCTTTTAAAATTCAACATCAAAACAGTGTCACGGACTTCTAAATACTGTATTTGACAATATAAGCTGAGTTTAGTGGTAAAAATATGTGTAAAATGCAAGATTTAGGTGGGTGTAAAAGGATGTCCGCTTGGCGACTTCAGACTGTAGGCTTAGTGTGGGTGAGTGCGGGGTGTACCAAGATGGCCGCAACAGAACGTCACTTCCGTTACAAGATCTGATGGGTCGCCTAATCTGACGGAACACCTGTATGCCTGAGCCAGGATGGATTTCAGGAGGTAAATGTTACATAAATCATCTGCCCTTACTCAAGATGGCTGCCGCTAGAAACGGGGAGTGTTTTTCAAAGTGATTTCTCAACAAAATAAAACATGGAGACATGGATGGGGGGGAGTTTGCCCTGAATAATTAAAATGAATTAAAAAGAATTTTTAGTTTGTGGCGCTCAGATACAGTTTGGTTCGGCTTTTATCTGCTAGTTTAGACTGCGGTTATTCAGCCAGAATACATTTTCATTTGTAGCAATTCGACATCTGCAGAGCGAAAAAATTTGTTTTGGTTCGTTTAGATTCATTATTTACATAAATTAGTTTAGTTAAATCTGTTCTGTTCGTTTAGTACGTTTTCGGAATTCATTTTGTTTATTCGTTTTCTAATCAATTCAAATATTTCAAATTCTAATCAATTAGAAAAATTTTTAAATTAATTTTGAATTTGAATATTTTTCCAATTTCCAAAAAGCATAAAATAGAATAGAGAATAAAGGAATATAATTTTTTTGTTATTCTATTCCTTTATTTTCTAATATAGTTTATTCGTTTTCTAATCAATTCAAATTTTTCAAATTTGAATTTGGATCGATTCAAAAAAATTTTGAATCAATTTTGAATTCAAAATTTTTTCGAATTTGAATATTTTTCCACTTTCCAAAGAGAATAAAATAGAATAGAAAATAAAGGAATAGAATAATAATAAAAAAAAAATCTATTCCTGTATTTTCTATTCTATTTTATTCTCTTTGCAAATTGGAAAACTATTTGAATTCGAAAACTTTTCGAATTCGAAATTGAAAACTATTTGGAATTCATTTTGTTTATTCGTTTTCTAATCCATTCAATTTTTTCGAATTCTGATCGATTTGAAAAATTTTCAAATCAATTTCAAATTAGAAAAATTTTCAAACTCAAATATATTTCCAGTTTCAAAAGAGAATAAAATAGAATAAAAAAATAAAGGAATAGAATTTTAAAAATATAGTTCATTCATTTTCTAATCGATTCGAATTTTTTAAATTCGAATTCAGATCAATTCGAAAAAATTTCGAATCCAAAAATTTTTTCGAATTCAAATATTTTTACAATTTACAAAGAGAATAACATAGAATAGAAAATAAAGTAATAGAATTTAAAAAAATATTCTATTCCTTTATTTTCTAATCTAGTTTATTCGTTTTCTAATCGATTCAAATTTTTCAAATTTGGATCGATTCGAAAAAAAATTTAAATTAATTTCGAATAGAAAATTTTTTTGAATTTGAATATTTTTTTAAAATTTCCAAAGAGGATAAAATAGAATAGAAAACGAAGGAATAGAAAAAAAAAATTCTATTCTTTACTATTCCTTTATTTTCAAATCTAGTTTATTCGTTTTCTAATTGCTTCAAATTTGGATCGATTCGAAAAAAATTTAAATCAATTTCGAACAGAAAAATTTTCAAATTCAAATATATTTCCAGTTTCAAAAGAGAATAAAATAGAATAAAAAAATAAAGGAATAGAATTTAAAAAATATAGTTTATTCATTTTCTAATCGATTCGAATTTTTCAAATTCGAATTCAGATCAATTTGAAAAAATTTCGAATCCAAAAATTTTTTCGAATTCGAATATTTTTACAATTTACAAAGAGAATAACATAGAATAGAAAATAAAGTAATAGAATTTAAAAAAATATTCTATTCCTTTATTTTCTAATCTAGTTTATTCGTTTTCTAATCGATTCAAATTTTTCAAATTTGGATCGATTCGAAAAAAAATTTAAATTAATTTCGAATAGAAAATTTTTTTGAATTTGAATATTTTTTTTAAATTTCCAAAGAGGATAAAATAGAATAGAAAACAAAGGAATAGAAAAAAAAAATTCTATTCTTTACTATTCCTTTATTTTCAAATCTAGTTTATTCGTTTTCTAATCGCTTCAAATTTGGATCGATTCGAAAAAATTTAAATCAATTTCGAATAGAAAAATTTTCGAATTCGAATAATTTTCCAAAGAGGATAAAATAGAATAGAAAACAAAGGAATAGAAAAAAAATTCTATTCTTTTCTATTCCTTTATTTTCGAATCTAGTTTATTCATTTTCTAATCGATTCAAATGTTTCTAATTTGGATCAATTCAAAAAAATTTTAAATCAATTTCGAATTCGAAAAAATTTGAATTTGAATATTTATAATTATTTATAATATAATATAATATTATATTTATATATAATATCATTTATATATAATTTCCAAAGAGAATAAAATAAAGGAATAGAATAAAAATATATATATTCTATTCCTTTATTTTCTAATCTAGTTTATTTGTTTTGTAATTGATTAAAATTTTTCAAATTAGAATATTTTTCCAATTTCCAAAGAGAATAAAATCAAATAGAAAATAAAGGAATAGAATTAAAAAAATATATATATTATATTCTGTTCCTTTATTTTCTATTCTATTTTATTCTCTTTGGGGAGTGGAAAACTATTCGAATTCGAAAACTTTTCGAATTCGAAAACTTTTCGAATTCGAAATTGAAAACTATTCCAAATCAAAAAGTATTTAAAAACTATTCGAATTTTCGAATTCTAATTGCGTCCCATTTTTTTTTTTTTTTTTTTTTTGTTATTTAGGATTTGTTTAAATTCAGTACTATTCAAATTCAGAAATTCGGATACATTTCCAAAAAATTCGTCCGAGTTTTAATTCGAAAGAAAACTAACTGTACATGTCTAGTAGCAATGTAAAAAAAAAAAAAAAAAAAGGGAGACACATTTGCTACAATCAGTGAACTTGATTCTTCACCATATGCCCCAGTCAGCGAAATGCGAGACGTATAATAAGGCGCATCTTGCGTCCCTCGTTGTGGACGCAGCATTGTTATCGTTGAGCTGCATGATCTGATGGCTGAACTGCCTGCGAGTTAAAAATATATAAAGTTAGATGATTAATTTGGCCAGTGGTTTAAATATGTTTCCACGCAGATGAACATCGATGCGAACGCCGAGAGAGCACAGCCATCCCCGGGAAGACGGAGCGGCTTCAGGCACGCAATGAAAAAAAAAAAAATCACGATTTCTGCCAGGGAGGCTGCAAACAATTTGTCCGTCCATCTGTGGAGTGTTGTAAAATTGTGGAGTGTAAAACACGATTTATATGTATCTGTCGTTAAAGTAGATTAATAATAAATGATACAATGTATATAAAAATAATGATTGGATATTTAGTTTGCTCCTTCTGTTGTGTACCAAACAATTGTTACTTATTTTAAATAAAATAATTAAATAACAAAATACGTTTATCACCTTTTTGCATCTGAGTGATGCTTATCTCATGCATCGTTTCTACAGTATCTCACAAAAGTAAGTACACCCCTCACATTTTTGTTTTCTTCTATCTTTTCATGTGACAACACTGAAGAAATGACACTTGTCTACAATGTAAAGTAGTGAGTGTACAGCTTGTATAACAGTGTAAATTTGCTGTCCCCTCAAAATAACTCAACACACAGCCATTAATGTCTAAACCACCGGCAACAAAAGTCAGTACACCCCTAAGTGAAAATGTCCAAATTGGGCCCAATTAGCCATTTTCCCTCCCCGGTGTCATGTGACTCGTTAGTGATACAAGGTCTCAGGTGTGAATGGGGAGCAGGTGTGTTAAATTTGGTGTTTTCGCTCTCACTCTCTCATACTGATCACTGGAGGTTCAACATGGCACCTCATGGCAAAGAACTCTCTGAGGATCTGAAAAAAAGAATTGTTGCTCTACATAAAGATGGCCTAGGCTATAAGAAGATTGCCAAGACCCTGAAACTGAGCTGCAGCACGGTGGCCAAGACCATACAGCGGTTTAACAGGACAGGATCCACTCAGAACAGGCCTCACCATGGTCCACCAAAGAAGTTGAGGTCACGTGATCAGCGTCATATCCAGAGGTTGTCTTTGGGAAATAGACGTATGAGTGCTGCCAGCATTGCTGCAGAGGTTGTAGGGGTGTGGGGTCAGCCTGTCAGTGCTCAGACCATACGCCGCACACTGCATCAAATTGGTCTGCATGGCTGTCATCCCAGAAGGAAGCCTCTTCTAAAGATGAAGCACAAGAAAGCCCGCAAACAGTTTGCTGAAGACAAGCAGACTAAGGCCATTGATTACTGGAACCATGTCCTGTGGTCTGATGAGAAAATGGTAAAAAAGCAGGAGTAGTATGGCGCTGCCCTTATGGAGATAAAACTGATTTTTTTTCTTTGTAGTGAACAATAACTCTATGTGTTACCTAGTATCCATAATTCCTAAAGTATTGCTTTTAAAGATGGTTATTATAAACCTGTGTGTGCCAAAAAAATTGAGTATTTTATATTCAAATCTGTGACTGGTGCTGGATTCTTGCTAATAAAAGTAAAATAGCAACATAAGGTGCTTCAATTAATCAAGAAAAGTGCATTATGCAAAATCAATAAAGTGACCAGTGCTAAATCATACAAATTCATACAAAATTGTGCAAGATGTATAAGATAAATCCGCGCAATGAATTAGGTATTTTGTTATGGGTGTAACTGCTGCCTCTATAAATACAATACCACCTAGGTGGAATGTATTAGAAAAAAAAAAAAAAAAAGCAGGAGTAGTATGGTGCTGCCCTTATGGAGAGACCAAGATAAACTTAGATGGTGTCAAGTGTGTGTGGGGGCAACCAGATGAGGAGTACAAAGACAAGGTGCGCCAATCTAAGTGCAGTATCAAAAAAATGTGATTTTAATGTAAATGGTAAAAACAAACGGCCCAATGGCTACTCACAATAGTTCAATTAAAATCAGGCACATAAAAGCATGTAGATAGCCCAGAGACGTCATGTCAGTTGCTCCCAGTGCAGGATCCAAAGATGTTCCAGGGCGCTGGGGGGAGGCTGTCCACAGCACGTGATCCTCGGCTGGTGGGTGCTGAGCTATGGGAGGAGGGATGAAACCCAAATGTCCGCAAGATGAAACAGGCGTGTGATCAAGCACCAAACCAGGAACAGGAAACAGGAACCGGATGGACCAGCGTGGAGCGCACCTGACGCTGGAGAGAGAGCAGTGGAAGTGTCGTATGGATGTGTCAGATGACGCGTTTCAATGCATCCGCATTTTCATCAGATCTCACACTTAACCAGGTGAGGAGTACAAAGACAAGTGTGACTTGTCTACAGTCAAGCATGGTGGTGGGAGTGTCATGGTCTGGGGCTGCATGAGTGCTGCCGGCACTGGAGAGCTACAGATCATTGAGGGAACCATGAATGCCAACATGTACTGTGATATACTGAAGCAGAGCATGATCCCCTCCCTTCAGAGACTGGGCCGCAGGGCAGTATTCCAACATGATAACAACCCCAAACACACCTCCAAGATGACCACTGCCTTGCTAAAGAAGCTGAGGGTAAAGGTGATGGACTGGCCAAGGATGTCTCCAGACCTAAACCCTATTGATCATCTGTGGGACATCCTCAAACGGAAGGTGGAGGAGCGCAAGGTCTCTAACATCCACCAGCTCTGTGATGTCGTCATGGAGGAGGGGAAGAGGACTCCAGTGACAACCTGTGAAGCTCTGGTGAACTCCATTGCCAAGAGGGTTAAGGCAGTGCTGGAAAATAGTGGTGGCCACACAAAATATTGACACTTTGGACCCAATTTGGACATTTTCACTTAGGGGTGTACTGACTTTTGTTGTCAGCGGTTTAGACATTAATGGCTGTGTGTTGAGTTATTTTGAGGGGACGGCAAATTTACACTGTTATACAAGCTGTACACTCACTACTTTACATTGTAGCAAAGTGTCATTTCTTCAGTGTTGTCACATGAAAAGATAGAAGAAAAGATTTACAAAAATGTGAGGGGTGTACTTACTTTTGTGAGATACTGTAGAAACGATGCATGAGATAAGCATCACTCAGATGCAAAAAGGTGATAAACGTGTTTTATTATTTATTTATTTTATTTAAAATAAATAACAATTGTTTGGTACACAACAGAAGGAGCAAACTAAATATCCATTCATTATTTTTATATACATTGTATCATTTATTATTAATCTACTTTAACGACAGATACATATAAATCGTGTTTTACACTCCACAATTTTACAACACTCCACAGATGGACGGACAAATTGTTTGCAGCCTCCCTGGCAGAAATCGTGATTTTTTTTTTTTTCATTGTGTGCCTGAAGCCGCTCCGTCTTCCCGATATTCTAATTCCCTCTAGCGTTCTCTAGAACTGGTACATTGTGTCTCTTGCTGCAAAGACGTACTGCATGTGTTTCCTATGTTCCTTTGCCCCATCTAGTGGCCATAATGCGGTATTACTTTCCATAATAACCACCTCAATACCATTGTACGTATATACAGTAATGCCTTGGATTACGAGCATAAATCGTTCCAGAAGAATGCTTGCAACCCAACGCACTCTTATATCAAAGCCAGTTTCCCCAAACGAAATAACGGCAACTCAGATAATCTGTTCCACAGCCACTGCTTGTCTGTGCAGTACCGCATGTGGCCAGAGGTGCGGGGGTGCTGGAGACACCCAGTTGGCCCACCCTGTGTAGCTATAACAGCTTCAACTCTTCTGGGAAGGCTGTCCACAGGGTTTAGGAGTGTGTCTATGGGAATGTTTGACCATTCTTCCAGAAGCGCATTTGTGAGGTCAGGCACTGATGTTGGACGAGAAGGCCTGGCTCGCAATCTCCTCTCTAATTCATCCCAAAGGTGTTCTATCGGGTTGAGGTCAGGACTCTGTGCAGGCCAGTCAAGTTCCTCTGGGTGTACCCTCACCTTAGGGGCTTAAAAAATAAGAGTGTAATTGATAGCAATAGCCTGCAGAGATAGTATGGAAAATACATCAGTCAATCAGTATTCCCAGAGGAACAAGACTGTGACGAAACCGGTAGGAGGAGCTTGATCGGCTGACGAGAGAGGTACCAGGAAGTGTTGCAGAGCTGGCATAGGACAGGGGGAATGCCGTGTAAACCGGGGCTGCAGAACCGGACCACAGGTGACTCTATCACCCCTCAGCACTATAGCACTTTAAAGGCAATTTTTATTTATTTGAAATGTGAGTTGTATGTATGTGGAGTTCTGTTTGCAATTAAAAAAAAAAATTTTAAATGTTATCACACTATTGCATGCCTCTGTCATTTCCCGCATGTGATGTATATGAGGAGTAGGGATGAGCCGAACACCCCCCTGTTCGGTTCGCACCAGAACACGCGAACACCGTTAAAGTCTATGGGACACGAACATGAATAAACAAAAGGGCTAATTTTAAAGGCTTATATGCAAGTTATTGTCATAAAAAGTGTTTGGGGACCTGGGTCCTGCCCCAGGGGACATGGATCAATGCAAAAAAAAGTTTTAAAAACGGCCGTTTTTTCAGGAGCAGTGATTTTAATAATGCTTAAAGTCAAACAATAAAAGTGTAATATCCCTTTAAATTTCGTACCTGGAGGGTGTCTATAGTATGCCTGTAAAGGGGCGCATGTTTCCTGTGTTTAGAACAGTCTGACAGCAAAATGACATTTTGAAGGAAAAAACTTATTTAAAACTACCCGCGGCTATTGCATTGCCGACAATACACATAGAAGTTCATTGATAAAAACGGCATGGGAATTCCCCAAAGGGGAACCCCAAACCAAAATTTAAAAAAAAAAATGACGTGGGAGTCCTCCTAAATTCCATACCAGGCCCTTCAGGTCTGGTATGGATATTAAGGGGAACCCCGGCCAAAATTTAAAAAAAAAAATGACGTGGGGTTCCCCCTAAATTCCATACCAGACCCTTCAGGTCTGGTATGGATTTTAAGGGGAACCCCGCGCCAAAAAAAAAAAAAAAAACGGCGTGGGGTCCCCCCAAAAATCCATACCAGACCCTTATCCGAGCACGCAACCTGGCAGGCCGCAGGAAAAGAGGGGGGGGACGAGAGTGCGGCCCCCACTCCCTCCTGAACCGTACCAGGCCACATGCCCTCAACATTGGGAGGGTGCTTTGGGGTAGCCCCCCAAAACACCTTGTCCCCATGTTGATGAGGACAAGGGCCTCATCCCCACAACCCTGGCCGGTGGTTGTGGGGGTCTGCGGGCGGGGGGCTTATCGGAATCTGGAAGCCCCCTTTAACAAGGTGACCCCCAGATCCCGGCCCCCCCCTGTGTGAAATGGTAAGGGGGTACATAAGTACCCCTACCATTTCACGAAAAAAGTGTCAAAAATGTTAAAAATGACAAGAGACAGTTTTTGACAATTCCTTTATTTAAATGCTTCTTCTTTCTTCCTTCATCTTCTGGTTCTTCTGGTTCTTCTGGCTCTTCTGGTTCTTCCTCCGGCGTTCTCGTCCAGCATCTCCTCCGCGGCGTCTTCTATCTTCTTCTCCTCGGGCCGCTCTGCACCCATGGCATGGGGGGGAGGCTCCCGCTCTTCTCTTCTTCTTCATCTTCTTCTCTTCTTCTTTTCTTCTCTTCTTCTCTTCTTCATTTTCTTCTCCGGGCCGCTCCGCAATCCATGCTGGCATGAAGGGAGGCTCCCGCTGTGTGACGGCGCTCCTCGTCTGACAGTTCTTAAATAACGGGGGGCGGGGCCACCCGGTGACCCCGCCTCACTCTGACGCACGGTGACTTGACGGGACTTCCCTGTGACGTCACGGGGAATGCCACAGGGAAGTCCCGTCATGTCCCGTGCGTCAGAGGGGGGCGGGGTCACCGGGTGGCCCCGCCCCCCCGTTATTTAAGAACTGTCAGACGAGGAGCGCCGTCACACAGCGGGAGCCTCCCTCCATGCCAGCATGGATTGCGGAGCGGCCCGGAGAAGAAAATGAAGAAGAGAAGAAGAGAAGAAAAGAAGAAGAGAAGAGCGGGAGCCTCCCCCCCATGCCATGGGTGCGGAGCGGCCCGAGGAGAAGAAGATAGAAGACGCCGCGGAGGAGATGCTGGACGAGAACGCCGGAGGAAGAACCAGAAGAGCCAGAAGAACCAGAAGATGAAGAAAGATAGAAGAAAGAAGAAGCATTTAAATAAAGGAATTGTCAAAAACTGTCTCTTGTCATTTTTAACATTTTTGACACTTTTTTCGTGAAATGGTAGGGGTAAGTACCCCCTTACCATTTCACACAGGGGGGGGGCCGGGATCTGGGGGTCACCTTGTTAAAGGGGGCTTCCAGATTCCGATAAGCCCCCCGCCCGCAGACCCCCACAACCACCGGCCAGGGTTGTGGGGATGAGGCCCTTGTCCTCATCAACATGGGGACAAGGTGTTTTGGGGGGCTACCCCAAAGCACCCTCCCAATGTTGAGGGCATGTGGCCTGGTACGGTTCAGGAGGGAGGGGGGGCCGCACTCTCGTCCCCCCCTCTTTTCCTGTGGCCTGCCAGGTTGCGTGCTCGGATAAGGGTCTGGTATGGAATTTAGGGGGAACCCCACGTCATTTTTTTTTTTAAATTTTGGCCGGGGTTCCCCTTAATATCCATATCAGACCTGAAGGGCCTGGTATGGAATTTAGGGGGACTCCCACGTCATTTTTTTTTTTTAAATTTTGGTTCGGGGTTCCCCTTTGGGGAATTCCCATGCCGTTTTTATCAATGAACTTCTATGTGTATTGTCGGCAATGCAATAGCCGCGGGTAGTTTTAAATGAGTTTTTTCCTTCGAAATGTCATTTTGCTGTCAGATTGTTCTAAACACGGGAAACATGCGCCCCTTTACAGGCATACTATAGACACCCCCCAGGTACGAAATTTAAAGGGATATTACACTTTTATTGATTGACTTTAAGCATTATTAAAATCACTGCTCCTGAAAAAACGGCCGTTTTTAAAACTGTTTTTTGCATTGATCCATGTCCCCTGGGGCAGGACCCAGGTCCCCAAACACTTTTTATGACAATAACTTGCATATAAGCCTTTAAAATTAGCACTTTTGATTTCTCCCATAGACTTTTAAAGGGTGTTCCGCGGCATTCGAACGAACACCCCAAATTGTTCGCTGTTCGGCGAACTTGCGAACTTGCGAACAGCCAATGTTCGAGTCGAACATGAGTTCGACTCGAACTCGAAGCTCATCCCTAATGAGGAGAGTCATACCAGGAGAAAATAGTGACCTCTGAGCTGGGTTATTATCGCAAGTAGCAGGTGGCCTGAGTTCCATACAAGTGTCCCATAAACCTGCATAGGATATAGGAAGCAAAGGAGGATCTCTGCAGGCTATTGATATCAATTACAGGCTTATTTTTTAGACCCCTAAGGTGAGGGTACACTCGGTGGGGGTTGTGTGCGCAACGCATGAAGAACACATGAACACTTCCCTGTTCTGTTCTGACAGGAGTGACAGATCGTGTGTTCCTATTGGCTAGGAACCACGATCCGTCACTTCCTTTAGTCAGTCCCCTCCTCTTTCAGTTAGAATCACCTCCCAGGCAACACAGTAAACCCCTTGATCGCCCCCCTCGTGTTAACCCCTTCCCTGCCAGTGACATTTTTACAGTAATCAGTGCAATTTTATAGCATTGATCGCTGTATTAACGCCAATGGTCCCAAAAATGTGTCAAAATTGTCCGATGTGTCCGCAATAATGTCGCAGTCCCGATAAAAATCGCAGATCGCCGTCATTACTAGTGAAAAAAAATAAAAATAAATAATAAAAATGCCAAAAATCTATCCCCTATTTTGTAGACGCTATAACTTTTGCGCAAACCAATCAATAAATGCTTATTGCGATTTTTTTTACTAAAAATATGTAGAAGAATACATGTCGGCCTAAACTGAGAATTTTTTTTTTTTCTTTAAATGGGGATATTTATTATAGCAGAAAGTACAAAATATTGTGTTTTTTTTTTCAAAATTGTGGCTCTTTTTTTGTTTATAGCGCAAAAAATAAAAACCGCAGAGGCGATCAATTACCACCAAAAGAAAGCTATTTGTGGGAAAAAAAGAACATCAATTTTGTTTGGGTGCAACGTCGCACGACCGCGCAATTGTCAGTTAAAGCGACGCAGTGACGAATCACAAAAAGTGCTCTGGTCAGGAAGGGGCTAAAATCTTCCAGGGCTGAAGAGGTTAATAACCTCATTGAGGACTGAGTGCAATATCATGGAGCACGAGCAATAATAAAATACTTATTATTTATAGTGTTTATATGTTGTTATGCTTTAGACATTTATATTATATATAGTGTTTACTGGATTCATATATTTATAAAGTATTGTTTCCATATTTATCAGCCCTGCACAGTGTGTTATATAGATTGCATTATCACCATCTGGGGAAGTGTGGGAAGTGCAGGCAGCTGATTATAGTTATATCACCTGTGTTTATTTTAGGTTACTTTAGGCTTAGTGTGGCAGCTCACAAGGCTTTTTACCCACAGTCAAGTTCCTCCACCCCAAACTCGCTCATCCATGTCTTTATGGACCTTGCCTTATGTAAACAGTGATTGCACCACACATGTGAGGTATCGCGGTGAACAGGCCCGGACTGGCCATAGGGCAAACCGGGCATTTGCCCGGTGGGCCGGGGACCTCCGGGTCGCATGTCTGGCTGTGACATGCAGGGCCGGCCGCCGCCACCGCGGGTTCCGACATGCAGGGCCGGCCGCTGATGTTCTGCGCTGCATGCAGGGACATGCAGGGCCGGCCGCTGGTGGTGGTGGGAGGAGCGGAGGCATTCTCCGCCTACTAAGCCCATCCATGACAACCCAGGCCGCCGCTTCGCGCATGCGCCCCGCAGCCGACGGGCACCTGGCAACCAGGGTGCCAGGAGAGAAAGAGGGACAGAGAAGCTGAGTTAGAGGTCACTATGGGGAGGTGGTGCCATTCGCCAGTGAACACAAGCGGCCGCGCTGTGACAAGGGGAAGGCGAGCTGCGGGATGTCAGCGTATCTCCCCCGCTCGCCCCCCCTCTCCTGTCAGCAGAGCACAGCTCTCATCTTGATTGGCTGCCCAGCTTGTTGCCGATTTGTTTCTGTCCCCATTGGCTAGCAGTGCATCATGGGACATGTAGTACTGGAGGATTGTAAGCCCCATTGTTGTCCACAGGCAGCAGACTTCAGCCCCCAGCATGCACTCTGCTGGGGGAAAGAGTAAGAGCCTAGAACCCAGGAAAAGCTGAGTGCCTACTAAAGAAAAAGAGAGGACTGTGCTGGGGGAAGTCAGAGAGAGAGCCACGCTGTACCCGCACCACCAGAGAGAGAGCGCCACCACAACGCTATACCCACACCACCAGAGAGCCACGCTGTACCCGCACCACCAGAGAGAGAGTGCCACCACAACGCTATACCCACACCACCAGAGAGCCAAGCTGTACCCGCACCACCAGAGAGAGAGAGCCACCACAACGCTATACCCACACCACCAGAGAGCCACGCTGTACCCGCACCACCAGAGAGAGAGCGCCACCACAACGCTATACCCACACCACCAGAGAGCCAAGCTGTACCCGCACCACCAGAGAGAGAGCGCCACCACAACGCTATACCCACACCACCAGAGAGCCAAGCTGTACCCGCACCACCAGAGAGAGAGAGCCACCACAACGCTATACCCACACCACCAGAGAGCCACGCTGTACCCGCACCACCAGAGAGAGAGCGCCACCACAACGCTATACCCACACCACCAGAGAGCCAAGCTGTACCCGCACCACCAGAGAGAGAGCGCCACCACAACGCTATACCCACACCACCAGAGAGCCACGCTGTACCCGCACCACCAGAGAGAGAGCGCCACCACAACGCTATACCCACACCACCAGAGAGCCACGCTGTACCCGCACCACCAGAGAGCCACGCTTTACCCGCACCACCAGAGAGAGAGAGCCACGCTGTACCCGCACCACCAGAGAGAGAGCCACTCTGTACCGGCACCACCAGAGAGAGAGCCACGCTGTACCCGCACCACCAGAGAGAGAGCCACACTGTACCCACACCACCAGAGAGAGCCACGCTGTACCCACACCACCAGAGAGAGCCACGCTGTACCCAGACCACCAGAGAGAGAGCCACGCTGTACCCGCACCACCAGAGAGAGAGCCACGCTGTACCTGCACCACCAGAGAGAGAGCCACACTGTAACCACACCACCAGAGAGAGAGCCACACTGTACCCAAACCACCAGAGGGAGAGCGCCATGCTGTCCAGCACCACCAGAGAGAGAACCACACTGTACCCGCACCACCAGAGAGAGCCACGCTGTAACCGCACCACCAGAGAAAGCCACGCTGTCCAGCACCACCAGAGGGAGAGCGCCATGCTGTCCAGCACCACCAGAGAGAGAGCAGGTCAGTGTCACTGGGCAGTGTGGACACAATAGGATACAGAGCATTGTATGGCCACCATAGGATTGGGACATTGTAATATAAAGGGGACTGCACTGTAATCATTGCAGTGCCCCTTTTACAGTGCAGTCCCCTTTATATCACAATGTCCCTGCACATTACAGGTGGAGGACCGACACCAGCCACCCCCGCGAATGTCTACCGACGATCCCACAATCCCCCCACCCCCACCCAGTCCCTCTGGAAAAGTTGGCTGCTCAGTCTAAAATGCCCAGGCCTATTTTTTGTCCCAGTCCGGGCCTGGCGGTGAACCTCAGAGCGAGAGCAATAATTCTAGTGCCAGACCTCCTGTGTAACGCTAAACCAGTAAAGGCTTTTAAAGTGTCGCCTTTTAGATCATTTAATGTACTGTAGCTTTTTGTTGTGGGAGTCACTGTGATTGGTGGTACTGATGCCCCACCCTTTGTCCCACTGCTCTCAACATGTTGGTACATGTTGCTACAAAAAAGCAAAAGTATAAAAAAAGGCAAAATGTGTGCTATGTTAGTATGCAACAGTTTTATTGATTTCGAGAAATCTGTTGCTACATGAGCTGACTGCATACAACTCCAGTTACAATAACTGAACTTAGACAATATAATTTGAAGTCTTCCTCAATAGTCTTCCTTTCACTTGTAAGGATCCAGCTATACGCAGCAGTGTCCCTAGTCTAAGTTTAGCGTTGCTGGGCTGTAGTCAGCCTCAACCTGAATTGATATTTCTGCTTTCTGTAGGTTTTTCCCCCAAGTTCAGGTTATTGTTTATTTCTGCTTGCTGCTGGGGTGTGTCTCTGGTAATAGTGTGGGAAGATCCAACAGCCTGAGTTATGGATAGTTATAGCTCCCTGGCCAACCACTAGGAGGTTTATTGCCAGTGAGGCAAGATGGGGAAGGGTATTCAGGTGAACCCTCTAGAAGGTGTGTGCTGTTGTTTCTGATCCTCCAAGTCTGCTGCCTGGGGAGGACATGTATTGCCAGAGGTCAGTCCAAGAGAGATGGAGCTTCAGGGGAACTTTGTTTCCTGAACAGTGAGCAATGTAAATGCTTGAACACCTCATGGAGTCTGGTGGCTCTGATAGAGGACTATAGGCAGGTGGTAGAGTGGGCCTCCCTTAAGATGGAGAAGAAGCAATATATAGCAGCTGTGCTCCAGCTCTTCCCCTGTGGGGGAAGGGCAGAGTGCCCCGGGGTTTCCCATCATAACCTCGAGAGAGAAGGAGAGCTCCAGCAGGCCAGTTCAGGTTCAGAGGAGGACCTCAGGAGTTGATCCATCATTTGGTTTCTCCCCTCCTAGCCAAAGCAGAGAAGAGTAGCAGAATTACAGGGATTGAGTGCCTTTTTGCAGAAGATGCAAGCAGCCTGTGGCAGAGCAACAGTTCCTTAGATTTTGCATACAGAACTGTGTTGGAGTCTACGTCCCAGGAGGAGCCTTGTATTGATTGAGTTTTCTCAGTAAAAGAACGTCAACCACATCCAGGCTCGTGACGATTTTATTCATTGTCATGCAGCTCTGAAGAGCGTGAGAGAGTGCTTCTGGTGACCTCTGGCTGTTAGCCTGGAAAAGGTATGCCAGAGACTGGAACCCCTGGGACTCATAAAGAGGGGGTGAAGCTGCACAGCTAGGAGGGTGGAAATGGGGTCGGTCTCTGCCCATTACCCACACATCAAGGATAGTCATGGGAAAAGGTATCGTATTGCCCTGAAGTTCACTTTACATTAGGGTCAGCTTGGCTGTTCGCTATGGCCGCGAGTGAGGCAGCTGGCCACTTGCTTACAGGGTTTATGTGCTACAACTGCTCACAGTCAGAAGAATACAGAATGCCAGTTTGGTCTAAAAGTCCATTTTCTAAAATGGCTGTACGTTCACTTTTTGGGGCGTCCTGTCTCATAGCCCTCTCTCCCTGGAGTTTATTGACCTGAAAAACTCTAACACCCTGTACACACGGTCGGATTTTCCGACGGAAAATGTGTGATAGGACCTTGTTGTCGGAAATTCCGACCGTGTGTAGGCTCCATCACACATTTTCCATCGGAATTTCCACCACACAAAGTTTGAGAGCAGGCTATAAAATTTTCCGACAACAAAATCCGTTGTCGGAAATTCCGATCGTGTGTACACAAATCCGACACACAAAGTGCCACGCATGCTCAGAATGAATTAAGAGACAAAAGCTATTGGCTACTGCCCCGTTGACCAAAGGTGACTGGTGCGTACTGTACTGAGGTCTGTTCACGACCTCAGTACAAGTCAAGAATCCAACCCGAAGGTGAAATGCCAGCCCGCGTAAATGACACCGATTCTCTTTTTAGGTGTCCACAAGGGAGGCAATCGGACCACCAATGTAGGGGGCATTCCCCCCACTATCCACCAATGTAAGGAGCATTGCCTTACTGCCCCCCCCATTGAATTGTTTTTCACAGATGTTCCCCAAAACCCAAAACATTATTTCAAGGGTTCCTCTGGGGTAAAAACGTTAAGAGAGGTTGCTCTGGAACAGTGATGGCGAACCTTGGCACCCCATATGTTTTGGAACTACATTTCCCATGATGCTCCACTACATTGCAGAGTGCATGAGCACCATGGGAAATGTAGTTCCTAAACATCTGGGGTGTCAAGGTTCGCTATCATTGCTCTAGAAGGTAAGGGTTGCTTTATTTATAATGCCGCATACACACGATCAGGATTTTGGTCGGAAAAAGATATATGATATCCGACGGGATTCCGCTCAAGCATGCCTTGCATACACACGGTCACACAAAAGTTCGCTGAACTTTCGACCGCCAAGAACGTGGTGACGTACAACACTACGACGAGCCGAGAAAATCAAGTTCAATGCTTCCGAGCATGCGTCGAATTGTTTCCGAGCATGCGCAGGAATTTTACGTGTCGGAATTGCTACAGACGATCGCATTTTCGGATAGGAACTTTTTCCCACCCAAAAATTGAGAACATGCTCTCAACCTTTTGCTGGCTGGAATTCGGCCAGCAAAAGTCCGATGGAGCTTACACACGGTCGCATTTTCCGACCAAAAGCTCTCATCGGTCTTTTGTTTGCCGAATTTCCGATCGTGTGTACGCAGAATAAGTGTAAATAATGCTTCCCAAAGCTCGCGGATGTGTTCTTTTCTCCTAAGCCGTATTTTCAGTTGTAACCAAAGATCTCAGGTGCGAGGGAAATATTTCAATCAAGACTGTATTTACAATAAGATCAATATTTGAACTAATTTTGGCGGTTGATACGTAATTCAAGCTGTGCAAATTAAGATAACAGCGTTGCCAAAATGAAAAATGGTTAAAGAATGTTTATTTAAGCTAAAAGTTTTACATTACTGATAGAAAATATTAAATGTGATTGTATTTATATCAACAAAACATTTTGACACTGTACACTCGTCTAGGATATATTTTTACCACAATATAATAATTTAGAATATTTTTGGCACAAATGCACTTTAAACCCATAAGTATTACAAAGCAGTCATTTTTGACCCTTTTAGTATTACTATACATATTACTATATTACTATACAAATGCCCCAGTTGAAGTCCGTTAAGACGAAACGCATCGGGGTTTTAACGCTTGCTAAAGCTCTGTCGACTGCGCATTTTTACATGTTCACGTGATCACTTTTTATTGTACTCATCTGTCATGATGTCAGTACTTCTTTTATAAATAAACCCTGCAATCTTTGATCTATGCCATGTGGAGGTTTTTTTTTTATCCTCTTTTTATCTTTGACGATTGCCATTTTCATCGTTTCCTGGAGAGTCTGGCGAGTGATATTTCTGATCCCTACACCTGCTGACCATCCGGAAAAGGGTCTGGAGCGCGTCTTCATTGAAGTCTTGTGCATCCATGCACGTATGATCCACCCGCCGCTAGGCGTGTGGATCCACAACTCAGGGTAAGAGCACTGAATCCCCATTATCCCTAGACCATGGGTCTTCAAACTATGGCCCTCCAGGTGTTCAGGAACTACAGTTCCCATGATGCCTAGTCATGTCTGTGAATGTCAGAGTTTTACAATGCCTCATGGGATGTGTAGTTCCACAACAGCTGGAGGGCCGTAGTTTGAAGATCCCTGCCCTAGACAGTGGAGGCACAACCCCAGCTGAATTTGTTGAATATTTTGATCACCAACATTAGAAAAAGCATTGATACCTCACTTGAGAGCATTTTGTGATTCCATCTTGACGTCCCCTGCATATGGATCTATCATCGCCTCGTTATCATATGTTGACTGTTTACTTTGTGGACTGATCTTTTTAATCACATTGTGCTACCTGCACGATTATTTTCGTTTCTATGAACCTTTCACTTTGTATATTGTGGTTCTTTGATATCTTTCACGTGGATTGCATAATATTCACTTGTGTGTTTCAACATCCACACCTACATGTGCACTTCAGTTACTACTTATTTGTACGGATTTAACACTGGTCATATGTCATTGGGGCATTTAGACTGCCCTTTTCTTAATTTGCACAGGTTTGCAGTTATATTCTGATTCATTTACAGTTTCAGGATTATTTATACTTCCCTGGAATCGATCTCAGGTTGTTATAATCAACACTTTCAGCGCTACACATTTATTCCCATATACGTTTTACAATTAGTCTTATTGTTGTGTTGGCAGCTCATTCTTTCAGGCGGCGCAGTAATTCATCTATATACACCATAGACCAGTGATGGAGAACCTTGGCACCCTTGGAGAATCTTTATGTTCATGCATCTAGATGTAAAGCCAACCATTAAAATCTGATAGAGGCTTTAATTCTAGGATGTCCATGGTTGGTCTATAGCAGTGATGGCGAACCTTGGCACCCCAAAGGTTTTGGAACTACATTTCCCACGATGCTCAACTACACTGGAGATTGTAAGAGCATCATGGGAAATGTAGTTCCAAAACATCTGGGGTGCCAAGGTTCACCATCACTGCCATAGACCAACCATGGACATCCTAGAATTAAAGCCTCTATCAGATTTTAATGGTTGGCTTTACATTTAGATGCATGAACATAAAGATTCTCCAAGTTGCTCCTCACCGCCACTTCAAACTCGGGTGTCGAGGATTATCTACTTCCGCCCTGGAGGATTTGGCTGCTCAATGACCAGAGCACTTTTCGCGATTCGGCACTGCGTCGCTTTAACTGACGATTGTGCGGTCGTGCGACGTTGTACCCAGACAAAATTGATGTCCTTTTTTTCCCCATAAAGAGAGCTTTCTTTTGGTGGTATTTGATAATCTCTGCGGTTTTTATTTTTTGCGCTATACACAAAAAGAGCGACAATTTTGAAAAAAACGCAATATTTTTTAACTTTTTGCTATAATAAATATCCCCAAAAATATGTAAAAAACCTATTTTTTCCTCAGTTTAGGATGATACACATTCTTCTACATATTTTTGGTAATAAAAATCTCAATAAGCATATATTGGTTTGCACAAAAGTTATAGCGTCTACAAAATAGGCGATAGATTTCTGGCATTTTTATTATTTATTTTTTTTACTAGTGATGGCGGCGATCTGCGATTTTTTTATCGTGACTGCAACATTATGGATATCAGACACTTTTGACACATTTTTGGAACGATTGACAATTATACAGCGATCAGTGCTATAAAAATGCACTTATTACTGTATAAATGTATAAATGTCACTGGCAGGGAAGGGGTTAACACTAGGGGGCGATCAAGGGGTTAACTGTGTTCCCTGACTGTGTGTTCTAACTGTAGGGGGAGGGAACTGGCTATAGGAGATGACAGATCGTGGTTCCTAGCTATTAAGAACTTACGATCTGCATCTCCTCTCAGAACAGAACAGTGATTTGTGTGTTTACACACACACACACACACACATAGTTTTTTTATATATTTTTGGAGAAATTTATTATAGCAAAAAGACGTCATATGACGTCTTTCAGGATATCAAGCAGCTGCGCGCCTCCGGGGGCGCGCATCGAGGCGATCGTTGCTGCGGTGTGTCGGTCTGACACACCGCAACACCGATATAGGTGAAGAGTCTCTGGCACAGACTCTTTACCAGGTGATCAGCTGTGTCCAATCACGTCTAATCATGATGTAAACGGGAAGAGCTGTTGATCAGCTTTTCCGCACTCGCGTCTGACAGGCGCGAGTAGAGGAGAGCCGATCGGCTGCTCTCCTGACAGGGGGGGGTCTGTGCTGTGTATCAGTGCAGCCCCCTCTCGGATGCCCGCCCAAGACCACCAGGATGCCACCAGGACCACCAGGGATGGCCACCACACTGGACCACCAGGTATGCCACCTTAGACCACCAGGGAAATGCCAATCAGTGCCCAGGCAGCTGCCAATCAGTGCCAAAGAACAATGCCTGCCAGTGCCACCAGTGATGTGGTTCAGTTAAATCTATCAGTGCCAGCCATCAGTGCCCATCAATGCCCATCAGTGTCGCCTATCAGTGCCCATCAGTGCCCAGCAGTGCCGTCTATCAGTGCCACTCATAAGTACCCATCAGTGCAGCCTTTCAGTGCCCATCAGTGTCGCTTATCAGTGCCCATCAGTGCCCACCAGTGCCACCTATGAGTGCCCATCAGTGCCACTTTTCAATGCCCATCAGTGCCGCATATCAGTGCCACCTATCAGTGCTGCCTCTCAGTGCCCATCAGTGCTGCCTATCAATGCCCATCTTCAGTGCCCATCAATGCCACCTCATCAGTGCCCCCTCATCGGTGCCGCCTTATCAGTGCTCATCAGTGAAGAAGAAAACTTACTTATTTACCCAATTTTTTTAACAAAAACAAAGAAAAACTTTTTTTTTTTCAAAATGTTCGGGTTTTTTTATTCGTTTAGCAAAAAATAGCAAAGAAAAGCTTTTTTTTTTCAAAATTTTGGTCTTTTTTTATTCGTTTAGCAAAAAATAAAAACCGCAAATGTGATCAAATACCACCAAGAGAAAGCTCTATTTGTGGGAACAAAATGTTAAAAATGTAGTTTGGGTACAGTGTAGTACGACCGCGCAATTGTCATTTAAAAAGTGACAGCGCTGAAAGCTGAAAATTTGGCCTGGGCAGGAAGGTGCGAAAGTGCCCGGTATTGAAGTGGTTAAAGCCTGAAAAAAGAAATAAACCCTCAGTCCCCCTAACATCCTGGCAAATAGCGCCAATCCCATTTTTTCTCCCCACCCCAGGGGCTGAGCACAGACACACCATCTCAGAGGGCACCGGAAATCTGCCCAATTCGTATTTTAGCTGTTCCCTCACCCCAACAAAAGAAGAAGAAAAAAAATAAACTTTTGTTGCTTGCAGTTTTTGCGATTTCAAAAGAAATCCAGATTTTAATTAGACCAGATCTGTTCATTAAACTTTAAAGCCTCGTCCGCAGCAGTAGACGTGACCTTTCAAGCGCACTTTTTTTTTTTTTTTTCTTCTTGTTCCACAGTAAACACTTTCAAGATTATACTCGATGCCGATTTCTCTGCTGCGTTTTGTCATTAACGAATGTTCAGGACAGTACAACATGCTCCACACAGATGGACCAGCACCTGTTCCAAGCCAAAGTAACAAACTTCCAGCATCTGAAGTGAAGGTTGGGGGGGGGGGGAGCAGAAATCCACCTTCAATCGCAGCACACTGGCAGGAGCCGAAGACTGGGAAACGCGTAGAGAGGTTGAGCCGCCATCCGCCTTGTTAGTGCTGTTTGCTTCTGGCATGCTTTAGGCACATTGAAGACAGCTAAGGTCACATCAACTGACGAAAGAGCGATACTTTGTTCTCTTTTTTTCAATTAAATATCAGAAGGGCCCCCGTTATTGCAGACTCACTTTACTCCTTGTAAAGCCTCCTGAAGCTTTTGATCTTTTCCCCCCTCGTTCATGTCGGCTGTCAGAGAAGAAAATGGGCTAACGTGAATGTATAACATTATTTCTTCTGAAGGAACTTTTTTTTTTTCCCCCCCTTCTCTTACTACCTCTTCCCTGTTTCCATTATAAAAAATGGATGTGTATGCTAATGAAATTGTTCCTACTAGACCGAACGTTCTGAACTGCCTGTAAAGCCTCCAGTGAGTTCAAGGGATCGGACCATGAGAAAATAAATCATATTACAGAAGATGGCTCAGCAAGAGGCTGGAAGTGGCTGCAAGTTAATAGGCATCTCCTGCCAAGCAGATAAATATACAGCTTATATATATATGTATTCAGTATCTCACAAAAGTGAGTACACCCCTCACATTTTTGTAAATATTTTCTTCTATCTTTTCATGTGGAAATACTGAATAAATGACACTTTGCTACAATGTAAAGTAGTGAGTGTACAGCTTGTATAACAGTGTAAATTTGCTGTCCCCTCAAAATAACTCAACACACAGCCATTAATGTCTAAACCGCTGGCAACAAAAGTCAGTACACCCCTAAGTGAAAATGTCCAAATTGGGTCCAAAGTGTCAATATTTTGTGTGGCCACCATTATTTTACAGCACCGCCTTAACCCTCTTGGGCATGTAGGTCACCAGAGCTTCACAGGTTGTCACTGGAGTCCTCTTCCACTCCTTCATGACGACATCACGGAGCTGGTGGATGTTAGAGACCTTGCGCTCCTCCACCTTCCGTTTGAGGATGCCTCACAGATGCTCAATAGGGTTTAGGTCTGGAGACATGCTTGGCCAGTCCATCACCTTTACCCTCAGCTTCTTTAGCAAGGCAGTGGTCATCTTGGAGATGTGTTTGGGGACGTTATCATGTTGGTGAGTGTACAGCTTGTATAACAGTGTAAATTTGCTGTCCCCTCAAAATAACTCAACACACAGCCATTAATGTCTAAACCACTGGCAACAAAAGTGAGTACACCCCTAAGTGAAAATGTCCCAATTGGGCCCAATTAGCCATTTTCCCTCCCTGGTGTCATGTGACTTGTTAGTGTTACAAGGTCTCAGGTGTGAATGGGGAGCAGGTGTGTTAAATTTGGTGTTATCGCTCTCACTCTCTCATACTGGTCACTGGAAGTTCAACATGGCACCTCATGGCAAAGAACTCTCTGAGGATTTGAAAAAAAGAATTGTTGCTCTACATAAAGATGGCCTAGGCTATAAGAAGATTGCCAATACCTTGAAACTGAGCTGCAGCATGGTGGCCAAGACCATACAGTGGTTTAACAGGACAGGTTCCACTCAGAACAGGCCTCGCCATGGTCAGCCAAAGAAGTTGAGGTCACGTGCTCAGCGTCATATCCAGAGGTTGTCTTTGGGAAATAGACATATGAGTGCTGCCAGCATTGCTGCAGAGGTTGTAGGGGTGGGGGGTCAGCCTGTCAGTGCTCAGACCATACGCCGTACACTGCATCAAATTGGTCTGCATGGCTGTCATCCCAAAAGAAAGCCTCTTCTAAAGATGATGTACAAGAAAGCCCGCAAACAGTTTGCTGAAGACAAGCAGACTAAGGAAATGGATTACTGGAATCATGTCCTGTGGTCTGATGAGACCAAGGTAAACTTATTTGGTTTAGATGGTGCCAAGCCTGTGTGGCGGCAACCAAGTGAGGAGTACAAAGACAAGTTTGTCTTGCCTACAGTCAGGCATGGTGGTGGGAGTGTCATGGTCTGGGGCTGCATGAGTGCTGCCGCCACTGGGGAGCTACAGTACATTGAGAGTACCACGAATGCCAACATGTACTGTGACATACTGAAGCAAAGCATGATCCCCGCCCTTCAGAGACTGGGCCGCAGGGCAGTATTCCAACATGATTACGACCCCAAACACACCTGCAAGATGACCACTGCCTTGCTAAAGAAGCTGAGGGTAAAAGTGATGGACTGGCCAAGCATGTCTCCAGACCTAAACCCTATTGAGCATCTGTGGGGCAACTTCAAACGGAAGGTGGAGGTGCACAAGGTCTCTAACATCCACCAACTCCGTGATGTCGTCATGGAGGAGTGGAAGAGGACACCAGTGACAACCTGTGATGCTCTGGTAAACTCCATGCCCAAGAGGGTTAAGGCAGTGCTGGAAAATAATGGTGGCCACACAAAATATTGACACTTTGGGCTGAACTTGGACATTTTCACTTAGGGGTGTGCTCACTTTTTTTGCCAGCGGGTTAGACATTAATGGCTGTTGAATTATTTTGAGGGGACAACAAATTTACACTGTTATACAAGCTGTACACTCACTACTTTACATTGTAGCAAAGTGTCATTTCTTCAGTGTTGTCACATGAAAAGATAGAATAAAAGATTTACAAAAATGTGAGGGGTGTACTTACTTTTGTGAGATACTGTAGATCTATCTATCTATATATAGAAATCTATATCTATAGATATATAGATATCTATAGATATATCTATCTATAGATATCTATAGATATCTATATATATATCACATCAAAGCCTTCTTAGGAGGGTATATACATATATCATTCCATCACGTATCCCAAAAAAGGAGAAGTTTTCCTCATTAAACTAATTCTGTTGGATGGCTTTTTGATTTCTTCAGTCCAGTGGTTGGCAACCCATCAATTGTGATCTACCCATCGACCACGGGCAGCCATTGGGTATATTGTGAGCACATTACTGCTTTGCTGACCCCAATACCTCTACCGGTCCCATCTTCCCTGCAGAGTGGAGAGCGGGAGGCAGCACAGTACTGGATGGAGGGTGGGAGCGGGAGTTGACTCAGTTAACCTTTCAAGTTAACCAGCATATGATTGGTTGCTAGGATGCTGGGTGGTCCTAGCAACCAGTCACCTGCTTTTTTATATGAAATGTTAACTCCAGCAGCTCACATCTATGCCCTCTGACCATTACTGTGCTGCCTCCCACTCTCTGCTCTGCTGCACACCCACTGTAAGATAGGAACGTGCTAACTACACAACATGGCTGTGTGTTTTTGAAGGGTTCAAATGACACTGCTGGGGTGGGGGGGACTACTGTGGGGGCAAAGGAAACTGCCATGGGGACCAGAGGACACTTCCTTGGGTGGGTGTCACAGGACACTACTACTGTGGGGGGGGCTGAGGACATTACAGTGGGGGGGTAACGTGAAGGGGTCAGAGGCCAACCGTTTGCAGTACTTTACAACACAAGGGTAGACAGTATAGTATCAGGGCTGGGCTCAGCCCTTCCTTCTCTGAGCTGACCACTCAGCTGTCGGCTAATGGCCAGCTCCTATCTCTCCACAGTTACTCAGCTGTTGATGATTTCCTGCTCCTCAGTCCTGCCTACTTAAGCCGTCCAGCCCACATCATTTCTGCCTTCACCTTGGTCAACATCACAGAAACTATCTCCTGTGATCCTGTTCAAGACTTGCTTTTTCTGACATCCCTTCTGGCTCCAGATCCTGCTTGCTGTTGCTTAAATTTTTTATTTTTTTATCACTTTTATTGCTATCACAAGTAATGTAAACATCCTTGTGACAGCAATAAGCATGTGACAGGTACTCTTTACGGAGATATCTGGGGTCTATAAGACCCCAAATCCCTCCTCTAAACTAAAAAGCGTTCACAAACACAGAGATTGGTGTTTTGAATGCTTTTTATTTTTTTTTAAAATGGTGCCGTTGACATTGGGGTAAACTTTGGCTCTCGGTTATGGTAACTCAGAAGCGATGACCTGGCATCACTTCTGGGTTACCATAACCGAGAGCCAAAGTCGCTCCGGTCTTTGTTGATTAAATGAATAACTTATATAGCGCTACATATGCGAGCTAAATCGCCTCAAGGCGCTTTTACCGCCAGTGTCTGTCTGGGTCTTCAGAAGAGATGGGTCTTGAGCTTCTTCCTGAAGGCCGGGTGGTTTTCTTCCAACCGGTTGTCCCCGGGTAGAGCGTTCCATAGCCGTGGTCCTTGGATTGCAAACCTTCTTTCGCCTTTTCATTTATAACGGGTCTTGGGGATGTTTAGGAGGTTCTGGTTAGTTGACCGGAGGGGGCGACCTGGGGTGTAGTGCTTTATTTTGTTGCAGAGGTATTGCGGGCCTTTTCCTTGTGTGCATTTGTGAGTGAGGCAGAGGGTCTTAAATGTAACCCGGTCCTTCACGGCTAGCCAACGGAGGGTCCTCAGGAATGGATTGATTGATTCCCAGGGTTTTTTTCCCAGTTACCAGTCTGGCTGCTGTGTTCTGGATGGTTTGAGGATGTGAAATTTGGTATTTTGGAAGTCCTAGGTAAAGCGAATTTACGTAGTCGAGTCGGGAATTGATGCTCGTTCCAACTACTGTTGCTGTATCTCCAGAGTCTACGCAATAGGCAAAGAAGGTAGTGGGATGCACTGACTACTGATCCTATTTGTGCATCCATCGTCATGTTTGAGTCAAAGATGACTCCGAGACTTTTGGCTTTAGTGTTGGGGGTGATGGGTTGTCCGAGGATGGTGAGTGGTGTGGACATTGTGCCAGGGTTTTTGTTTCGGTTTGCGTGGAGGAAGAGGAGTTCTGTTTTGGATCCGTTGAGTTTAAGGGAGCTCTCTGTCATCCAATCCTCATTCAATGAGAGACAGTTCTCCAGTGCATGGTATTGGTCTTTTTTGTTGGTGATGCGTAGGTAGAGTTGGATGTCATCCACGTAGGAGTGATAAAGCAGGTCCTGGTTGCTGATGATTTTGAGCAGTGGGCGGAGATTGATGTTAAAGAGCACGGGCGACAGGGGTGATCCCTGAGGGACTCCGCAAATAATTTTTCATGTTTCCGAAGTGAAAGCTCCTAGTTTCATTTTCTGAGATCAGTTCTCTAGGAAGGATGCAAACCAGGGTAAGTCTGAGTCTGCAACTCCAGCTACTTCTGTGAGACAAGTGAGCAGGGTTTTGTGGTCTACTGTGTCGAAAGCTGCACTGAGGTCCAGCAGCACCAGGAGACACGATTTTCCTTCAACTGCTGCTTCAAGGGTGTCATCCCAGATTTTGAGGAGAGCAATTTCTGTCCCGTGGCCAGGGCGGAAACCAGATTGTAGTGGCTCCAAGAGTTTATGGGTGTCCAGATGGAGTTGTAGCTGTTGTACTATTGCTTTCTCAATAATTTTGAAGATTGAGGCTTGTGACAGGTCTGCGGTCGTTTGGGTCTTTGGGATTGAGGTTAGTCTTCTTTAGGAGGGGTTTGATTGTGCCTTGCTTGAGGGAGGTTGGGACGATTCCTTCTTTAAATGACTGGTTTATGAGGTATGTTATGCTGGGTGCCAAGATGTCGGTACATTCTTTCAGAGGTTTTGTGGGAATAATGTAGTTTGTTCATCTCTACAATCAGCAGATGGAAGTACCAGCTGGTCGCTCGGGTCTCCTAGTGGGATGAGAGAGCCAGAGATAGCCACGAAGGGCGATGGGAAGGGGGGAACATCCCCTTCCACTGATTGTAAAAGCAATCCAGTTGCTAGGATTGCTTTTACAAGAGAGCCGACCGCAGGCTCTAAAAAACAGTACAGTTATTCGCTCGCTAGCCTCCCTCCTGAATCATACCAGGCAACATGCCCTCAACATGTGGATGCTTTGGGGCAGGGGGCTCTGCACCCCCCCACCCCAAAGCACCTTGTCCCCATGTTGATGGGGACAAGGACCTCTCCCCGACAACCCTGGGCTGTGGCTGTCAGGGTCTGCTGGTGGGGGGGCCCAGATCCTGCCCCCCCCCCCAATGTGACTGGGTATCGGGAACATCGTACCCCTACCCATTCACCAAAAAAGTGTCAAAAAGTAGAAACCACAAGAGACAGTTTTTGACAAATCCTTTTTTAAAAAATTAAAAAAAGTGCCCTGTGATGTAAATCCACCATCAATCACCCCGCCGGACAGACCTGAAAAATAGCAAAAAAGGAAAACGCTTTGCCTCTATGGGAGGCCTCCTGCCGACTGCTCTATCTTCACTTTGACAGCTCTTATATAGGCAAGGGCGGGGCCACCCAGAGATGTAACCGGGTGACCCCGCCCACTTCTGACGTCATGTGAGGAGCACAAACCTGAGTACAAGATGTTTAGTTTATAATTGTGTATATAGTCTGTGGGGATTAAAAATGGAGCCACCAGCCTCTTAGCTAGCTGTTTAGAGCATCCAACAGTTTGCTGAAGTAGTCTCATAGGATCATTTATCCGAGGAAGATTCAATCTCAGTTTAGTAGTAAGTCAGAAATATGGAAAGATTGAGTAGATCTTGCCTGTGTGGGAGGTTATTGTAGATCGATAGTCAAACTTTTGGGAGATCACGCTGGGAAGAGCTGGATGTCAGCGAATTAGTTCCACACAGCCGCTCAGTACGGATACCTACCTCAGTGATTTCTGTGCCAAAAAAGTCTGAAGCCCAATTTTCTTTCTTCTCTTTACAATACTCTGCACTGTGTTATATACGCTACACTGAATGCAGTATATACTCTGTACTGTGTTATATACACTACACTGACTGCATGCTCAATCCACTAACTAACCTGCCTAATCACACTCCATTAATGCAAACTATACATGGCCACCATTGGAAGCAGCCTTATATAGTGTGGGGCGTGGACTTAGCCCCTGAGCCATGATTGGCCAAAGGCACCCTGCTGTGATTGGCCAAAGCATACAGGTCAGGTGCATGCTTCGGCCAATCAGCAGCCATCAATGCACTGTGATCTCTCAGTGCATTATGGGGTGCTCGTCGATGGGCGAACGTCCCGCGAACGCCCCATATGTTCGTTTGTTTTTTGAACAAACATACACCTGATGTTCGAGTCCAACCTACATTGGACTCGAACATCAGGCCCATCTCTAGTGTATGACTTGTGACATGAAACTGTCTTCTACAACCTCACCTTAGTAGCAGAGTCTGGCTGTTCCTCACCCCATTCAAAGCCTCCTACACAGAGGTTTCTGTTTCAGTCAATGACTGTTTTTCAACTTACATATGAAATTGATGATCATTAGCACCTGCTTAGTATAATTGGTTAATCATTAACCTGACTCTAATCCTACCATATCCCTGACTTTGTGCAAAGTGTGCAAGTGTAAGAATTGATGCTGGTTTGAAGCCAAAGGGCGGTCACACCAAATATTGATATCGGCCAACTAATCGATTATGAAAATAATCCTTAGTTCCTTAGTTCCAACCCTGGTACAGTGTGTATATATACATATATATATATATATATATATATATATATATATATATATATATATATATATTATCTAATGCTACTACCTTCTTTCAAGTTCTGCATTAAAGCTTTGAAAATATCAAAAGTGACTGGTGCCCAATTTCTGTTTCAAACTCCCCATTATAGCCATGGACTCAGCCCTGGGGTAAATCATGCTAGCTCCGCCCCCTGCCTCTGGAGGTTACTCCCTGCCTTCAGAAGACCCCCGGGGGGCGGGGCCTATATACGTATACTGTCCTGATACAAGCAGTGGGCTGGCTTTTGGGAGGAGTTATCCAGATATTAAAATGCCTTGGTGGGCAGGTTCAGTCTGGAGTAAGGGGGCGTTCCTAAGCTTGCTGTATTTACAAAATGCTCACTTATGATACTGAGTCCCCCATGATTATAAATCTGGAGGAGTGGGCTTTCCTAGGCAGGCTGTATTTGCATAGGTAACACCCACATGTGATGCTGAGCCTCCATGGTTGATAGAACTGATATCCAATGAATGAAAGGGGCGGGGCCATGGACAGGCTGGCTGGGAAGGAAAGGGCTAGATAGACACGTGCACTACCAAAAAATTTGTTAGTTTTTGTTTCATTAATTTTTTTTTGGTTTTTCGTTATGATCGAAATTCGAAAATTCGAAAATCCGGAAATTCAAAAATTCGAACATTCGTAAAATTTGAAGATTTGTAAATTCAAAAATTCAAAAATGCAAAAATTCAGAAATTTGAAAATCCTAAAATTTGAAAATCCGAAAATAAGAAAAAAAATCTGAAAATTCGAAAGAACAAAAATCTGAAAATTCTGAATAATAGCTAACATATAATATTAAATTATAGGTATTGCAGTTTCCTTTCAATTTGGCTGTTAGTGAACGTAACAAATACAAATTTATCCGAAGTTACGAATTATCCGAAATAATGAATGCCGCATCTAAACAAATGGAACAGAATGAATTAATAATAAATAATAATAATACTTTTTTATTATTATTATTGTTATCTAATATTATTATTAATTTGTTACGTTCCATTCGTAACTTCAGATAAATTCGTATTCGTTACGTTCACTAACAGTCAAATTTGAAAGGAAATTCCAATAATTTAATGGTTAGTAATAGTTGTTATTATTAGTTAGTTATTATTTACGATTTTTGAATTTTCGGGTTTTCCAATTTTTGGATATGTGTTCTTATTTTTCGGATTTTCGTTCTTTTGAATTTTCATTGCTATTTTGTGGATTTTTGAATTTTAAAAAATTTTCTAAAATTTGTTTAGTTCCGAATTCGTTTTTTTTTTTTAACGAATTTTGAAAAATTCATTTTCAGAAATATCCAAATTAACAAAAATCCATTTAACTAATTTTTCTGAACATTCGTAAATTCTAAAATTCGAAAATTCGAAAATCCAGAAATTCGTCAATTTGGAAATCTGGAAATTCGGAAATTCAAAATCCGAAAATTCATAAATTCAAAAATTCAGAAATTCCGAAAACTCAGAAGTTCTAAAAACCAGAAATTCGTCAATTCGCAAATCTGGAAATTCGTAAATTTGAAAATTCGGAAATCCGAAGTCCGAAAATCCAAAAATTTGTAATTTCAAAAATGTGAAAATTCATAAGTTCGTAAATTCAGAAAATTCAGAAATTCTAAAATCCAGAAATTCATCAATTCGCAAATCTGGAAATTCGTAAATTAAAAAATTTGGAAATTCGAAGCCCGAAAATCTGAAAATTCTGAAATTCATAAATGTGCGAATTTTCGGATTTCGAATTTACGAATTTTCGCATTCATGAATTTCCAGATTTACGAATTGACAAATTTCTGGATTTTCGAATTTCCGATTTTCCGAAATTTCGAATTTACGGATTTACAGATTTTTGAATTTACGAATGTTCGGAAAAATTTGTTAAATTTTCGTTAATGTGGATATTTCTGAATGAACTCCTTTGTCGAAATTCATTAAATTTTTAAAAATTTTTCAATTATTTTTATTTTATTTTTGAACGAATTTTCAGATTTTTTCGGATTTCGAATTTACGATTTTTTTAAATTTTACGAATTTCCAGACTCAGGAATTGACGAATTTCTGGATTTTCAAATTTTCCGAATTTTCTAATTTATGTATATTCGGATTTTTGAATTTACGAATTTCCAGATTTACGAATTGACGAATTTCTGGATTTTCAAATTTCCAATTTTCCGAATTTTCGCATATTTGGATTTTCGAATTTACGAATTTTTGAATTTACGAATGTGAAAAATTTGTTAAATAGATTTTTGTTAATTCGGATATTGAACTAATTTGTCGAAATTCGTTAAAAAAAAAAAGAAAACGAATTCGGAACTAAAGGAAGTGCACGTCTACTAGATAATGATGGACATTCTCCAGCCAAGAAGTCTATCCAAATGACTGCAGCTTCTAATGCACATGGTGAGAATCTCACAGTGTGCAGTGAAATCAGTGCAAGCCAGGTTTGGAGGGGCTCAGATATGACTTTTTGTGTTTGTGAACGGTGAAATTTATCACGAGATACAATTAGTAGAGGTAAAATGACATATAAATCTTAGTGAATTGAGTCTATTTCCACAATTCGGCAATATTTACCTTTATAATAGGTAAATTTAGCGCCGCTGTAGGATTTGCAATTTTTGTTTCCGGGACGTCGCCTTGACAGGTCATTATTCCCGAGGGTTCCTCTTTAATATACGGCTCTTCAGTTCCTCTTTTTTTTGTTTAAAAGTAAAATAAAATCCGCTCGTTTTTCAGATCGTTCCCGGGGATCGGTCACAACACAGTTCAGCAGTTGTTACAAATCTAATTAAATTTTCTTTGGCAGATATCTAAATTTATCTTTTGTGTGTCAGAAGGCGGTGAGTGCGAAACGCAATCCAGCCTTATCCCCCGAATTTTATATTTCAGTGTCTGGAAATTGCTACAAAGGTAAAAGAAAAAAAAAAAAAAATGCTAAAAATAATTCGATGGATATTCTAAGTATGATGCTAGAAGGCACGACGTCTTCCCAGATTCCTGATGACACCGCCGACAGGCTTAGAGGGGAACTGAACTCCCAAAAGTGTTTCCTTTCACCGCCAGAGACATTTATGTATTTTATGCAGACGATTAACCACTTCCAGTCTGATTCATTTTTCATATCACTCTACGACATGTAAAAAAACACCATTTTTTTTGCTTGAAAGCTATATAGAACCCCAAAACACTATATATACACACTATATTGCCAAAAGTATTGGGACGCCTGCCTTTACACGCACATGAACTTTAATGACATCCCAGTCTTAGTCCGTAGGGTTCAATATTGAGTTGGCTCCACCCTTTGCAGCTATAACAGCTTCAACTCTTCTGGGAAGGTTGTCCACAAGGTTTAGGAGTGTGTCTATGGGAATGTTTGACCATTCTTCCAGAAGAGCATTTGTGAGGTCAGGCCCTGATGTTGGATGAGAAGGCCTGGCTCGCATTCTCTGCTCTAATTCATCCCAAAGGTGTTCTATTGGTTTGAGGTCAGGACTCTGTGCAGGCCAGTCAAGTTCCTCCACCCCAAAATCGCTCATCCATGTCTTTATGGACCTTGCTTTGTGCACTGGTCCAAATCATTTGGTGGAGGGGGGGTTATGGTGTGGGGTTGTTTTTCAAGGGTTGAGCTTGGCTCCTTCACTGAAACTCTTAAAGCGTCACCATACCAAGACATTTTGGACAATTTCATGCTCCCAACTTTGTGGGAACAGTTTGGGGATGGCCCCTTCCTGTTCCAACATGACTGCGCACCAGTGCACAAAGCAAGGTCCATAAAGACATGGATGAGCGAGTTTGGGGTGGAGGAACTTGACTGGCCTGCACAGAGTCCTGACCTCAACCCGATAGAACACCTTTGGGATGAATTAGAGCGGAGAATGCGAGCCAGGCCTTCTCGTCCAACATCAGCTCCTGACCTCACAAATGCTCTTCTGGAAGAATGGTCAAACATTCCCATAGACACCCTCCTAAACCTTGTGGACGGCCTTCCCAGAAGAGTTGAAGCTGTTATAGCTGCAAAGGGCGGAGCCAACTCAATATTGAACCCTACGGACTAAGACTGGGATGCCATTAAAGTTCATGTGCGTGTAAAGGCCGGTGTCCCAATATCTATCTATCTATCTATCTATCTATCTATCTATCTATCTATCTATCTATCTATCTATCTATCTATCTATATGCAATATATATAAATATATCTATATCTATATACACACATATATATATATATATATATATATATATATATATATATATATATATATATATATATATATATATAGGTGTATATAGATATATACAGATATAAATATATCTATATATATATATATATATATTTTTTTTTTTTTTTCAAAGCAGAAGCCCTCGAGAATAAAATGGGTTCTCCATGTTGAAGAAGGTTGGGGAAGACTTCTCTATGAAGTGCGGAGAGCTTGCAATTCTTTGGAGTGTGGACTTCCTACACAAAGGGGTTGATTTACTAAAGGCAAATAGACTGTGCACTTTGGAAACTACAGTTGCACACGGCAAGAGCAGTTGCTCCAGAGTTTAGTAAATGAGCAGAAGCTCTGCTGACTTTCATCAACCAATCATGTGCAAGCAAAAATGCTGTTTTTTTTATTTTCCTTGCATGTGATTGGGTATTTTTTGCAAAGCAAAGCTTTACCTCATTTACTAAGCTCTGGAGCGACTGCCCTTGCAGAGTGTAATTGCACTTTCCAAGGTACACAGTCTATTGGCCTTTAGTAAATCAACCCCAAAGTGTAAACTCTGCAGGTACATGAGCCCACATTACCGATGTACTAAATCTGATGAAAAGAATTTCCATTTTCATTCTTCGAAATATCTATTGGGGACTCTCGCTAATCCATACAGCAAATTGTGCCTGGAATTCAACTTTAATTAGTAAATCGCTACAAATCCAAGTGTGATTGACTTGGTAACGTTCCTTACAAACATGTCACTTCTTATTTTCTTCACTTATTCTTATCAGCAAATTAATACATAAATAAATGTATGTAGGAAATCAAAACCAACATTTCCATCCAGCGCAGTGCTGAGACCTCTCCCCGTGGACTGGAGAGGTCTTTTCAGAAGTTGTACATATACTGGGATTTTCTTGCCCATTTTCTGCATGAATTGTGCCGGTCTCCCGGCTGTCATCGTCAGGCTCTTTTCATCGCTGTCCTTGGATCCTCTTTGGGCTGCTGTCACTTCTAATCTTGCACACTCCAAGACTTTGACTTCCTTTTATTTATTTATTGTTATGGCTAAATCTGAATACATTAATAAATGGGCGAATCAGATCCTTAGACTGCACGAATTGTGCCAGCAGCGGAACAGAGAAGGCGCGTGGAGAGGGGAGAAAGCTGAACCATTTCATTCTGGGGTATGAATAAAAAATTATATATATATATATATATATATATATATATATATATATATATATACATATATATATATTTATTTATTTATTTATTTTTTTCATATATATATAGATATAGATATATATCTATATCTATCTATCTATATATATATATATATATATATATATATATATATATATAGATAGATAGATAGATAGATAGATAGATAGATAGATAGATAGATAGATAGATAGATAGATAGATATAGATATAGATATAGATATAGATATAGATATATATAGATACAGATATCTATATATATCTATATCTATATATATATTAGATTGTAAGCTCTTCTGAGCAGGGCCCTCTTAATCCTATTGCATTGTATTGTATTATAACTGTATCGTCTCCCTTTTATATTGTAAAGCGCTGCGTAAACTGTTGGCGCTATATAAATCCTGAATAATAATAATAATAATAATATATATATCTATATATATAGATAGATATATATATATCTATCTATATATATAGATATAGATATATATATATATTTTTTTTTTCATTCATATCCTAGAATGAAATGGTTCAGCTTTCTACAAGCCAGGACACCATATGTTTATTGTCAATATATATATATATATATATATATATATATATATATATATATATATATATATATATATATATATATATAATAAAAAAATAAAAAAAATATATCTATATATAGATATCTATATATAGATATAGATATATATATAGAAATATATATATATATATATATAATATATATATATATATATATATATATATATATATATATATATATATATATATATATATATATATATATATATATATATTTTTTTTTTTTTTTTTTTTATTATTATTTATTTATTCATTTTTCATATATATATATATATATATATACCCTAGCATGAAATGGTTCAGCTTTCTACAAGCCATATATATATATATATATATATATATATATACACACACACACACACAGGTATATAGACATATGTATATATTTTTTTTTTCAATAATAGCACAGGGCCCCATACAGCCTACCTTTTGGGGCACCTTTGACCTGCTCTTGACCCCAACCCTGGCCCCTGCCCTGTCCTGGCATGAAATAGAAAAAGCCATGACAGGTCCTCTTTATGGAAAGATCTCTCCACTAGCCTTCAAAGCATGTGATCGTACTGAGATATCTGCTACTACATAAAGCCCTGTTTGTTATTTTGCAGAAATGTGTAAAGGTGGGCCCCCCTCCCCCACTGTTGAGCTGATAGGGCTGTGCCCAGTACAACAGGACTGGCTGTACTGCCTTATCAGCAGCCCTGGTGGCTATGCAGCTTCTGGATTACTTTTTCAGGCAGTGAGAGGGGGTCCCCCCCTCTAGTCGCCACTTTCACCAGGCTCTCCCATTGGATCGAGGAGCCCGGTGAGGATGCAACTGACAGAATCTGGTTCCTGGGACACAGTGAAAGGAACTGATGTTTTTCCTCCCACTGTGTGACGTCAGAAACTGGAAGCGACAAGGATTTCAACGCTTGCGGGTTTCGGAAGTAACCAAGCCATTACTGGCTTGTGAAAGCATCTGATCAAACCAATCTCAGTTTGATCTGATGCTTTGGAGGCCAGAGGAGAGATATGGTGGTCTCGTGGACCCCAGATCTCCCCATAAAAGAGGACCTGTCGCCAGGGCAGGATTTATAAGAAGGCAAAAGGGGAAATTGCCCCTGGCCCCCCTGACAGATGCCCCCCCCCCCCCTCTACACGAAAATTATATTAAAAGAATATAAAAAATATATATAAAATAATATAAAATTTATATTAATAAAATAATATACAATGTATAATTAAAAAAAAGTACTTTCTTTTATTAAATGTAACTTGGGAAGTAAAATGTTATTTATAGGAAGGCAAAAGGGGGAATTGCCCCGGGCCCCCCTGACAGAAGGGGCCCCCCTCTATACGAAAATTATATTAAAATAATATAAAAAATATATATAAAATAATATAAAATGTATATTAATAAAATTATATACAATGTATAATAAAGAAAAAACGTACTTTCTTTTAGCAAATGTAACTTGGGAAGTAATATTTTGCCGGCCATCATCTGTAAAACTCTGGACTGGTATATTGTATTAGGTTACAAAAATGAAATTTGGGCACCTGAAGCAAACCACACATAGGGCATTATGACTACGAATTAAGTTGTGTCCTGAATTTAAAAAAATGTGTGACTGATATTGAGAATGTAAACCAACTCTGTGTAAACCTGAACCTGAAGTTCCCCGGGCCCCCTAAGGGCTAAATCTGGCTCTGCCTGTCACGGCCCCATGCTATCACGGGGGATCTAGATGATGCCTTGTGATAACAATAGTTGCTAAAAAAGTTAAGGTACAAAGTTAAAAAAAAAAAACGCACGTGTCGGGCCCGCACACGTGTCTAAACAGCGAGCACACCACACATGTGAAGTATCACCATGAACATTAGAGCGAGAGCAATAATTCTAGTGCCAGATACCCTGTATCAAACTGACAATCTCTAAAGACTATGCAGATTTTTGGTACCACCATAAATTGGCGTTTTTCCATGGACGCACACAATTTTAAAGCGTGACATGTTTGGTTTTTACTCAGCGTAACATCATCTTTTATATCTTACCGAACAATTGGGTATTATATTGCATGTTTTGCGCATTCAGATTAATTCAACTTTATCTTTTATCCTTGTTCAATATTTTTATTGAGGTTTAACAGAGAGGACAATAACGGTAGTAGGTAGTATCGTGTGTAAAGGATATGAAAGACAATAGTAATAGTCATGTATAAACAATATGAGAAATTCCGGATGCTTAATCCAAGTTACGGGGTATTGTCTAGCACCATCTGGGTGAAAAACATCCCCACAGCATGATGCTGCCACCACTATGTTTCACGGTGGGGATGGTGTTCTTTGGGTGATGTGATGTGTTGGGTTTGCCCCAGACATAGCGTTTTCTTTGATGGCCAAAAAGTTCAGTTTTAGTCTCATCAGACCAGAGCACCTTCCTCCATACATTTTGGGAGTCTCCCACATGCCTTTTTCGCAAATTCAAAACGTGCCATTTTGTTTTTTGCTGAAAGTAATGTCTTTCTTCTGGTCACTCTTCCAAAAAGCCCAACTCAATGGAGCGTACGGCTTATTGTGGTCCTATGTACAGATACTCCAGTCTCTGCTGTGGAACTCTGCAGCTCCTCCAGGGTTACCTTAGGTCTCTGTGCTGCCTCTCTGATTAATGCCCTCCTTGCCCGGTCCGTGAGTTTTGGTGTGCGGCCATCTCTTGGCAGGTTTGCTGTTGTGCCATGTTCTTTCCATTTGGTTATGATAGATTTGATGGTGCTCCTAGGGATCACCAAAGATTTGGATATTTTTTTATAACCCAACCCTGACTTGTACTTCTCAACAACATTGTCCCTTACTTGTTTGGAGAGTTCCTTGGTCTTCATGGCAGTGTTTGGTTAGTGGTGCCTCTTGCTTAGGTGTTGCAGCCTCTGGGGCCTTTCTAAAAGGTGTGTCTATGTAATGACAGATCATGTGACACTTAGATTGCACACAGGTGGACATCATTTCACTAATTATGTGACTTCTGAAGGTAATTGGTTGCACCAGAGCTTTTTATGGGCTTCATAACAAAGGGGGGTGAATACATACGCACATGCCAATTATCAGTTTTTTATTTCTGAAAAATAGTGAAAAATTAAGTGGAAATTCACTTTAAATGTGAGCAGCCAACACAACAATCAGACTAATCGTGGAGTGAAATTTAAAACAAGAGTGTAGCGCTAATAATGTATGTATTACACAAAAAAAAACCTAACCAGAATGGAAGTCTGGAGGCGGATTGTGCTATAAATACTATAATATAACACTCTAAACTTAGAGTGTATGGAAATAATGCAAGTCAAGTGAATCACAGGTGTATTAGACCTACAAATATGCAACCATAAACGTGATCTTAAAACGCAAGTAGTCGCCAAAACTCAAAAAACTGATAAAAAATTAGTGTATATTTCGACACAAAACTAATATAAATCGTGCGTGACGCAAAAATACGAAAATAAATTATAAACTGTGATATGGATACCAAGAACTGGAGAATCTATTTTAAACTGGTATGAGCACTTGACCATACAAATAATTTGAGAAAGTATATATATGAGCGGCTGGATATCGCATGGGAGTAGCATGCAATCACTGGATGTAACTACAACCACTGAAATCTATGCTAAGATGATGCGAACACTTAGTAAGCTGGTACTCTAAAAAGAATGTATATCTGAACGGTTGGGTGTTGCATGTAGTCGCATGCAGACACTCAAAACCAAACAGAAGGGCGCAAACGCAAGTAATGAAGAAGGAAAAATAAAATGTGAAAATAACAGAGGTAATGAGCACATGTATGTGAATATTAAATAACAATCCCACACATATATCTCTATTTGTATGTGAACCAAACTGTTAAATGGTGTACATATGGTTAGAATGAAATGTAGAAATGATGGAATATGTTTCAAATGTATGGTATACTGCAGTGCTTAAGATCTATAGCAAACTGCAAAAAAATAGGAAACGTATGCCACCCCTAGGAACGAGGGCCGATGAAAGTCTGCATATACAGTGGGGACGGAAAGATTTTTGCAGATTTATTAAAAAAGAAAAACTGAAATATCACATGGTCCTAAGTATTCAGACCCTTTGCTCAGTATTTAGTAGAATTTGATCTAATACAGCCATGAGTCTTTTTGGGAAAGAGGCAACAAGTTTTTCACACCTGGATTTGGGGATCCTCTGCCATTCCTCCTTGCAGATCCTCTCCAGTTCTGTCAGGTTGGATGGTAAACGTTGGTGGACGGCCATTTTTAGGTCTCTCCAGAGATGCTCAATTGGGTTTAAGTCAGGGATCTGGCTGGGCCATTCAAGAACAGTCACGGAGTTGCTGTGAAGCCACTCCTTCGTTATTTTAGCTGTGTGCTTAGGGTCATTGTCTTGTTGGAAGGTAAACCTTCGGCCCAATCTGAGGTCCTGAGCACTCTGGAGAAGGTTTTCATCCAGGATATCCCTGTACTTGGCCGCATTCATCTTTCCCTCGATTGCAACCAGTCGTCCTGTCCCTGCAGCTGAAAAACACCCCCACAGCATGATGCTGTCACCACCATGCTTCACTGTTGGGACTGTATTGGACAGGTGATGAGCAGTGCCTGGTTTTCTCCACACATACCGCTTAGAATTAAGGCCAAAAAGTTCTATCTTGGTCTCATCAGACCAGAGAATCTTATTTCTCACCATCTTGGAGTCCTTCAGGTGTTTTTTAGCAAACTCCATGCAGCATTTCATGTGTCTTGCACTGAGGAGAGGCTTCCATGGGGCCACTCTGCCATAAAGTCCCGACTGGTGGAGGGCTGCAGTGATGGTTGACTTTCTACAACTTTCTCCCATCTCCGGACTGCATCTCTGGAGCTCAGCCACAGTGATCTTTGGGTTCTTCTTTACCTCTCTCACCAAGGCTCCTCTCCCCCGATAGCTCAGTTTGGCCAGACGGCCAGCTCTAGGAAGGGTTCTGGTTGTCCCAAACATCTTCTATTTAAGGATTATGGAGGCCACTGTGCTCTTCGGAACCTTAAGTGCAGCAGAAATTTTTTGTAACCTTGGCCAGATCTGTGCCTTGCCACAATTCTGTCTCTGAGCTCTTCTGGCAGTTTCTTTGACCTCATGATTCTCCTTTGCTCTGACATGCACTGTGAGCTGTAAGGTCTTATATAGACAGGTGTGTGGCCTTCCTAATCAAGTCCAATCAGTATAATCAAACACAGCTGGACTCAAATAAAGGTGTAGAACCATCTCAAGGATGATCAGAAGAAATGGACAGCACCTGAGTTAAATATATGAGTGTCACGGCAAAGGGTCTGAATACTTAGGACCATGTGATATTTCAGTTTTTCTTTTTTAATAAATCTGCAAAAATGTCAACAATTCTGGGTTTTTCTGTCAATATGGGGTGCTGTGTGTACAATATGGGGTGTTGTGTGTACAATATGGGGTGTTGTGTGTACAATATGAGGGGCTGTGTGTACAATATGGGGTGTTGTGTGTACAATATGGGGTGTTGTGTGTACAATATGGGGTGCTGTGTGTACAATATGAGGGGCTGTGTGTACAATATGGGGGGCTGTGTGTATAATATGGGGGGCTGTGTGTACAATATGGGTGCTGTGTGTACAATATGGGGTGCTGTGTGTACAATATGGGGTGCTGTGTGTACAATATGAGGTGCTGTGTGTACAATATGGGGGGCTGTGTGTACAATATGGGGTGCTGTGTGTACAATATGGGGGGCTGTGTGTACAATATGGGGGGCTGTGTGTACAATATGGGGGGCTGTGTGTACAATATGGGGGGCTGTGTGTACAATATGGGGGGCTGTGTGTACAATATGGGGTGCTGTGTGTACAATATGAGGTGCTGTGTGTACAATATGGGGGGCTGTGTGTACAATATGGGGTGCTGTGTGTACAATATGGGGTGCTGTGTGAATAATATGGGGGGGCTGTGTGTACAATATGGGGTGCTGTGTGTACAATATGGGGTGCTGTGTGCACAATATGGGGGGCTGTGTGTACAATATGGGGTGCTGTGTGTACATTAATGAGGAAAAAAATGAACTTAAATGATTTTAGCAAATGGCTGCAATATAACAAAGAGTGAAAAATTTAAGGGGGTCTGAATACTTTCCGTCCCCACTGTATATAGAACAAAATGTTCATGCAGATGACTTCAAAGCAGTAGATATACGTTCTACGTTTTCTAAGTTGACTGTCAATATATTGTATGATCAAAATGGACACTCAAACAATGCTTTTAACTTCAAAGAGTAGGGAAGAGGTTGAGGTACCCTTACCGGAACTGGTGGACTCACAAGCCAATGGCGGTGAGTCAAACGGGCTTGTACCGGAATACGGTAAATGAGGATTTCATCCAAATCGATGTAGGGATGGAACTTATCTTGGATGGATCAATGAATGACCAAGACCCTTACTCACCACAGGAAAAAGTCGGATATGGATGTTACCAACTGGAGTACTCCATTATCACTTTCATCAAACAGCCAAAAGATGTTATAAACACCAATCCTCATCTCCAATTCCCTCAATATAAATGATGGTTCTCAAAAGAAAAAAAAGAAAAAATATGCTTCCACATAGTGTGAATTCACATATGATAAAAGGGAAATTTATTTGACAAATCAATTTCCAACCCATAAACAACAAGGGTATTATAAGACAATAAGTTCAATTGAATAGGATAAAACACGCTATAGAATCGTGGCTTAGCAAGCATATCAACCCGACGCGTTTCATCTACAGAGACGTAGACTGGGGTATAACCCCAGTGAAGTCTCTGTAGACGAAATGCGTCAGATTGATATGCTTGCTGAGCCTCTATAATAACAATGCAAGTGATTAACTTCACTTGCATTGTTATTTCCATACACTCTAAGTTTAGAGTGTTATATTATAGTATATATAGCACAATCAAAATGTTCTAATAGGGGAATGGCGCTGTTCACAGATAATGGAAAAATCAAAAAATGCAAAGCACAACCCACCAGAAAATGGGAAAAAGAAAATATGGATAAAAAATAAAAAATATATAAATTATGAAAAATAATAAACAATAAATGTGCGGTGTGCACCAAAGTATGTGAAAGAATTAAACTAAAATCCTATAAATTAATCCCTTAAGTTAATAACATAAGGTGTGAATATGCAAGTCACTACCATAAGTGAAAAAATGCAAAATCATACATAGTACAAGATGGATAAAAGTGACATAAAAAGTGGTAACAACATTAAAATTCCCACTCATGTGCCCAATATCATAAACAATACATAAAATAAATGTAAGTGAGCCAAATAGACATCTGTGATCTTCCTGAATTGAATAATAAAAATGTAAATAAAAATGTGAAAGTGTAAAAATGTATATTAAGGGTGAATTAATCAAAAAATGAGAATAATAGTTAATAAATAAGTGCAATCAAACAAGTATAAAAATAAAGATAAATTAATGTATGTGATGCAATCAAAAACGTCCAATATAAATTGTCCAATGAAGGTATATCAGACAGGTATGTGATCCCCAACGAATTTCAGTGTTAGTGTGTCCGTGTCTGGCAGGCCCCCTCTTGTGCCCTCACTCACCAGAAAGCCCAACCCCTGCAGGGGTGAAGGGCATGAATCAATCCTGTGGCCGGAATACTGGAGTCCCGGGATCCCCCTCTCAGGTTCAGCGAGCCCCTTCCCACTGAATCCACGTTGTTCTTTACATAAGTATCCACCAGAACAAAATATATGTGGAGAAACAAGGAATCCTCATAGTGTAAGTCTGTTTAAAATTAAGAGTTTATTGTTCAAAAGATGATTATTAAGTTTAAAAACGGGAGCTGACAGTGCTCTCCTAGCAAAACAAAAGCGGATGGTGTCTAGGTAGCGAGGTGACGGCGTGCGTTCCACCAGCCTGGCTGCCGAAACCGGAAGTGCAGAGTCAGAACGTAGAAGCGACGTGTGCGTACCGTATGGCCACGGCTTACGCGTTTCGTCATCAAGACGTCATCTGAGGCACCAATATATATAGCACAATCAGCCTCCAGACTTCCATTCTGGTTAGGTTTTTTTGTGTAATAAATACATTATTAGGGCTACACTCTTGTTTTACATTTCTGAAAAATAGTTTTATGTATATATTTTTCTAATTTTACTTCACCAACTTAGACTATTGTGTTCTGGTCACATATAATTCAGATTAAAAAAACATTGAACTAAAGGTTGTAATGTAACAAAATAGGTAAAAAGCCAAGGGGGTGAATACTTTTGCAAGGCACTGTAGGTACTAAGCGAGTAAAATATAACATTAAGTGGTGTTCGTGAAGGAACAAATTAGGCCAGATGGCCTTTCAATAGATGTCTGGGGGAGGACAATCTAACCTAAGTTGCATAATGGCAGGTTGAAAGGTTCTGGGTTTATGATACATTAACAGCAAGGATTAGGAGTTGGGGGGAGGTGAGGAGGAGGTTTACAAGCTTACATTTTTTATGGTCTGCCCAGTCATTGATAGTGGAGGTGGCAGCTTGGCATCCTAGGAGGAGGGGTATGGGTGTGGTGGCAGATGTAAAAGGTATAGAAGGTTATGGGCGCAATAGGGTCTCCTCAAAGCCAGGGGGTAGGAAGTGGGTCACCCAAGGGTTCCAGAGTTTCTCGAATTTTGGAAATTTGTCCAATAGTATTGCCTCTATCTTAGCATGGATCATGGCTTGGGTGATTCTATGCTTTGCTGCGAGAACACATAAGACAGAGGATTTCAAGGCTTTTGCAATGGTCTGCTGGCAGCAGTAGTGATTTGGAGCAGCAGTTTAAATTGGCGGTGGGTCAGAGACATGGGTTTGTTGTTTAGGAGAGCAACCGTTTTGATAAGTTTGAGAAAATTTCTGACCAGAAGGCTTGCACTATGGGACAATCCCACCATATGTGGAGGTGCGTTCAGGCTTCATTGCAGCCACGAAAGCAGAACGGCGGTTATTGTGGGAGGAATTTATGAATCCTTGAGGGGACCAGGCACCACCTGGTAAGCGCCTGATAGTTCGTTTCTAAGGCAGCCATGTTTGGGGAGGAAGATTTAATTGCCTGCCAGATGGAAGACCAATCGGTGTGGTCGAGCGTAAGGTTTAGATACCTTTCCCATCTGCTAACATAGCCAGGGGGCTTCGCTGTTTCTGGGGCTATTAGGAATGCATAGAGCTCTGAAATTAGCCCACGTCTGTGGGGTTCTGGCTTGCACGCCCGTTTGAAAGATGTAAAACTTAAGTCCGAGGGATCAGTGGCTTACGTTTAACTCGAACCGCGGACTCATCCCTAGTAACTACCAGGGACAAAAAAGAGCCAGTGAAATACCCTATAGGGGTATACGTGGACTTAGTGGGGGAAACAGTGAATAGTCTCTGAGATTCTTATAGCCAACACAACAGGATAAATTTATATATTAAGTAGCGGAACCTGATAATGGTATGTCGTAGGAGACCAAAGTATCTGTAAAGGGTCTCCGAGAACATATCTGATATGTGGGTCTACATTAGTAAGGAAAGATGCCCGCGGGGGCATCCTATGATAGTTTGTGAACAACCAATAAAATTCTAAATACAGTTTAAACATTACTGCGTGGGCAGACAATGGTCACTAAACCAGCCAAGGTAGTAAGTATGTTAAGGAGTAAAAGTAATTGCGAGTGTTGGCAAGAACAATCAACACGGCTACTGTAACTTAAGTGAGCCGTGAGGCATAAGGCCTAAGCGTGAGGCAATGTGTCTTTATTTGGACCCGGTGACTCAGGCTATATAAGAGTGTGAACAGGGAACGATCTAAATGCATGTGAATAAAAACATATCATTAGGGGTTGGGTGTAGAGGTGGAAAAGGGGTAGGCATGGGGGGAGGGGAAGGGGAGGGAGATGGGAAGGTGGGGAAGGTAGGGTGGTTTGGAGGAATATGGACAAATTCACATTGCGCATAATGAAAAAAGCTAAGCCAGCATAAGTAACTGAATATAGCAAACAGACCTGTGGTTTCAGGGTATAGTCACGGTAAGGTGGAAGTCCCATTAGAGTGCTCTAAGAGAGCTAAGGTGTAAGTGCCAACTGTTCGCAAAGAGGAGATCAGTCCATTGAGTCTTCAGGAGCTGTGAGAGGTGAGACATAACGTCCGCGTTTATGTATGCCTGAGGATGTTTTTGGTCCAGGGGAGGCTTGGAGTTTCCTTAGAGAGCGAGAAGCAGATCAGCGACAGGATCCCACAGCCACGGGGTCTTGAGGAGCCAGGTGAAATTCTTGGAGTGTTGATTGAAGTTCTTCAACTGACTTGCACTAGTAGGATGATCCTTTGTAGGAGAAGCAAATAGAGAAGGGAAATCCCCACCAATAGGCAATTCAGTGCTCTTGAAGGATCTGTAGGTGAGGTTTCATGGATTTCCATTTTGCCAGGGTCACCCGAGAGAGGTCATGAAAGATCTGGTAGCGATGGCCTTGGAACAGCAACGATTCTTTGTGACGCGATGCTGTCAACAACTGCTCTTTGGAACGGAAGTAATAAAGCTTCACAACAATGTTGCGAGGGGGCCCTCTTCAGGACGCGTTGCCAGGGTGCGATGGATCCTATCCATTTCAAGGCACTCTATAGGGATAGAGGGCACCAGTTCCTGGAATAGCACAGTGATGGTGGATTGTAGGTCAGTGACTGTCTCTGGGATGCCACGTATGCGCAAATTAGAACGCCCGGCCCTAGTTTCAAAGTCCTCAAGCGATATAGGGAATACCCTTGAATGGTTGCCAGACAATCATGAGAGCTGTTGGACCAAGTCTCTGAAATTCCAACACAGTTGAAATCCTTCTTATACATTAGCAGCTCTAGTTCTTTGGTAGTAGGGATGAGCCGAACACCCCCCGGTTCAGTTCGCACCAGAACCCGCACGAACGTTAGAACCCCATTGACGTCTATGGGACTCGAACGTTCGAAATCAAAAGTGCTCATTTTAAAGGCTAATTTGCATGGTATTGTCCTAAAAAGGGTTTGGGGACCCGGGTCCTACCCCAGGGGACATGTATCAATGCAAAAAAAACTTTTAAAAACGGCCGTTTTTTCGGGAGCAGTGATTTTAATGATGCTTAAAGTAAAAAAAAAAAAAGTGAAATATTCCTTTAAATATCGTACCTGGGGGGTGTCTATAGTATGCCTGTAAAGTGACGCGTGTTTCCCGTGTTTAGAACAGTCCCTGCACCAAATGTCATTTTTAAAGGAAAAAATCTCATTTAAAACTGCTTGCGGGTTTAATGTAATGTCGGGTCCTGGCAATATGGATGAAAATCAGTGAGACAAACAGCATGGGTACCCCCCAGTCCATTACCAGGCCCTTTGGGTCTTGTATGGATATTAAGGGGAACCCCGCACCCAAATTAAAATAAGGAAAGGTGTGGGGCCACCAGGCCCTATATACTCTGAACAGCAGTATACAGGCGGTGCAAACAAGACAGGGACTGTAGGTTTGTTGTTAAGTAGAATCTGTTTGTAATTTTGAACATTTTTAACGTGTTTAGCTCCAGCCAAAAAATCTTTTCTAAGCTTTTTGGAAAACATAGGGAAGGGTTATCACCCCTGTGACATTTGTTTTGCTGTCTTTCCTCCTCTTCAGAAGATTTCACCTCACTTTTTTGTCCCAATGAAAAATGTTTTTTGAAAATTTGGGTTTTTTTGTGGAACAAGGATTGGAAAGCATCAGTGGAAAGGAGAAATTGTTTTCCCATATTAACTCTTACAGGAGAGAATTTCCCTTCCTAGGGGTAGATTTCATCTCACTTCCTGTTGTCTCCTTCCGTTTGCAAGTAGGAGTCGTTTGTAAGTTAGATGTTTGAAAGTAGGGTCCTGCCCTATATATTCAGCAGAAATTTGGGCCTTAGGTGTTGCTGTGGCCACAACACTGTAAGCCCTCACAGGGCCCTGCTGTGAAATATTAGATCAAGAATTGTAATTACATGCCCCTGTTGAACAGGAGCTGAAAAATTAGGCCTTAGGCACTGGTGCTGGTGCCACAACACTGCAACCCCTCACAGACACTCTAGTTGGAACGCAGGAACGAGCCCTGCTGCAAAGTATTGCTTCAAAAATTGTAATTACACGCCCCTGTTAGACAGGGGCAGAAAAATTGGGCCTTAGGCACTGGTGCTGGTGCCACAACACTGCAACCCCTCACAGACACTCTAGTTGGAACGCAGGAACGAGCCCTGCTGCAAAGTATTGCATCAAAAATTGTAATTACACGCCCCTGTTAGACAGGGGCAGAAAAATTGGGCCTTAGGCACTGGTGCTGGTGCCACAACACTGCAACCCCTCACAGACACTCTAGTTGGAACGCAGGAACGAGCCCTGCTGCAAAGTATTGCATCAAAAATTGTAATTACACGCCCCTGTTAGACAGGGGCAGAAAAATTGGGCCTTAGGCACTGGTGCTGGTGCCACAACACTGCAACCCCTCACAGACACTCTAGTTGGAATGCAGGAACGAGCCCTGCTGCAAAGTATTACATCAAAAATTGTAATTACACGCCCCTGTTAAACAGGGGCTGAAAAATTGTGCCTTAGGCACTGGTGGTGGCGCCCAGAACCAAAAATGTTCTTACAAGCTATCAGCGTGATGATTGAGGAGGAAGAGGATAATTACTCAGGGATAGTCACTCAGCATCAGCATAGGCAGTCTTTGAAGGGATCTGAGATTTCAAAAAAAATTATTCGGTTACATCAGCATCAGGCGCTTGGTAGCTGGTGGTGATCCAAGACTCATTCATTTTTATGAAGGTCAGCCGATCGACCGAGTCGGTGGACAGACGCACCCTGTGATCGGTTACCACGCCTCCAGCAGCACTGAATGTGCGTTCCGAAAGAACGCTGGATGCAGGACAGGCCAGTAGCTCAATTGCATACTGTGCAAGCTCTGGCCAGTGATCCATCCTCAAGACCCAGTAACCCAGAGGATTTTCGGTGGGAAAGGTGTCCAAGTCTGATCTTGCCCCTAGGTATTCCTGCACCATGTAAAACAGACGCTGGCGATGGTTGCTGGAACCGATCATACCTTGGGGCTGCGGACCAAAAAATTGTCTGAACGCATCGGTCAGACGGCCACCTTCTCCACCGCTCCTTCTTTGACTGACCGAAGCCTCAGCAACACGTTGTCCAGAAACAGGAGTTTGTAACCTCCCAGTCTCTGGGAACGCGTTGCACAGACCTTTCTGCAAGGCCTCCCGAAGATGTTTCATCCTCTGCTCCCTCTGCGATGGCAAGATAAGGTCCGCAACCTTACCCTTGTAATGTGGATCAAGGAGGGTTGCCAGCCAGTATTGGTCCTTCTCCTTGATACCACGAATACAAGGATCCTTACGCAGGCTTTGCAGGATCAGGGAGGCCATGCAGCGTAGGTTTGCTGAGGCATTCGGTCCGGAGTCCTCTGGGTCACTAAGGACAACAACGTCCGCAGCCACCTCCTCCCAGCCACGTACAAGTCCATGTGTTCCTTGGGACTGATCCCTTAAAGACTGCTGCTGATGCTGAGTGCCAGGCTCCACCTCCATACTGACACAATCTTCCTCCTCCTCCTCCTCCTCCTCGTCCTCTTCCTGTGTGATCGGCGGGCACGCAGGAACACTGTCTGGATAAAGGGGGCCTTGAGAGCTAAGGAAGTCCTCCTCTTCCTGCCTCTGTTCTGCCTCAAGTGCCCTGTCCATTATTCCATGCAGCGTGTGCTCCAACAGGTGGACAAGGGGGACAGTGTCACTGATGCATGCACTGTCAGTGCTCACCATCCTCGTGGCCTCCTCGAATGGTGACAGGACAGTGCATGCATCCCTGATCATGGCCCACTGGCGTGGGGAAAAAAAACCAAGCTCCCCTGACCCTGTCCTGGTGCCATAGTCGCACAGGTACTCATTGATGGCCCTCTGCTGCGTGTGCAGCCGCTGCAGCATGGCCAACGTTGAGTTCCACCTGGTGGGCATGTCACAGATTAGGCGGTTCTTGGGCAGGTTAAACTCCTTTTGGAGGTCCGTCAGCCGAGCACTGGCATTATATGACCGGCAGAAATGCACACAGACTTTCCTGGCCTGCCTCAGGACATCCTGTAAGCCCGGGTACCTGCCCAAGAACCGCTGCACCACCAAGTTAAGGACCTGAGCCAAACAGGGCACATGGGTCATTTGTCCCTGTCGGAGGGCAGAGAGGAGGTTGGTGCCATTGTCGCAAACCACCATTCCTGCCTTAAGTTGGCGTGGCGTCAACCACCTCTGAACCTGCCCCTGCAGAGCTGACAGAACCTCTGCCCCAGTGTGGCTCCTGTCCCCCAAGCACACCAGCTCAAGCACCGCATGGCATCTTTTGGCCTGCGTACTTGCGTAGCCCCTTGAACGCCTACGGAGCACCGCTGGTTCCGAGGAAGAGGCCATGGAGGAAGAAGAAGAGGAGGGGGTGGAGGAGAGAGGTGTGTCACAATCAGCATTTTGGAGGCGTGGTGGCGGAACAACCTCCAACACTACTGCACCTTGTCCTGCATCCTTCCCAGCTGCCAGCAGAGTCACCCAATGCGCCGTGAAACTTAGGTAACGTCCCTGTCCATGCCTGCTGGACCATGAGTCAGCGGTAATATGCACCTTACCGCTGACCGCCCTGTCCAGCGAAGGCATGGACATTGCCTTCCACATGCCGGTAGAGAGCCGGAATCGCCTTCCGTGAGAAAAAGTGGCGTTTGGGTACCTGCCACTGAGGAACCGCACATTCCACAAACTCACGGAAGGGGGCAGAGTCTACCAACTGAAAAGGCAGCAGTTGAAGTGCTAGCAATTTTGCCAAGCTAGCATTCAACCGCTGGGCATGTGGATGGCTGGGAGCAAACTTCTTTCGGCGGTGCAGCAGCTGGGGCAGGGAAATTTGCCTGGTACAATCTGACGTCGGTGTACCAAAATCAGATTGCCCACAAGTACTTGGCTGTGACACACCTAATTCTACACCTTCATTCCTCTCACTGCAGGTCTCAGAGAGGACTGAAGGTCTAGTGGGGTTGGAAATCTCAGCTGATGAGGAGCAAGGAGAGATCCTCTTTGTTCTTTGGTGTGGGTCTTTTAGATACGCTTGCCAACGAACTGCATGGCAGGTCAACATATGTCTGGTCAAGCATGTGGTACCCAAGCGGGAGATGTTTTGGCCACGCGAGATACGCTTGAGACATATGTTGCAAATAGCAGCGGTGCGATCTGATGCACTCGTCTCAAAAAAGGCCCACACCAAAGAACTTTTTGAATAACGCGCAGAGACTGCAGCGCCCTGCACATGTGGAGCTTTGGGGTGTGATGCAGTCAATGTGCTGCCCTTAGGCTGGCCCCTGGAGGGCATCCTGCCTCGTTGGTGATGTGCCGCCACCTCCTCCTCCTCCTCCTCCTCCTCCTCCTCCTCTCTCCTATCAGGCACCCACGTTGAGTCAGTGACCTCATCATCCCCTCCCTCCTCATCACTGGAGCAAACCTGGCAGTATGCTGCAGCAGGGGGAGCATGACTGCCAGATTGCTGTCCTTCTTGGGCACCCCCTCTGTCTGTGCTCATGTTACTGCCTTCATCGAGCTCAGTATCGTCATCAGAGCCTTCCAAACGCTGGGCATCCTCCTGGAGCATGTACCCAACACTGTGGTCAAACAGTTCGAGGGAATCCTCATGAGGACAAGGTGGAGCTAGGGAAGGAGTCACTGATGACATTGAGCTGAGGGAAGAGGCCGCTGCTTTGCCAGACAAAGCACCCTGGGCATGGGTGAGAGAGGATGAGGAGGATGAGGACGGCTTGGTCATCCACTCGACCAAGTCTTCCGCATGTTGCGGCTCAACACGGCCAGCTGCCGAAAAAAAGGCCAAGCGTGTCCCATGGCCACGTGCTGATGAGGATGCACCGTCTCCACGACCAGCACTAGACACAGAGCCTGCTTGCCCTCTCTTATTGGCTTGTGACTGTCTGCCTCTCCTTCTTGGCCTTCCAGACATACTAATGGCCTGTAGCTGCACTAAGCTGGGATAGAACACCTGTAATTTTCTTCAAGTAGCTTTATATACTGTAACCAGACAAGCCTGCCTGTCAGTAGGAAGATAACAGGAACGGATCTAGCTGAACACTGTGAGCAGGACGCACTGCACTAAATGTAAATAGTCTAGAAGATAACAGGAACGGATCTAGCTGAACACTGTGAGCAGGACGCACTGCACTAAATGTAAATAACAGGAACGGATCTAGCTGAACACTGTGAGCAGGACGCACTGCACTAAATGTAAATAGTCTAGAAGATAACAGGAACGGATCTAGCTGAACACTGTGAGCAGGACGCACTGCACTAAATGTAAATAGCAGGAACGGATCTAGCTGAACACTGTGAGCAGGACGCACTGCACTAAATGTAAATAGTCTAGAAGATAACAGGAACGGATCTAGCTGAACACTGTGAGCAGGACGCACTGCACTAAATGTAAATAACAGGAACGGATCTAGCTGAACACTGTGAGCAGGACGCACTGCACTAAATGTAAATAGCAGGAACGGATCTAGTTGAACACTGTGAGCAGGACGCACTGCACTAAATGTAAATAGCAGGAACGGATCTAGCTGAACACTGTGAGCAGGACGCACTGCACTAAATGTAAATTGCAGGAACGGATCTAGCTGAACACTGTGAGCAGGACGCACTGCACTAAATGTAAATAGTCTAGAAGATAACAGGAACGGATCTAGCTGAACACTGTGAGCAGGACGCACTGCACTAAATGTAAATAGCAGGAACGGATCTAGCTGAACACTGTGAGCAGGACGCACTGCATTAAATGTAAATAGTCTAGATAGAAGATAACAGGAACGGATCTAGCTAAACTGAATACAGTGTATATATATATATATGCAACACCTGGGATGCATATATATACACAATACACTGTAAGTGCAGCTAACTGACTGACTGTTCTGCCTAATCTATCTAACTCAAATCAAATGACACTGTCTCTCTCTCTCTCTATCTCTCAGCACACCGGAACACACACTACACAGGGCCGCCGTGCAGGCGGCCTTATATAGTGTGGGGTGTGTACTAAATCCCCTGAGCCATAATTGGCCAAAGCCACCCTGGCTTTGGCCAATTACAGCTCTCTCTACTGATGGCGCTGTGATTGGCCAAGCATGCGGGTCATAGTGCATGCTTGGCCAATCATCAGCCAGCAATGCACTGCGATGCCGCAGTGAATTATGGGCCGTGACGCGCCACACAAATTTAGCGCGAACGGCCCATATCGTTCGCAATTCGGCAAACGGGCGAACAGCCGATGTTCGAGTCGAACATGGGTTCGACTCAAACACGAAGCTCATCCCTATTTGGTAGCTATGACTAAGCACTGTTGAGAGTGTGAAACGCGTCAGCTAATCTATCCTGTATCCTGCTGTGGTTTGAATACAATAAAGACATTTTTATTGGAGTGCGGCTGTCCAGATCCTCCTTCTTCTAATTGCTCTAGTTCTCCCATCTTGTCTGCCAGATTCCTGCAATTAGTGAACAAGCCTCGTAGTTTTGTCCGGACGCATACTATCTCCATGTCATACATCTCACGGAATCTTCAACCACTTGCCGACTGCTGCACACCGATATACGTCGACACAATGGCAGTGGTGGGCAAATGGGTGTACCAGTCCGTCCCCTTTAATTCGCGAGGCTAGCGGGCGCGCGTGCCCACCGCGCACAGCGTGACCGTGCCCGCGGGACCTGCGGACTAGATATCCGCCGGTGTTCCGGCGATCGTGTCACGGAGCCGCAGAACGGGGAGATGCCTATTTAAACAAGGCATTTCCCTGTTCTGCCTTGTGACATGTCATCGGGAGCAGTGATCGCTGTCATGTGAGTGGTAGCCCATCCCCTCCCCACAGTTAGAATCACTCCCTAGGACACACTTAACCCCTTGATCGCCCCCTAGTGTTTAACTCCTTCACTGCCAGTGTCATTTCCATAGTAATCAGTTTTTTTTATAACACTGATCGCTTCATAAATGACAATGGTCCCAAAATACTGTCAAAAGTGTCCGATGTGTCCGCCATAATGTCGCAGTCACGATAAAAATCATAGATCGCCGCCATTACTACTAAAAAAAAAAAATTATAATAAAAAATGCCATAAAACTATTCCCTATTTTGTAGACGCTATAACTTTTGTGCAAACCATTTAATATATGCTTATTGCAATTTTCTTTTTACCAAAAATATGTAGAAGAATTGGTATCGGCCCAAACTGAGGAAAAAATTATTTTTTTATATATTTTTGGGGGATATTTATTATAGGAAAAAATAAAAAAATATTGTTTTCTTTTCGAAATTGTCACACTTTTTTTGTTTATAGCGCAAAAAATAAAAAACGCAGAGGTGATCAAATACCACCAAAAGAAAGCTCTATTTGTGGAGAAAAAAGGACGCCAACTTTGTTTGGGTGCAATGTCGCACGACCGCGCAATTGTCAGTTAAAACGACGCAGTGCCGAATCGCAAAAAGTTCTCTGGTCAGGAAGGGGGTAAAATCGTCCGGGGCTGAAGCGGTTAAGAGGGGGGGGGCTTTCTCAGCTAAGCACGCCTTTCTACCTGCATGCCTGAGCTAAGGGCAGATGGATTTCAGGAAGTAAATGCTACATGATTTGCACTTACTCAAGATAACTGTGACTTCTCAATAAAATAAAGCATGGAGACACGGATGGACGGGGGCGGGGGGGGGGGGGGAGGGGGGAGTTCGCTTTGAATATTGAAATAACGTTTTCGGTTTGTGGCGCTCACATACAGTTAAGTTCCACTTTAAAGTCTAGGCTGCAGGCTTCATTTTGCCATGAGAGATTTTTTTTTTCCTAAACACACACATGTGATAAAAGCCTCTCTTTACCATTATACGGTTCTCTTTGGCGGGTGTTGGGCTCACACAGACAGCGTTCTGCCGGGGATACAATTACCCGCTCAGAGGTTCTGTTGCCCCTTTTTTTTTTTTTTTCGCTGTCTAAAACGGATGAAATATGGATTTTTATAAACCAATTAAAAATAATTGCACGGCTGGGGAATTAAAACAGTTATTAAATATTTTTCAAACCATCAGCCTGTTGAGATTTCCGAATAGATCTGGGATGTCAGTTTCAGCTTTTTTGTTTCTTTTTTTTTTCTTTTTTTCTTTTTTTTCTCCTTCCTCATTTTTAGACACTTTGAGCATCAAAAACGTTCTCACTTTGTGAACGCCTAAATCCCTTGACATCCATAATTGTGGGAATAAATATCTGTGAAAGTGGCTGTTTTTTTTTTTTTTAATCCCCTCCTGGATGGTGAAAGAAGACGCTAAAATGTATTTTCCTTTTTCTTTTTTTTCCCCAACAATGTGCCATGACAGGGAACTTTAGAAGTAAAACGCGTCAGTCCTTATAAATGGACCAATTTCACAGATATGAATGGTTGCAACTATTATATAATACTAGATAACTACTATAACAGTTTGTAATTCCTGAAAACTTTCACCTATTAACCATTTGCATACCCCCTTCCTGCCCAGGCCAATTTTCAGCTTTCAGAGCTCTCACACTTTGAATGACAATTACGCGGTCATGTAACACTGCACTTTTTAAAAAAAATTCACTCAAGTAGAGCTTTCTTTTGATGGTATTTAATCACTTCCTTCCCCGCCCATAGTCAAGTGACGTCCACAGGAGGGATCTACCATCCTGGGTGGGCATCACATGACGTCCTCGGCTTCCCGGCCGTCTAGGGGGCGCGCGCCGCTGCGTCACCCCGGAGCCGCTGCGTCACCCCGGAGCCGTTGCGCATGCGCGGTGGCTGCGATGTCCGCCGGGGCACCCGCGATTGCCAGTAATACAGAGCAGGGACGTGGATCTGTGTGTGTAAACACACAGATCCATATCCTGTCAGGGGAGAGGAGACCGATCGTGTGTTCCCAGTTACAGAGGAACACCAATCGGTCTCCTCCCCCAGTCAGTCCCCTCCCCCTACAGTTAGAATCACTCCCTAGGCAACGCATTTAACCCCTTGATCGCCCCCCCCCTAGTGTTTAACCCCTCCCCTGCCAATGACATTTATACAGTAATTAGTGGCATTTTTATAGCACTGATCGCTGTATAAATGGTCCCAAAATAAGGTCAAAAATGTCTGATGCGTCCGCCGAAATGTCGCAGTCACAATAAAAATCGCAGATCACTGTCATTACTAGTAAAAAAAAAAAGAAGAAGAAGAATGCCATAAATCAATCCCCTATTTTGTAGACACTATAACTTTTGCGCAAACCAATCAATATACGCTTATTGCAATTTTTTTTACCAAAAATATGTAGAAGAATATAAATCGGCCTAAACTGAGAAAGAATTTTTTTTTTTTTTTTTTAAATTGGGATATTTTTTTACAGCAAAAAGTAAAAAATATTGTGTTATGTTATAGCGCAAGAAATAAAAACTGCAGAGGTGATCAAATACCACCAAAAGAAAGCTCTATTTGTGGGGGGAAAAAATGATAAAAATTGATTCATTTGGGTACAGTGTAGTATGACCGCGCAATTGTCATTCAATGTGCGACAGCGCTGAAAACTGAAAATTGGCTTGGGCAGGAAGGGGGTGAAAATTCCCAGTATTAAAGGGGTTAATCACCACTGGGGCTTTTTTTTTTTTTGCTAAACGTTTTTCATATTTTGGTATAAAATGTTGCAAACAGATAATTTTCTCCTTCACTGATGGGCACTGATGAGGTGGCACTGATGGGCACTGATGAGGTGGCACTGATGAGGTGGCGCTGATGCAGGGACATAGCTAAGGGGGGGGGGTTTGGGGTTGAACCCCCCCCAGAGCATGAGTGCAGACAGAAATAGTAACGTTATGTGTGCTTCAACTACATCGCCACACTCGGCAGGCACTGACACACACGCAGGTGTTGTGTTCTGCCTAAGCCTGCTGTTACACTGACCGACCACCGGGGTGCGCCGGCCCGGGCTGTTGGGCTTAGGGAGGCTCTGTCAGCAGGGAGGGGCGGGGCCGGAAGCTCCATTAACGCTCTGCCCCTGCCCTGCTCCGCCCCATGTAGCCTGTATGTGCTCGGAGGCTCGGAGCAGAGAGGGAGCGCTGAGAGTGTCTCCCCTGTACATCTGAGAGCCCTGCCATGGACCACTGAGAGCCCCGCCCCGGGCCGCAAAAAGCCCCGCCCCCTACGTGGAAAGCCCCATCCCTATCACGGAAAGCCCCGCCCCTATCACAGAAAGCCCCTGGTCATTTCCTGTAGTCGCAGCCGCAGTCTCTGGTCATTCCCTGTAGTCGTTGCCGCAGTCTCTGGTCATTCTCTGTAGTTGTTGCTGCAGTCTCTGGTCATTCCCTGTAGTTGCAGGCGCAGTCTCTGGTCATTTCCTGTAGTCATTGCCATAGTCTCTGGTCATTCCCTGTAGTCGCAGCCGCAGTCTCTGGGCATTCCCTGTAGTCGCAGCCGCAGTCTCTGGTCATTTCCTGTAGTCGCAGCCGCAGTCTCTGGCCATTCCCTGTAGTCGCAGCCGCAGTCTCTGGCCATTCCCTGTAGTCACAGGCGCAGTCTCTGGCCATTCCCTGTAGTCGCAGCCGCAGTCTCTGGCCATTCCCTGTAGTCACAGGCGCAGTCTCTGGTCATTCCCTGTAGTCACAGGCGCAGTCTCTGGTCATTCCCTGTAGTCGCAGGCGCAGTCTCTGGTCATTCCCTGTAGTCACAGGCGCAGTCTCTGGTCATTCCCTGTAGTCGCAGGCGCAGTCTCTGGTCATTCCCTGTAGTCACAGGCGCAGTCTCTGGTCATTCCCTGTAGTCGCAGGCGCAGTCTCTGGTCATTCCCTGTAGTCGTTGCCGCAGTCTCTGGTCATTCCCTGTAGTTGCAGGCGCAGTCTCTGGTCATTCACTGTAGTCATTGCCATAGTCTCTGGTCATTGCCTGTAGACGTTGCCGCAGTCTCTGGTCATTCCCTGTAGTCGCAGCCGCAGTCTCTGGGCATTTCCTGTAGTCGCAGCCGCAGTCTCTGGTCATTCCCTGTAGTTGCAGCCGCAGTCTCTGGTCATTTCCTGTAGTCGCAGCCGCAGTCTCTGGTCATTCTCTGTAGTAGTTGCCGCAGTCTCTGGTCATTCCCTGTAGTCGCAGGCACAGTCTCTGGTCATTCACTGTAGTCGTTGCCGTAGTCTCTGGTCATTGCCTGTAGACGTTGCCGCAGTCTCTGGTCATTCCCTGTAGTCGTTGCCGCAGTCTCTGGTCATTCTCTGTAGTTGTTGCTGCAGTCTCTGGTCATTCCCTGTAGTCATTGCCATAGTCTCTGGTCATTCCCTGTAGTCGCAGCCGCAGTCTCTGGGCATTTCCTGTAGTCGCAGCCGCAGTCTCTGGGCATTTCCTGTAGTCGCAGCCATAGTCTCTGGTCATTCCCTGTAGTAGTTGCCGCAGTCTCTGGTCATTCCCTGTAGTCACAGGCGCAGTCTCTGGTCATTCCCTGTAGTCACAGGCGCAGTCTCTGGTCATTCCCTGTAGTCGCAGGCGCAGTCTCTGGTCATTCCCTGTAGTCACAGGCGCAGTCTCTGGTCATTCCCTGTAGTCACAGGCGCAGTCTCTGGTCATTCCCTGTAGTCGCAGGCGCAGTCTCTGGTCATTCCCTGTAGTCACAGGCGCAGTCTCTGGTCATTCCCTGTAGTCACAGGCGCAGTCTCTGGTCATTCCCTGTAGTCGCAGGCGCAGTCTCTGGTCATTCCCTGTAGTCACAGGCGCAGTCTCTGGTCATTCCCTGTAGTCGCAGGCGCAGTCTCTGGTCATTCCCTGTAGTCGTTGCCGCAGTCTCTGGTCATTCCCTGTAGTTGCAGGCGCAGTCTCTGGTCATTCCCTGTAGTCATTGCCATAGTCTCTGGTCATTCCCTGTAGTCGCAGCCGCAGTCTCTGGGCATTTCCTGTAGTCGCAGCCGCAGTCTCTGGGCATTTCCTGTAGTCTCAGCTGCAGTCTCTGGTCATTCCCTGTAGTCGCAGCCATAGTCTCTGGTCATTTCCTGTAGTCGCAGCCGCAGTCTCTGGCCATTCCCTGTAGTCACAGGCGCAGTCTCCGGTCATTCCCTGTAGTCACAGGCGCAGTCTCTGGTCATTCCCTGTAGTCACAGGCGCAGTCTCTGGTCATTCCCTGTAGTCGCAGGTGCAGTCTCTGGTCATTCCCTGTAGTCACAGGCGCAGTCTCTGGTCATTCCCTGTAGTCGCAGGCGCAGTCTCTGGTCATTCCCTGTAGTCACAGGCGCAGTCTCTGGTCATTCCCTGTAGTCGCAGGCGCAGTCTCTGGTCATTCCCTGTAGTCGTTGCCGCAGTCTCTGGTCATTCCCTGTAGTTGCAGGCGCAGTCTCTGGTCATTCACTGTAGTCATTGCCATAGTCTCTGGTCATTCTCTGTAGTCGCAGCCGCAGTCTCTGGGCATTTCCTGTAGTCGCAGCCGCAGTCTCTGGTCATTCCCTGTAGTTGCAGCCGCAGTCTCTGGTCATTTCCTGTAGTCGCAGCCGCAGTCTCTGGTCATTCTCTGTAGTAGTTGCCGCAGTCTCTGGTCATTCCCTGTAGTCGCAGGCACAGTCTCTGGTCATTCCCTGTAGTCGTTGCCGCAGTCTCTGGTCATTCCCTGTAGTCGCAGGTGCAGTCTCTGGTCATTCCCTGTAGTCGTTGCCGCAGTCTCTGGTCATTCCCTGTAGTCGCAGCCGCAGTCTCTGGTCATTCACTGTAGTCGTTGCCGTAGTCTCTGGTCATTGCCTGTAGACGTTGCCGCAGTCTCTGGTCATTCCCTGTAGTCGTTGCCGCAGTCTCTGGTCATTCCCTGTAGTCGTTGCCGCAGTCTCTGGTCATTCCCTGTAGTCGTTGCCGCAGTCCCTGGTCATTCCCTGTAGTCGCAGGCACAGTCTCTGGTCATTCCCTGTAGTCGTTGCCGCAGTCTCTGGTCATTCCCTGTAGTCGCATCCGCAGTCTCTGGTCATTCCCTGTAGTCGTTGCCGCAGTCCCTGGTCATTCCCTGTAGTCGCAGGCACAGTCTCTGGTCATTCCCTGTAGTCGTTGCCGCAGTCTCTGGTCATTCCCTGTAGTTGCAGGCGCAGTCTCTGGTCATTCCCTGTAGTCGTTGCTGCAGTCTCTGGTCATTCCCTGTAGTCGTTGCCGCAGTCTCTGGTCATTCCCTGTAGTCGTTGCCGCAGTCTCTGGTCATTCCCTGTAGTTGCAGGCGCAGTCTCTGGTCATTCACTGTAGTCATTGCCATAGTCTCTGGTCATTGCCTGTAGACGTTGCCGCAGTCTCTGGTCATTCCCTGTAGTCGCAGCCGCAGTCTCTGGGCATTTCCTGTAGTCGCAGCCGCAGTCTCTGGGCATTTCCTGTAGTCGCAGCCATAGTCTCTGGTCATTTCCTGTAGTCGCAGCCGCAGTCTCTGGTCATTCCCTGTAGTCACAGGCGCAGTCTCTGGTCATTCCCTGTAGTCACAGGCGCAGTCTCTGGTCATTCCCTGTAGTCGCAGGCGCAGTCTCTGGTCATTCCCTGTAGTCACAGGCGCAGTCTCTGGTCATTCCCTGTAGTCACAGGCGCAGTCTCTGGTCATTCCCTGTAGTCGCAGGCGCAGTCTCTGGTCATTCCCTGTAGTCACAGGCGCAGTCTCTGGTCATTCCCTGTAGTCACAGGCGCAGTCTCTGGTCATTCCCTGTAGTCGCAGGCGCAGTCTCTGGTCATTCCCTGTAGTCACAGGCGCAGTCTCTGGTCATTCCCTGTAGTCGCAGGCGCAGTCTCTGGTCATTCCCTGTAGTCGTTGCCGCAGTCTCTGGTCATTCCCTGTAGTTGCAGGCGCAGTCTCTGGTCATTCCCTGTAGTCATTGCCATAGTCTCTGGTCATTCCCTGTAGTCGCAGCCGCAGTCTCTGGGCATTCCCTGTAGTCGCAGCCGCAGTCTCTGGTCATTTCCTGTAGTCGCAGCCGCAGTCTCTGGCCATTCCCTGTAGTCGCAGCCGCAGTCTCTGGCCATTCCCTGTAGTCACAGGCGCAGTCTCTGGCCATTCCCTGTAGTCGCAGCCGCAGTCTCTGGCCATTCCCTGTAGTCACAGGCGCAGTCTCTGGTCATTCCCTGTAGTCACAGGCGCAGTCTCTGGTCATTCCCTGTAGTCGCAGGCGCAGTCTCTGGTCATTCCCTGTAGTCACAGGCGCAGTCTCTGGTCATTCCCTGTAGTCGCAGGCGCAGTCTCTGGTCATTCCCTGTAGTCACAGGCGCAGTCTCTGGTCATTCCCTGTAGTCGCAGGCGCAGTCTCTGGTCATTCCCTGTAGTCGTTGCCGCAGTCTCTGGTCATTCCCTGTAGTTGCAGGCGCAGTCTCTGGTCATTCACTGTAGTCATTGCCATAGTCTCTGGTCATTGCCTGTAGACGTTGCCGCAGTCTCTGGTCATTCCCTGTAGTCGCAGCCGCAGTCTCTGGGCATTTCCTGTAGTCGCAGCCGCAGTCTCTGGTCATTCCCTGTAGTTGCAGCCGCAGTCTCTGGTCATTTCCTGTAGTCGCAGCCGCAGTCTCTGGTCATTCTCTGTAGTAATTGCCGCAGTCTCTGGTCATTCCCTGTAGTCGCAGGCACAGTCTCTGGTCATTCCCTGTAGTCGTTGCCGCAGTCTCTGGTCATTCCCTGTAGTCGCAGGTGCAGTCTCTGGTCATTCCCTGTAGTCGTTGCCGCAGTCTCTGGTCATTCCCTGTAGTCGCAGCCGCAGTCTCTGGTCATTCACTGTAGTCGTTGCCGTAGTCTCTGGTCATTGCCTGTAGACGTTGCCGCAGTCTCTGGTCATTCCCTGTAGTCGTTGCCGCAGTCTCTGGTCATTCTCTGTAGTTGTTGCTGCAGTCTCTGGTCATTCCCTGTAGTCATTGCCATAGTCTCTGGTCATTCCCTGTAGTCGCAGCCGCAGTCTCTGGGCATTTCCTGTAGTCGCAGCCGCAGTCTCTGGGCATTTCCTGTAGTCGCAGCCATAGTCTCTGGTCATTTCCTGTAGTCGCAGCCGCAGTCTCTGGTCATTCCCTGTAGTCACAGGCGCAGTCTCTGGTCATTCCCTGTAGTCACAGGCGCAGTCTCTGGTCATTCCCTGTAGTCGCAGGCGCAGTCTCTGGTCATTCCCTGTAGTCACAGGCGCAGTCTCTGGTCATTCCCTGTAGTCACAGGCGCAGTCTCTGGTCATTCCCTGTAGTCGCAGGCGCAGTCTCTGGTCATTCCCTGTAGTCACAGGCGCAGTCTCTGGTCATTCCCTGTAGTCACAGGCGCAGTCTCTGGTCATTCCCTGTAGTCGCAGGCGCAGTCTCTGGTCATTCCCTGTAGTCACAGGCGCAGTCTCTGGTCATTCCCTGTAGTCGCAGGCGCAGTCTCTGGTCATTCCCTGTAGTCGTTGCCGCAGTCTCTGGTCATTCCCTGTAGTTGCAGGCGCAGTCTCTGGTCATTCCCTGTAGTCATTGCCATAGTCTCTGGTCATTCCCTGTAGTCGCAGCCGCAGTCTCTGGGCATTCCCTGTAGTCGCAGCCGCAGTCTCTGGTCATTTCCTGTAGTCGCAGCCGCAGTCTCTGGTCATTCCCTGTAGTCGTTGCCGCAGTCTCTGGTCATTCTCTGTAGTTGTTGCTGCAGTCTCTGGTCATTCCCTGTAGTTGCAGGCGCAGTCTCTGGTCATTTCCTGTAGTCATTGCCATAGTCTCTGGTCATTCCCTGTAGTCGCAGCCGCAGTCTCTGGGCATTCCCTGTAGTCGCAGCCGCAGTCTCTGGTCATTTCCTGTAGTCGCAGCCGCAGTCTCTGGCCATTCCCTGTAGTCGCAGCCGCAGTCTCTGGCCATTCCCTGTAGTCACAGGCGCAGTCTCTGGCCATTCCCTGTAGTCGCAGCCGCAGTCTCTGGCCATTCCCTGTAGTCACAGGCGCAGTCTCTGGTCATTCCCTGTAGTCACAGGCGCAGTCTCTGGTCATTCCCTGTAGTCGCAGGCGCAGTCTCTGGTCATTCCCTGTAGTCACAGGCGCAGTCTCTGGTCATTCCCTGTAGTCGCAGGCGCAGTCTCTGCTCATTCCCTGTAGTCACAGGCGCAGTCTCTGGTCATTCCCTGTAGTCGCAGGCGCAGTCTCTGGTCATTCCCTGTAGTCGTTGCCGCAGTCTCTGGTCATTCCCTGTAGTTGCAGGCGCAGTCTCTGGTCATTCACTGTAGTCATTGCCATAGTCTCTGGTCATTGCCTGTAGACGTTGCCGCAGTCTCTGGTCATTCCCTGTAGTCGCAGCCGCAGTCTCTGGGCATTTCCTGTAGTCGCAGCCGCAGTCTCTGGTCATTCCCTGTAGTTGCAGCCGCAGTCTCTGGTCATTTCCTGTAGTCGCAGCCGCAGTCTCTGGTCATTCTCTGTAGTAGTTGCCGCAGTCTCTGGTCATTCCCTGTAGTCGCAGGCACAGTCTCTGGTCATTCCCTGTAGTCGTTGCCGCAGTCTCTGGTCATTCCCTGTAGTCGCAGGTGCAGTCTCTGGTCATTCCCTGTAGTCGTTGCCGCAGTCTCTGGTCATTCCCTGTAGTCGCAGCCGCAGTCTCTGGTCATTCACTGTAGTCGTTGCCGTAGTCTCTGGTCATTGCCTGTAGACGTTGCCGCAGTCTCTGGTCATTCCCTGTAGTCGTTGCCGCAGTCTCTGGTCATTCTCTGTAGTTGTTGCTGCAGTCTCTGGTCATTCCCTGTAGTCATTGCCATAGTCTCTGGTCATTCCCTGTAGTCGCAGCCGCAGTCTCTGGGCATTTCCTGTAGTCGCAGCCGCAGTCTCTGGGCATTTCCTGTAGTCGCAGCCATAGTCTCTGGTCATTCCCTGTAGTAGTTGCCGCAGTCTCTGGTCATTCCCTGTAGTCACAGGCGCAGTCTCTGGTCATTCCCTGTAGTCACAGGCGCAGTCTCTGGTCATTCCCTGTAGTCGCAGGCGCAGTCTCTGGTCATTCCCTGTAGTCACAGGCGCAGTCTCTGGTCATTCCCTGTAGTCACAGGCGCAGTCTCTGGTCATTCCCTGTAGTCGCAGGCGCAGTCTCTGGTCATTCCCTGTAGTCACAGGCGCAGTCTCTGGTCATTCCCTGTAGTCACAGGCGCAGTCTCTGGTCATTCCCTGTAGTCGCAGGCGCAGTCTCTGGTCATTCCCTGTAGTCACAGGCGCAGTCTCTGGTCATTCCCTGTAGTCGCAGGCGCAGTCTCTGGTCATTCCCTGTAGTCGTTGCCGCAGTCTCTGGTCATTCCCTGTAGTTGCAGGCGCAGTCTCTGGTCATTCCCTGTAGTCATTGCCATAGTCTCTGGTCATTCCCTGTAGTCGCAGCCGCAGTCTTTGGGCATTTCCTGTAGTCGCAGCTGCAGTCTCTGGGCATTTCCTGTAGTCTCAGCTGCAGTCTCTGGTCATTCCCTGTAGTCGCAGCCATAGTCTCTGGTCATTTCCTGTAGTCGCAGCCGCAGTCTCTGGCCATTCCCTGTAGTCACAGGCGCAGTCTCCGGTCATTCCCTGTAGTCACAGGCGCAGTCTCTGGTCATTCCCTGTAGTCACAGGCGCAGTCTCTGGTCATTCCCTGTAGTCGCAGGTGCAGTCTCTGGTCATTCCCTGTAGTCACAGGCGCAGTCTCTGGTCATTCCCTGTAGTCGCAGGCGCAGTCTCTGGTCATTCCCTGTAGTCACAGGCGCAGTCTCTGGTCATTCCCTGTAGTCGCAGGCGCAGTCTCTGGTCATTCCCTGTAGTCGTTGCCGCAGTCTCTGGTCATTCCCTGTAGTTGCAGGCGCAGTCTCTGGTCATTCACTGTAGTCATTGCCATAGTCTCTGGTCATTCTCTGTAGTCGCAGCCGCAGTCTCTGGGCATTTCCTGTAGTCGCAGCCGCAGTCTCTGGTCATTCCCTGTAGTTGCAGCCGCAGTCTCTGGTCATTTCCTGTAGTCGCAGCCGCAGTCTCTGGTCATTCTCTGTAGTAGTTGCCGCAGTCTCTGGTCATTCCCTGTAGTCGCAGGCACAGTCTCTGGTCATTCCCTGTAGTCGTTGCCGCAGTCTCTGGTCATTCCCTGTAGTCGCAGGTGCAGTCTCTGGTCATTCCCTGTAGTCGTTGCCGCAGTCTCTGGTCATTCCCTGTAGTCGCAGCCGCAGTCTCTGGTCATTCACTGTAGTCGTTGCCGTAGTCTCTGGTCATTGCCTGTAGACGTTGCCGCAGTCTCTGGTCATTCCCTGTAGTCGTTGCCGCAGTCTCTGGTCATTCCCTGTAGTCGTTGCCGCAGTCTCTGGTCATTCCCTGTAGTCGTTGCCGCAGTCCCTGGTCATTCCCTGTAGTCGCAGGCACAGTCTCTGGTCATTCCCTGTAGTCGTTGCCGCAGTCTCTGGTCATTCCCTGTAGTCGCATCCGCAGTCTCTGGTCATTCCCTGTAGTCGTTGCCGCAGTCCCTGGTCATTCCCTGTAGTCGCAGGCACAGTCTCTGGTCATTCTCTGTAGTCGTTGCCGCAGTCTCTGGTCATTCCCTGTAGTTGCAGGCGCAGTCTCTGGTCATTCCCTGTAGTCGTTGCTGCAGTCTCTGGTCATTCCCTGTAGTCGTTGCCGCAGTCTCTGGTCATTCCCTGTAGTCGTTGCCGCAGTCTCTGGTCATTCCCTGTAGTTGCAGGCGCAGTCTCTGGTCATTCACTGTAGTCATTGCCATAGTCTCTGGTCATTGCCTGTAGACGTTGCCGCAGTCTCTGGTCATTCCCTGTAGTCATTGCCATAGTCTCTGGTCATTCCCTGTAGTCGCAGCCGCAGTCTCTGGGCATTTCCTGTAGTCGCAGCCGCAGTCTCTGGGCATTTCCTGTAGTCGCAGCAATAGTCTCTGGTCATTTCCTGTAGTCGCAGCCGCAGTCTCTGGTCATTCCCTGTAGTCACAGGCGCAGTCTCTGGTCATTCCCTGTAGTCACAGGCGCAGTCTCTGGTCATTCCCTGTAGTCGCAGGCGCAGTCTCTGGTCATTCCCTGTAGTCACAGGCGCAGTCTCTGGTCATTCCCTGTAGTCACAGGCGCAGTCTCTGGTCATTCCCTGTAGTCGCAGGCGCAGTCTCTGGTCATTCCCTGTAGTCACAGGCGCAGTCTCTGGTCATTCCCTGTAGTCACAGGCGCAGTCTCTGGTCATTCCCTGTAGTCGCAGGCGCAGTCTCTGGTCATTCCCTGTAGTCACAGGCGCAGTCTCTGGTCATTCCCTGTAGTCGCAGGCGCAGTCTCTGGTCATTCCCTGTAGTCGTTGCCGCAGTCTCTGGTCATTCCCTGTAGTTGGAGGCGCAGTCTCTGGTCATTCCCTGTAGTCATTGCCATAGTCTCTGGTCATTCCCTGTAGTCGCAGCCGCAGTCTCTGGGCATTTCCTGTAGTCGCAGCCGCAGTCTCTGGGCATTTCCTGTAGTCTCAGCTGCAGTCTCTGGTCATTCCCTGTAGTCGCAGCCATAGTCTCTGGTCATTTCCTGTAGTCGCAGCCGCAGTCTCTGGCCATTCCCTGTAGTCACAGGCGCAGTCTCCGGTCATTCCCTGTAGTCACAGGCGCAGTCTCTGGTCATTCCCTGTAGTCACAGGCGCAGTCTCTGGTCATTCCCTGTAGTCGCAGGTGCAGTCTCTGGTCATTCCCTGTAGTCACAGGCGCAGTCTCTGGTCATTCCCTGTAGTCGCAGGCGCAGTCTCTGGTCATTCCCTGTAGTCACAGGCGCAGTCTCTGGTCATTCCCTGTAGTCGCAGGCGCAGTCTCTGGTCATTCCCTGTAGTCGTTGCCGCAGTCTCTGGTCATTCCCTGTAGTTGCAGGCGCAGTCTCTGGTCATTCACTGTAGTCATTGCCATAGTCTCTGGTCATTGCCTGTAGACGTTGCCGCAGTCTCTGGTCATTCCCTGTAGTCGCAGCCGCAGTCTCTGGGCATTTCCTGTAGTCGCAGCCGCAGTCTCTGCTCTTTCCCTGTAGTTGCAGCCGCAGTCTCTGGTCATTTCCTGTAGTCGCAGCCGCAGTCTCTGGTCATTCTCTGTAGTAGTTGCCGCAGTCTCTGGTCATTCCCTGTAGTCGCAGGCACAGTCTCTGGTCATTCCCTGTAGTCGTTGCCGCAGTCTCTGGTCATTCCCTGTAGTCGCAGGTGCAGTCTCTGGTCATTCCCTGTAGTCGTTGCCGCAGTCTCTGGTCATTCCCTGTAGTCGCAGCCGCAGTCTCTGGTCATTCACTGTAGTCGTTGCCGTAGTCTCTGGTCATTGCCTGTAGACGTTGCCGCAGTCTCTGGTCATTCCCTGTAGTCGTTGCCGCAGTCTCTGGTCATTCCCTGTAGTCGTTGCCGCAGTCTCTGGTCATTCCCTGTAGTCGTTGCCGCAGTCCCTGGTCATTCCCTGTAGTCGCAGGCACAGTCTCTGGTCATTCCCTGTAGTCGTTGCCGCAGTCTCTGGTCATTCCCTGTAGTCGCATCCGCAGTCTCTGGTCATTCCCTGTAGTCGTTGCCGCAGTCCCTGGTCATTCCCTGTAGTCGCAGGCACAGTCTCTGGTCATTCCCTGTAGTCGTTGCCGCAGTCTCTGGTCATTCCCTGTAGTTGCAGGCGCAGTCTCTGGTCATTCCCTGTAGTCGTTGCTGCAGTCTCTGGTCATTCCCTGTAGTCGTTGCCGCAGTCTCTGGTCATTCCCTGTAGTCGTTGCCGCAGTCTCTGGTCATTCCCTGTAGTCGTTGCCGCAGTCTCTGGTCATTCCCTGTAGTTGTTGCCGCAGTCTCTGGTCATTCCCTGTAGCCGCAGTCGCAGTCTCTGGTCATTCTCTGTAGTTGTTGCTGCAGTCTCTGGTCATTCCCTGTAGTCGTTGCTGCAGTCTCTGGTCATTCCCTGTAGTCGTTGCCGCAGTCTCTGGTCATTCCCTGTAGTTGCAGGCGCAGTCTCTGGTCATTCACTGTTGTCATTGCCATAGTCTCTGGTCATTGCCTGTAGACGTTGCCGCAGTCTCTGGTCATTCCCTGTAGTCGCAGCCGCAGTCTCTGGGCATTTCATGTAGTCGCAGCCGCAGTCTCTGGTCATTCCCTGTAGTCGCAGCCATAGTCTCTGGTCATTTCCTGTAGTCGCAGCCGCAGTCTCTGGCCATTCCCTGTAGTCACAGGCGCAGTCTCTGGTCATTCCCTGTAGTCGCAGGTGCAGTCTCTGGTCATTCTCTGTAGTTGTTGCTGCAGTCTCTGGTCATTCCCTGTAGTCGTTGCCACAGTCTCTGGTCATTCCCTGTAGTTGCAGGCGCAGTCTCTGGTCATTCACTGTAGTCATTGCCATAGTCTCTGGTCATTCCCTGTAGTCGCAGCCGCAGTCTCTGGGCATTTCCTGTAGTCGCAGCCGCAGTCTCTGGTCATTCCCTGTAATCGCAGCTGCAGTCTCTGGTCATTCCCTGTAGTCGCAGCCGCAGTCTCTGGGCATTTCCTGTAGTCGCAGCCGCAGTCTCTGGTCATTCCCTGTAGTTGCAGCCGCAGTCTCTGGTCATTTCCTGTAGTCGCAGCCGCAGTCTCTGGTCATTCTCTGTAGTAGTTGCCGCAGTCTCTGGTCATTCCCTGTAGTCGCAGGCACAGTCTCTGGTCATTCCCTGTAGTCGTTGCCGCAGTCTCTGGTCATTCCCTGTAGTCGCAGGTGCAGTCTCTGGTCATTCCCTGTAGTCGTTGCCGCAGTCTCTGGTCATTCCCTGTAGTCGCAGCCGCAGTCTCTGGTCATTCACTGTAGTCGTTGCCGTAGTCTCTGGTCATTGCCTGTAGACGTTGCCGCAGTCTCTGGTCATTCCCTGTAGTCGTTGCCGCAGTCTCTGGTCATTCCCTGTAGTCGTTGCCGCAGTCTCTGGTCATTCCCTGTAGTCGTTGCCGCAGTCCCTGGTCATTCCCTGTAGTCGCAGGCACAGTCTCTGGTCATTCCCTGTAGTCGTTGCCGCAGTCTCTGGTCATTCCCTGTAGTCGCATCCGCAGTCTCTGGTCATTCCCTGTAGTCGTTGCCGCAGTCCCTGGTCATTCCCTGTAGTCGCAGGCACAGTCTCTGGTCATTCCCTGTAGTCGTTGCCGCAGTCTCTGGTCATTCCCTGTAGTTGCAGGCGCAGTCTCTGGTCATTCCCTGTAGTCGTTGCTGCAGTCTCTGGTCATTCCCTGTAGTCGTTGCCGCAGTCTCTGGTCATTCCCTGTAGTCATTGCCGCAGTCTCTGGTCATTCCCTGTAGTCGTTGCCGCAGTCTCTGGTCATTCCCTGTAGTTGTTGCCGCAGTCTCTGGTCATTCCCTGTAGCCGCAGTCGCAGTCTCTGGTCATTCTCTGTAGTTGTTGCTGCAGTCTCTGGTCATTCCCTGTAGTCGTTGCCGCAGTCTCTGGTCATTCCCTGTAGTCGTTGCCGCAGTCTCTGGTCATTCCCTGTAGTTGCAGGCGCAGTCTCTGGTCATTCACTGTAGTCATTGCCATAGTCTCTGGTCATTGCCTGTAGACGTTGCCGCAGTCTCTGGTCATTCCCTGTAGTCGCAGCCGCAGTCTCTGGGCATTTCATGTAGTCGCAGCCGCAGTCTCTGGTCATTCCCTGTAGTCGCAGCCATAGTCTCTGGTCATTTCCTGTAGTCGCAGCCGCAGTCTCTGGCCATTCCCTGTAGTCACAGGCGCAGTCTCTGGTCATTCCCTGTAGTCGCAGGTGCAGTCTCTGGTCATTCTCTGTAGTTGTTGCTGCAGTCTCTGGTCATTCCCTGTAGTCGTTGCCACAGTCTCTGGTCATTCCCTGTAGTTGCAGGCGCAGTCTCTGGTCATTCACTGTAGTCATTGCCATAGTCTCTGGTCATTCCCTGTAGTCGCAGCCGCAGTCTCTGGGCATTTCCTGTAGTCGCAGCCGCAGTCTCTGGTCATTCCCTGTAATCGCAGCTGCAGTCTCTGGTCATTCCCTGTAGTTGCAGCTGCAGTCTCTGGTCATTTCCTGTAGTCGCAGCCGCAGTCTCTGGTCATTCCCTGTAGTCGTTGCCGCAGTCTCTGGTCATTCCCTGTAGTCGCAGGCGCAGTCTCTGGTCATTCACTGTAGTCGCAGGCGCAGTCTCTGGTTATTCCCTGTAGTCGTTGCCGCAGTCTCTGGTCATTCCCTGTAGTCGCAGCCGCAGTCTCTGGTCATTCCCTGTAGTCATTGCCGCAGTCTCTGGTCATTCCCTGTAGTCGTTGCCGTAGTCTCTGGTCATTGCCTGTAGACGTTGCCGCAGTCTCTGGTCATTCACTGTAGTCGTTGCCGTAGTCTCTGGTCATTGCCTGTAGACGTTGCCGCAGTCTCTGGTCATTCACTGTAGTCGTTGCCGTAGTCTCTGGTCATTCCCTGTAGACGTTGCCGCAATCTCTGGTCATTCTCTGTAGTAGTTGCCGCAGTCTCTGGTCATTCCCTGTAGTCGCAGGCACAGTCTCTGGTCATTCCCTGTAGTCGTTGTCGCAGTCTCTGGTCATTCCCTGTAGTCGCAGGCGCAGTCTCTGGTCATTCCCTGTAGTCGTTGCCGCAGTTTCTGGTCATTCCCTGTAGTCGCAGCCGCAGTCTCTGGTCATTCACCGTAGTCGTTGCCGTAGTCTCTGGTCATTGCCTGTAGACGTTGCCGCAGTCTCTGGTCATTCCCTGTAGTCGTTGCCGCAGTCTCTGGTCATTCCCTGTAGACGTTGCCGCAATCTCTGGTCATTCTCTGTAGTAGTTGCCGCAGTCTCTGGTCATTCCCTGTAGTCGCAGGCACAGTCTCTGGTCATTCCCTGTAGTCGTTGTCGCAGTCTCTGGTCATTCCCTGTAGTCGCAGGCGCAGTCTCTGGTCATTCCCTGTAGTCGTTGCCGCAGTTTCTGGTCATTCCCTGTAGTCGCAGCCGCAGTCTCTGGTCATTCACTGTAGTCGTTGCCGTAGTCTCTGGTCATTGCCTGTAGACGTTGCCGCAGTCTCTGGTCATTCCCTGTAGTCGTTGCCGCAGTCTCTGGTCATTCCCTGTAGTCGTTGCCGCAGTCTCTGGTCATTCCCTGTAGTCGCATCTGCAGTCTCTGGTCATTCCCTGTAGTCGTTGCCGCAGTCCCTGGTCATTCCCTGTAGTCGCAGGCACAGTCTCTGGTCATTCCCTGTAGTCGCAGCCGCAGTCTCTGGTCATTCACTGTAGTCGTTGCCGTAGTCTCTGGTCATTGCCTGTAGACGTTGCCGCAGTCTCTGGTCATTGCCTGTAGACGTTGCCGCAGTCTCTGGTCATTCCCTGTAGTCGTTGCCGCAGTCTCTGGTCATTCCCTGTAGTTGCAGGCGCAGTCTCTGGTCATTCCCTGTAGTCGTTGCTGCAGTCTCTGGTCATTCCCTGTAGTCGTTGCCGCAGTCTCTGGTCATTCCCTGTAGTCGTTGCCGCAGTCTCTGGTCATTCCCTGTAGTCGTTGCCGCAGTCTCTGGTCATTCCCTGTAGTTGTTGCTGCAGTCTCTGGTCATTCCCTGTAGCCGCAGTCGCAGTCTCTGGTCATTCTCTGTAGTTGTTGCTGCAGTCTCTGGTCATTCCCTGTAGTTGTTGCCGCAGTCTCTGGTCATTCCCTGTAGTCGTTGCCGCAGTCTCTGGTCATTCCCTGTAGTTGCAGGCGCAGTCTCTGGTCATTCACTGTAGTCATTGCCATAGTCTCTGGTCATTGCCTGTAGACGTTGCCGCAGTCTCTGGTCATTCCCTGTAGTCGCAGCCGCAGTCTCTGGGCATTTCATGTAGTCGCAGCCGCAGTCTCTGGTCATTCCCTGTAGTCGCAACCATAGTCTCTGGCCATTCCCTGTAGTCACAGGCGCAGTCTCTGGTCATTCCCTGTAGTCACAGGCGCAGTCTCTGGTCATTCCCTGTAGTCGCAGGTGCAGTCTCTGGTCATTCTCTGTAGTTGTTGCTGCAGTCTCTGGTCATTCCCTGTAGTCGTTGCCGCAGTCTCTGGTCATTCCCTGTAGTTGCAGGCGCAGTCTCTGGTCATTCACTGTAGTCATTGCCATAGTCTCTGGTCATTGCCTGTAGACGTTGCCGCAGTCTCTGGTCATTCCCTGTAGTCGCAGCCGCAGTCTCTGGGCATTTCCTGTAGTCGCAGCCGCAGTCTCTGGTCATTCCCTGTAATCGCAGCTGCAGTCTCTGGTCATTCCCTGTAGTTGCAGCCGCAGTCTCTGGTCATTTCCTGTAGTCGCAGCCGCAGTCTCTGGTCATTCCCTGTAGTCGTTGCCGCAGTCTCTGGTCATTCCCTGTAGTCGCAGGCGCAGTCTCTGGTCATTCCCTGTAGTTGCAGGCGCAGTCTCTGGTTATTCCCTGTAGTCGCAGCCGCAGTCTCTGGTCATTCCCTGTAGTCGTTGCCGCAGTCTCTGGTCATTCCCTGTAGTCGCAGCCGCAGTCTCTGGTCATTCACTGTAGTCGTTGCCGTAGTCTCTGGTCATTGCCTGTAGACGTTGCCGCAGTCTCTGGTCATTCACTGTAGTCGTTGCCGTAGTCTCTGGTCATTCCCTGTAGACGTTGCCGCAATCTCTGGTCATTCCCTGTAGTCGTTGCCGCAGTCTCTGGTCATTCCCTGTAGTCTTTGCTGCAGTCTCTGGTCATTCCCTGTAGTCGCATCCGCAATCTATGGTCATTCCCTGTAGTAGTTGCCGCAGTCTCTGGTCATTCCCTGTAGTCGCAGGCACAGTCTCTGGTCATTCCCTGTAGTCGTTGCCGCAGTCTCTGGTCATTCCCTGTAGTCGCAGCCGCAGTCTCTGGTCATTCACTGTAGTCGTTGCCGTAGTCTCTGGTCATTCCCTGTAGACGTTGCCGCAGTCTCTGGTCATTCCCTGTAGTCGTTGCCGCAGTCTCTGGTCATTCCCTGTAGTCTTTGCCGCAGTCTCTGGTCATTCCCTGTAGTCGCATCCGCAGTCTATGGTCATTCCCTGTAGTCGTTGCCGCAGTCTCTGGTCATTCCCTGTAGTCGCATCTGCAGTCTCTGGTCATTCCCTGTAGTCGTTGCCGCAGTCCCTGGTCATTCCCTGTAGTCGCAGGCACAGTCTCTGGTCATTCCCTGTAGTCGTTGCCGCAGTCCCTGGTCATTCCCTGTAGTCGCAGGCACAGTCTCTGGTCATTCCCTGTAGTCGTTGCCGCAGTCTCTGGCCATTCCCTGCACTCGCAGCCGCAGTCTCTGGTCACTGCGCTACTGGTAATTGCGCGGTCATGCAACACTGTACCCAAACAAAATTTATATCTTTTTGTTTTTACACAAATAGAGCTTTCTTTTGGTGGTATTTGATCGCTGTTTGTTTTTTTTTATTATTAAATGGAAAAAGATTGAAAATTTAGAAATTAAAATAACGTTATTTTCTACTTTCTGCAATAAAACAAATCAAATAAAATTGAATTTCTTCAAAAATGTGGTAAAAAAAAATGTATTATGCTGCATGTCTTTGGTAAAAAAAATAATCCCAACACGTGTATATTAATTGGTTTGTGTGAAACTTATTGCCTCTACAAACTATGGGATGTTTATTTGAAAATTGATCAATCCTGGTGTGTTGAAGGCCTATCTCACGCCCTTTATCTGGATGGCGTGCGGGTACGTGATCCAGCCTGCCCGTGCCACCTTGCCACAGTAAACATACTGTGGCCGGGCAACAATCAGTTAAATCTGTCTGGAGTTTTTAAAGCTGAACTTCACTCTCACAATTAACAGGAGCTGCACTGTATTTTCAAAAGTATTGGGACACCTGCCTTTACACGCACATGAACTTTAATGACATCCCATTCTTAGTCCGTAGGGTTCAATATTGAGTTGGCTCCGCCCTTTGCAGCTATAACAGCTTCAACTCTTCTGGGAAGGCCGTCCACAAGGTTTAGGAGGGTGTCTATGGGAATGTTTGACCATTCTTCCAGAAGCGCGTTTGTGAGGTCAGGCACTGATGTTGGATGAGAAGGCCTGGCTCGCAGTCTCCGCTCTAATTTATCCCAAAGGTGTTCTATCGGGTTGAGGTCAGGACTCTGGGCAGGCCAGTCAAGTTTCTCCACCCCAAACTCACCCATCCATGTCTTTATGGACTTTGTGCACTGGTCCAAATCATTTAGTGGAGGGGTTTTATGGTGTGGGGTTGTTTTTCGGGGGTTGGGCTTGGCCCCTTAAGGCGTCACCATACCAAGACATTTTGGACAATTTCATGCTCCCAACTTTGTGGGAACAGTTTGAGGACGGCCCCTTCCTGTTCCAACATGACTGCCCACCAGTGTGCAAAGCAAGGTCCATGTCTTTGGTGTTATCTTTGTGAAACAAAATAAAAGGCAAACGGAAGTTCTGGATGGGCAGCCATTTCTTTCTTCTTTCCAAGGTCCATGAAGACATGGATGAGCGAGTTTTGGGAGGAGGAACTTGTTGGTGGCAGGCGGGCTGGTCTGAGTAATAAAAAATAAAAAAAAGAGAAAATATCCAGTGAGCGGCAGTTGTGTGGAGGAAAATGCCTTGTTGAGGTCAGAGGAGAATGGGCAGACTGGTTCCAGATGATAGAAAGACAACAGTAAATCGTTACACCCAAGGTATTCAGAATACCATCTCTGAATGCACAACACACATCCAACGTTGAAGCAGATGGTCTACAGCAGCAGAAGACCACACCTGGTGCCACTCTTGTTAGCTAAGAACAGGAAACTGAGGCTACAATTCACACAGGATCACCAAAATTGGACAATAGAAGATTGTAAAAAGGTTGCCTGGTCTGATGAGTCTGGATTTCAGCTGCGACATTCAGATGGTGAGGTCAGAATTTGGCGTAAACAACATGAAAGCATGGATCCACCCTGCCTTGTATCACCGGTTCTGGCTGGTGGTATCAAATGGTGTGGAGGCTATTTTCTTGGCTTTTGTGCCCCTTAGTACCAATTGAGCATGGTTTAAACTCCATGGCCTACCTGAGTATTGTTGATGACCATGTCCATCCCTTTATGACTACAGTGTCCCCATCTTCTGATGGCTCCTTCCAGCAGGATAATGCACCATGTCACAAAGCTCCGATCATCTCACCACTGGACAATGAGGTCACTGTCCTCCAATGTCCTCCACACTCACCACATCTCATCCAATAGAGGACCTTTGGGATGTGGTGGAATCGGGATGTTATCATGTCACTATGGAACAAAATCTCTGAGGAACGTTTCCAACACCTTGTTGAATCTAAGCCACCAAGAATGAAGGCCAAAGGGGGTCCAACCCGCTACTAGCAAGGTGGACCTAATAAAGTGGCCGGAGTGCTGCTTGCATAATATCTGTAATTCAATCATTTCTTGTCGGCGGCTGGTCATCAAAAGTTTTTTTTAAAAAGTTATAAAAATATTTTTATCGGCTTTACATTTTGGTCCAAGCGCGGTTATTATTTATTTGCTTGGAAATATTCCAATTATAGCTCGGTGTATGGACTGGAGGAGAATGGAGCTCTCGATGCTCACATTCTTTCTTTCTCCTTTCTACGATTATCATAATCACTTAGGAAATTGTGGGAGGAAAATATCTGATTTTAATACTCATTTACTCGGCTCGGAGTTCGCTCTCCTCCGGCTCTCCAAGACTTTAGACTTTATCTCAGATCCCGGGAGAGATCTCGGAGGTCATAAGCCGCTCTCTGCTCCTTTTTTTAAGCCACTTCAGAAAATTATTGAAATTCCCTTGAAAGTTCCCTCGACAGCCGAGGACCGCGGAGAGCCATCCGGTGCATGTGAAGAAGGGGAAGGAGCCGATCATTGGGAATCGCAGAAATGGGTCGGAGATGATTCATTTTGGATAAATATACGAATGGATTAGCAAAAAAACAAAAAAACAAAAAAAAAAAACAAAAAAACAAAAAACTGATCTTATGGATTGATGTTTCCACATTCGTTCTGTTTAAAAGAAAAAAAAAAACAGAAAAAAAAAAAAAAAACCTCAGTCTTTTCGATGCAATGTGATTAGCTGGGCACCAACTAGTAGACGTGCAGAACAAAAACATTTTTTTTCCGTATTTACATAAATTTGTTTAATTTTTTTAATTTGTTTTCGGAATTCAGTTAGTTTATTTGAGGTTGAATGGATTTGAACTTTCCTGAATTCGAATGAATTTGAATCCATTTGAACTCCATTCAAATTTCCAATCTAATTCAGTTTGAAAATCTAATTTATTCTATTCGAAATTCAGATTTTGAAGGGTGGTTATATTCTTTCTATTCCATTCTATTTCGTTGTTTATTCTATTCAGGGGTCTTAAAACTACGGCCCTCCAGCTGTTGCACAACTACACATCCCCACGAGGCATTGTACAACTCCGACATTCACAGACATGACTAGGGCATGATGGGAATTGTAGTTCCTGAACAACTGGAGGGCCACAGTTTAGTGACACTTTTTTGTTCTGTTCTATTCTTTTTTTTTTTTCTATTATATTCTATTATTTTCTATTCTATTCAAATTCAAATTTATTCTTTTTGAAATTCTAATTTATTCTATTCCAAATTCGAATTTCGGAAAACAGTTATATTGTTATGATCTTTCTATTTTTTTTCTATTGTTTATTCTATTCTATTTTACGCTTTTCTATGCTATTCTTTTATGTTCTATTGTATTCTTTTCTATTCTATTCTATTTGCATTTATTCTGTTAGAAATTTGAATTTCGGAAGATGGTAGTATTCTTTCTATTCTATTCTTTTCTAGTCTATTCTATTATTTTATCTATTCTATTCTAATCCATTCTATTCAAATTCAAACGTATTCTATTAAACTTTTGCGAAATGGTTATATTCTTTCTATTCTATTCTATTGTTTTTTTCTATTCTGTTCTTTTCTTTTCTAGTCTATTCTATTATTTTCTATTGTTTATTCTATTCTATTGTATTCTTTTCTATTCTTTTATTTATGTTCTATTGTATTCTTTTCTATTCTATTCTATTTGAATTCAAATGTATTCTACTAGAAATTTGAATTTCGAAAGATGCTTATATTCATTCTATTCTATTGTTTTTTTCTATACTATTGTTTTCTTTTCTAGTCTATTCTATTCTTTTGTTTTCTATTCTATTCTAATCTATTCTATTCAAATTCAAAGTTATTCTATTAGACTTTTGGAAAATGGTTATATTCTTTCTATTCTATCCTCTTGTTTTTTTAATGCTATTCTATGTTTTTCTCTTCTATCCTTTTCTTTTCGAATTTCGAAATTATTCTATTCAAAATTTGATTTTCTGAAGAAGGTTATATTATTTATATTCTATTCTATTCAAATTCAAATTTATTCTATTCTAAATTCAAATTTCGGAAAACAGTTATATTGTTATATTCTTTCTATTCTTTTCTATTGTTTATTCTATTCTATTGTATTCTTTTCTATTCTTTTATTTATGTTCTATTGTATTCTTTTCTATTCTATTCTATTTGAATTCAAATTTATTCTACTAGAAATTTGAATTTCGAAAGATGCTTATATTCATTCTATTCTATTGTTTTTTTTTCTATTCTATTGTTTTCTTTTCTAGTCTTTTCTATTCTTTTATTATCTATTCTATTCTAATCTATTCTATTCAAATTCAAACTTATTCTTTTAGACTTTTGCGAAATGATTATATTCTTTCTATTCTATTCTATTGTTTTTTTCTATTCTGTTCTTTTCTTTTCTAGTCTATTCTATTCTTTTATTATCTATTCTATTCTAATCTATTCTATTCAAATTCAAAGTTATTCTATTAGACTTTTGGAAAATGGTTATATTCTTTCTATTCTATTCTATCCTCTTGTTTTTTTAATGCTATTCTATGTTTTTCTCTTCTATCCTTTTCTTTTCGAATTTCGAAATGATTCTATTCGAAATTTGATTTTCTGAAGAAGGTTATATTCTTTCTATTCTATTCTATTCTATTGTTTTTTTTAAATGCTTTTCTATTTTTATTCTATTCTTTTCTATTTTGTTCGAATTTGAATTTATTATATTCGAAATTTGATTTTCCAAAGAAGGTTATAATCTTTATATTTTATTCTATTCTTTTTTTCTATTTTATTCTATTTTTTCTATTCTATTCAAATTCAAATTTATTCTATCTGAAATTCGAATTTCAGAAGATAGTTGAATTCTTTTTTATTCTATTCTCTGCTATTTTTTTATTCTATTCTATTCTATTCCTTTATTTTCTTTTATATTTTGTTCTGTTCTTTTATTTGTTATTCTATTTTTTTACTGTTTTACTATATTCTTTTCTATTCTATTCTTTTATTTTCTATCCCTTTATTTTCTCTTTTATTTTTCTCTATTCTTCTGTTTTGTATTCTGTTCTGTTTTACGCTATTATATTATATTATATCCTTTTATTTTCTATTCTATTTTATTCTCTTCAAAAATTTGAATTTGATTCAAAAACTATTTGCATGTCATCCGAAATGTTGTTTCGTTATTTTGGATTTGTTTAAATCCATTACCATTGTAATTCGGAAATCTGTATTGATAAAAATTTGTCCGAATTTCAATTCGAAACAAAACAAACCGCACATATCTACCAACTATCCAATGCACATAGTGCACCTGATCCCACCATGGACCCTTTGCTTTTTGCTTACCTGCTCCCCCCCTACATTGTCAGCCGAGGCAGGAGTGGCAGCCGCTCCATACGGGGCGCAGGGGCACCTCTCCATAAATTATGCGCCCCAGCCCTTTAATCTACATGCAGGGCGCCGGACGCATGGATTCCAACGTTTTTGGGGTTTTTTTAAGCACGTGATTAACCATTTGCCTACCGCCATATAGCAATATGACGTCGGCAAAATGGTTGCGATATCCTGACCGGACGCCATATGGATATCAAGCCGCTGCGCGCCCCCGGGGGGCGTGCATCGCGGCGATCGTTGTTGCGACGTGTCAGTCGGACACACCGCAACTCTGATCTAGGTAAAGAGTCTCTGACGGAGACTCTTTACCATGTGATCAGCCGTGTCCAATCACAGGAAGAGCCGTTGATCGTTTTTTCCTCACTCGCGTCTAACAGAGACGAGTAGAGGAGAGACGATCGGCGGCTCTCCTGACAGGGGGGGGTCTGTGCCGATTGTTTATCAGTGCAGCCCCCCCTCGGATGCCCACCCAGGACCACCAGGATGCCTCCAGGATCACCAGGGATGGCCACCACACTGGACCACCAGGTATGCCACCCTAGACCACCAGGGAAATGCCAATCAGTGCCCATCCCCAATGCCTGCCAGTGCCAGTGATGCCTATCAGAGAAATCCAGTACCAGTGCCAGCAATCAGTGCCCATCAATGCCCATCAGTGCCGCATTTAAGTGCCCATCAGTGCCGCCTATCAGTGCCACCCATAGGTACCCATCAGTGTAGCCTTTTAGTGCCAATCAGTGCCCACCAGTGCCACCTATGAGTGCTCATCAGTGCTGCCTATCAGTGCCACCTCATCAATGCCATCTCATTGGTGCCACCTCATCGGTGCCATCTCATTGGTGCCTCCTCATCCGTGCCGCCTTATCAGTGCCCGTCAGTGAAGGGGAAAACTTACTTATTTACAAAATTTTATAACAAAAACAAAGGAAAACTTTTTTTTTTCAAAATTTTCGGTCTTTTTTTATTCGTTTAGCAAAAAATAAAAATCCCAGAGGTGATCAAATACCACCAAAAGAAAGCTCTATTTGTGGGAACTAAATGATAAAAATTTAATTTGGGTGCAGCGCTGCATGACCGCGCAATTGTCATTTAAACAGCGACAGCGCTGAAAGCTGAAAATTGGCCTGGGCAGGAAGGGGGGGGAAAGTGCCCCGGTATTGAAGGGGTTAAAGCCTGAGGCTCTAATTGGGTTAAAAAATGGTTGAGTTGTGTGACAATAGCAAATTATTATTCGCCATTGTCTTCCTGCTTCTCCTCCCGGCCAATCAGGAAGCGGGGGGGGGCATGATTGACGGAGAGGAGAAGTGATCATATTGGCCGGTACCTCAGGGGGAGGGTGGTTTGTTAGTGCCCCGCCCCCCCACCCCCCCCGGTTGGAGCACCAGCCGCCACTGAGAGGCAGCAAACCCTACACCTTGTAATCTGCCTAGCATTACGAACTGTAGCAATAATCCTCTAATACCCATACAGTATGTCAACCACAAGGCACGCCGGGCCTTGTCATGTGACCCTCGCACCAAGTTTTGAACTTAATTCTGCAGCCTCCATCTCCCACCCTCCGCTTCCTGCTGCGTGAGCGCGCCTACGGTACGGGCGGACTCGATGTCCACCGGGGGGGGCCCGCGATCACGGTGAGGAGAACGGGGAACTGCCTATGTAAACAAGGCGGGTCCCCGGGCTGCCTAATGACATGACAGAGATCTACTGTTCCCAGTGATCTCTGTTATGTTCCAGTAAGCCCATCCCCCCCTACAGTTAGAACACACCGAGGGAACACACTTAACCCCTTGATCGCCCCCCTAGTGTTAACACCTTCCCTGCCAGTGTCATTTATACAGTAATCAGTGCATTTTTATAGCACTGATCAATGTAATAATGTCACTGGTCCCCAAAAAGTGTCATTTGGGGTTAGATTTGTCCGCCGTTAGAATGTCGCAGTCCCGCTAAAAAAAAATCGCAGATCGCCCCCATTACCAGTAAAAACAATAAAAAAAAAATAAAAGTTCCTAAACCGATCCCGTAGTTTGTAGACGCGATAACTTTTGCTCAAACCAATCAATATACGCCTATTGCGATTTTTTTTTTTTTTTTACCTAAAATATGTAGAAGAATATCAGCCTAAACTGAAGAATACATTTTTTTTATTTATTTTTTTTGGATATGTATTATAGCAAAAAGTAAAAAATGTTGTTTTTTTTTCAAAATTGTCGCTCTTTTTTTGTTTCTAGCACAAAAAATAAAAACAATAAAAAAAAATAAAAGTCCCTAAATCTATCCCCTAGTTTGTAGACGCTATAACTTTTGCTCAAACCAATCAATATACGCCTATTGCGTTTTTATTGCGTTTTTTTCTGTTTTTTTTTACCGTATCATATCAGCCTAAACTGATGAATACATTTTTTTTATTTATATATTTTTTTGGATATGTGTTATAGCAAAAAGTAAAAAATGTTGTTTTTTTTTTTTCAAAATTGTCGCTCTTTTTTTGTTTATAGCGCAAAAAATAAAAACAATAAAAAATAAATAAAAGTCCCTAAACCTATCCCCTAGTTTGTAGACGCTATAACTTTTTCTTAAACCAATTAATATACGCTTATTGCGATTTTTTTTTTTTACCAAAAATATGTAGAAGAATATATATTGGCCTAAACTGAGGAATACTTTTTTCATATATAATTTTTTTTTTTTGGATATGTATTATAGAAAAAAGTAAAAAAAATTTTTTTTTTCAAAATTGTCGCTCTTTTTTGTGTTTTTTTTTTTTTTTTTTTACCATATCATATCAGCCTAAAATGATGAATACATTTTTTTTTATTTATATATTTTTTTGGATATGTATTATAGAAAAAAGTAAAAAAATTTTGTTTTTTTTTTGTTTTTTTTTCAAAATTGTCACTCTTTTTTTGTTTATAGCACAAAAAAATAAAAACAATAAAAAAAAAAAATAAAAGTCCCTAAATCTATCCCATAGTTTATAGACGCTATAACTTTTGCTCAAACCAATTAATATACGCTTATTGCGATTTTTTTTTTTTTTTTACCAAAAATATGTAGAAGAATACATATCAGCCTAAACTGATGAATACATTTTTTTTATTCATATATTTTTTTGGTAATGTATTATAGAAAAAAAGTAAAAAATGTTTTTTTTGTTTTCAAAATTGTCGCTCTTTTTTTGTTTCTAGTGCAAAAAATAAAAACAATTAAAAAAAAATAAAAGTCCCTAAATCTATCCCCTAGTTTGTAGACGCTATAACTTTTGCTCAAACCAATCAATATACGCCTATTGTGTTTTTTTTTTTTTTTTTTTACCATATCATATCAGCCTAAAATGATGAATACATTTTTTTTTATTTATATATTTTTTTGGATATGTATTATAGAAAAAAGTAAAAAAAATCGCCTATTGCGATTTTTTTTTTTTTTTACCAAAAATATGTGGAAGAATACATATCAGCCTAAACTGATGAATAAATTATTTTTTTTTAATATTTTTTGGGGCTATGTATTATAGCAAAAAATAATTTTTTTTTTTTTTTTTTAAATTGTCGCTCTTTTTTGTTTATAGCGCAAAAAATAAAAACCACAGAGGCGATCAAATACTACCAAAAGAAAGCTCAGTTTGTGGGGAAAAAAAAGGACGTCAATTTTGTTTGTGTACAGCATCGCACGACCGCGCAATTGTCAGTTAAAAAATGTCCTGGTCATGAACGGGGGGGTAAATCCTTTCCGGGGGTGAAGTGGTTAAATGTTTATTTAAATGTATATTTTATAACTAATAAAAATGTGAAAAATATTAGTTGAAAAAAAGTTTTTTTGTTTTTTTTTTTTTTCTTTATTAAAACTGTCCAAAAACACGACATTTGTAAGAAAATTCATGTTTTTTTTTTTTTTTAATTTGCCTGGAATCCCTGAAATAAAACAAAATAAGCCTAAAAGACAGGGGGGGGAAGGGATTCCATCTGACATAACTAAGAGAGAGGAGCCGGAAAGGGTACGGCGGACGACCTGTCGTCTCAATAAAGTTATTCAAAATTTATGAATGCTTTGCTTGTTTTGAATTATTCTTAATGAAGCAGCAATTTGTTAAAGCCGACATTTTATTCAGAAAACAAATTATCATTGAGACACGACAACTAATTAAGTTTTAAATGACTAATTTTCATCATACCCTGAGAAAGTGATTACTGTAGTAAAAAAATAAAAAATAAAATAAATGGTTTGGTGACTTTTCCTTTTTTATTTGATTTTACTGCAGATACTTTTTCTCTTCTTAAGGGATATCACACCCTCCAATAAGGTAGAACATTTCCCGCTACTGACCTTCTCTCTACCTTCTTGATTTGCAATACCCACCATAGAGGCATCACACCATCCAACATGGTCCTTCATAACCACGTGATGACCGTAATATAGTGGGGGGGGGGGGATAATTATTTGATCCCCTGCAGATTGTGTAAGTTTGTCCACTTACAAAGAAATGAAGGGTCTATCATTTTTATCATAAGTGTATTTTAAATGATAGAGAAAGTTTATCCAGATGCCTACCCCTGTCTTAAGAGTTCCCTTCACTGGAACTATTCGGCCAAGCCCAACCCCTAAAAAACAACCATAATCCCCCCCCACCAAATGATTTGGACCAGTGCACCAATCAAGGTCCGTAAAGACATGGATGAGCCACTTTGGGGAGGAGGAACTTGACTGGCCTGCACAGAGTCCTGACCTCAACCCGATAGAACACCTTTGGGATGAATTAGAGCGGGGACTGCGAGCCAGGCCTTCTCGTCCAACATCAGCTCCTGACCTCACAAATGCTCTTCTGGTCAAACATTCCCATAGACACCCTCCTAAACCTTGTGGACGGCCTTCCCAGAAGAGTTGAAGCTGTTATAGTCGCGAAGGGCGGAGCCAACTCAATATTGAACCCTACGGAACTAAGACTGGGATGCCATTAAAGTTCATGTGCGTGTAAAGGCGGGCGTCCCAATACTTTTGGTAATATAGTGTAAATGATATCGAGTCTGGGATTAAAAGTACCATCTCAGTCTTTGTAGCAATTGTATATGATGGGTTATTTTATTTTTATTTGCTATATTTTATTTCCATGAAAGTGACTCCCCCCTTTAAATGATAAAACAGCGTGTCTTAAAGATAGATACAATAGATATTGCCGCGCTGCCTGAGCTGAATTAATATACAGTGGAACCTCGGATTACGAGCATAATTTGTTCCAGGAGAATGCTTGTAATCCAAATCACTCGCATATCAAAGCGAGTTTCTCCATAGAAGTCAATGGAAACTAATATAATTCGTTCTGCATTGACTTCTATTACATGCAATACCGCATGTGGCCAGAGGTGGGGGGGGGCGCCGGAGAGCCTCAGAAACACTCGAGAACAGCTCGGCTGAACTCGGAAAGGCTTGGAAACACTCGGGAACCAAGTATTTCCGAGTATTTCCGAACGGCTCCGAACCGTTCCGAGTGTCCCCGGCGCCCCCTGCACCTCTGCACATGCGGTACTACACACCCCATTAGCTTGAATTCTGCTCGTTTTGCGAGACAACGCTCGCAAATTGAGTCAGAATTTAAAAGAAAAAAAGTTGCTCGTCTTTCAAAGCGCTCGTTAACCGCGTTACTTGTTAACTGCACTGTATGTGTAGTGCTTGGTTGCAGCAAACACCGACCGGGTTAAACACCACCCAACAGAAAGTATAATAAAAAAATCAATACATGGTGCTGCGCTCCAAATAAAATAAAGTGCTTTAGTAGTTTATATACAGTGCTATGTATACAAGATCATCAAAACATAAATAAAGTGTCTTGAAGATGTTCCACTGTCCAGCTGAAGATTATTCTTACCTCCATCCATGTTGCCTCTAGAAACTTTGGCCTCCCTCCGTTTTTAACTTGAGACAACATTGCACAATTCAAAATGTAATCTTTTCTTTTTTCTGTGTGGTCTTTTATTAAACTCTCCAGTATCTTCCCGACTATAGAAGTTAAACTAACGGGTCTATAGTTACTTGGTAAAGACTTTGATCCCTTTTTAACTACTTCAATACCGGGCACCAATGGCGTCCCTGGGGGGGGCCAGAGGGGGCCCTGACATTATGCTGTGCCCCCCCCCCCCAATTTTTTTTACAAAAGGGCAATGTCTAAGAGAGAGAGTTTCCCCAGTCAGCTCCTGCGGGTGATTCCTCCCCCCTCCCTCTGCTCGCTGACACTGCATAATGCGAGCGCTCACACAACCACGGCCGCCCGATCTGCTCCTTCCCCTGCATCCTCATTGGCAGGGAGAAGAGCGAGTTGCAGGAAGGACTCCACCAGGACTCTCAGTTACTGAAAAAACAGACTGATTTCTCCCGTTCTTCGGACAGGAGAACCAGCCTGTAGATTCCAAGAGATGCCAGACCAGTGCTGTCAATAGCAGGGGCAGGACAGCAAGAGGAGGCTGGGGAACCCCACAGTGGCAGAACACCAGGGCCCGGGGGCAAGACAACCTTTGCAACCCTGATAGTTCTCCCACTGCTTTGGACCCTTATATTTTCTTGGTATGTTGGTGACATATATCTCTTGTTTTCTGCCACCCTGGGGGGGGGGCAATACAGTAGGAAGGGAGCTCACTGCAGAACATGTGAAGGGGCCCGTTGTGGGATTGTAGTAAGGGGCCCCAGGAGATATATATATATATAAAATTGCATTTTATAGTTGCCCCCCTACTTTTGTCCCTGTCCCCCCATGTGTCCCCCCTAAATATGAAAGCTGGAGACGCCACTGCCGGGCACTTATGTCCCGTACACACGATCAGAATTTCCTTCAGTAAAAAACTATTGATGTGCTTTTACCAAGCAAGAATGTTGTATATACAAACTACTTACAGTTGTAGGAGAACCGTACAGGACATATAGAGTGTCACAATCATGCATACACAAATATATGCTAAATAGCATTTCCTAGCAAATGAAAATTGCCAATAGTATGTGTACACTTAAAAAAAAAAATCTTCTGTTATAGCTGGTCCACAGTTTCCTCCTTGAACAGGACTTGCGGCATGTAGATCTTTTTTCTCTTGTAGTGTAGATTTATGCCGCGTACACACAATCGGAATTTTCGTCGGAAAATCCTTGGATGTTTTTTCCGACGGAATTCCCGCTCAAGCTTGGCTTGCATATACACACGGTCACATGAAAGTTCTCGGGAACTTTCGACCGTCAAGAACGCGGTGACGTACAACACGTACGTCGAGCCGAGAAAATGAAGTTCAAAGCTCCCGAGCATGCGTCGAACTGTTTCCGAGCATGCATAGGAATTTTGCGCGTCTGAATTGCATACAGATGATCGGAATTTCCCATAGGAACTTTTTCCGTCGGAAACCTAGAGAACCTGCTCTCAGTCTTTTGCTGGCAGAAATTCCGCCAGCAAAAGTCCGATGGGGCATACACACGGTCGGTATTTCCGACCGAAAGCTCACATCGGACTTTTGCTGGCGGAATTAGTGTACGCGGCATTGCACCCCCCTTCCTGCCCAGGCCAGTTTTCAGCTTTCAGCGCTGTCGCTGTTTAAATGACAATTGCGCGGTCATCCATCACTGTAACCAAACAGAATTTTTATCATTTTGTTCCCACAAATAGAACTTTCTTTTGGTGGTATTTGATTACCACTGGGGTTTTTATTTTTTGTGCTATAAACAAAAAAAACCTACAATTTAAAAATAAATAAATAAAACAATTAAAAAAATATATATTTTTTTTGCTTTCTGCTATAAAACATATCCAAAAAAAATGTAAAAAAAATCGAATATCTTCATAAATTTAGGCCAATATGTATTCTGCTACATATTTTTTGGTAAAAATAAAAAAAAAACGCTGTACACAAATACATTTTACATAATTTTTTCCCCCACAAATAGAGCTTTCTTTTGGTGGTATTTGATAACCACTGGGGTTTTTATTTTTTGCACTATTAACAAAAAAAGACCTACAATTTTGAAAAAAAAAAAACAATAAAAAAAATATAAATTTTTTGCTTTGTGCTATAAAACATATCTAATAAAAAAAATGTAAAAAAAAAATCTAATTTCTTTATAAATTTAGGCCAATATGTATCCTGCTACATATTTTTAGTAAAAAATAAAAAAACCCAATAAGCGTATATTGATTGGTTTGCACAAAAGTTATAGCGTTTACAAACTGTGGAATATATATTGAAATTTGTATTTATTTCTTTTTTTAAAAACTAGTAATGGTGGCGATCAGCAACTAATAGTGCGACTGTGATATTGCGGCAAAAACATGTCCAATAAAAAATGTAAAAAAAATTGAATTTCTTCGTAAATTTACGCCAATATTTATTCTGCGACATATTTTTGGTAAAAATAAAAAAAAAAAAAAAAAAAAAGCGTATATTGATTGGTTTGCGCAAAAGTTATAGCATTTACAAACTGTGGAATATATATTGAAATTTGTATTTATTTCTTTTTTTTAAAAAACTAGTAATGGCGGCATATAAATTGGAAAAATTTCCCCGTGGGGTTTTGTGTTACAGACAAAAATTCAAGACTGAAATAGAAAAATATATATATAGATTTTATTGAAAAGATATTAACATACAATTGCATAAGATATGTTAAAACATGAGCTCTGTCCGTGAGGCCATTGCACATAAAATCACGATGATACAGCCGTAAGTATATATGAACAGCATAGCATGATATAGTTATATATAGTCATACTGAAAAAAAAAAAAACGACGCGTTTCGACCATTAGCAGTAGAGGTCTTCTCCTTCTTCTAGTAATGGCGGCGATCAGCAACTAATAGCGGGACTGTGATATTGTGGCAAGCAATCTCACACTAACTGACACTTTTGATACTTTCTGGGAACCGGTGATGCTAATACAGTGATCAGTGCTAAAAATATGCACTGTCACTGTACTAATGACACTAGAATTCATTCAGTATAACATTGCACAATTCAAAATGTAATCTTTTCTTATTTTTTAATTTTTTTTTATGGGCTGTATCAGGTTCTGCTCGCTTCCATGGCAAATTCAATAATTTCAAAGCATATTCTGTCTGATTACAACAGCAAAAAAAAAAAAAAAATTATATATATATATATATATATATATATATATATATATATATATATATATATACATTACTCGGTGTCATAACATCCCTTCACGTTGATAAATAATCTCAAAGAAATTAACATTTTACACTCCGATGGCCCCCTGTCATGTCAACAAAACGTTCAACTAAATGTATGAGCGCCGTTGTAAAAGTGCGATAACTGCGGCCCGGCTGACAAATGATCGCCTTCGCCTGACTGACAGGCAGCTGTAAGTATGATTCATTGTCAGAATGGATGTCACCTTTCCTGCCGCCGCAACCCGCCTATTACTCCCCACCGGAGACCGAGATCTACCCGAACACCATCATCTCCAGACTCTGTCTGATGACTTCTTGTCTCTACAGCAGAGAGAACGATTATTTCATTGAAAAAAAAAACAGGTTTGTATGTTTCATGTTTTGAATATAAAGATAATTCTGTGATGAGCTGAAAAGAGGGAATTTTGGTCTGAAATGACACGTGCAGAACGGAAAAAAAAATTGTTTCATTTCGAATTGTTTTTTTTTTTTACAGAAATTTATTTTGTTAAATTAGCTTAATTCATTTTTTAAATTCATTTAATTTTGGAAGATGGCTATATTCTTTCTATCCCGTGCTATTCTACAGTTTTTTCTATTCTATTCTTTTATTTTCTCTTCTATTCTTTTCTATTACATTATTTTATTCGCTATTATTTTATTTTCTATTCTTTTATTTTTGATTATATTCTTTTCTATTCTATTCAAATGTATTCTATTCGAAATTCACATTTCAGAAGATGGTTATATTCTTTCTATTCTATTCTAATGTATTTTTTTTTCTATTCTATTCTATTATATCCTACTGTTTTCTATTCTATTATATTCTTTCATTTGCTATTCTATTCTATTCTATTCAAATCTATTCTTTTCTATCCTATTCAAATAAAAATTTTGGGAAATTGTTATATTCTATTCTATTTATTTTTTTAAATTCTAGCTGATTTTTTTATTTCCTATTCTATTCTTTTCTATTCTATTCAAATTTGAATTTGAATTTATTCTATTCAAAGCTCGAATTTTGGAGGAAGGTTATATTCTTTCTCTTTTATTCTATTCTATTCTATTTTTTACTATTGTATTCTTTTCTTTTCTACTCTTTTCTACTCTATTCCTATTTATTCTATTTAAAATTCGAATTTCAGAAGATGCTTATATGCCTTCTAATTTATTTTATTCTATTTTTTATTCTATTATATCCCTTCATTTTCCATTGTATTTTATTCTGCTCTTGTATTTTCTATTCTATTTTGTTTTGTTTTACTCTATTATTTTCTATTATATTCCTTTATTTTCTATTCTATTCTTTTACAGTCTATACCTTTATTTTCTATTCTATTCTATCCTGCTCTTTTATTTTCTATTCTATTTTGTTCTGTTTTACTCTATTCTTTTCTTTTCTATTCTATTCCTTTATTTTCTAGTCTATCCCTTTAATGTCTATTCTATTTTTTTCTGTTTGTTTATTTTTTATTTTGTTCTTTTTTACTCTATTGTATTCCTTTATTTTTTATACTATTCCTTTATTTTCTATTCTATTATTTTATATTCCTTTAATTTCTATTCTATTATAATCTGCTCTTTTATTTTCTATTCTATTTTGTTCTGTTGTACTCTATTCTTTTCTTTTCTTTTCTTTTTTATCCTACTCCTTTATTTTCTAGTCTATCCCTTTAATTTCTATTCTATTTTTTTCTGTTTGTTTATTTTTTATTTTGTTCTTTTTTACTCTATTGTATTCCTTTATTTTTTATTCTAGTCCTTTATTTTCTATCCTATTTTTTTCTATTCCTTTAACTTCTTTTCTATTTTATTCTACTCTTTTATTTTCTATTCTAATTTGTTCAGTTTTACTCTTTTCTTTTCTATTCTTTTCTTTTATTTTCTATTCTATTCCTTTATTGTCTGTTCTATTTTTTTCTATTCCTTTATTTTCTATTTTGTTCTGTTTTACACTATTCTATTCTATTCTATTCTTTTAGTTTATATTCTATTCCTTTATTTTCTATTATATCCCTTTATTTTCTATTTTATTTTATCCCGCTCTTTTCTTTTTTATTCTGTTTTACTCTATTATTTTCTTTTCTTTTTTCTATTCCTTTATTTTCTATTTTTTTTCTATTTCTTTATTTTCTATTCTTTTCTGTTTTACTTTATTATGTTCAATTCTTTTATTTTCTATTCTATTCTTTGCTATTGCATTCCTTTATTTTCTATTCTATTTTATTCTCTGGGGAAATTCAAATTCAAATTTGATTCGAAAACGACTCTAATTCGATTTGAAAATGATTGGAATTGGATTTTAAAACATTTTACATTCAACTTTGTTTCGTTATTTCGTATTTGTTTACATTTGTTACTATTGTAATAACGAAAAATATATACGAATTTCAAATTGGAACTAAACTGACTGCACATGTCTAGAAAAAATGAAGATCATTTATGAAGACATGTAGTTATGTAAAAAAGTAGACACGCCCAGGGCCAGGACATGGGTGTGGGGAGGGGGGGCAGAAGGGACACGTGCCCCGGGCACAGCATTTCCCTGGGAGGAAGGGCATCCTGCTGTTCTGAACTTTGCCCTCATTATATTCCTCTATTTTCCCAGGTGTACCTAGTACCAGTGTTCTCCACCCCCTGCTCTTCACAAAGGATTGCCAGCGAGTCCACCTCCCTCTCCTGCACTTTTCATCGGTGCCGCTGCTCAGCCTAGACAAGCAGCAGAGTTTGCCCCTATCCCGCAGAGGACTGCTTGCTGCGACATCAACCCATGCACTGTGCTGCTGAGTTGCAGGAAGAGGAGGAGTTCCATGTGCCTGTCAAGATGTTGCCCAGAACAGAGGCACGTGTGAGCCAATATGCAGGCCAGGCACTTACGCCAGTACCCTGCGTGGGCATGCTCATTTATGAAAAAATGCGCATATGTGCGTTGCTGGCATGCTAGCAAGCGCCAGCGTATGTATATGCATCCAGTTCCGGAATTGGTGCCAAATACCCCATTTAAAGGAAGAAGCAACAGATGATGATCTGATGATCTTCAGCTCGTTTCCATGTATCCCTTGGCTTGAGCTTGGACTTCCCTTCTGCCTGACCTCTGGTTGTGACCTTGGCTCATTTAAGGACTCTCCTGATCAACGGTGCATGACCCCGGCTCAGTTCCTAGCTAGTCCTCTGTTTTTACTCTTCTGATCCAATGTGTATGACTAGGGATGGGTGAACGGTTCGGCCCGAGCGTAAGTTGACGTCAGAGGAAGGCGATGTCACCCGTTTACGTCACCGAGTGACGCCGCCCTCAGCTATATAAGAACTGTCACCAAGAAGAAGCGTAACTCGGCGGGGGGCCTCCCATGGAGGCGGAGCTGTTGCGTTTTTTTTTTGTTTTTCTTTTTTCGGCTCGTCGGGCGGCGTGATAGAAGATGAATGGACATCGCGGGAAATTTTTATTTTTTTATCTTTTAATAAAGGACTTGTTCTAAGTGTCTCCTGTCTTTTTTACTATTTTTGACACTTTCTTTTGTGAAATGGTAGGGGTACAATGTACTCTGTTACCAATTCACATAGGTGGGGGTGGGATCTGGGGGTTCCCTTGTTAAAGGGGGCTTCCAGATTCCGATAAGCCCCCGCCCGCAGACCCCCACAACCACAGGGCAAGGGTTGTGGGGATGAGGCCCTTGTCCCCATCAACATGGGGACAAGGTGCTTTGAGGGGCTATTCCAAAGCACCCTCCCAATGTTGAGGGCATGTGGCCTGGTACGGTTCAGGAGGGGGGGCGCTCTCTCATCCCCCCTCTTTTCCTGCAGCCTGCCAGGTTGCGTGCTCGGATAAGGGTCTGGTATGGATTTTGGGGGGGGGATCCCTGCGCCATTTTGTTTTTAATTTGGTGCAGGGTTTCCCTTAATTTCCATACCAGACCTGAAGGGTCTAGTATGGATTTTGGGGGGACCCCCCACGCAATAGGCATGTGCATTTCGTTTCGTTTCGAATCGAAATTCGGACGAATTTTTCATTATTCGGAAATTCGGATGCATCCGAATTTCCGAATGACAAAAGTAAAGAATTTAAACGAATCCGAAAAAAAACGAACGAATTCGAATCGAATTCGAAAACATATTCGAATCGAATTCGAAAACATATTCGAATCGAATTCGAAAACATAATCAAATTAAAAAAAAAATAGAAAACGTTTTTCTAAAAAAAAACAATAAGGTAGAATATAAAATAATAAAGCAATAGAATATATATATATAATTTTTTTTTTATTATTCTCTTCTATTGTTTTTTTTATGCTTTTCTTTTCTATTATTTTATATTCTATAATAGTATTTTCAATTCAAATTCAAATTCATTCTATACGAAATTTGAATTTCAGAACATGGCTGCTGAAGTTTGAATTTCGTATAGAATGAATTCGAATTTGAATAGAAATAGAAAATTCGAATTTTGGAAGATGTTTATGGGCAGCACAGTGGTGTAGTGGGTAGCACTTTCGCCTAGCAGTAAGAAGGGTCGCTGGTTCGAATCCCAACCATGACACTACCTGCCTGGAATTTGCATGTTCTCCTTGTGCCTGCGTGGGTTTCCTCCGGGTACTCCGGTTTCCTCCCACACTCCAAAGACATGCTGGTAGGTTAATTGGATCCTGTCTAAAAAAAATTGTCCCTAGTATGTATGAATGTGAGTTATATATATATATATATGTATATATAAAACATCTTCCAAAATTCGAATTTCATATAGATCAAATTTGAATATAAAAGATTAGAAAAGAATAGACTAGAAAAACAATAGAAGAAAATATAATATATATATATTATATTTTCTTCTATTCTGTTCTATTGTTTTTCTAGTCTATTCTTTTCTATTATTTTCTGTTCTAATCTTTTCTATTCAAATTTGAATTCATTCTATAAGAAATTCAAACTTCAGAAGCCATGTTCCGAAATTCGAATTTCGTATAGAATGAATTTGAATTGAAAAGACTATTATAGAATATAAAATAATAGAAAAGAAAAGCATAAAAAAAAATAGAGGAGAATAATACAAAAAAATTACCGTATTTATCGGCGTATAACACGCACCGGCGTATAACACGCACCCCAAGTTTAGGAGGGAATTTTAAGGAAAAAAAAACTTTTAGGAGAGAAGTTTAAGGGAAAAAAACTTACATTTAAATGCCCATCAATGCAGTCTTCTCAGTGCAGCCTTGCCCCAGTGCAGCCTTGTCAGTGCAGCCTTGTCAGTGCAGCCTTGTCAGTGCAGCCTTCCCTGTGTCCATTGCAGCCTTATCCCAGTGCAGCCTTGCCCCAGTGCAGCCTTGCAGCTCGCAGTTTGAAAATCCTGTGATCCCCTGCGATCCTGAACTTCAAAATCGCCGACAGCGATTTGAAAATGGTGCCGCCGGTGCCAAAATACACAGAGCCGGTCCTCGGCTCTTCTCGGCGGCTCTCGTTCACTTTCGGCTCCACTCGTAGTCCCACCCGGGATGGGCGTGACTGTAAGCGGAGCTATCCGAACCTAGCCGAGTACACTCGGCTAGGTTCGGGCGGCGCTCGAGTGAAGCCGAAAGTGGCCGAGAAGAGCCGAGGACCGGCTCTGTGTATTTCGGCGCCATTTTCAAATCGCGGTCGGCGATTTTGAAGATCTGTCAGCTCAGGATCACAAGGGATCGGCGTATAACACGCACCCATGATTTTCCCCTGATTTTAAGGGGAAAAAAGTGCGTGTTATATGCCGATAAATACGGTATATATATTTATATATTTTTTTTTATTTTTATTTTTTTTCTATGCTGGTCTATTGTTTTTCTATTCTTTTCTATTCTTTTCTATTTTATTCTAATCTTTTCTATTTGAATGCGAAATCATTCTATACGAAATTTGAATTTCCGAAAATGGTTATACAGAAACAGAATGAAATAGAATGAAATCGAATTCTAATAGAAAAGACTAGAACAGAAAAACAATAGAACAGAATAGAAAAAAAAAAAAAAAAATATATATATATATATATATATATATATATATATATATATATATATATATATATATATATATATATATATATATATATATATATATATATATATATATATATACACACACACATCTTCCAAAATTGGAATTTGGTACAGAATGAATTCAAATAGAAAAGATTAGAATAGAACAGAAAATAATATAAAAGAATAGCATAGAAAAACAATAGAACAGAATAGAAAAAAATATAAAATATTCTATTCTAATCTTTTCTATTCGAATTCATTCTGTACTAAATTCCAATTTCGGAAGATGATTTTATTTATTTTTATATATATATATATATATATATATATATATATATATATATATATATATATATATATATATATATATATATATATATATATATGTATATATATATATATATATATATATATATATATATATAAAATATTTCTTTCTATTCTGTTCTATTGTTTTTCTATTCTATTCTTTTCGAATTTGATTTCATTCTATTTCTATATAACTATTTTCTGAAATTCGAATTTTGTATAGAATGAATTTGAATTCAAATAGAAAAGATCAGAATATAATAGAAAATAATAGAAAAACAATAGAACAGAATAGAAAAAATATTTTTTATATATATATATATATATATATATAAAACCATCTTCCAAAATTCGAATTTCGTATAAAATTAATTTGAATAGAAAAGATTAAAATAGAGTAGAAAGAATAGACTAGAAAAACAATAGAACAGAATAGAATAAGATATAATATATATATTATATTTTATTCTGTTCTGTTCTATTGTTTTTCTAGTCTATTCTTTTCTATTCAAATTCAAATTCATTCTATACGAAATTCGAATTTCAGAAGCCATCTTCCGAAATTCGAATTTCGTATAGAATGAATTCAAATTCAAATAGAAAAGTTTAGAATAGAATAAAAAAGAATAGCATAGAAAAACAATGAAACAGAATAGAAAAATATATATATATATTATATTTTATTCTCTTCTGTTCTATTGTTTTTCTAGTCTATTCTATTTCTATTCTAATCTTTTCTATTCAAATTCGAATTCATTCTATACGAAATTCTAATTTTAGAAGCCATTCAAATTCGAATAGAAAAGTTTAGAATAGAATAGAAAAGAATAGTATAGATAAACAATGGAACAGAATAGAAAAAAAATATAATATATATATTTAACCATCTTCCAAAATTGGAATTTGGTACAGAATGAATTCGAATTCAAATAGAAAAGCTTAGATTACAATATATTATATTTTTTTCTATTCTGATCTATTGTTTTTCTATGCTATTCTTTTATACTTTCTATTCTATCCTAATCTTTTCTATTGGAATTCGATTTCATTCTATACGAATTTCAAATTTCGCAAAATGGTTATATATAGTTTACTTTTTCAAATTCAGTTATTGTTTTTTTCGAATTTTATAGTTTTTTTCGAATGTGGTAGAAATTTTTCGAATTTGACAGTTTTTTTTTAATTTAATATTTTTTTCAAATGTAGTAACATTTTTTTTGAATTTGATAGTTTTTTTCGAATGTGGTAGAATTTTTTCGAATTTGACAGTTTTTTTCGAATGTGGTAGAATTTTTTCGAATTTGACAGTTTTTTTCGAATGTGGTAGAATTTTTTCGAATTTGAGTTTTTTTCGAATGTGGTAGAATTTTTTCGAATTTGACAGTTTTTTTCGAATGTGGTAGAATTTTTTCGAATTTGATAGTTTTTTTCGAATGTGGTAGAATTTTTTCGAATTTGATAGCTTTTTTCGAATACGGTCGAATTTTTTCGAATGCGGTCGAATTTTTTCGAATGTGGTAGAATTTTTTCGAATTTGACAGTTTTTTTCGAATGTGTTAGAATTTTTTCGAATTTGATAGTTTTTTTCGAATACGGTCGAATTTTTTCGAATGCGGTCGAATTTTTTCGAATTCGAATACGAAACGAAACGAATTCCGAAAACGAATGTAATGAATGCAACGAATTTAACTAAACGAATTAAGTTAAATAACGAATCGAAACGAAACGAAACTAAACAAATTTTTTCATCCTGCACATGTCTACCACGCAATTTTTTTTTTTAATTCTTGGTTCAGGGTTCCCCTTAATATTCATACCAGACCAGGGTCTGGTATGCCGTTTTTTTTTTTTCAATGAGTTTTATCTATATTGCCGATCCGCGATCAGTTTTAAATGACAATTTTTCCTTTAGAAATGTCATTTTGCTGTCAGACTGTTCTAAACACGGGAAAAATGCCCCACTTTACAGGAATACTATAGATACCCCCCAGGTACGATATTTAAATTAATATTTCATTTTTATTTCACTTTAAGCATTATTAAAATCACTGCTCCCGAAAAAAACGGCCGTTTTTAAAACTTTTTTTTGCATTGATCCATGTCCCCTGGGGCAGGACCCGGGTCCCCAAAAATTTTTATGACAATAACTTGCATATAAGCCTTTAAAATGAGCACTTTTGATTTTTCATGTTCGTGTCCCATAGACTTTAACGGTGTTCTGCCAAATTTTGTGCCTATTCGGAAGTGCTGGTGCGAACCGAACCAGGGGGTGTTCGGCTCATCCTTATGTATGACCTGTCTTTGGCTCCTTAACTCACTGTGATCTCTCATTCTTTTAACCACTTGTATATGACCTTGGCCCAGAGCCTGACCATGCCTACGCCACTCCAGTTCCTTCTTCTGCTGGTCATATCCTGCACCATTTCCATCTACTGTGAGGGTCTACACAGCTGCCGAGCCTGACCTAATCCTCCAGAGGGTGCCTTCTGCTTGTAGCACCCTCCTAGGCAGGTTGCTAGAAAGGCTAGTTCAATTTAGTTGTTTTGGGCTCCCCTGTAAACAGTGGAGCAGCTGTTGATAGCTTTGGGCTGTTCTGGACTTCATGGGCTGCAGGTTAGTTTGCTTCCCCCTGTCTTCTGGAGGATTCCAGAATATTTTGGCTTGGGAAGAAGCAAATCAGCAGCCTGAATATCTATGTCACCTGGGGTCTGGTCTGGAGCATCCCCGTTTTCTTTCAAAGAGGAGAAGTCCACAGCCTGAATGGCTACTCCCCTTCTAGGTAGCCCATCTGAAGTTTGACCTGTCCTCATTGAGGTCCACTCCCCTTCTAGGTAGCCCATCTGAAGTTTGACCTGTCCTCATTGAGGTCCACTCCCCTTCTAGGTAGCCCAACTGAAGTTTGACCTGTCCTCATGGAGGTCCCAGCTATGTTGGAGCTTGGGGACCCTGTTTGCGTAAAATCTCTCAAACTAATCAAGTGAGTTCACTGAAGATCTGGTCTGAAGAGTTCACTGGAGAAATGTCAGGTTGATATTGGAAGGAGGCATCTAAGTATCCTTGGACATTGTGAGTACAGACCTGTATGTAGGATCTTGGTGATTGTGGCTGCTGTTATCCCTTGTGTATCAGTGCTTGCCTGGCCTGGGACATTTCTTATGTGCTGCCCATTCCCTGGGCCCTTGGTTACCTTCAGCTGTCATTGTGCCCTTGTTGGGTGTCTCGTGTGTCCTTATTCATTATTACCCTGGATTACGAGCCTAATTTGTTCCAGAAGAATGCTTGTAATCCAAAGCACTCGTACATCAAAGCGAGTTTCCCCATAGGAAATAATGGAAACTCTGATAATCCGTCCCACAGCCACTGCTTGTCTATGCAGTACCACATGTGGCCAGAGGTGCGGGGGCACCGGAGACACTCGGAAACACTTGGAAACGCTCAGAGACCACTCGGAGTCGCTCAAAGACACTCGAAGACACTCAGAGACACTCGGGAACTGAGTGTCTCTGACTGTTTCCAAGCTTCTTTGAGCGTCTCCGAGAGTCTCCGAGCGTCCCGAGCGTCTCCAAGTGTCTCTGAACGTCTCTGAGTATCTCCGAGCGTCACCGGCGCCCCCGCACCTCTGGCCAAATGCAGTACTGTACACCCCAGAATCCTGCTCGTCTTGCGAGATAACAAGTTAGGATTTAAAAAAAAAATAGCTTGTATTGCGAAACGCTCGTAAACCACGTTACTCGCAATCCGAGGTTCCACTGTACCTGTAAGGAGGAGTGGGCTCCCCCTCACACCTAAGGGTAAAACAAATCTAAATGTCTAAGCTCAATTTTGCAACTTTGTCATGTTTTATTAAAACCGTATATATCATCAAAACTACTACTGTGCATCCAGGTATACCTTGTTTTTTTTTTCAGGATAAAGTGGACTTTCCTTTGGTAGTAAATAGTTATGGATATCTGTTATTTTTATTTTTATTATCAAAGAAAAAACGAAAATAGTAAAAATATATATATATTTTTTAAATGTAGCTGTATATATCTTGCTACTACCATAGCCCACCACCAATAAACAGAGCAAAATAAATTCTCCTGCTCCTGGAGATCCCAACAATACCACCTATGTGTACGTTAGTTGTTGTTTGTACCCGTAGTACAGCCCAGAAGCAATAGTGCACATTTTGATTTTTTTTTTTCCCCTACCTAAAACACACCAACACTAAAGGCCCCATACACACCAATAGATTTTCTGCAGATTTGCATCTTACAGCGCTGGCAGCGCCGCTGTGTGGAACTTTAATGGCATCCCGGTCTTAGTCCGTAGGGTTCAATATTGAGTTGGCTCCGCCCTTCGCAGCTATAACAGCTTCAACTCTTCTGGGAAGGCCGTCCACAAGGTTTAGGAGGGTGTCTATGGGAATGTTTGACCATTCTTCCAGAAGAGCATTTGTGAGGTCAGGCACTGATGTTGGACAAGAAGGCCTGGCTCGCATTCTCCGCTCTAATTCATCCTAAAGGCATTCTGTCGGGTTGAGGTCAGGACTCTGTGCAGACCAGTCAAGTTCCTCCACCCCAAACTCGCTCATCCATGTCTTTATGGACCTTGCTTTGTGCACTGGTGCGCAGTCATGTTGGAACGGGAAGGGGCCGTCCCCAAACTGTTCCCACAAAGTTGGGAGCATGAAATTGTCCAAATTATCTAATCAGGACCAGGATAGGCAAGTGCTTTTATACCTTCCCAGAACAGTTGAAGCTGTTATAGCTGCAAAGGGCGGAGCCAACTCAATATTGAACCCTACGGACTAAGACTGGGATGTCATTAAAGTTCATGTGCGTGTAAAGGCAGGCGTCCCAATACTTTTGATAATTGATAGTGTATATATTTTTAACATATTTTTAAACATTTTCTATTTATAACAAATACAAATACAAATAAATAAATGAAATAAGGAAGGCTGGAAGCAACAAAGTAGCAAAAAGTAACAAGTCACACAAGGACTCTGTGCAGGCCAGTAAAGTTCCTCCACCCCAAACTCCCTCATCCATGTCTTTATGGACCTTGCTTTGTGCACTGGTGGGCAGTCATGTTGGAACAGGAAGGGGCCGTCCCCAAACTGTTCCCACAAAGTTGGGAGCATGAAATTGTCCAAAATGTCTTGGTATGCTGACGCCTTAAGAGTTCCCTTCACTGGAACTAAGGGGCCAAGCCCAACTCCTGAAAGACACCCCCCACACCATAATCCCTCCTCCACCAAATGATTTGGACCAGTGCACAAAGCAAGGTCCATAAAGACATAGATGAGCGAGCTTTGGGGTGGAGGAACTTGACTGGCCTGCACAGAGTCCTGACCGCAACACCTTTGGGTTGAATTAAATCGGAGACTGCGAGCCAGGCCTTCTCGTCCAACATCAGTGCCTGACCTCACCAATGTACTTCTGGAAGAATGGTCAAACTTTCCCATGGACACACTCCTAAACCTTGTGGACGGCCTTCCCAGAAGCTTCACAAAAGACAAAATGGAAGGCGCGCACACTTAGTGCATGAGTTAGGGACCTTAGATTGTAAGCTCCTTGAGGGCAGGGACCGATGTGAATGTACAATGTGTATGTAAAGCTCTGTGCAAATTGACGGCGCTATATATAAGTACCTTAAATAATAATAATAAATTACCAATGACAATAATAAAATCCATAAAAAGTGGGTACTCACAAAACACAACTCTCAATAGAGCCATAAAATTTAACAATGTAAGGACATGAGCAGGACCATAACAGGACAAAGCTGACGCGTTTCGGGGGGCGCACCCCCTTCCTCAGAGCTAGGCTAATCAGGACCAGGATAGCAAACGCTTTTATACCTTCCCAGAAGGGTTGAGGCTTTTATAGCTGCAAAGGGCGGGCCAACTCCATATTGAACCCTACGGACTAATGGCGCGTCCACACGATCGGACATTGATCGGACATTCCGACAGCAAAATCCATGGATTTTTTCCAACGGATATTGGCTCAAACTTGTCTTGCATACGCACGGCCGCACAAAGTTGGTCGGAAATTGCAAACGTCAAGAACGCGGTGACGTACGACGCGTACGACAATCCGAGAAAAATGAAGTTCAAGAGCCAGTGCGGCTCTTCTGCTTGATTCCGAGCATGCGTGGAACTTTGTGCGTCGGAATTGCGTACACACGATCGGAATTGCCGATTCGAACGGATTTTGCTGTCGGAAAAATTTGAGATCCGGATCTCAAATTTGGTGTGACGGAAATTCCGATGGAAAATGTCCAATGGAGCCCACACACGGTCGGAATTTCCGACAACGAGCTCCCATCGCACATTTTCAGTCGGAAAATCTGACCGTGTGTACGCGGCATAAGACTGGCATTCCATCGAAGCTCGTGTGCGTGTAAAGGCCAGCGTCCCAATACTTTTGATAATAGAGTGTATATATTTTCTTTTTAAACGTCTTCTATTTATAACAAATACAAATAAATAAACAAAAGGGAAACTGAAAGCAACAAAGTAGCAAAAAGTAACAAGTCACACAAGACCTTCAGGTAGATGTTACAGCGATCATTTCAAGTGTGCGTTTTCAGAAATGACAGCGGAGCTCCCGAAGGTGACATGCAGACGTGTCCCTCGTCCCATCCCCACCCTGCACCGGCGCTTCCTCCGAGCGATTGCCATGCAGGAAGGCGCACGCCGAATCTGCAATTCATCCAGGCGTCCTTAGCAGGCAAGGATTAGCGTAGCTGGCACCGTCACCTGGCCGCCTTCCAGCCCTCTCCCATATCGCACTCGCAGAGAAATTCTAAGAGGGATTTGCTTTGGCAATCATCTTCGTCGGGGAGGCGAGAAAACAAAATAGGACGATAAAAGCGCAGGCCAGCGGAGGGAAAGAATGTTTGTGAATCACCGAATAAGATAAATGCCGGAACAATTAGAGCTGATTAAACCGGCGGATAGAGAGATCATTTCACATTTTGGCTGGGACGCGGAAGAATTACCCACATCTGTATCCAGCGACGCCATCGAATTAATGGCGGCGTGTTGGCGTCTAATGGGATTCACTAAAAACGTAATGTGCGTGATAAAGAATGTAACTGTTCTTCCATTTCCCAGTTTGTCCTGAGTCATGAGATGTGTCATATACAATGCCGCGATGATTAGACAGTCAATGACGTACATTGTAACCAATAATGGGTGAATGCAGCCTTATCATTAGCTTGGTGGGGATGGATATTTTCGGATATGCCAACCGTTAAAGGTCCACTATAATAAAACATATTGTATTCTGATAATTGTGTGTTGTTATTACCGGTAATAATAGTTCCTTCCTTTTATTGCTTTTTATATTTCTCGTTCCTTCATTTATAGTTTTCTCCACTTTTGCATGGGGGGGGGCCAAGCTGACCGGAAAAAGTGACTGTTACAGAAGTTGGGTCAATCTATATCAGTGGTTCTCAACTCCTGTCCACAGGACCCACTAACAGGCCAGATTTTAAAGGGGTTGTAAAGGTAAAAATTTTTTCACCTTAATGCATTCTATGCATTAAGGTGAAAAAACTTTTGACAGTACCGCCGCCCCCAGCCCCCCCGTTTTACTTACCTGACGCCTCGAATCTTCGCTCCTCGTCCTCGTCAGCTTCATTGCAGCTCAGCCTGGTCGCTGATTGGCTGCAGTTGATGGATTGAAAGCAGCGCAGCCATTGGCTCGCGCTGCTGTCAATCACATCCGATGACGCGGCGCGCCGGGGGGCGGGGCCGAGTGATACAGCGAGCGGCTATAGCCGCCGGCTGTATCACGGGAGCGCGCCCGCAAGCACTCACCACCGTGCGAGGGAGCTCGCATGAAGGTGGTAAATGCTTGCGGGGAGGAGCTGAAACAGCCGCCGAGGGACCCCAGAAGACCAGGTTCGGGGCCACTCTGTGCAGAACGAGCTGCACAGTGAAGGTAAGTATAACATGTTTGTTATTTAAAAAAAAAAAAAAAACATCTTTACAACCCCTTTAAGTACCCTGTTTCCCCGAAAATAAGACCTAGCGTGATTTTCGGTGATGGCTGCAATATAAGCCCTACCCCCCAAATAAGCCCTAGTTAAAGTCCTTGTAGGTCTTATTTTCAGGGTAGGGCCTAATTTCGGGGAAATAGGGGAGGGCTTATTTGGAGGCTTATATTGCAGCCATCACCAACAATCACGCTAGTGCCCCGTACACACGGTCGGATTTTCCGATGGAAAATGTCCGATCGGAGCGTGTTGTCGGAAATTCCGACCGTGTGTGGGCTCCATCGGACATTTTCCATCGGATTTTCCGACACACAAAGTTGGAGAGCAGGAGATAAAATTTTCCGACAATATTCCGATCGTGTGTACACAAATCCGACGGACAAAGTGCCACGCATGCTCAGAATAAATAAAGAGATGAAAGCTATTGGCCACTGCCCCGTTTATAGTCCCGACGTACGTGTTTTACGTCACCGCGTTTAGAACGATCGTATTTTTCCGACAACTTTGTGCGACCGTGTGTAGACAAAAACAAGTTTGAGCCAACATCCGTCGGAAAAAATCCTAGGATTTTGTTGTCGGAATGTCCGAACAAAGTCCGACCGTGTGTACGCCCTATTGGTCTTATTTTTGGGGAAACAGGGTACTACCTTGGGGAGATGCAGACTAGAATACTGCAATCACTGAACAGCAGATGCTATCACCTGGGATGTATTTCAGTTATCTTGCAAACCTGGCCTGTAATGCCCTGACTTTTCGGCATCAAAGGTCCGGCGGTCTTTCCGACGGACTTTTGACGGACTTCCGACGGACTTTCGAACGAAACGGGCTTGCCTACACACGATTACACTAAAGTCCGATGGATTCGTCTGTGATGGCGTACGACCGGACCTAAAATTAGGAAGTTGATAGCCAGTAGTCAATAGCTGCTCTAGCATCAGTTTTCGTCTGTCGGACTAGCATACAGATTTTTCGACCGGACTCGAGTCCGTCGGAAAGATTTGAAACATGTTCCAAATCTAAAGTCCGTCTGATTTCCGACCAAAAAAGTCCGCTGCAGGTCCGATGAAGCCCACACACGGGTTGTCTGACGGATTCGTCCCGTCGGACCAGTCCAGTCGAAAAGTCCGCCCTTGTGTGCATTAGGTCAGGTTTGATTCTGCTCCCAATCAGGCAGCGAATTAAATTCAAAATACTAACCACAACGTACAAAGCCATTCACAACTCTGCCCCCGAGCTACATCACCAATCTTGTCTCCAAATATCACCCAAATTGACCTCTCCGCTCTTCTCAAGACCTCCTACTCTCAAGCTCTCTCATCTCTTCCTCCCATGCTCATCTCCAGGATTTCTCCAGAGTCTCTCCCGTCCTCTGGAACTCGCTACCTCCACCTGTCCGGCTATCCCCTACTCTTGCTACCTTCAGGGATCCCTGAAAAACTCATCTCTGCAGGGAAAGCCTATCACGTCTCCAACTAATCTTCTACCACTTCCATCAGCTCATTCCCCACAGCTACAACCTTTTGTACCACCTGCCCCACCCTATTAGATTGTAAGCTCTTCTGAGCAGGGCCCTCTTAATGCTCTTGTGTTTTATTGTATTATAACTGTATTGTCTCCCTTTTATACTGTAAAGTGCTGCGTAAACTAGTGGCGCTATATAAATCCTGTATAATGATAATAATAATAATGGGTCCTGAGGACAGGAGTTGAGAACCACTGATCTATATGCTAGGGGAGCTAACAATGGCCTACATACCAACTGGCCTTTTTATATTTCTCGTGCCTTCATTTATAGTTTTCTCCACTTTTACATGGGGGGCCAAGCTGGCCGGCAAAAGTGACAGTTACAGGAGTTGGGTCAAGCTACAGTTGTGCTCATTGACCTTTTATACACACACACTTATTACAAGCAAACAGATCGCAGGTGAGGATGGGTTACCTTTAATAGCCATTCAAACCCCTTTGTGTCAAGTCAACTTGTGTGCATGTTATCAGGCTAAAATCACCAGGGTATGTAAACTTTTGATCAGGGTCATTTGGGTAGTTTCTGTTGTGATTATGATTTAACCACTTGCCGCTCGCCATATAGCAGAATGACGGCGGTAAAGTGGTTTCAATACCCTGACTGGGCGTCATATGACATCCTCAGGATATTAAGCCGCTGTGCGCCCCTGTCAGTCTGACACAACGCAACTCCGATCTAGGTAAAGAGTCTCTGACGGAGACTCTTTACCATGTGATCAGCCGTGTCCAATCACGGCTGATCACAAAGTAAATAGGAAGAGCCGGTGATCGGCTTTTCCTCACTCGCGCCTAACAGACACGAGTAGAGGAGAGCCGATCGGCTGCTCTCCTGACAGGGGGGGTCTGTGCTGATTGTTTATCAGCACAACCCCCCTCGGATCCCGTCCAGGACCACCAGGATGGCCATCCACACTGGACCACCAGATATGCCCCCCGTAGACCCCCAGGGAAATACTAATCTGTGCCCAGGCAGCTGCCAATCAATGCCTAGGCATCTGCCAGTCAGTACCCACTCACAATGCCTACCACTGCCAGTGACACCAGGGGTGCCTATCAGTGCCTCATATCAGTGCCGCGTATTAGTGCCCATCAGTGCCACGTATCAATGCCCATCGGTGCTGCCTGTCAATGCCCATCAGTGCCCAGCAGTGCCGCCTATCAGTGCCCATCAGTGCCACGTATCAATGCCCATCAGTGCTCCCTGTCAATGCCCATCAGTACCCAGCAGTGCCACCCATAAGAACCCATCTTTCCAGCCTTTCAGTGCCCATCAGTGTCGCCTATCAGTGCCCATCAGTGCCCACCAGTGCCACGTATCAATGCCCATCAGTGCTCCCTGTCAATGCCCATCAGTACCCAGCAGTGCCGCCTATCAGTGCCACCCATAAGAACCCATCTTTCCAGCCTTTCAGTGCCCATCAGTGTCGCCTATCAGTGCCCATCAGTGCCCACCAGTGCCACCCATGAGTGCCCATCAGTGCCACGTATCAATGCCCATCAGTGCTCCCTGTCAATGCCCATCAGTACCCAGCAGTGCCTCCTATCAGTGCCACCCATAAGAACCCATCTTTCCAGCCTTTCAGTGCCCATCAGTGTCGCCTATCAGTGCCCACCAGTGCCACGTATCAATGCCCATCAGTGCTCCCTGTCAATGCCCATCAGTACCCAGCAGTGCCGCCTATCAGTGCCACCCATAAGAACCCATCTTTCCAGCCTTTCAGTGCCCATCAGTGTCACCTATCAGTGCCCATCAGTGCCCACCAGTGCCACCCATGAGTGCCCATCAGTGCCACGTATCAATGCCCATCAGTGCTCCCTGTCAATGCCCATCAGTACCCAGCAGTGCTGCCTATCAGTGCCACCCATAAGAACCCATCTTTCCAGCCTTTCAGTGCCCATCAGTGTCGCCTATCAGTGCCCATCAGTGCCCACCAGTGCCACCCATGAGTGCCCATCAGTGCCACCTATCAATGCCCATCAGTGCTGCATATCAGTGTCACCCATCAGTGCCACCTACCAGTGCCCATCAGTGCCGCATATCAGTGCCCATCATCAGTGCCCGTCAGTGCCCACTCATTGGTGCCACCTCATCAGTGCCACCTTATCAGTGTCTGTCAGTGCCACCTTATCAGTGCCTGTCAGTGCCGCCTTATCAGTGCCCATCAGTGAAGGAGAAAACGTACTTATTTACAAAATTTTATAACAGAAACAAAAGCAAAACTTTTATTTTTTCAAAATTTTCTTTTTTTATTTGTTTAGCAACAAATAAAAACCACAGAGGTGATCAAATACCACCAAAAGAAAGCTCTATTTGTGGGAACAAAATGATAAAAATGTAGTTTGGGTACAGTGATGGATGACCGCGCAATTGTCATTCAAACTGCGACAGCACTGAAAGCTGAAAATTGGTCTGGGCAGGAAGGTGTATAGTGGTAAAAAGCATAAACACAGTTGATTAATAATAAATGGCTTCTCACCAACCATCAACCATGAGTGAGAGAAAAGTTTTTGTGTTATCATTCATATTCTCTGAAAAATGGCCAAGAAATCATAAATTCTGCCAGGGTATGTAAACTTATGAGCATACCAACTGGCCTTGATTTGCCAGAATGTTCCCTCATCTTTGCCCTCTGTCCTGCCAATGCTATGTCACGGATAGACATGAGCCGAACATCACCCTGTTCGCTTCGCAGCAGAACTCCCAAACAGGGGAAAGTTTGAACCCAAATAGCGAACTCCACTGAAGTCTATGAGAGCCGAACAGGAAAAATCAAAAGTGCCTATTTTGAAGGCTTATATGCAAGTTATTGGCCTGAAAGGGGTTGTAAACCCTCGTGCATCCTATGCATTAAGGTGAAAAAACACCTGGCAGCCCCCCCGTTATATTTACCTGAGCCCTGGAACTTCACCCGGTGGGGACGCGCTCCTTCTCTGCCCGGGGTTATTGGCTCTTGATTGGATAGATTGATAGCAGCACAGCCATTGGCTCCCGCTGCTGTCAATCAAATCCAATGACCCAGGGCGTGGGGCAGAGTCATACATTTGGTGGCTATGGATGCCGAATGATGGATTCGGGAGTGCGCCCGCAAGGTAACCCCCCTGGAGAGCGCTTCTCCTAGGCAGGGCCGTTTTTAAGGCAGGGCAAAAGGGGCAGCTGCCCTGGGCCCTGTCATTGTTGTGGGGCCCAAAGCAGCTGCCTCATACTTGCCAACTATCCTGGTTTAAATTCCCTTGACCCTTGAGGTTTTAATCCTGTGCTGTGTCCCAATATCTCAGTGTGAAGTGCTGCTACTAATGACGCCCAGCTCTGCCCTATTGTTGTGTACAGATGAATCACCTGCAGATCCTGTGTTTACATGTAAATTACCGGCATTCATATGTAAATAGCTGCTTCCGGCGGCATTGATATGTATATCATGCCCCCCCTGAGGTAATATCCACAGAGAATCTCTAGCAACCAATCAACAAGCAGAAATCATGTGCTGTAACCTCTAGCAACTAATCAGTGAGCCGTAATGTGTGCTGTAACCTCTAGCAACCAGTCAGTGAGTGTTAATGATACACTGTAACCTCTGGCAACCAATCGCAATAGCTGCCTGATCTGATTCAGTAAACTGATTTTGAGTCTAGCTGCTACTTATTGTGTGTCTCAGAGCAGGTGAAGAGCAAAACTGCATGGAGGGGGGGGCTAAGAAAAGTTTTGTCCAGGGTCCAATCAATATTAAAGACGGCCCTGCTCCTAGGGGGTTTTCTGATGTGGGGAGGAGCCACGGGAGCCGCCGAGGGACCCCAGAAGACGTGTTCGGGGGCAAAATGAGCTGCACAGTGGAGTTAAGTATGATATGTTTGTTTGTTTTTTTTTTTTTTATAATCAGAGCTTTACAATCTCTTTAAAAGGGGTATGAGGCTCCGGGTACTGCCCTGGGGGACATGTATCAATATATACATATTTTTTTAAAACAATCTTTTTTTTCAGGAGCAGTGATTTTAATAATGCTTAAAGTGCAACAATAAAAATGAAAAATTCCTTTAAATACAGTGCCTGGGGGGTCCCCTTGGTCTGCCTGTAGAGTGGCGCATCTGTAACATGCATAGAAACATGCTGCAGCAAAACTGACATCTCTAAAGGGAAAAAAAATGAGTAAAATCCCATTTAAAATGACTGTTTCAATTGCCGGTAGCCAGCTATTGAAAAATTGTAAGAAAAAAACAGTGTTGCCCCCCCCCCCCCCCCCCCCCAGCCCATACCAGTCCATACCAGTCCATACCAGTCCCTTCGGGTATGGATTTTAAGGGGAACCCCTCGTCAAAAAAAAAAAAAAAAAAAACAGCGTGGGGTCCTAAAACCCATACCAAACCCTTATCTGGGCATGCAGCCTGACAGGTCAGGAAAGAGGGAGGGGGGGAGGGTTGAGCATGCGGCAAGTAATTGTACCCACCCCTTACCTATATAAGAAATGTCAAAGCAGGCGTTCAGCTGGAGGCCGTCCCAGGAGGGGTTTTTAAACATTTTTTTGATTTTTTGGGTTGGCGGGCGGCGTGATTGATGATAGATTTACATCGAGGGACACTATTATTATTATTTTTTTTTTCATAAAGGAATTGTCAAAAGCATATTCCTTGTTTTTACTACCATTTGACATTTGGGACGTGGCTGTACGGCAAGTGACGCTGGTCGGGTGAGATTCAGTGTCCGCCGTGGCTAGGTATCTTTGGCATCTGCCCACCATACCAATGGGATCTTATATTTGCCTTCTTGTAAGTGCATCACTATTAGGCCGTGTGATTTTAATAAATTTAATCTTGTACGTTATCACACTATTTGCAGTTATTATATGGACTTTTATTCATATTCATATTATATTTTTTTTTTTTTCTCATAGTGACACAGCACGACTTACTGGGTGTGTAAATACTTGTTGATGTGTTGTTGTTTCGTTAGCGCCACTATTTACCTTTCAATATATATTTGGTAGATCTGATTTACCATATTTGTTTTTCTTTAGAGTGGCTGCTTCGCTCTCATCTGTCTTTCATTTGTTTTTTTTGTTTGCTCTGTGGCGCAGTGATAAGATCTTAGGTATCGGCTTGTTGTGAAATCTCACTGTGTATGAACTTGGGGAAATGGCCCTCATTTATTATTATTATTATTATTATTATTATTAATTTTTTTTTTTTTTTTTTTTTTACTAATAGTGGAAAAAAATAAAATTAAAAAAAGCAACAGTACACAAATAATTATACACAAGAAAGTAAAAAAACACAAACCTAACCACCTAAGGACCGCCAGCCCACAATGCACTGCGGACGGGCGACCCGTACAGGCACAGCGATGTACTGGTACAGTATGTCTCTGCCCATTGCTGGGTTTAGGGCACCCGCATGTGTGTCTCCTTTTCCCAAACCCCCCCCCCTCCTCGCCGACTCCTGCTGTGATTTTACGCAGCAGGAGCCTGTCAAAATGTCGCTGTCCATGATTCATGGCCAGGACCTGGTGATCAGCTGAGTCCAGTAAAGCCGCGTACACACGGGCGGACTTTTCGACCTGACTGGTTCAACGGACTTTCAACGGACTTTTGACGGACTTCCGACTGACTTTCGAACGAACGGACTTGCCTACACACGATCACACCAAAGTCCGACGGATGCGTACGTGATGACGTACGACCGGACTAAAATAAGGAAGTTGATAGCCAGTAGCCAATAGCTGCCCTAGAGTCGGTTTTTGTCCGTCGGACTAGCATACAGACGAGCGGATTTCTGGGTCCGGCGGAGTTATGACGTAAAGATTTGAAGCCTGTTCCAAATCTAAAGTCCGTCAGATTTTCGACTGGAAAAGTCCGCTGAAGGTCCGATGAAGCCCACACACGGTCGGATTGTCCGCCGGACTCGGTCCGTCGGACCAGTCCGGTCGAAAAGTCCGACCGTGTGTACGCTGCATTACAGCCCAGAGCCCTGTGTTGACAATCAACACAGAGCTCTGTACAGAGGGAACAATCGCTCTGTTTCTTATCCCTACAAAACAGGAATAAGAAACAAAGAGATTTTTTAGCAAAAAGTATCACACATTACACATTGTTAGGCACACATTTAACCTTTTGATCGCCCCTGATGTTAACCCCTTCCCGGCCAGTGTCATTAGTACAGTGACAGTGTATAGTTTTATCACTGATCACTGTATTAGTGTCACTGGTGATGTCAGTGGCAATTAGTCAGTTCCCACCAAGCATCAGTTAGTGTCAGATTGTCCATCGCAGTCCTGTTTTAAGCAACATTAAATCAAACCAAACTACTCGAAATGCACACAGGCACACACAAAAAAACTCTTTTATATAAAGGAAAAAAAAAAAAAAAGAGTAGATCAAAACAGTCCAATGAGTGAAATTTAAAGGTTCCACTACAGGGAAATTTTGCCTCCAGTAAAGTAAAAAATATTGTGGGGAAATTATAAATCATTTTCAATTCACCTGTGTATATTCATATGAGTTGTAATAATAGATAAATATAACAGAACACACATGTATCTAATATTATTATTATCAGTATAGTTATTATTATTATTATTATTATTATTATTTTATCCCATCTATTACAGTGCCTTGAAAACGTATTCATACCCCTTAACATGTTACACATTTTGTCATGTTACAACCAAAAACGTAAATGTATTTTATTGGGATTTTATGTGATAGACCAACACAAAGTTACTGTATCTACTGATTACCAACAATACAGACCTGATCACGGAGGTGGAAATAAGGGGCAATTTAGGTAACAGCGATCACAGGTCAATTGGCTTCAGTATAAATCACACAAATAGGAAACATAAAGGGAACACAAAGACACTGAATTTCAAAAGAGCCAACTTCCCTAAACTACGAACCTTGCCAGAAGATATTGATTGGGATAAAATCTTAGAAACAAAGAACACAGAGGAGAGATGGGTTTGCTTTAAGAGCATATTAAATAAGGGCATTAGCCAGTGCATCCGACTGGGAAATAAATTTAAAAGCGCGAACAAAAGTCCTGGATGACTTAACTCCAATGTAAAAATGCATATAAAAGCAAAGGAGAAGGCCTTCAAAAAATACAAGGCTGAGGGATCATCATCAGCATTCAGACTTTACAAAGAATGCAACAGGATATGTAAGGGTGCAATAAGGACGGCTAAGATAGAACATGAAAGACACATAGTGGAGGAGAGCAAAAAAAATCCCAAGAATTTCTTTAAGTATGTAAACAGTAAAAAAGTGAGGACAGACCATATTGGCCCCATAAAGAATGAGGAAGGGAATCTGGTTACAAATGATGGGGAGATGGCGAAGGTATTGAATTTATTCTTCTCCTCAGTCTTCACAAGGGAATCGGGGGGCTTCAGTAACCAAAACTGCAGTGTTTGCACTCATGACGCATCAGAGGAAGCACCTCAATGATTAACAGAGGACAGAATTAGAAATAGACTTGGGAAAGTTAACATTAATAAATCATTGTAGCACCAATATTTAAAAAAGGGCCAAAATACATCCCTGGGAATTACAGACCAGTTAGCCTAACATCAATAGTATGCAAGCTCTTGGAGGGGATGATAAGGGAATATATACAAGATTTTAGTAACGAGAACGATATCATTAGCAGTAATCAGCATGGATTCATGAAGAATCATTCTTGCCAAACCAATCTATTAACCTTCTATGAGGAGGTGAGTTGCCATCTAGATAAAGGAAGGCCCGTAGACGTGGTGTATCTGGATTAGACACAGTTCCCCATAAACTTTCACTGTACAAAATAAGGCCCGTTGGCATGGACCATAGGGTGAGTACATGGATTGAAAACGGGCTACAAGGGCGTGTTCAGAGGGTGGTGATAAATGGGGAGTACTCAGAATGGTCAGAGGGGGGTAGTGGGGTCCCCCAGGGTTCTGTGCTGGGACCAATCCTGTTTAATTTGTTCATAAACGACCTGGAGGATGGGATAAACAGTTCAATCTCTGTATTTGCAGATGATACTAAGCTAATCAGGGCAATAACTTCTCCACAGGATGTGGAAACCTTGCAAGAAGATCTGAACAAATTAATGGGGTGGGCAACTACATGGCAAATGAGGTTTAATGTAGAAAAATGTAAAATAATGCATATGGGTGGCAAAAATCTGAATGCAATCTATACACTGGGGGAGAACCTTTGGGGGAATCTAGAATGGAAAAGGACCTGATGGAGTCCTAGTAGATGATAGGCTCAGCAATGATATGCAATGCCAAGCTTCTGCTAACAAAGCAAACAGAATATTGGCATTAAAAAGGGGATCAACTCCAGAGATAAAACGATAATTCTCCCACTCTACAAGACTCTGGTCCGGTCGCACCTGGAGTATGCTGTCCAGTTCTGGGCACCAGTCCTCAGGAAGAATGTACTGGAAATGGAGCGAGTACAAAGAAGGGCAACAAAGCTAATAAAGGGTCTGGAGGATCTTAGTTATGAGGAAAGGTTGTGAGCACTGAACTTATTCTCTCTGGAGAAGAGACGCTTGAGAGGGGATATGATTTCAATTTACAAATACTGTACTGGTGACCCCACAATAGAAATAAAACTTTTTCGCAGAAGGGAGTTTAATAAGACTCGAGGCTACTAATAGTTGTCCTGTGGACAGAAATGTCCCACCTGAGCTGTGGATCTCTGCAGCTCCTCCAGAGTTACCATGAACCTCTTGGCTCTTCTCTGATGAATGCTCTCCTTGCCCGGCCAGTCAGTTTAGGTGGACGGCCATGTCTTGGTAGGTTTGCAGTTGTGCCATACTCTTTCCATTTTCAGATGATGGATTGAACAGAGCTCCGTGAGATGTTCAAAGCTTGGGATATTTTTTTTTATAACCTAACCCTGCTTTAACCTTTCCCACAACTTTATCTCTGACCTGTCTGGTGTGTTCCTTGGTCTTCATGATGCTGTTTGTTCACTAAGATTCTCTAACAAACCTCTGAGGGCTTCACAGAACAGCTGTATTTATACTGAGATTAAATTACATACAGGTGGACTCTATTTACTAATTAGGTGACTTCTGAAGGCAATTGGTTCCACTAGATTTTAGTTAGGGATATCAGAGTAAAGCGGGCTGAATACAAATACCCCCCTCCACACTTTCCACATATTTATTTGTAAAAAAAAATGAAAACCATTTTTCAATTTCCTTCCACTTCACAATTATGTGCCACTTTGTGTTGGTCTATCACATAAAATTCGAATAAAAAACCTTTACGTTTTTTATTGTAACATGACAAAATATGTAAAATTTCAAGGGGTATGAATACTTTTCAAGGCACTCTACATTCATATGTTTTATCAATTTGACATAAAAGGGATGGGTTGCCCTTTTAAAGTTGTCTCTTTTCAAGTTTTTGAGCTTGTAAGTCATCAAACGCCTCGAGTTAATTAAAAAGATATAATTATATTATGTATTATTAATGTAAACAACTCACAATAAACACCGCATTGTGATCAATGATAAGCCTCTGATCCCTTTGCGTAGATCTGACTCAGCGGTATATTCCTCTGATGGTGCAGGAATGGGCGGCATTTGTAATGACCCCTTCAGGAAAAACTTCATGAAACAATAGCAATGTCACGGAACGTCCCACACTCCGCTTGAGTGTTTCCGTCAGTATACCGCTTCCTAAGTTCTGGAACACGAGTCCAATGGATCTGGCTATAGGAACCCCCAAGAACTAGACAACACCAGTCTTGGAGTACATCAGAACTACCCTTTATTTGAGATCTCCCACACATTTATACACCAGAATGACTCAAAGCTAACCTAATTAACATGAGCTCCAATAGGAGTCGTCCCGTCTCCTACATTGTATAGAGGACAATGTGATCAGCTCATTCAATTTACACACATTACCATAAACATCAACACAGGGTTAATTAGAACAAACAACAATGAGTTGAATACCCTTAGAACCTAGACTAAACTTATTTACATTAAACACATTATAGCTGACATCAGACAGGTGAGTGGAGTTGATGAAATTAGCATCTCCTCACAGTATGTGTCCCAACAGTATAATTCAGTCTTATCATTCCAATATGGCATATAAATGGTTTCCAGAGTCTGTGTGTTTTGGGGGGACATGGAGTTGAATCCAACGTAACACCAACCCCAGGGTCCCCAGGCATACAGCTCACAGACAGCACCATTCCCCCAAATGCTAGGGCCCATAATCAAAAGGCAACAGGCTTGCATACAGTCCTCTCCAACAGCCTCTGTCCCGGCTAGGTCTGTGACATTTCTCCCCTTTCGGCAGGAGACTAACACAGGAGAAGACCCCAGACGGGTTGACTCCGAAGTTAGTCCATAGTTCCAGTCCTCTACTGCCTGTACCCACACAGTACCCCAAACAAATTGTTCCAAACAGAGTATTACTCACCCAGCCAACCTCTGCCTCTCTCAGAGAACATATCTGCCGCTGGGGAGAGGCCTGGACTGGCTATTCTCCCTGGAATCCTTTCTGCCGCTGGAGAGAAGACAGGGTGTCTGGGCTCACTCTGTCATGATGTTGGGAATCGGGGCCGACTGCCCACCATCCCTGGAGTATACAGGTGGAGACTGAAGTCCCATCCACCTTCACAGGAAATCCATCCTCTGTTAGTTGAGGGCAGAGTCCAGCAGTCCTCGGCCCTGTTGCCAGCCCTTCTGCTGGAAACCCCACACCATCTGTTCCGGCTAACTGTTGGAGAGGGAGGCCGACTGCCCCGCCTCCCTGGAACTCTGTAGTCGTTGCTGGTGCTGGGCAGAGGTTGGTAGCACTCTGCCCTGTTGCCAGCACTTCTGCTGGGGACTCCGCATCCTCCGCTCCGGCTAACCCTTGGGGCAGGAGGCTGGCTTCCTCCACTCCCAAACTGTGTAGCTGCCATTGGGGAGGTGAGCCGGCTGCTTCTTTTTCCATTCCCTCATCTGGCTGCTGGGATGACATGTCGATGGTACTGTCTCCCAGGTACACGGATCTTTGCTGGGGAGGAAAACCCACTTCCTCCACCCTGGCCAACTGTTGGGGAGGGACAACACACACCTCCTCTCCCTTCTCCCCCTGTATCTGCTGCTGGGAAGTGATTGCCATCTTCTCACCCTGAGCCTCCAGAATTGCTGCAGGTGTGGGGCAGAGGTCTTGGACCCTCTGTCCGGTTGCCAGCACTTCTGCTGGGGGTTTTCCAGGTGGTTCCTCCTCTTCAGAAACGTCTATTAAATCCCCAGTCTCTGGAATTGGTAAAAGTGTGGGACAGAGGTCTTGGACCCTCTGTTCAGTTACCAGATCTTCAGCTGGAGACGTTTGTTTTAACTCCATAGATGCTGCTGGCAGAAAATCACATGTCCCTGTCAGTGTTGTGGGAGAAAGGCCGACTACCTCTTCTCTCAAGAAGGCCGAAGCCACTGTTGGTGCTGGGCAGAGCACAGTGAACTTTGGCCCTGATAGCAGCTCTTCTGCTGGAGGCTCATCAGGTTGTTTTTCCTCAGCAGAAAAGTCTATCAAATCCCATGTCTCTGCAACTGATGTCTGGGGATAGAGGTTCACCATCTCCTGTCCATGGAACCCAGAAGATGCTATCATTTCTGGGCAGAGGTTAGCAGAGCTCTGCCCTGTTGTCAGCCCTTTAGGTTTGGGGACGGCAATCTCTGGATTTTCCACTGCAGATTCTCTGGCATGCTGCTGAACTTGTTCTAGCAGTTTCCTGTATGCCCTTTCCAGATGCTGTTCCTTCCTTAGCAAATGGTCCAGATCAGGTTTGAGCTCTGAGACCCCTGCAAGACCGAGCATAGACTCTCTATAGTCTCTCAGGTCATCAAGGTCAGGTTCCCCTTCATCGCCAAACATAAAAAGATCTGTAAGGTTCTCCCACAGCAATCCAGGGCCGCCAAAGTCATATCCCTCCGGAGAGCATTCTGTTGTCTCCCCTAAATATCCCTCCTCTGCGTGCCATTGCAGAGCCCGATAATGATTGTCCAGCTCTATCTCCTGCTGGACCAACCTGTCCAACTCAGTCACCCATTGCTCCTGGGGCTGCTCTCCCAGGAATGCCATCCGCAATGCCCGTTGGTCACTGGCCCGTTGCTCTTGGGTTGGAAAGCACTTGCCCTGTTTTATACCAGCGAGACGGAGGGCTGCAATCCAGAGCTCCACCCGAATCAGCTGCCTGAGCTCCAGGTATTCATCCTCCGACACAGTCCTGGTGTACGTTGAAAGGATGATCCGCAGCAGCCCCGGGAATTCTGATGCCAGGTCCATATCTCCGCTGGGGTGACTGAAGTCTGCTATGCTGATCTTGGATCCAGTTGGAGGTTTGGATGTCCCAGACTTCAGGAAGCTTTCCCGCTGCTTGCCACCAATGTCACGGAACGTCCCACACTCCGCTTGAGTGTTTCCGTCAGTATACTGCTTCCTAAGTTCTGGAACACGAGTCCAATGGATCTGGCTATAGGAACCCCCAAGAACTAGACAACACCAGTCTTGGAGTACATCAGAACTACCCTTTATTTGAGATCTCCCACACATTTATACACCAGGATGACTCAAAGCTAACCTAATTAACATGAGCTCCAATAGGAGTCGTCCCGTCTCCTACATTGTATAGAGGACAATGTGATCAGCTCATTCAATTTACACACATTACCATAAACATCAACACAGGGTTAATTAGAACAAACAACAATGAGTTGAATACCCTTAGAACCTAGACTAAACTTATTTACATTAAACACATTATAGCTGACATCAGACAGGTGAGTGGAGTTGATGAAATTAGCTTCTCCTCACAGTATGTGTCCCAACAGTATAATTCAGTCTTATCATTCCAATATGGCATATAACGGGTTCCAGAGTCTGTGTGTTTTGGGGGGACATGGAGCTGAATCCAACGTAACACCAACCCCAGGGTCCCCAGGCATACAGCTCACAGAGAGCACCATTCCCCCAAATGCTAGGGCCCATAATCAAAAGGCAACAGGCTTGCATACAGTCCTCTCCAACAGCCTCTGTCCCGGCTAGGTCTGTGACAAGCAAAGTCCGACACTCACAAATATTCTTTGTAAAATTGTTTTGCCATACAAATCATCATTTGGGAAGATACCTCCTCATCCTCCTGAATTTAGGAGAAATCCCCGTACCCAATCCTGTTAGGCAAGATGCATCTGATGCCACCGGTGTGTGCGTCTTCCCTGGTCTGCGTCACCTCTGACGCAACTTCAAGGGCGGACCCTCTTCATCAGAGCTCTGAAAAGAGAGCTAGTCTATAATAGGGTTTCATATTGTGTTTATAAAGGTGCCACAGGATGCCGGTGCACTTTTTGTTTGTTTTATCGCTTTGCCAATCGATTCCAGGTCTGGAGAAAGCACCAAAGCCATCAATACCTTCATGTTTTGACCTACAATACAAGGTCAAACTATGCATGTGTTATTCCCAAACGGCAACTCTCTGGTCATTGGGTGGCTTCTGTGTGCTTGAAGTAAGGTGTCACCAGTGCCGAGACAAAGTTATCTAGAGCCCAGGGCAAACATACCAAACTGCACCCCACCCCAACCCACCCCCAACATGTATGAGCATTATGTGTCAGCACAAATCCCCCCATGAATCTGCAGGATTACCCCCTAGGCATAAATTCTCCCTCCTCCCAGTACAAATTTGCCCCCCTGCTAAACTCCCTCCTCCCAGAACAAATTTTTGACCCCCCCATTGCCCAAATCCCTCAAGACAAATGTCCCCCAGAAAAAAAAAATCACTCCTCCTAGTATAAATCCTCAACCCCTAAATTTCCCCTCAAAGTACACACCCTCTCTCCCCACTCCAAATCCCCCCCCATCCTCAAATATCCCCTACTAGCACAAATCGGCTCCAAATCATCCCTATTAGCACAAATCCCCCCCAAAACTAAATCTCCCCTCCTAGCACAACCCCTCTCCCCCACCATATCACCTCTTCTAGCACAAAACTCCCTAATCCCCCCTCCTAGCACAAATCATCTTCCCCCATTCCAAAAAAGCATTGGGCATAGGACAGAACTTATATCTGTCCTCCATGTTTTACAACATTTATTTTTCTGTATGAAAATGTGTTACCTGAACATATACTCTAAGGCACCTTTCACACGGACGGATAGAATTGTGCTTTTAGCTGCGTTTTCTACCGCCGTTAAATGCACACAATGCTTTCCTATGGCCCCATTCACACACTGCGTTTAGCTGTGTTTTGATTACATGCAGTTTGGTGCGGATAGAAAAAATAGAATCGCAGGTAATCGCAGTGCACTGTGTCAGCTGCGGATAACAGCGCCGAGCTGCTCTTCGGGAAAGGAAAAACGTTTTTTCCTTCCCCAATGAGCGACAAGCATGGGGATCCTACTTGGATCCCAGCCAATGCCCGGCACTGTTTGGTATGAATCTTGAGGGGGAACTCCACGCCAAATTTTAAATAAAAAACCGGCATGGGTTCCCCCTCCAAGACCATACCAGGCCCTTCGGTCTGGTATGGATTTGAAGGGGAACCCCCTACGCTGAAAAAACGGCGTGGGGTCCCCCCCAAAATCCATACCAGACCCTTATCCGAGCACGCAGCCCGGTCGGTCAGGAAAGGGGGTGGGGACGAGCGAGCGCCCCCCCCTCCTGAACCGTACCAGGCCGCATGCCCTCAACATGGGGGGTTTGGTGCTTTAGGGCAAAGGGGGCGCCCACCCCAAAGCACCTCGTCCCCATGTTGAGGAGGACAAGAGCCTCTTCCCGAGGAGCCCGGCAGAAGGAAGAAGGCACCGGAGAAGAACCAGAGCGCGCAGAGACGACACCGGAGAGAGGGAGAAGAGGCCTGAGAGACCCCCGAAGTCGGAAGAAGACCCCCGGAGCTGCCTAATAAATCACTTTAAAAACCTGTCTACTGTGTTTTTTTAAATTTACACTTTTTTCTTAGGTGAATGGGTAGGGGTACGATGTACCCCATACTTATTCATATAGGGTGGGGGGCCGGGATCTGGGGGCCCCCTTATTAAAGGGGCTCCCGGATTCCAATAAGCCCCCCGCCCGTAGACCCTGACAACCAACGGCCAGGGTTGTCGGGAAGAGGCCCTTGTCCTCATCAACATGGGGACGAGGTGCTTTGGGGTGGAGGGGGCCCGCAGGGCGCCCCCTTGCCCCAAAGCACCAACCCCCCATGTTGAGGGCATACAGCCTGGTAAGGTTCAGGGGGGGCGCTCGCTCATCCCCACCCCCTTTCCTGACCGACCGGGCTGCGTGCTCGGATAAGGGTCTGGTATGGATTTTGGGGGGGACCCCACGCCGTTTTTTCGGCATAGCGGGTTCCCCTTAATATCCATACCAGACCAAAGGGCCTGGTATGCTCTTGGAGGGGAACCCATGCCGATATTTCATTTAAAATTTGGCGTGGAGTTCCCCTCAAGATTCATATCAAACAATGCCGGGGATTGGCGGGGATCCGAGTTGGTACCCTGTCGGGTTGCTATGGAAATGGCAAACCGCAGCTAAACACAACCGCAGCTGATCACACTGCACAAATGCAGCTGATCGCAGTGCCTGGAGTCTTGAATTTCACAGAAAAAAAAACATGCTTTTAACTGCGGCAGAATAGCCGTCCGTGTGTAAGGCGCCTTACTCCGTCCTCAATCACCTCTTTTATTATATCACTTATTCCTCTGTATTTTTCTCCTCCTTCCTTCTCACATCACTGTGTGAAGTGGGAGGGCTAACGACATGCAGGAGCATTGCTACAGCATCATTGGCTGGAATTTCAGAAACCGGCATTGATGCACAGCCATTGGCTGCCTTTCAGCGATGCAGCGGCGCTGAGGCTAAGCCGGACTATGAAGTGAGGTGATGGGCAGTGTGGATGACAGGTCTCTCCCATACCAGCCAGCTGGACAAACGCGCCCCCCCCCCCCGGTGGATAGGCACAGACCAACGCTGTGGCGGACAATTTCCAAAGTACAGACCTTAGTGAAGAACACCAAGGTACATTTCAAGTGCCCACAAAATGCAGCCTCTTCAGGGCCCACCAAATGCAGCCTTATCAGTGCCCGTCAATGCAGCCTTACTGTGCCCCTAAAATGCAGACTCTTAGTCTGTGCCCATCGATGCAGCCACTCAGTCTGTGCCCATCGATGCTGAGCCCCTCAGTCTCTGTGCCCATCAATGCAGATCCTCAGTCTGTGCCCATCAATTCAGCCTCTCAATCTGTGCCCATCAATACTGAGCCCCTCAGTCTGTGCCCATCGATGCAGCTCCTCAGTCTGTGCCCATCAATGCATCATCAATGCTTAGCCCTTCAGTCTCTGTGCCCATCAATGCAGATCCTCAGTCTGTGCCCATCACTTCAGCCTCTCAGTCTGTGCCCATCAATTCAGCCTCTCAATCTGTGCCCATCAATACTGAGCCCCTCAGTCTGTGCCCATCGATGCAGCTCCTCAGTCTGTGCCCATCAATGCATCATCAATGCTTAGCCCTTCAGTCTCTGTGCCCATCAATGCAGATCCTCAGTCTGTGCCCATCACTTCAGCCTCTCAGTCTGTGCACATCAATACTGAGCCTCTCTGTCTGTGCCCATCAATGCTGAGCCCCTCAGTCTGTGCCCATCAATTCAGCCTCTCAGTCTGTGCCCATCAATGCTGACTCTGAGCCCCTCAGTCTGTACCCATCAATGCTGACTCACCAGTGCCTGGTTCACACAGCGGGTATCTCCCGCTGTGCCACAGAGCTTGCGTCTGAATTCTTCGGTGGAGCAGTAACAGGGTCCCGCCTCCTACACCGGCTCCTCCTGTGATAGACAGAAGTTTGGTCTATCACAGGAGGAGCCGGTGTAGGAGGCGGGACTCTGTTGCAGTGGCACCAAAGAATTCAAACATGTCTGTGTCATACACAAGAGGAGGAGGGAGGGGACTCAGGGAGGACTCTCCAGTCTGCACTTGATCGGCCGCAGACACTGCAAGGACCGCTCACGGACACCTTGTCAATCCCAGGCGGTGCTCAAATTAATGGCTGCGCGTCACTTTCGGGTCAGCCTCTAGAGTGCCTGGAAAAAAGTATTCATACCCCTTGAAATTTTCCACATTTTGTCATATTACAACCAAAAAGCTAAATGTATTTTATTGGGATTTTATGTGATAGACCAACACAAAGTGGCACATAATTGTGAAGTGGAAGTAAAATGATAAATGGTTTTCCAAATTTTTACAAATAAATATGTGAAAGGTGTGGGGGGGCATTTGTATTCAGCCCTCTTTACTCTGATCCCCCTAACTAAAATCTAGTGGAACCAGTTGCCTTCAGAAGTCACCTAATTAGTAAATAGAGTCCACCTGTGTGTAATTTTATCTCAGTAGAAATACAGCTGTTCTGTGAAGCCCTCAGAGGTTTGTTAGAGAACCTTAGTGAACAAACAGCATCATGAAGGCCAAGAAACACACCAGACAGGTCAGGGATAAAGTTGTGGAGAAGTATAAAGCAGGGTTAGGTTATAAAAACATATCCCAAGTTTTGAACATCTCAAGGAGCTCTGTTCAATCCATCGTCCGAAAATGGAAAGAGTATGGCCCAACTGCAAACCTACCAAGACATGGACGTCCACCTAAACTGACCGGCCGGGCAAGGAGAGCATTCATCAGAGAAGAGCCAAGAGGTCCATGGTAACTCTGGAGGAGCTGCAGAGATCCACAGCTCAGGTGGGAGAATCTGTCCACAGGACAACTATTAGTCGTGTTCTCCACAAATCTGCCCTTTATGGAAGAGTGACAAGAAGAAAGACATTGGTGAAAGAAAGTCATAAGAAGTCCTGTTTGTAGTTTGTGAGAAGCCATGTGGGGGGACACAGCAAACATGTGGAAGAAGGTGCTCTGGTCAGAGGAGACCAAAATTTTATTTTTTTGGCCTAAAAACAAAATGCTATGTGTGGCGGAAAACTAATGCCGCGTACACACGAGCGGACTGTACGGCAGACTTTGCCCGGTGGATGGGATTTCGTCGGGCAATTTGATCGTGTGTGGGCTCCAGCGGACTTTGTTTTCTCAAAAGTTGGACGGACTTAGATTTGAAACATGTTTTAAATCTTTCCGTCGAACTCGAGTCCGGTCGAAAAGTCCGCCGTCTGTATGCTAGTTCGATGGGCAAAAAGCCACACTAGGGCAGCTATTGGCTACTGGCTATGAACTTCCTTGTTTTAGTCCGGTCCTACGTCATCACGTACGAATTCGACGGACTTTGGTGGATTGTGTGTAGGCAAGTCTGTTCATTCAGAAAGTCCGTCATAAAGTCCGTTGAAAAGTCCACCGGGCAAAGTCTGCCGTAAAGTCAGCTCGTGTGTACGCGGCATAACACTACACATCACCCTGAACACACCATCCCCACTGTGAAACATGGTGGTGGCAGCATCATGTTGTGGGGATGCTTTTCTTCAACAGGGACAGGGAAGCTGGTCAGAGTTGATGGGAAGATGGATGGAGACAAATACAGGACAATCTTAGAAGAAAACCTATTAGAGTCTGCAAAAGACTTGAGACTGGGGCGGAGGTTCACCTTCCAGTAGGACAACGACCCGAAACATACAGCCAGAGCTACAATGGAATGGTTTACATCAAAGCATATTCATGTGTTAGAATGGTCCTGTCACAGTCCAGACCTAAATCCCATTGAGAATCTGTGGCAAGACTTGAAAATTGCTGTTCACAGACGCTCTCCATCCAATCTGACAGAGCTTGAGATATTTTGCAAAGAAGAAGAATGGGCAAAAATGGCCTCTCTAGATGTGCAAAGCTGGTAGAGACATCCCCAAAAAGACTTGCAGCTGTAATTGCAGAGAGAGGGGGTTCTACAAAGTATTGACTCCGGGGGGCGCCATACAAATGTACCCCCCACACTTTTCACATATTTATTTGTAAAAAAAAATTGAAAACCATTTATAATTTTTCTTCCACTTCACAATTATGGGCCACTTTGTGTTGGTCTATCACATAAAATCCCAATAAAATACATTTACGTTTTTGGTTGTAACATGACAAAATGTGGAAAATGTCAAGGGGTATGAATACTTTTTCAAGGCACTGTATACCATAGTTTGTAGACGGTATAATTTTCACACAAACAAATTAATATACACCTAATGAGACTTTTTTTTTTTTTTTATCAAAGACATGTAGCAGAATACATTTTATCCAAAATGTATTAAGAAATTAGATTTTTTTATTTTTTTTGGATATGTAAAGTAAAAAATAATTAATTTTTTTCAATATTTCTGGTCTTTTCTTGTTTATATAATAAACAATAAAAAAGCCCAGTGGTGATCAAACACCACCAAAAGAAATCTCTACTTGTGTGGAAAAAATGGTATAAATTTCATATGTGTGCAGTGTTGCATGACCGCGCAACTGTCAGTTAATTACTTGACCTTGGGAAGATTTACCCCCCCCCCCATTCATGACCAGGTCATTTTGTTTGCGAAACGGCACTGCGTTACTTTAACTGACAATTGCGCGGTCGTGTGACGCTGTACACAAATAAAATGTATGTCTTTCTTTCCCACAAATAGAGTTTTCTTTTTAGAAAGCCCAATTCCTTCATCAATTTAGGCCAATGTATTCTGTGACATATTTTTTGGTAAGAAAAATCCCAATAAGCGGATATTGATTGGTTTGCACAAAAGTTATAGCGTCTACAAACTATAGGATATATTTATTTATTTTACTAGTAATGGTGGCGATCAGCAAGGACTGCGATATTCCGGCGCACATTCGAACACTGACTGACGCTTTTGACACTTTGTGCGGAACAGTGACACTAATACAGTGATCGGTGCTAAAAAATATGCACTGTCACTGTACTAATTATTATTATTATACAGGATTTATATAGCCCCTACAATTTACGCAGCGCTTTACAACATGAGGGCAGACAGTACAATTACAATACAATTCAATACAGGAGGAACCAGAGGGCTCGGCTCGTTAGAGCTTACAATCTAGGAGGGAGGGTCAAGCGATACATAGTAGGCGAGGTTGAAAAGGTAATAACTGTGGGGGATGAGCGTACGACATCAGTGACGAAACGCGTACGACGGAGCCACGCACACTACGTCACTTCCTGGAACTCGAGAGGTTGGAGCGCAGCTGGAACGCAGCGGGCCGCTGCTGCCCCATATCTCGGGCTCCTTTAGTGCTTTGTTTACGGCTGGCTCATCACTAGCCCCTGGCTGGCCATAGACTCGAACGCTGCTTATGTTTTATGTATGCTGTTTTACTTTTTAATAAACGGACGAACTATAACTTTTTTACTACACAATGGGAGCCAATCTTTTTCTTCTATGAGGTATATGTTTTTGGGGTCTACATAGCAGACACTCTGGTGGACTGGCCTTATAGAGTGCAACACTTATGGGTATTACCCCTGCAGGGGTGATGGGATTCGGGGAGTGGGGACCCTTGAAGGGGAGCACTTAAGTCACTTGGATATACTGCAAGCACTGAAGTCACCTATGATGATCTCTGCTACCTCCAAGTACACTACCTGGTTAATATCTACATGTGGACTGCTATTTTTTAATCTACATATATATAGAGTCGTGTACACACCCCTTGGTGATGTTTTGATCTTACTATTTTTTTTAATTTGTTTTTTTCCCTTTTTTTTCTATGGGTTTTTGGACATTTGGGACATTATTTATGTTTAACCTCTACTGGATGTAACATCACCGGGCACTCATAGAATAATTTTTGCCTGACTATGCACATTTTTATATTATTATTCTATTTGCTAAGATATATGTTATGTAATTTTTTATGGTGGTATTCACGTATTTGTACGCACATAGCACTATGCAATTTAGGGGTAGCCCTTGTGGTACCGTAGTTTAGGAATTTATCATAAACCTTTTATTCTTTATCACCTATATGATCTTTTCAGGATGTGTGTCTTTCACATATTTACACACATATATAAGTAATATTTCCACATTAGGCACTGGGTAGAGGTTATCAGGTTGTGATATAGGAGCTGAGGCTTGGTGTTGATTGTACACGTAGGGTACAGTCCTTAGTACACCCCTGGCACAGCCCCTCACCCCTTCTCATACCTCTAGTGCCCTTAGTGTATAGGTAGCGCCATATACCCCTATCATATTTTGTTTTTGGCAAACTGTATCAGTGTTCCGTCTATCGCGGATGAGGAGGAGGCGGGTGTTACAATGGATGGCCGAACAGACCGCATGACACAGCGGAAAACACCCACTGTTTTAGTTATCACAGGTACAGCTGCAGATGGGCACAATGAGGCTGCAGATGGGCACAGTGAGGCTGCAAATAGGCACAGTGAGGCTGCAAATGGGCACAGTGAGGCTGCAGATATGCACAGTACGGCTGCAGATGGGCACAGTGAGGCTGCAGATGGGCACGATGAGGCTGCAAATGGGCACAGTGAGGCTGCAGATGGGCACAGTGAGGCTGCAAATAGGCACAGTGAGGCTGCAAATGGGCACAGTGAGGCTGCAAATGGGCACAGTGTGGCTGCAAATGGGCACAGTGAGGCTGCAGATGGGCACAGTGAGGCTGCAGATGGGCACAATGAGGCTGCAAATGGGCACAGTGAGGCTGCAGATGGGCACAGTGAGGCTGCAAATGGGCACAGTAAGGCTGCAAATGGGTACAGTGAGGCTGCAGATGGGCACAATGAGGCTGCAAATGGGCACAGTGAGGCTGCAAATGGGTACAGTGAGGCTGCAGATGGGCACAATGAGGCTGCAGATGGACACAGTGAGGCTCCAGGTGGGCACAATGAGACTGCAGATGGGCACAGTGAGGCTGCAGGTGGGCACAATGAGGCTGCAGATGGGCACAGTGAGGCTGCAGATGGGCATCATTTACCCAGTAGCTGTTGCATTTCCCACCCTAGGCTTATACTCGAGTCAATACGTTTTCCCAGTTTTTCATGGTAACTGCCATTCTGCCTGTCTGATGAATCATTGGGAGGGTGCTGGCAGACATAGAGTCCGCCGCAACCACTGAACGGATCCCGATGTGCGTGATCACAGCGGGAGAAAGCCAGTGGCGGAAACCCTGAAGAGGCGGATCACGTATTTCGGCACAGAGGTGCCGCCCTACGGCACTGGTCCCAATGGTCCCAAAAATGTGTCAAAAGTGCCTGATGTGTCCGCCATAATGTCGCAGTCCCGATAAAAATCATAGGTCGCTGCCATTACTAGTAAAAAATTATAATAATAAAATTGCCATAAAGTTCAAATCCCGAAAATCCCAGCCATAGCCCTCCTCAATGCAAACTTACCCAAAACACCAAAACATACGCGTAAACTAATACATTTCATCCTCCTTGGTGCCAAACTAACCATTGCCAAAACTTGGAAACAACCCAAGGTTTCCGTCAAGGCCGCTACTCGTAAAATATCTTGGATTATGTCCCAAGAGAAACTCTCCAGCATTCTCCACAACACCAAAGCGCAATTTGAAGCTATTTGGGAGCCTTGGGCGAAGTATATGGGCATTTCCCTTATACCGGGAGTTCAACCGTAAAATTCCTCGGTTTACAAAGGGAGGCGTGGTCCTCTCCCGTTGATAGGCTCTCTACTCTTTACCTCTCTTCTCCACCCCCTCTCTTTTCCTCTCCCCTCCCCTCTTTACACCCCCCTTCTGCTTAACCCTCTAAGGTACTAGGAAAGTTCCCCCGATTTAAGTGCAATCAGTCCCGCAGAGGGAGGTCTCTTCCTCTGGGGCTAGCAAATCAGGTTATAGCACCCTCATTGTTTATCCTAGACCCCAGGCCTAACTGGCGAAGATTCGATTTGGGTGGCTCGTTGAGATTCGGCCGGGCACAGCGTGATCCCTTTTCGGGTGCCGGCGGAACCTCTCCTCGCCCCTCCCCATTATTGGCCGCAGGCCGGGCGGATTACACATAATTGAAAGAGTTACAGTAGCTTCTTAGGTACCTGTCAATGTGTAAGATGTGTGCTAGATTCTTACTTAATGTTTTAGGCTTGTCTTGCACCCCCCTCAGGGGAACGTAATGTAATGTTTTGCTATACTTCTCATTATTTTATATTGTTTATATTTTTGGAAAACCAATAAAACATTTTGAAAGTAAAAATGCCATAAATCTATCCCCTATTTTGTAGACGCTATAACTTTTGCGCAAACCAATCAATATACCCTTATTGCAATTTTTTTTTTTTTTTACTAAAAATATGTAGAAGAATTCATATCGGCCTAAACTGAGGAAAAATTAGCTTTTTTTTAAAAAAAAATGGGGATATTTATTATAGCAAAAAGTACAAAATATTGCGTTTTTTTTTGGCTCTTTTTTTGCTTATAGCGCAAAAAATAAAAACCGCAGAGGTGGTAAAATACCACCAAAAGAAAGCTCTGTTTGTGGGGGAAAAAAAGGACGTCAGTTTTGTTTGGGTGCAACGCCGCACGACCCCGCAATTATCAGTTAAAGCGACGCAGTGCCGAATCGCAAAAAGTGCTCTGGATATTTATTATAGCAAAAAGTACAAAATATTGTGTTTTTTTTCTAAATTTTCACTCTTTTTTTGCTTATAGCGCAAAAAATAAAAACCGCAGAGGAGATCAAATACCACCAAAAGAAAAAAAATTAGCTTTTTTTTAAAAAATGGGGATATTTATTATAGCAAAAAGTACAAAATAATGCGTTTTTTTTTCTAAATTGTCGCTCTTTTTTTGCTTATAGTGCGCAAAAAATAAATATCGCAGAGGTGATCAAATACCACCAAAAGAAAGCTCTATTTGTGGGAAAAAAAGGACGTCGATTTTGTTTGGGTGCAACTCCGCCCGACCGCGCAATTGTCAGTTAAAACGACGCAGTGCCGAATCGCAAAAAGTGCTCTGGTCTTTGGGCAGCCAAATGGTCCAGGGCAAAGTGGTTCAAAGAGGACGTACAGGTACGTCCATTTGCCCACCGCTGCCATTGTGCCGACGTATATCGGCGTGCAGCGGTCGGCAAGTGGTTAAGTGGTTAAAACAGCGCAGTTCTTCTGCATAGCAAAAAAAATGCCCTGGTCATGAAGGGGGTAAAACCTTCTGGAGATCAAGTGGTTAAAATTTAGCCCGCAGTCACCCCTTCTAGGGAATATCTAGCTAGTTGGGGTTCATCACAAATGTTCCTCCTGACATTTAGTAGTTGTGAAGACCTCGGCTCTTCCACTTACATTGTAATTATTGCATACGTATTAAAAAATAGTCACGGTGAGTGATTGGTCTCGGGTTGCCGAGCGGCAACTCTCTCCGTCTCAGGGCGGGGAGCCACCACGGAGAGCGGGGAGGCAATTGCTTCCTTTTACAAAACAGGCGTGTAAAGATTGTCGCTGAAAACTTAATTGCTTCTACACCATGTTGGCGGAGAGGGAGCCCGCTGTTTTCAATGTATATATGCAATCTCCTGTATAATGCCGCATCTTTATTTCTCCTCCTGTGCTGAATTGTACGGCTCTGGAAATAGGAGCCAACAGCTTCCAGGACGCCGGCGTAAATGAGCCGTGAAATCCCCGGTGACTATGGTGGATAAATGCCTTGATTACAGAAATATGCAGATGGTGAGATCAGCGGTCCGGGCTTTCTTATTCCATTGCTGGTGTCTTTCTTTTTTTTTACATGGATTTCGCCCTGCAAAGCAGGGAAAAGAAACAAATCGATCTGTGGTAAAAAGCAGTACACATTGTTAGGCACGCAATTAACCCCTTGATCAACCTAGCCTTCCCAGCCAGTGTCATTAATACAGTGACAGTGTATACAGCCATGACCAAAAGTTTTGAGAATGACACAAATATTAATTTTCACAAAGTCTGCTGCTTCGGTTTTTATTATGGAAATTTGCATATATACGATAGAATGTTTTGAAGAGTGATCAGATGAATTGCCATGAAAATGAACTTAATCCCGTAAAAATACATTTCCACTGCCATTTGTGAAGAAGGCATCAGGGCAACCAAGGAAGTCCTGCAAATGCCAGGACCGTCTCCTACAGTTGTATTCAGCTGCGGGATTGGGGGGGCACCACCAGTGCAGAGCTTGCTCAGGAATGGCGGCAGGCAGGTTTGAGGACATCGGCACGCACCGTGAGGAGAAGACCTTTGGAGGATGGCCTGGTGTCAAGAAGGGCAGCAAAGAAGCCACTTCTCTCCAGAAAAAACATCAGGGACAGACTGATGTTCTGCAAAAGGTACAGGGATTGGACTGCTGAGGACTGGGGGAAAGTCATTTTCTCTGATGAATCCCCTTTCCGATTGTTTGGGGCATCCGGAAAAAACCTTGTCCGGGGAAGAAAAGGTGAGCGCTACCATTAGTCCTGTGTCATGCCAACAGTAAAGCATCCTGAGACCAATCATGTGTGGGGTTGCTTCTCAGCCAAGGGAGTGGGCTCACTCACAATTTTGCCACAGCCATGAATAAAGAATGGTACAAGAACCTCCTCTGAGAGCAACTTCTCCCAACCATCCAAAACAAACAAAACAGTTTTGTGAGGAACAATGTCTTTTCCAGAATGATGGAGCACCTCGCCATAATGCAAAAGTGATAACTAAGTGGCTTGGGAACAAAACATTGAAATATTGGGTGCATGGCCAGGAGCCTCCCCAGACCTTAATCCCATTGAGAACTTGTGGTCAGTCCTCAAGAGGCGGGTGAACAAAAAAAAACACCCCACAAATTCTGACAAACTCCAAGCATTGATTATGCAAGAATGGGCTGACATCAGTCAGGATGTGGCCCAGAAGTTAATTGACAGCATACCAACACCTTTGGGATGAATTAGAGCAGAGACGGCGAGCCAGGCCTTCTCGTCCAACATCAGTGCCTGACCTCACACATGCGCTTCTGGAAGAATGGTCAAACATTCCCATAGACACACACCTAAACCTTGTGGACATCCTTCCCAGAAGAGTTGAAGCTGTTATAGCTGCAAAAGGGTGGGCCAACTCAATATTGAACCCTACGAACTAAGACTGGGATGCCATTAAAGTTCATGTGCGTGTAAAGGTGGGTGTCCCAATACTTTTGACAATATAGTGTATTTCCTCTGTGTATTTAGAAGCTTGCCTAGATTTCAGCATGAAGGTTAACCCCTTAGCACCGACCCTACATATATATATATATATGTGGCCTCACGGAAGTGGGTCTTCTCCCATGAGGCTGCATATACGCATACCTGTCTTTGAGCCAGGAGCGTGCTGCACACGGCTCTCACCAAGCAAATGGGACTCCCAATTCCCAGTCACCTGATCGCTGTGACAGTGTCTGATTGGCTATCACAGTGATCAAAGGTCTAGCAGTGAAATTGTGTCTGGACACGGCAAACAAGGAGGCAAGACTCGGGCTAAGACCAAGACACGATCATCCCATGTGTGGTCTGCAGTTCCCAGTTGGTCGAGTTTATCGCCTGCTCAAGAAGGGCAACTATGTGGAGCGGGTCAGGACCGGAGCTGCCATCTATCTGCCTGCCACTTTCAAGTATCTGAGATCTTTGAGCTGGCCGGCAACACTGCCCACAACAAAGTCCGCAAGGATGAGGCGCTCAACAAGCTGCTGGGCGGTATCACAATTGCTCAGGGAGGAGTCCTGCCCAACATCCAGGTCATGCTGCTGTCCAGGAAGACTGGAAGCCACAAGCCCTCCAAGGCCAGGTAAACCAGATCCATTCTCTACATTAGTGAGCAGTCACAAGACTGCCCATGTATTTTGTTTTTTTTCTTGTTTCTCCTTGGAATGGAGAAACAGATAAATAGTTACATAGTTAATCTGGTCAAAAAAATACACAGGTCCATCTAGTATTCTAGCTCAACAAATACAGGATACATTGTATCTTTCTTTCCTTGCAGAACATGCCATTTTGTTTTTTGCTGAAAGTAATGGCTTTCTTCTGGCCACTCTGCCATAAAGCCCAACTCTATGGAGCGTACGGCTTATTGTTGTCCTATGTACAGATACTCCAGTCTCTGCTGTGGAACTCTGCAGCTCCTCCAGGGTTACCTTAGGTCTCTGTGCTCCTCTCTGATTAATGCCCTCCTTGCCTGGTCTGTGAGTTTCGGTGGGCGGCCGTCTCTTGGCAGGTTTGCTGTTGTGCCATGTTCTTTCCATTTGGTTATGATAGATTTGATGGGGCTCCTAGGGATCATCAAAGATTTGGATATTTTTTATAACCTAACCCTGACTTGTACTTCTCAACAACATTGTCCCTTACTTGTTTGGAGAGTTCCTTGGTCTTCATGGCAGTGTTTGGTTAGTGGTGCCTCTTGCTTAGGTGTTGCAGCCTCTGGGGCCTTTCACAAAGGTGTGTCTATGTAATGACAGGTCATGTGACACTTAGATTGCACACAGGGGGACATCATTTCACTAATTATGGGACTTCTGAAGGTAATTGGTTGCACCAGAGCTTTTTTATGGGCTTCATAACAAAGGGGGGTGAATACATACGCACATGTCAATTATCAGTTTTTTATTTCTGAAAAATAGTTTTATGTATATATTTTTCTAATTTTACTTCACCAACTTAGACTATTGTGTTCTGATCCATCACATATAATTCAGATTAAAAAAAAAACATTGAACCAAAGGCTGTAATGTAACAAAATAGGTAAAAAGCCAAGGGACTGTATGTGGTATTGCTGCGATAATCAGGAGCATGAGAATTTTTTGGGGGTTGTTCTTTGGTAGTAAGTTATGGTAATAGCATGAAATAGACAGCTATATTTAAAAAAATGATTATTTTAAACTATTTTGGGCCAGTTATCTATTGATAATAAGGATGAAGTCACAAAGGAATTAAATCTTCAATAGTTGAATCCATGCACTTTGTAGGATCGGATTGAACCCATCTTGGTTCTGTTAGACGTGGAATTCTTGACGCACCGATTATGTCTCCTGTCTGCTGTCCTCAGGTGCCGAGCCCAGGATAGCATGGCTACAGCTTCAAAAATAGCTTTTTCGCAAAACATTACAGTATTTACATGAAACGCGTGTTAACCGAAAAAAAAACACGCAGTCAATTCTCTTTCAATGTCTGCTAAACGCGGCTCGCTGGGCTTCAGCACGACTCTTCCCTACTTTGACTGATTATGTGTTAATGTGAGCATATGGCCCTGTACAGAGGGAATGACGGGCGAGCGGGTTTTATTCTATATATTTAGCATGTGAAAGCAAACAGCGTGTGCGTCTTTGTACTGACTTTGTTATACAAGAGAATAAAGTCTCTGTGCATCGCTAAACATGGAAAATATATACGAGAGATTCCAACTTACAACTAAATTGGGACACACAAATCTTTATTGAAATAAATTCCCTCGGTAGTCACACATGATATAAATCCATTTTATGTGCAAAATGCCATTAGAGACCCAAGATATTACCTTGTAAAATTAACAGTGACATCATCATATACTGAGCCTGTGCAGAGAGCAGACCTTTGGGAGGGGCCCAGCAGGCTCCACCTGCTACAGGATGCCTGCAGAAAACTACAGAAGGGGGGCGGAGACCAGGCCAGTCACCCTACACAAGGTGAGGAGAGTAGAGCTGTGGGAGGGGCGGCTCCACCCACTACAGGGTGCCTGCAGAAGACTACAGAAGAGGGCGGAGACCAGGCCAGTCACCCTACACAAGGTGAGGAGAGTAGAGCTGTGGGAGGGGCGGCTCCACCCACTACAGGGTGCCTGCCGAAAACTACAGAAGGGGGGCGGAGACCAGACCAGTCAACCTGCACAAGGTGAGGGGAGTAGAACTGTGGGAGGGGCGGCTCCACCCACTACAGGGTGCCTGCAGAAATCTACGGAAGGGGGCGTAGACCAGACCAGTCAACCTGCACATGGTGAGGGAGTAGAGCTGTGGGGGGGGGGCAGCAGGCCCCACCCACTACAGGATGCCTGCAGAAAACTACAGAAGAGGGGCGGAGACCAGACCAGTCAACCTGCATAAGGTAAGGGGAGTAGAGCTGTGGGAGGGGTGGCTCCACCCACTACAGGGTGCCTGCAGAAATCTACAGAAGAGAAGCGGAGACCAGACAATCAACCTGCATAAGGTAAAGGAGTAGAGCTGTGGGAGGAGCCCAGCAGGCTCCACCTACTACAGGATGCCTGCAGAAAACTACAGAAGAGGGGCGGAGACCAGACCAGTCAACCTGCACAAGGTGAGGGGAGTAGAGCTGTGGGAGTGGCGGCTCCACCCACTACAGGGTGTCTGCAGAAAACTACAGAAGAGGGGCGGAGACCAGACCAGTCACCCCGCACAAGGTGAGAGAGCAGAGCTGTGGGAGAGGTGGCTCCACCCACTACAGGGTTCCTGCAGAAATCTACAGAAGAGGGGCAGAGACCAGACCAGTCACCTTACACAAGGTGAGGGGATTGGAACTGTGGGAGGGGCAGCTCCACCCACTACAGGGTGCCTGCAGAAATCGACAGAAGTGGGCGTAGACCAGACCAGTCAACCTGCACAAGGTGAGGAAGTAGAGCTGTGGGAGGGGCCCAGCAGGCTCCATCCACTACAGGGTGCCTGCAGAAATCTACAGAAGAGGGGCGTAGACCAGACCAGTCACCCTGCACAAGGTGAGGGGAGTAGAGCTGTGGGAGGGGCCCAGCAGGCTCCACCCTCTACAGGATGCCTGCAGAAAACTACAGAAGAGGGGCAGAGACCAGAGCAGTTAACCTGCACAAGGTGAGGGAGTAGAGCTGTGGGAGGGGCCCAGCAGGCTCCACCCACTACAGGATGCCTGCAAAAAACTACAGAAGAGGGGCGGAGACAAGACCAGTCACCCTGCACAAGGTGAGGGAGTAGATCTGTGGGAGGGACCCAGCAGGCTCCACTCACTACAAGATACCTACAGAAGAGGGGCGGAGACCAGTCACCCTGCACAAGGTGAGGGAGTAGAGCTGTGGGAGGGGCGGCTCCACCCACTACAGGGTGCCTGCAGAAATCTACAGAAGGGGGGTGTAGATCAGACCAGTCACCCTGCACAAGGTGAGGGGAGTAGAGCTGTGGGTGGGGCCCAGCAGGCTCAGAAGCGAACGCATACGTGAGTAGCGCCCGCATATGAAAACGGTGAAAACGGTGTTCAAACCACACATGTGAGGTATCGCCGTGATCGTTACAGCGAGACCTCCTTTGTAACTCAAAACATGCAAACGGTAGAATTTTTTAAACGTCGCCAATGGAGATTTTTAAGGATAAAAGTTTGTCGCCGTTCCACGAGCGGGCGCAATTTTGAAGTGTGACATGTTGGGTATCAATTTACTCGGCGTAAAGTTATCTTTCGCAATATAAAATAAATTGGGCTAACTTTACCGGTGTCTTATTTTTTAATTCAAAAAAGCTTATTTTTTCCCTAAAAAGTGCGATTGTAAGACCGCTGCGCTATTCTCCAGGGTGTTAGAAAAAAATATATAATGTTTAGGGATTCTAAGTCATTTTCTAGCAAAAACAAATGATTTTAACTTGTAAACACTTGTGAAAAATAGACTAGTTCCTTAAGTGGTTAAAGAAGATGCCTTGTGTATGTGAATAGATCACATCCACGCTGTCAGTTTGTGTGTAACTTACCTCCTTTATTTGTATACAGTAGGTTTCTGCGTCTGTGATGTCACTCCTTCTCCTGGCTGAATTTCAAAGTTCTCTGACTTACTGTTTTCTTCCTTTTCCTGTCCTGATACTACATGTCCCATGATCCTCTGAGCCTCTGGTGGCACCGCTGCGTGCTCGCTCCCGAGCCACTGCTCTATGCATCCATAAAACATAGAGCCGCAGCTTGGCCCCGCCCCCCCACTCTTGACCCCGCCCCCTCCTCTCCTTATTGGCTGACCAGCTGTGATTGTCAGCAGCGGGAGCCAGTGGGCTCCCTCTACGGTCTCAGCCAATGAGGAGGGAGAGTCCCTGGACAGCCAAGGCTAACATGAACATCGCTGGATCCGAGGGGGCTCAGGTAAGGATTGGGGGGTAGGCCGGGGCACTGCACGTGAAAAATGCATAGAAGGTAAAAAAACCTGCAGCCTTTAGAACCACTTTAATCCCTGCCCGACCGCCGCACGTCGATATACGTCAACAGAATGGCACGTTTGGGCAAAAGGGCGTACAGATACGTCCCCTTTAAGATGCGGCATTGTGGGCGCATGCTCTGCGCCCGCGGGTCCCGGGGAATCGATGCCCGCCGGGGGCCCGCGATCGTGTCACGGAGCGGAAGAACGGGGAGATGCCTATGTAAAGAAGTAATTTCCCCGTTCTGCCTAGTGACATGACAGAGATCTCCGCTCCCTGTCATCGAGAGCGGTGATCGCTGTCATGTCAGTGGTAGCCCCTCCCCCCCACAGTTAGAATCACTCCCTAGGACACACTTAACCCCTTCATCGCCCCCTAGTGGTTAATCCCTTCCCTGACAATGTCATTTACACAGTAATCAGTGCATTTTTATAGCATTGATCGCTGTATAAATGACAATGGTTCCAAAATAGTGTCAAAGGTGTCCGATGTGTCCGCCGTAATGTCGCAGTCATGATAAAAAACGCAGATCGCCGCATTACTAAAAAAAAAAAAAAAAAAAAAAAAAATGCGATAAAACTATCCCCTATTTTGTAGACACTATAAGTTTTGCGCAAACCAATCAATATACACTTATTGCGATTTTTTTTTTACCAAAAAAATGTAGATGAATACGTATCGGGCTAAACTGAGGGAAAAAATTGTTTTTTTATATATCTTTGGGGGATATTTATTATAGCAAAAAGTAAAAAATATTGCTTTTTTTTTTTCAAAATTGTCGCTTTTTTTTGTTTATAGCACAAAAAATAAAAACTGCAGAGGAGATCAAATACCACCAAAAGAAAGCTTTATTTGTGGGGGGAAAAAAGAACATCAATTTTATTTGGGTGCAACGTCGCACGACCGGTGTGCAATGCAGCGCAGCGTTCAAGGGGTTAAAGCAGGCAATAAAAAAATTTCGGATTGCTTGTCACATCGCCCTCTGAAGAGTAATCTGAACACGGATCAGAACGGTGCAGTGTTTCGTTTTGTTTCAAATCATTATTTACATAAATTTGTTTAGTTCTTTTTTTTTTTCCAATAAAGTTTTTTTATTGAAGGAAATAAAAGCAGATTACAATATCATCATGTACACAATATGTAAATACAGAAGAGTACTTGGAGTAGATCTGTGGTGTAGAACGTCTACAAATCAAACAAAACTCTTTAGTCAGCCCTAATGTCTAATAACGATTCCATACGGGATTGAGCGAGATAAGAACTCATCTGTAGCTGAGTCTGTAAGAGATAATCTTTTATATATTATATCTTTTATATATTTTATGTTATGTTGTCAAAGAGAATGAGGATGGGCGCTTCTGGTTGGTTAATAGTTTATATGATTATGTGAGATACGAGTCTAAGTGGTGTAATGTTGCGTTAAAGGAGCGTTCCATCAGGAACAGCGAGATGATATTAGATAGTAGAACATACGCCTGAGGACTAAGCTAAGGTGATTTATGGATGTACAGTATCTCCCAAAAGTAAGTACACCCCTCACATTTTTGTAAATATTTTCTTTTATCTTTTCATGTGACAACACTGAAGAAATGACACTTTGCTACAATGTAAAGTAGTGAGTGTGCAGCTCAGTGGCGGCCCGCCCTCCAGGCAGTCACAAAAAAAATGTCAAAAAAATTTTTTTTAAAGCTGGCCCTTTAAAAAAAAATATACAAAAAAAGGTCCTTAAGTGCACTGTGTTCGGACGCCGGACATAGTGCGACGCCGGACAAAGTGCACTTATGGGAAGCGCCACGTCTATGCAATCACGAGATTGCATACGTGGCGCGTTTAGCCCACCTTGCGGCACTTTCTGAAGCGCCGAGTAGCTTCCGCCCGGCGCTAGTATCTATTATCTAGCGGTTTGATTGATATCTGAGTATGATGTCACTTCCTGTTTCTCTCTCCAATTGCGCCCAGGAGAGAGAAACAGGAAGTATGAGAAGAACGGACCTCTCCACAGGAGACACCGCTGGAGAGGACAACACTCAGCAAGGTAAGAAACGGGGGTAGGGGGGGTTTGATGGTGACACACCCTGCTGCACTTAGTGACACATGCTGCTGCAATTTGGTGGGACACAGGCTGCATGTAAGGACTCCGCTGGGTGCACCTGATGTAAGGAGGGACTCCGCTGGGGACACCTGATGGCATCTGGTGGCAGGCGATGTGGCTAGTGACACGCTCAGGGCTCCCACTGATTCTGCATTATGGTGAGTTGAATGATTTCATTTTATATTACAATGTAATAATAGAAATATTGCGCTTCAATCATTCTGACACCATAACAACCATGGTGCCAGGATGATTGAAGCGCTAACACCAGGTGTTTGGAGTATCTTTACCTGCTGATTGTTAAACTTTCTAGAATACACAGATTTCTATTGTTGTGTAGGATCTGGGCCTGCTGTCCTTCCATCCCTCTCTCCCTCTCCCTCCATCCCTCGTTCATCTCAGACACTAAACACACCACCTTAGAGCCAGGCCCACTATTTCGCTGAAACCACACCCATTTTCACCAAGTGGGAGGGGTCAAAAAGGAAGGACAGGGCCTGGCGCCCCCCCATCCTAAAACTTCACTAGCCGCCACTGGTACAGCTTGTATAACAGTGTAAATTTGCTGTCCCCTCAAATTAACTCAACACACAGCCATTAATGTTTAAACTGCTGGCAACAAAAGTGAGTACACCCCTAAGTGAAAATGTCCAAATTGGGCCCAATTAGCTATTCTCCCTCCCTGGTGTCATGTGACTCGTTAGTGTTACAAGGTCTCAGGTGTGAATGGGGAGCAGGTGTGTTAAATTTAGTGTTATCGCTCTCACTCTCTCATACTGGTCACTGGGAGTTCAACATGGCACCTCATGGCAAAGAACTCTCTGAGGATCTGAAAAAAAGAATTGTTGCTCTACATAAAGATGTCCTAGGCTATAAGAAGATTGCCAAGACCCTGAAACTGAGCAGCAGCACGGTGGCCAAGATCATACAGCGGTATAACAGGACAGGTTCCACTCAGAACAGGCCTCGCCATGGTCCACCAAAGAAGTTGAGGGCACGTGCTCAGCGTCATATCCAGAGGTTGTCTTTGGGAAATAGACATATGAGTGCTGCCAGCATTGCTGCAGAGGTTGAAGGGGTGGGGGGGTCAGCCTGTCAGTACTCAGACCATATGCCGCACACTGCATCAAATTGGTCTGCATGGCTGTCGTCCCAGAAGGAAGCCTCTTCTAAAGATGATGCACAAGAAAGTCCGCAAACAGTTTGCTGAAGACAAGCAGACTAAGGACATGGATTACTGGAACCATGTCCTGTGGTCTGATGAGACCAAGATAAACTTATCTGGTTCAGATGGTGGCAAGCGTGTGTGGGGGCAACCAGGTGAGGTGTACAAAGACAAGTGTGTCTTGTCTACAGTCAAGCATGGTGGTGGGAGTGTCATGGTCTGGGGCTGCATAAAACACATTTACGTTTTTGGTTGTAACATGACAAAATGTGGACAGTTTCAAGGGGTGTGAATACTTTTTCAAGGCACTGTATACATAAGTAATGACAAATAGACAAATACCCCCCCCCCCACACACTCTCGCCCCATGGGTTTGTAAAGAGGGGAATGAACCTGAACATAAAATATCGTCCCTTTTAATTAATGGAATACAAATCCAACACAGAGGAGCCAAAATAAATAGAGTATATGTAATGAAACACAAATGTCTCTGCGGATCCCGACCCAAGTTCGAGGAATATTTGGCAGCCGTCTCTGGCACATAAGTATGTCACCATCTGCCCGGTGTCTCCACTCACACGTACATAATGACCTGTGTGTGGAGGGCAGGATGCAATCTATAGAACGGACATCACCGGGTGCTGGGGGGGGGGGGACCTTATCTACACAAATACACAGAAATCACGTCGCTTTAAAAAGTGTTTATTTCAATTTTGGTATTTCAGGCAACAGAGTTCAGAATAAGTCATAAAATTATTTCAAAAAAAAAATTTGATAAATTGAACTTTTCGAATATTTGATTTCTTTGACTCATTTCTATGACTGCCCCCCAAATCCCTGCAGTACTGCAAGAATAAAGTAGCCCACAACACTGAAAATAATACCGCCCAAGCTTGTCAGGCTCCAGTAGACTTCAACAAAATGGCGGCCGTCTGCATACAGACACTGACCCCCCCCCCCTCCCGCCATTGCATGACTGTGAATGAAATAGGTGAAAGGTGGCTTCAGCTCCTGTTCTCCACCTGAAGAGAACTCCTCTGACGCTTTACACCCTTTTTTGGGGCATAGGCTCCATTCACACATGCGACTTTGGACATGACAAGTAGCAGCCCATTCGTTTCAATGGCACCCGTACATATCGGTTGCGACTTAAACTCACAGTGATTTTGAAAAGGTGTCTGCACTACTTTTGTGTGCGATTTTTGATGCGACTTAGGTCAATTAGGTGCAAAATCAGATCAATGTCATGCTAGTGTGAATGGAGCCTAATGGTAGAGCCCAATCTTCTATGATTAAAGCCAAATTTTATACTTACCTGCTCTGTGCAATGTCTCTTCTGGGGTCACCTGCCAGCATTCCTGGATCCTCCTCTTCTGGCTGTGCCACCAAGCGAAGTCACCTTGTATTGTGGCACACTCACAGGCACAATTCTGAGCTGCACTATCTGCATCCATAGACACAGACAGCGAGGCTCGGCCCCCGCTCGCTCCTCAAAGGATTTGATTGACAGCAGCAGGAGCCAGTGGCTCCCTTTGCTCTCAGCAAAGCCTGTAAGAGCCAGGAGAAGAGGAGAGTGTTGCTGCAGATGGGCACAGCGCGGGATCAAGACCAGGCTCAGGTAAGTAGGGGAGGGGGTTGAGGGGTTATACACATACTGAGACATGTTTTACCAATGCAGTGGCGGCCGGTGGTTTTGTTTGGGAGGGCGGCAAACAACCCCCCCTTTGGTTGGTGGCATTTGAGTCAACACCCCCCCCGCCCCCCACCAGGTTGCTGGCTATGACAGGCAGCAGGTTCTGGTGGTAGTGGCGGGCCTCGGCGGAATGCGGGCTTCAAAGGGTTGCGGGTCCATCAGCAGCGGGCTTCTATGAATGGCGGGTGGGCTCCTGTGTCTTCTATGCGGCTCCTCCCTTCTTCTCCTAGGCCTGGGTTGGCTCCAGCACAATGCCCTGTGCCCTGAGCTAACCCTATTTTGAAGCCTATTAGAACCTCTAAGAGATCATGGGAGGATCCCAGGGTAATGAAGACTACTTAGGGGAACATCTCTGTGTTTGAGTCGTTGTCATAGAAACATTTGTAACGAGGAGGAGTTAGTAAGATGACCACGCCCATGTGGGGGGGCGCCAGAAATATTTCTGCACCCAGGTGTCCGTGTCCCTAGGATCGGCCCTGCAGATGGGGACACTAGTTCTGGTGACTACCAAAGATGTCTCACTTTGGAAGCATTTACTCTTGCTTCCTGTTTGGCTATGGGGCAGGGAATGATGGTAAATGGTTCACCCATGATGGGTCTCCTTTACGCGAAACAAAGGCTTTCGAGAGATGATGACCTTGAGATAAATTTCAGTTGGCTGGTGCTCATGACAAGGCTCTTGAAGTCACTTGTAGACAATGTCTGGAGATCATTCAAAGATGACCACACACTCTGAGATTTCTCTTTTTCAGCCCCACAGTCTAAAGGAGAAATAACAATTGGCCCCCTATCAATGCTAAGAAGCATGGGTGGAGTAATCTCCAGTGACAGCTATTGCATTCTGACAGCTGGCAACCATGGCTCTCAGAATACCTGAACAGTGTCTGGATCTGATAAGATCCAGGTGCTACCATACCCAAATCCATAGCTCCACTCAAGACTTCGCTCCTTTTATACATGGACAATCTGGGTGCTGGCTATTATAGTTCGCCTCCAATCTCTATCAAAAATATGAAAGAATGTATCAGCCTTATACCACTCTTAGCTCCTCTTACTGTATTTATTTATTGTCAATAAAATGACTGTATACAACAATGTCTCCACCCAAGAACCAACCTTCCTTAACGTGTTTCATCACTCCTGGCTTGTTCCCCAGGACAGGGGATACGTGATAAATAAGGGAAAAAGAGCTAGGAATGGAGTGTGACTGATTCATTCTTTTATATTGTTGATGGAGAGAGGATCCAGGCACTGTTTGACTGACAATTTTCCACCCAACTTCTAAGGCTTAATGTACACAGGACGCTGAGGCAACCTCCTCAGAACCATTTTTTTACAGCTTGAAATCGGCGTTTAAAACCGCCCGTTTAGTCGCAATTAGCGGCGTTTTGGCGCGTTTGCGTCTAGGAGCGTTTATTTAAGATAATATCATAGGACCCTCCCAAAGCCCCAAAAACAGTATTATATAACTATTTCAGCCATTCTGTGAGACCAGAATGAGTAGCAGCAGCTGAGAGAGCAGCAGTGTACTTGTATCTACCTCAATTTCGGTGCTTTTACTATGGATCTCATAATGAGTATATGAGAGGAAATGCTTCTTTCGTTGCTGTTGATGGGGCTGGAAAGACGTTGGAAATCGCGTGCGATGACCAGAAACCCTAAACCTAGCCCTAACCGGAAAACCTAACCCTAAACTTGTTCTTCAAGGAGAAAACCCTTACCATAACCCTGTAACCCTAATAGGAAACCCTAACCGGAAACCCTAACTTGTTCTTCAAGGGGAAAACCTTAACCCTAACCATAACCCCCTATTCCTAATGGGAAACCCTAATCCTAACCCTAACCCCTAACCCTAACTGGAAACCCTAACCCTAACGAGAAACCATAACCCTTACCATAACCCTAAACTCGTTCTTGTTCTTGTAACTTGTTCTTCAAGGGGAAAACTCTAATCCTAAACATAACCCCCTAACCCTAATGGGAAACCCTAACCCTAACCCTAAACTTGTTCTTCAAATGGAAAACCCTTACCATAACCCCCTAACCCTAATAGGAAACCCTAACCAGAAATCCTAACTTTTTCTTCAAGGGGAAAACCCTAACCCTAACCATAACTCCATAACCTTAATGGGAAACCCTAATCCTAACCCTAACCCCTAACCGGAAACCCTAATCCTAACTGGAAACCATAACCCTTAACATAACCCTAAACTTGTTCTTGTTCTTGTAACTTGTTCTTCAAGGAGAAAACCCTAACCCTAACCATAACTCCATAACCCTAATGGGAAACCTTAATCCTAACTCTAACCCCTAACCAGAAACCCTAATGCTAACGGGAAACCATAACCCTTACCATAACCCTAAACTTGTTCTTGTAACTTGTTCTTCAAGGGGAAAACCCTAACCCTAATCATAACCCCCTAACCCTAATGGGAAACCCTAACCGGAAACCCTAACCCTAAACTTGTTCTACAAGGGGAAAACCCTAACCATAACCCCCTAATCCTAATGGGAAACCCTAACCGGAAACCCTAACCCTAACCCTAAACTTGTTCTTCAAGGGGAAAACCCTAACCATAACCACCTAACCCTAATGGGCAACCCTAACTCTAACTGGAAACCCTAACCCTAAACTTGTTCATCAACTGTACCGCGTTTAGCCGCGTCTTGCATCTGAAATATCGGAAACTTTGGCATCTGAACTGATTTTTTTGCCTTTAAAGAAAAGCCTCTAAACACAACTGCCTAAAAATGACATTAAACGAACCTGTGTACATGTACGAAAGCATTGGATGAGTTCAGGGGCAGCTGAAAAAAGCAGCCGACTGCCTCTGAACATCCATTTACCAGCAGCAGTGTACATGGGGCCATGTTCAGATGGAAGGATGTTGGGTAGATGGGGGCTTACAGGGTCACCTACGACTCAAATTTCATCTGGTTCATAAGGAACCGGCTCAAATATTTTCTCCCTTGTATGGCCAGCTTGGGTGTTTTAAAACAGGTAAACAGGACAAGAATCTTCCTGTAGCCGAAATATCCAAACAGCAGTAATCAGAATGGCCAAACTCGCCTCCCCTCCTCCCGGTAACCCAGTGAAACGATAATGTTCTGTTGTTTCTTCAAACCTAATTTTCTGAGGACTCCTAAGGCTTTAATCTGCCGCGCAGCGTGTGTTCATATCTGGACATGTAATGATCTTCCACAATTAGAATGCAAAGCGTTACTTTGTCTCGGCACAGTTGGTCAGGCATATGCAATCGTTGCTTACAATTATACCGCCGCGGTGCTGCCGCGTACACCGGGCACAATTTACACATGCAACCGCTCGGGTCTAAACTCCGAAAAGACTTTCATCTGTAAGGTCATCTCTTTTTTATGTTTCATTTCTCCCTTGCGGTTGGGAAGGAAGGCCCCGTGGAATAGATAGCAGATAGGTTATATAAAGGAAACATTTTTCTTTTTATATGGATGTTACAATGTGACCTTTCACCTTAGTGCGAAGTGTGAGAAATGAATGGTACAAAGTGAAGTGTGAGCAATTAAGTCTGAGAAAAGGTCTCCGACACAGAGGGACTGGGAGGGACTGGGAGGGACTGGGAGGGACTGGGAGTTCTCTGGGACATTAACCAGTTGTGAATTTTGGGAACGCTACACATGCAGAAGAGACCGTCATCAAAGTATGCAAGGCAGGTGTAGAGTAGTATGCTCTGCCCTTCACCTTCTAAAAAAGATAGTGTGATACAGTGTTTATAAACATTGATCAGATGGGAGATAGAGAGATACAAAGTAACATTGTTTATAAACATTGATCAGACAGGAGATAGAGAGATACAAAGTAACATTGTTTATAAACATTGATCAGACAGGGGTGATAGAGAGATACAAAGTAACATTGTTTATAAACATTGATCAGACAGGAGATAGAGAGATACAAAGTAACATTGTTTATAAACATTGATCAGACAGGAGATAGAGAGATACAAAGTAACATTGTTTATAAACATTGATCAGACAGGGGTGATAGAGAGATACAAAGTAACATTGTTTATAAACATTGATCAGACAGGGGTGATAGAGAGATACAAAGTAACATTGTTTATAAACATTGATCAGACAGGTGATAGAGAGATACAAAATAACATTGTTTATAAACATTCATCAGACGGGAGATGGAGAGATACAAAGTAACATTGTTTATAAACATTGATCAGACCGGTGATAGAGAGAGATACAAAGTAACATTGTTAATAAGCATTGTTCATACAGGAGATAAAGAGATACAATGTAACATTTTTTTTATGAACATGTAGATAGGAGAGAGAGAGAGAGATACAGAGTAACATTGTTTATAAACATGTTCAGGCAGGAGATAGAGAGATACAAAGCAGCATTTTTATAAGTATTATTCAGACAGAAAATAGGGAGATACAAAGTAGCATTGTTTATAAACATTGATCAGATGGGAGATAGAGAGATACAAAGTAACATTGTTAATAAACATTATTCAGACAGGAGATAGAGAAATACAATATAACACTTTTATAAACATTGTGTAGACAGGACAGAGAGAGATACAAAGCAGCATTGTTCATAAACATTGTTCATACAGGTGATAGAGAGATACAAAGTAACATTGTTTATAAACATTGATCAGACAGGAGATAGGGAGATAATAAACATTGATCAGAAAGGAGATAGGGAGATACAAAGTAACATTGTTTATACACATTGTTCAGACAGGAGACAGAGAGATACAAAGAAGCATTTTATAAGTATTGTTCAGACAGAAAATAGAGAGATACAAAGTAACATTATTTATAAACTTTGATCATACAGGAGATAGGGAGATACAAAGTAATATTGTTTATAAATATTGATCAGATGGGAGATAGAGAGATACACAGTAACATTGTTTATAAACATTGTTCAGATATAAGATATAGAGTGACACAAAGTAATATTTCTTATAAACACTGGTCTGACTGTAGACAGAGAGATACAAAGTAAGATTGTTAATAAACATTCTTCAGACAGGAGATAGAGAGATACACAGTAACATTGTTTAAAACCATTAACCAAATTGAGCAGGGAGCTAAGTGTACTTTGAGACCTGAGTAGAGGGAATGGACATGTCCCCCACCTACACAGTCTCATAGGGAAACATGCACAGCTGAGGTTGTCAATCACCTGCTCTGTGTTCGGTGGTGAGGGGGCCATCTACCTGGATTGCTTGGTGTGGACATAACCTGTCACAATTGACTCTTGCAGACAACAGAGGAAGGAGGCAGCAGACAGAAATCACATTCAGTGCTTTGGATTGAGGCAAATACACACTATAGAGGGATATGCTTTGTTCAGTTTTCCGAGGTTTACAACCACTTTAAGGTTGGGGCATCCCCTTTACCTGACTCCTAATTCTGCCCTCCCCCACCCTCCCCCAGTCTGCTATGGCAGGAAAACAGATCCGGCTACTTATAACAGTTGCATATAAAGAAACATTTAATGACCATTTAATGAATGTGTAATCGCATTATTTTTTTATAGATCTGCCCGGAGTTCAGTTTCAAGGTGAATATTACAATAATCTCTCAAAGGTATGAGCTGAGTGAAGATCCACCATAGAGCCCCTCATCCAATCCTCAATCCTTTAATCATTAGGAAATATTTGAAATCTCTGTAGGAGCCGCGAGCGCGTTTTTTTTTTTTTTTTTTTGGCTAAGCGAATCGTCTTCCCATCATTTTTATGGGTTGCGTTCCAAGCCGACAGATTTTATTGACTTTCTTTTGTGTGATCAGTATCTTCGCAGCGCTCCGCACTCTTCTTAGTATGATTTAGAAGAAGAAGAAGAGAATCCAAATTGCTCGATGGATTGAAGTCTTCTTTTATGGGGCGACCAGCGAAGGATTTCACTGCCTGGAGTGGTGACGGACAGCTTGGTCCGGTTCTTTCATCGTTACGTTGCATCTTATTTTTTTTATAATTACTGTTTCTTATTTGGGATAACAGAACAACTTGCAAATCCTCGGCTGGCACAAGATGTGATAACTGGAAGAAAAATATGGCTTAACGTATGGGAACGTTTATCAGAGCAGATATCTGAAACATCGCCAAAATCCCCCATCTATAGTATGAATACATTGATACCGATCTGCGATTAACCACTTCAATACCGGGCGCCTTTACCCCCTTCCTGCCCAGGCCAATTTTCAGCTTTCAGCGCTCACACTTTGAATGACAATTGCGCGGTCATGCAACATTGTACTCATATAAACATTTTTTATCATTTTTGTCACACATACAGAACTCTCTTTTGGTGGTATTTAACCCTTTCATGCCTAAGCCTATTTCTGACAAATCCATTTTTTTTGCTAGAAAATTACTTAGAACCCCCAAAAATTATCTATCTATATATAGATATAGATATCTATATCTATATCTATATATAGATATAGATATAGATATCTATATCTATATATATATATATATAGATATAGATATCTATATCTATATCTATATAGATATACATCTATATATGTATATCTATCTATATACATATATCTATCTATCTATCTATCTATCTAGATAGATAGATAGATAGATAGATAGATAGATAGATAGATAGATAGATAGATAGATAGATAGATAGATAGATAGATAGATAGATAGATAGATAGATAGATAGATAGATAGATAGATAGAAATTCCGGTATATATATATATACAGTGGGGACGGAAAGTATTCAGACCCCCTTAAATTTTTCACTCTTTGTTATATTGCAGCCATTTGCTAAAATCATTTAAGTTCATTTTTTCCCTCATTAATGTACACACAGCACCCCATATTGTACACACAGCACCCCATATTATACACACAGCACCCCATATTGTACACACAGCACCTCATATTGCACACACAGCACCCCATATTGTACACACAGCACCCCATATTGTACACACAGCACCCCATATTGTACACACAGCACTCCATATTGTACACACAGCACCTCATATTGCACACACAGCCCCCCATATTGTACACACAGCACCCCATATTGTACACACAGCACCCCATATTGTACACACAGCACCCCATATTGTACACACAGCACCCCATATTGACAGAAAAACATGGAATTGTTGACATTTTTTGCAGATTTATTAAAAAAGAAAAACTGAAATATCACATGGTCCTAAGTATTCAGACCCTTTGCTGTGACACTCATATATATAACTCAGGTGCTGTCCATTTCTTCTGATCATCCTTGAGATGGTTCTACACCTTCATTTGAGTCCAGCTGTGTTTGATTATACTGATTGGACTTGATTAGGAAAGCCACACACCTGTCTATATAAGACCTTACAGCTCACAGTGCATGTCAGAGCAAATGAGGATCATGAGGTCAAAGGAACTGCCTGAAGAGCTCAGAGACAGAATTGTGGCAAGGCACAGATCTGGCCAAGGTTACAAAAAAAAATTTCTGCTGCACTTAAGGTTCCTAAGAGCACAGTGGCCTCCATAATCCTTAAATGGAAGATGTTTGGGATGACCAGAACCCTTCCTAGAGCTGGCCGTCCGGCCAAACTGAGCTATCGGGGGAGAAGAGCCTTGGTGAGAGAGGTAAAGAAGAACCCAAAGATCACTGTGGCTGAGCTCCAGAGATGCAGTCGGGAGATGGGAGAAAGTTGTAGAAAGTCAACCATCACTGCAGCCCTCCACCAGTCGGGGCTTTATGGCAGAGTAGCCCGACGGATGCCTCTCAACCACCATCTTATTCTCTAGGATCTCTACTAAAAAAATATATAATGTTTGGGGATTCTAAGTAATTTTCTAGCAAAAAAATAATAATTATAACTTGAAACCAGCAAATGTTAGAAAAAGGTTTAGTGTTTAAGTGGTTAAACTTCCCTCATTTACACACCAAGTCTATTCCTTAGATCTAAAGGACAAATCCTTACAATGTTTATACTTAAGTTCCACTGCTAAAGAATTTTGTGATCCTTGGCAGACTGCCCAGTTTTTTTTCCCCTTTCTTTCGACAGCTGTCAGCTTTACCAGAGCAGCCAGAATTCTCTGCATAGAAAGAATCGGGATATACTTTTCTCAAGATCACAACAGGGGAAAAAAATCACAATAACGATTCTTAACAATTAATTGTGCAGCTCTATCACATGGTATTTGCGCAGCGGTCTTTCAAACGTAATTTTTTGGGGAAAAAAGATACTTTCATGAATTTAAAAAAAAAACAAAAAAAAAAAAAACCAGTAAAGTTTTTTGTATAAATTTTTTGTATAAGATGATGTTATGCCGAGTAAATAGATACCTAACATGTTATGCTTTGAAATTGCACACGCTCGTGGAATGGCGACAAAATACAGTACTTGAAAATCTTCATACGCAACGTTTTAAAAAAAATTTAACCGTTACTAGGTTAGAGTTATAGAGGAGGTCTTTTGCTAGAATTATTGCTCTCACTCTGACAATCGCGGCAAAACCTCACATGTGTGATTTGAACACTGTTTACATTTTTGGGCGCGACTTTGCGTTTTCTTTGCTGCGCGAGCTTGCGGGGACGGGGCACTCTAAAAAAAAAAAAAAAAAAAGTTTTCTTATTTATTTTATTTTATTTTTTCACATTGTCCTTTTAAAAAAAGAAAACAAAAAAAACATTCTGATCACTTTTATTGCTGTCTCAAGGAATGTAAACATCCCTTGTGACAGTAATAGGCGGTGACAGGTACTCTTTATGGGGGGGGGGGGTCGGGGGGGTCTAAGAGACCCCAAATCCCTCCTTTGCATTTAAAAGTATTCAGATCGCCAATATCCGCGATTCTGAAAACTGTCATTTTTTTTTTAAATCGGCCGCAATTGGCAGTCGAGCAAACCGGAAGTGACGTTGTGACGTTGTGACGTTGTGACGTCATGACGTCATGACGTCGTGACGTTGTGACGTTGCTTCTGGTATTTTACATCGGAGACCCGATCGGAGCTGAATCCGGCTTTGTTCGGGTCTCAGCTTAGGCGGCGGACGCGCCGGCTGGTGGCTCGGGTCTCCCGGTGGGACGGGAGGCCCCGGGAAGAGCAGCGGAAGGCGGTGGGAGTGGGAGGGGGGGAACGTCCTCTCCCGCTTCTTTAGGATAACAGCCGAGCGGCTTTTAGCCGCATTGGTTGTTATCACTAAAGAGCCAACCGCCGGATCTAAAAAAAAAAGGTACCGGGGGTGATGCCTGCAGCTGCATATCACCCCGGGAAAATTCAAGCCATGAACGCAAATTTGCGTACGGTCGGCGCAAAGGGGTTACTCACCACTAGGTTTTTTATTTTTTGCTAAATAAACACAAAAAGGCAGAAAATTTTGGGAAAAAAAAAAAAACGTGTTTTACTTCTTTTCTGCTATAAAATTTTGCAAATGATCTCTCTTCATAAATTAAGGCCAACATTTATTCTGCTACATTTCTTTGGAGAAAATAACCCAAATCAGTGTATATTATTTAGCCTGTAGGAAAGTTATAGAGTCCACACACTATGGGATATACACTATATTACCAAAAGTATTTGGACGCCGGCCTTTACATGAACTTTAATGGGATCCCAGTCTTAGTCCGTAGGGTTCAATATTGAGTTGGCTCCGCCCCTTTACAGCTATAACAGCTTCAACTCTTCTGGGAAGGCCGTCCACAAGGTTTAGGAGGGTGTCTATGGGAATGTTTGACCATTCTTCCAGAAGAGCATTTGTGAGGTCAGGCACTGATGTTGAACGAGAAGGCCTGGCTCGCAGTCTGCGCTCTAATTCATCCCAAAGGTGTTCTATCGGGTTGAGGTCAGGACTCTGTGCAGGCCAGTCAAGTTCCTCCACCCCAAACTCGCTCATCCACACTATATTGTCAAAAGTATTTGGCCACCCCTCCAAATCATTTGGTGGAGGGGGGATTATGGTGGGGGGTTGTGTTTCAGGGGTTGGGCTTGGCCCCTTAGTTCCAGTGATGGGAACTCTTAAGGCGTCAGCATACCAAGACATTTTGGACAATTTCATGCTCCCCAACTTTGTGGGAACAGTTTGGGGACGGCCCCTTCCTGTTCCAACATTACTGAACACCAGTGCACAAAGCAAGGTCCATAAAGACATGGATGAGCGAGTTTTGGGTGGAGGAACTTGACTGGCCTGCACAGAGTCCTGACCTCAACACCTTTGGGATGAATTAGAGTGTAGACTGTGAGCCAGGCCTTCTCCTCCAACATCAGTGCCTGACCTCACAAATGCTATTCTGGAAGAATGGTCAAACATTCCCATAGACACACTCCTAAACCTTGTGGACGGCCTTCCCAGAAGAGTTGAAGCTGTTATAGCCATAAAAATCACACAGTGTAAGGACATGCGCAGGAACATAACAGGGGAATGCTGATGTGTTTCGGGGGGCACACCCCCTTCCTCAGAGCTAGGCTAAACAGGACCACCATAGGCAAGCGCTTTTATAAGAACGAACGCGCAGAATCCAAAACCCGAAAGATCCGAAATAAAAAAATGCTTTATTTTGGTATCCATTATATTTTCGTATCGTTGCGACAAGAGTTGACAATAGCGGTCTGTGCCTATCAAACCTGCGGTTGAATGTGCATTTATGGTCAAATGCTCCGCCCATAGGCTATAGAAGAATTCTAATGTTGTTCGACTAATAATAATAATTAATAATTATAATCATTACTAATCAAACAACATTAGAACTCTACTATAGCTTGTGGGCGGAGCATGTGACCGGAAATGTACGATCGCGGCGTTGTACAGTTTAGCTGCTTTGTCAAATCTTCTTAGAACATCCGGCAGACGCCATAAACCTTCAATTGACAGATTCGACCTTAATTAATTTGGATTTTCGGATGAATGCATTCTTTAGCGAAACAAAAATACAGTGGAACCTTGGATAACGAGCATAATCCGTTCCAGGAAAATGCTTGTAATCCAAAGCACTCGCATATCAAAGCGAGTTTTCCCATAAAAGTCAATGGAAATGAAGATAACTTGTTCCGCATTGACTTCTATTGCATGCAGTACCGCATGTGGCCAGAGAGGTGGGGGATGCCGGAGAGACTCGGAAATACTTGGAGACCGCTCAGATGCACTCGGAAAGAGTGGGATATGATTTCATTAATGGTGACCCCACAATAGGGAGAAAAATTTTTCGTGGAAGGGAGTTTAATAAGACTCGTTGCCACTCATTAAAATTAGAAGAAAAGAGGTTTAACCTTAAACTACGTAGAGGGTTCTTTACTGTAAGAGCGGCAAGGATGTGGAATGCCCTTCCACAGGCGGTGGTCTCAGCGGGGAGCATTGATAGTTTCAAGAAACTATTAGATAAGAACCTGAACGATCAAAACATACAGGGATATACAATGTAATACTGACATATAATCACACACATAGGTTGGACTTGATGGACTTGTGTCTTTTTTCAACCTCACCTACTATGTAACTATATAGATCTGCTACCTCATATTTATGAGGTAAATAGCAGATTTACTGTCTGGGAAACGTGTTAGGAAGTTTCTTCATCTCTCTGCAAATTTTGACTTGTAGATGTGAAGATAATTGAATTCTTAAACCAAAAGGTAGGTTTAATATACATGAGCCATGCAGTGGTTTTGGAGATGATAGGAGGACAATGTTTTTATACAGAGGTGTAACTAGAACCTTCAGGGCCCCGGTGCAAGAAAGCGTGAAGGGCCCCCCTGACCCCCATCTGGGGCCCTTCCCTCTGGGCTCCTCTGCCCCTCCCCCCCTTTTCAAGGGCTTGTAGTTCGGCCTTCTCTGGATCCCCTTCCCCCCTGACTTGTGTATGGCTCAGCAAAAGTTACCGTGGCAGGGGCATGGCGAGCTAGACACTGCGCATAGACCTGGATGCAGGGCCTGGATAGGAGGGGCAGCGGGGTTGATATACAGAGGAACTGTCACCCCCACTGCCCCTCCTATCCAAGTGCACAGGGGAGCCGCATGGACCCCCTGGAGCATGGGGCCGGGTCACAATTGAGACCCCTGAGACCCCTATAGCTACGCCCCTGTTTTTTATAGATAACTCTGGCAAATGCAGAGGCACTGCATCTCGACTGGTATTATTCTAAGTGTTTTAACGTATATAAATCAGGTTATAACTTCCACCATAGCAAACTATATGGCTTCTCTGGGGCCCGGGAGATGGGGGGGATGGAATATCTGGTGCATGCTGCCCTCATTGTGTCCCTTAACCCCCCCTGCCAGCCTCCACCAGTTGCAGATCCCCTAATCTTCCATAGGTCTTCAAGCTTCTTCATAGGTCCTCAAGCTCCCATGGTGATCCCCAACCTTCCACAGTGTCTCCATCAGCTCTCATAGTGTTTTTGGATGATGTCATTGCTGTAATGCTTGAATATATATTTTCTATGGAGAAGCTGTCGAGTTGCCGGCCTGAACTTTCTATGGATCTTTTTTGGGTTTAATTAGCCAGAGCACCGACTACGCTACACACCGACTATACTACATAGCGGTTGAGCTTGGGTGAGTTTTTCTCTTGGACTTGTTGGACTTGTGTCTTTTTTCAACCTCACCTGCTATGTAACTATTTCATTATTTCCCACAATTTTTTGGAAATAAAGAAAGCTGCTGGTATTTAGGGTGTTAAACCATGGAGCTTGGTTATGCTGCACTAGATATATGAGACATTTGCAAGAAACATACGTGATTCCTCCTTTTCTGTCACTTTGTGGCCATATCTGTCACATACGGAACTAGGATGCCTTTCCAAAGGTCATCAAAGCCAACTTTACTAGGACGCATTAGACAAGAGCAACATTTATGTTCATGGTATCAGACAAGTTTGTCTCAATGCCTAGTCAGGCAGCACAGGGGGGCTCCGAGGTCAGCCGCCCGCTCTGTTGCATTGCAGTGCTGGGGGTTCTGGGTTCCACCAGGTCCCTGTCGACATGGAGTCTGTACATCGTCCTTCACTTTCTAAAGGTGTCCTCAGGGATTCTGTCTCTCAGTTCAGCAAATGCTAATACTTCTGCATGTGTACCAGCACACAGACAAGCTCAGGCTCATATTCAGCGTGCACTGACAACGTAGGCTCATCTCCGCGCACCAGCGCGCATCTTCGCGCATTGGCGCCAAATGACCACTTAAGGACCGAGCCTCTTTCTGGGATTTGGTGTTTACAAGTTAAAAACATTTTTTTTGCTAGAAAATTATTTAGAACCCCAAAAAGTTATTATTTTTTTTTTTTTTAACACCCTAGAAAATAAAATGGCGTTCATTGCAATACTTTCTGTCACACCATATTTGCGCAGCGGTCTTACAAGCGTACTTTTTTTGGAAAAAATACTGTTTTTTTTAATTAAAAAATAAGACAACAGTAAAGTTAGCCCAATTTTTTTTTATAGTGTGAAAGATGATGTTACGCCCAGTAAATTGATACCCAACATGTCACGCTTCAAAATTGCGCCCGCTTTTGGAATGGCGACAAACTTTTATCCTTAAAAATCTCCATAGGCGACGTTTAAAAAATTCTACAGGTTGCATGTTTTGAGTTACAGAGGAGGTCTATAGCTAGAATTATTGCTCTCACTCTACCGTTCGCGGCGATACCTCACATGTGTGGTTCGAAAATCCTTTTTCATATGCGGGCGCTGCTCACGTATGTGTTTGCTTCTGCACGCGAGCTTGGCGGAACGGGGCACGTTTACATTATTTATTTATTTTTTCTTATTTATTTTACCATTTATTTTTTATTTTTACACTGTTCTTTAAAAAAAAATAAAAATGTGTCACTTTTATTCCTATAACAAGGAATGTAAACATCCCTTGTAATAGAAAAAAAAGCATGACATGACCTCTTAAATATGAGATCTGGGGTCAAAAAGACCTCAGATCTCATATTTACAATAAAATGCAATCAAAAATAAAAATAAATTAAATGTCATTAAAAAAAAAAGTCTCTTTATCCACTTGTCTACTTGGCACTTAAACCCCCCTCCTGCCCAGACCAATTTTCAGCTTTCAGTGCTCTCACACTTTGAATGACAATTACTCAGTCATGCAACACTGCACCCAAATTATTTTTTTGTCCTTTTTTTGATACAAATAGAGTTTTTATTTGGTGGTAATTGATCATTTCTGGGTTTTTTATTGTTTGCGCTATAAATGAAAAAAGCCCGAAAATTTTGAAAAAAAAATGCATTTTTTTTTCGTTTCTGTGATACAATTTTGCAAATTAGCAATTTTTCTTTATAAATGTTGGCAACAATTTATACTGCTACATATCTTTGGTAAAAAATAACCCAAATTAGTGGATATTATGTGGTCTGTGTGAAAGTTAGAGAGTCTACAAGCTATGGTGCCAATCATAAAAAAATCATCACATCTAATGTACTGGCGGCCTATCTCATTTCTTGAGACCCTAACAAGCCAGGAAAGTACAATTACCCCCCAAATTACCCCTTTTTGGAAAGTAGACATTCCAATGTATTTAGTAAGAGGCATGGTGATTTATTTGAAGTTGTAATTTTTTTCCCACAATTCTTTGCAAAATTAAGATTTTTTTTTATTTATTTTTTTTCACAAAATTGTCATTGTAATAGCTTATTTCTCTCACATGGAATTTGCATACCGCAAATGACACCCCAAAATACATTCTGATACTCCTCCTGAATATTACAATACTACATGTGTGGGACTTTTTCACTGCCTGGCCACATACAGAGGCCCAACATGCAGGGAGCACCGTCAAGAAGCATAAATTACACATCTAACTTGTTGAATACCTATTACACTTTTGAAGGACCTGGAGCATCAGGACAATGGAAACGCCCACAAAATGACCACATTTTGGAAATCTAACACCCCAACATATAATCTATGAGGCATAATGAGTCTTTTGAATGGTTCATTTTTTTCCAGACGTTTTTGAAAAATGTGGAAAAAAAATGAAAACACTTTTTTTTACACAAAGTTGTCCGTTTATAAGATATTTCCAACACATAGCACTTACATAGCAAAATGACACCCCAAAATACATTCTGTCACTCCTTCTGAGTATTACAATACCACATGTGTGGGACTTTTACACAGCCTGGCCACATACAGAGGCCCAACATGCAGGGAGCACCATCAGGTGTTTAAGAAGCATAAATTACACATCTAACTTGTTGACTACCTATTACACTTTTGAAGACCCTGGAGCATCAGGACTAGGGATGAGCTTCGAGTTCGAGTCGAACTCATGTTCGACTCGAACATTGGCTGTTCGCAAGTTCACCGAACAGCGAACAATTTGGGGTGTTCGCGGCAAATTCGAATGCCGCGGAACACCCTTTAAAAGTCTATGGGAGAAATCAAAAGTGCTAATTTTAAAGGCTAATATGCAAGTTATTGTCATAAAAAGTGTTTGGGGACCTGGGTCCTGCCCCAGGGGACATGGATCAATGCAAAAAAAAGTTTTAAAAACGGCCGTTTTTTCAGGAGCAGTGATTTTAATAATACTTAAAGTCAATCAATAAAAGTGTAATATCCCTTTAAATTTCGTACCTGGGGGGTGTCTATAGTGTGCCTGTAAAGGGGCGCATGTTTCCTGTGTTTAGAACAGTCTGACAGCAAAATGACATTTTGAAGGAAAAAACTCATTTAAAACTACCCGCGGCTATTGCATTGCCGACAATACACATAGAAGTTCATTGATAAAAACGGCATGGGAATTCCCCAAAGGGGAACCCCGAACCAAAATTAAAAAAAAAAAATGACGTGGGGGTCCCCCTAAATTCCATACCAGGCCCTTCAGGTCTGGTATGGATATTAAGGGGAACCCCGGCCAAAATTTAAAAAAAAAAATGACGTGGGGTTCCCCCTAAATTCCATACCAGACCCTTCAGGTCTGGTATGGATTTTAAGGGGAACCCCGCGCCAAAAAAAAAAAAAAAAAACGGCGTGGGGTCCCCCCAAGAATCCATACCAGACCCTTATCCGAGCACGCAACCTGGCAGGCCGCAGGAAAAGAGGGGGGGACAAGAGTGCGGCCCCCCCTCCCTCCTGAACCGTACCAGGCCACATGCCCTCAACATTGGGAGGGTGCTTTGGGGTAGCCCCCCAAAACACCTTGTCCCCATGTTGATGAGGACAAGGGCCTCATCCCCACAACCCTGGCCGGTGGTTGTGGGGGTCTGCGGGCGGGGGGCTTATCGGAATCTGGAAGCCCCCTTTAACAAGGTGACCCCCAGATCCCGGCCCCCCCCCTGTGTGAAATGGTAAGGGGGTACATAAGTACCCCTACCATTTCACGAAAAAAGTGTCAAAAATGTTAAAAATGACAAGAGACAGTTTTTGACAATTCCTTTATTTAAATGCTTCTTCTTTCTTCTATCTTGCTTCATCTTCTGGTTCTTCTGGCTCTTCTGGTTCTTCTGGTTCTTCCTCCGGCGTTCTCGTCCAGCATCTCCTCCGCGGCGTCTTCTGTCTTCTTCTCCTCGGGCCGCTCCGCACCCATGGCATGGGGGGGAGGCTCCCGCTCTTCTCTTCTTCTCTTCTTTTCTTCTTTTCTTCTTTTCTTCTCTTCTTCTCTTCTTCTCTTCTTCCTATTCATTTTCTTCTCCGGGCCGCTCCGCAATCCATGCTGGCATGGAGGGAGGCTCCCGCTGTGTGACGGCGCTCCTCGTCTGACAGTTCTTAAATAACAGAGGGGGGCGGGGCCACCCGGTGACCCCGCCCCCCTCTGACGCACGGTGACTTGACGGGACTTCCCTGTGGCATTCCCCGTGACGTCACAGGGAAGTCCCGTCAAGTCACCGTGCGTCAGAGGGGGGCGGGGTCACCGGGTGGCCCCGCCCCCCTCTGTTATTTAAGAACTGTCAGACGAGGAGCGCCGTCACACAGCGGGAGCCTCCCTCCATGCCAGCATGGATTGCGGAGCGGCCCGGAGAAGAAAATGAATAGGAAGAAGAGAAGAAGAGAAGAAAAGAAGAAAAGAAGAAAAGAAGAGAAGAAGAGAAGAGCGGGAGCCTCCCCCCCATGCCATGGGTGCGGAGCGGCCCGAGGAGAAGAAGACAGAAGACGCCGCGGAGGAGATGCTGGACGAGAACGCCGGAGGAAGAACCAGAAGAACCAGAAGAGCCAGAAGAACCAGAAGATGAAGCAAGATAGAAGAAAGAAGAAGCATTTAAATAAAGGAATTGTCAAAAACTGTCTCTTGTCATTTTTAACATTTTTGACACTTTTTTCGTGAAATGGTAGGGGTACTTATGTACCCCCTTACCATTTCACACAGGGGGGGGGCCGGGATCTGGGGGTCACCTTGTTAAAGGGGGCTTCCAGATTCCGATAAGCCCCCCGCCCGCAGACCCCCACAACCACCGGCCAGGGTTGTGGGGATGAGGCCCTTGTCCTCATCAACATGGGGACAAGGTGTTTTGGGGGGCTACCCCAAAGCACCCTCCCAATGTTGAGGGCATGTGGCCTGGTACGGTTCAGGAGGGAGGGGGGGCCGCACTCTCGTCCCCCCCTCTTTTCCTGCGGCCTGCCAGGTTGCGTGCTCGGATAAGGGTCTGGTATGGATTTTTGGGGGGACCCCACGCCGTTTTTTTTTTTTTTTTTGGCGCGGGGTTCCCCTTAAAATCCATACCAGACCTGAAGGGTCTGGTATGGAATTTAGGGGGAACCCCACGTCATTTTTTTTTTTAATTTTGGCTGGGGTTCCCCTTAATATCCATACCAGACCTGAAGGGCCTGGTATGGAATTTAGGGGGACCCCCACGTCATTTTTTTTTTTTAATTTTGGTTCGGGGTTCCCCTTTGGGGAATTCCCATGCCGTTTTTTATCAATGAACTTCTATGTGTATTGTCGGCAATGCAATAGCCGCGGGTAGTTTTAAATGAGTTTTTTCCTTCAAAATGTCATTTTGCTGTCAGACTGTTCTAAACATAGGAAACATGCGCCCCTTTACAGGCACACTATAGACACCCCCCAGGTACGAAATTTAAAGGGATATTACACTTTTATTGTTTGACTTTAAGCATTATTAAAATCACTGCTCCTGAAAAAACGGCCGTTTTTAAAACTTTTTTTTGCATTGATCCATGTCCCCTGGGGCAGGACCCAGGTCCCCAAACACTTTTTATGACAATAACTTGCATATAAGCCTTGAAAATTAGCACTTTTGATTATTCATGTTCGTGTCCCATAGACTTTAACGGTGTTCGCATGTTCGAACGAACTTTTTTCCTGTTCGCATGTTCTGGTGCGAACCGAACAGGGGGGTGTTCGGCTCATCCCTAATCAGGACAAAGGAAACGCCCAAAAAATGACCACATTTTGGAAATCTAACACCCCAACATATAATCTATGAGGCATAATGAATCTTTTGAATGGTTCATTTTTTTCCAGAAGTTTTTGAAAAATGTGGAAAAAAAATGAAAACGCATGTTTTTTTGCACAAAGTTGTCCGTTTATAAGATATTTCCAACACATAGCATTTAGATAGCAAAATGACACCCCAAAATACATTCTGCCACTCCTTCTGGTGATACCAAATGTGTGAGACATTTACACAGCCTGGCCACATACAGAGGCCCAACGTGCAAGGAACACCTGACGGTGTTCCAGGGACACATAGCATGCACATACCAAGAATTACACCCCAAAATACATTCTGCTGAGCAAAGCGTAAACAAAAGATTACCTGTGGTTTTAGTAGCGTCTCCAGACCCTAATCTAGGAATGAGAAAACAAAACAAATTGTTTTCTTCATCCAGAAAAACAATTCTGGAGCCCCTCACATATGTGAGACCCCTGTGTTATGAATCCCACTAGTCCAGTGGCAGGGTACAAGATCAGTCCAAGAGGCAGGCAAAAAGCATGGTCAAACAGTCCAGGGTCAGTCCAGATCAGGCAGAGGTATGTACAGAATCGGTAAGCAGAAGCGTGGTCGAATAACAAGCCAGGATCAGTTCCAGATCAGGCAGAGATATAAACAGAATCGGTAAGCAGAAGCGTGGTCGAATACCAAGCCAGGGTCAGTTACAGAGCAAGCGGAGGCATAAGGGGTGTGAAGGTAAATGGCAGGAAGTGAGGGTTATGTTTACCATACTTCACTAATAATTTAGTGAAGTATGGTAACGGCGGAAACAGTCAACTATGCAGAGGCCTGGTTGGGAAGGACATTGGGGACAATAACAAGTGGTGTCTCTTCTAACTCCTCCTCTGGTGCACACCTGGCATTTCTTCTGACATTTTTGGCCTGTTGGTCTGGGAGGAATTTTATCGGGAAGGTGGCGATCGGAGAGTCTGCTAATCACATCGGATTGAATGTTTTCTGGTGGGCCGTTCGGGAATATAAGGGCAGTGGTGATTTCCTCCTGGTGGCCAAGGAAGGGTTTGGGGCTTTCACTGGAGTTACGATAGATAATATAGCTGTTGCATGTGGCCAAATTAAACAAATAAATTGATACTTTTTTATACCACTCGTATGTTCATCTTGTGGCAAGGTAGGGTTCGAGCATTTAGTCGTTGAAGTCGACACCCCCCATGAACATATTGTATTCATGGATACATGTTGGCTTTTGGATTAATCCATTCCTCCTGGTGATCTCCACGAATGTATTATTGTGGATCGAAGAAAGCATGTAGACATCCCTTCTGTCCCTCCACTTCACAGCCAGAATTTCCTCATTCCGCAAACTCGCCGTCTCCCCTCTTCTTAACTTCTTGTTGACGAGGCTTTGAGGAAAGCCCTTCCGGTTCATCCTTACGGTGCCACATGCCGGAGTCTTCTTTCTGTGAAGGTTGCAGAACAGGGGCAAACGTGTATAAAAGTTATCTACGTACAAATGGTAGCCTTTCTCCAGGAGTGGGCTTATGAGTTCCCAAATGACTTTCCCGCTTGATCCCATACAGTCTGGGCAATTAGGGGGATGCAGCTGGGTGTCCTTCCCTTCATATACCATGAAGGCATATGTATACCCTGTGGCTCGGTCGCACAATTTATACAGCTTCACCCCATAGCGGGCCATTTTGGTAGGAATAAATTGTTTGAAGCCCAGCCTGCCAGTAAATTTGATAAGGGACTCATCCACGCATATGTGTTGGTCTGGGGTAAACAACTGGGGGAAGATTTCAGAAAAATAATTTAGTAGTGGCCGAATTTTATAAAGCTTATCATAATTTGAGTCACTTCGGCGAGGGCATTACCATTATAGTGTAGGAATCTCGTTGTCACAGTTCCTACCATGCCATGCAGACGGCCAGGCGTGGTCATGCCCCAAGTGGCTCAAGGAGGTATTGAACTCATGACTTATCTGTTTACTAATCCTGTTGCTTTGCCTCTGAGCCACAACTCAGTTCATTATTCAGCCTGGTTTCCAGCTATGCTTTGTCCTGCATGTAGCACTGAGGGCTATACTCTGGATCTTGCTTTGAAATTAGTACCTCTCACTCCTGGTTCAGCTGAGACAGTTTATCTAATCAGCTGGGTATAAAATGCTGCCTCACTCTGGGGGCTGTGTCAGTTCATTGTCTCTTGTATTGCCAAAGGTTCCTGTGTTCCTGTGTTCCTGTGTTCCTGTGTTCCTGTGTTCCTGTGTTCCTGTGTTCCTGTGTTCCTGTGTTCCTGTCTTCCTGTCTTCCTGTGTTCCTGTGTTCCATGACTGACTCTGGCTTCTGACTCTGGCTCTGTTCATCGTTAACTCTGACCTCTGGAATCCCTGACTATAGCTTGACCTCGACAATCCTTTGGTATATTTCTGTCCAGCCCCTGTGCACAGATTCACAGCCCTTTTACCTTGTCACCGTGGGCTGTGTGTATTTGCAAGGGTGAGCATACATCTCTGCACTATGGACTCCAACCAAGGTAAGCCTTTACCCTCATAATCATGAGATATCTTGTTCTGGGCTTTACAGAGGCAAAGATGGGCATGTGGTGGATGGGGTGGGTTGACCAATATGAATGTAATTCATTTTTTTTGGTTAATCCCATACAGAATGTGAGGCCCCAAAATTTTTTTAACTCCTCCACTGTTAGGGCTCTCCACTCGTAGGGATGGGCAGAACATGACGTTGGGTTACTTGCTATAAATTGTTGTGCATACAGGTTGCACTGGGCCACAATTGATGCTAGCATGTCCTCAGTAAAAATTAAATGGAAAAAGGCTAATTGGAGAAATATTTTCTGTGTCCACCTGGACTCCTGGCTGGGCAGTGAAAGGGGGAATGTTAGCTTCTCCTGAATTAGGAGGAAGCCACAAGGGGTTCTGAAGGGAATAGGGAAGGCTGGCATGGGACCTAACCCTTTGGGACTGAGGTGACACCCCACTGGTACGTGGCCTTTCTTGCCGAGGTACTGCGGGGTGGGTGGATAGCACTGAGGTGCTGGTGGATGCCACTGCCTCCTCACCAGAATGCCTTCGTCTGGCGGGCGGACTCTCATCCTCCTCTGCGGCTGCCAGTGTTCCACTGCTTAGGACAGGCTTGTAGTCAACGCCAGACTCAGAATCTGAATTTGACAAGGAATCCGAAGTGGAGAGCTCCCCGTTGCTCTCGTCGGCCGCAAGAATATTGTACGCCTCCTTGGCTGAAAATAATCTTCTAGACATTGTTGGTGGGCACTTATGGCACTGATGACACGTGACACTGATGACTGATGACAGAAGGCACCAATGACACGTGACACTAATAAAAAATGGCACTGATTACGTGACACTGATGACAGATGGCACTGATGACACATGACACTGATGTGGCACTGATGACAGATGACACGTGACACTGATGTGGCACTGATGACAGATGGCACTGATGCATGGCACTGATGACAGGTGGCACTGAAAGATGGCACTGATAGATACTGTGGGCACTGTATTTACTGTTTTTTTACTGTTGGCACTCACAATCTGCAGCACAGAAGCTCTCCCTCCTCACACGCGGTCTCTGTGTGAGGAGGGAGAACCAGCAACGAGAGATGATCTCATATGTTCACACTTGAGATCATCTCTCATTGGACACACCGTTCAAGTGCTAAATGACCGCTGTGATTGGCCATTTAGCACGATCTGTGATTGGCTGTGTCCAAGGGACACGGCCAACACAGATTTTCACAGAGTAAACAGGAAGACGTCCAGGGATGCCCACCCGGCAATTAAGCACCGCGCTGTAGCCATCTTTCGGCTATATAGTGTGGGGGTGCGGAGTAATTAATTTGTTCATAAACTACCTGGAGGATGGGGTAAACAGTTCAATCTCTGTATTTGCAGACGATACTAAGCTAAGCAGGGCAATAACTTCTCCGCAGGATGTGGAAACCTTGCAAGAAGATCTGAATAAATTAATGGGGTGGGCAACTACATGGCAAATGAGGTTCAATGTAGAAATGAAAGGCTCAGCAATGCCAAGCTGCTGCTAACAAAGCAACAGAATATTGGCATGTATTAAAAAGGGGATTCATTCCAGAGATAAAACGATAATTCTCCCGCTCTACAAGACTCTGGTCCGGCCGCACCTGGAGTATGCTGTCCAGTTCTGGGCACCAGTCCTCAGGAAGGATGTACTGGAAATGGAGCGAGTACAAAGAAGGGCAACAAAGCTAATAAAGGGTCTGGAGGATATTAGTTATGAGGAAAGGTTGTGAGCACTGAACTTATTCTCTCTGGAGAAGAGACGCTTGAGAGGGGATATGATTTCAATTTACAAATACCGTACTGGTGACCCCACAATAGGGAGAAAACTTTATGCGGGAGGGAGTTCAATAAGACTCGTGGCCACTCATTAAAATTAGAAGAAAAGAGGTTTAACCTTAAACTGCGTAGAGGGTTCTTTACCGTAAGAGCGTCAATGATGTGGAATTCCCTTCCACAGGCAGTGGTCTCAGCGGGGGGCATCGATAGTTTCAAAAAACTATTAGATAAGCACCTGAATGACCGCAACATACAGGGATATACAATGTAATACTGACACATAATCACACACATAGGTTGGATTTGATGCACTTGTGTCTTTTTTTCAACCTCACCTGCTATGTAACTATGTAATTATTTCCCACAATTTTTTGGAAATAAAGAAAGCTGCCGGTATTTAGGGTGTTAAACCATGGAGCTTGGTTATGCTGCACTAGATATATAAAATGTACACTGAGACATTTGCAAGAAACATACGTGATTCTTCCTTTTCTGTCACTTTGTGGCCATATCTGTCACATACAGAACTAGGATGACTTTCCAAAGGTCATTAAAGCCAACTTTACTAGGACGCATTAGACAAGAGCAACATTTATGTTCATGGTATCAGACAAGTTTGTCTCCATGCCTAGTCAGGCAGCACAGGGGGGCTCCGAGGTCAGCCGCCCGCTCTGTTGCATTTCAGTGCTGGGGGTTCTGGGTTCCACCAGGTCCCTGTCGACATGGAGTCTGTACACTGTCCTTCTCTTTGTAAAGGTGTCCTCAGGGATTCTGTCTCTCAGTTCAGCAAATGCTAATACTTCTGCATGTGTACCAGCAGACAGACAAGCTCAGGCTCATATCCAGCATGCACCGACAACATAGGCTCATCTCCGTGCATCGGTGGGCACATCTTCACGCATTGGCGCCAAATGTCCACTTAAGGACCGAGCCTCTTTCTGAGATTTGGTGTTTACAAATGAAAAACTTTTTTTTTTTTTTTTTGCTAGAAAATTACTTAGAACCACCAAAAATTATTAAATTTTTTTTTCTAACATCCTAGAGAATAAAATGGTGGTAGTTGCAATACTTTTCTGTCATTTGCGCACTTTGTTGGGAAAAAATACAGTCCGGTCATCAAGTAAAGTCTTCTGTTTAGAAAAAACATCAGCTGTTTCAGAGTTCATATGGCCCTCCTGCTCTGCAGTTTCAATGTTCATGCGACATTCCTGCTCTGCACTGTTGGTGTCCATGTGGGACTCCTCGCAGCCAGCTCCTCCTGCATTCCCTGCTGATTGCAAGGATCTGTTGGCAGGTGCAATCTCAGGAAAGTCCTCCACACACTGAGAGAGATGTTCAGCAAGCACTCCTTTATCATGATCCTCATCTGATGGGTTGGTGCCGCTCAAGGGAGATCCATTTCTGTAATGGCCTGCAGCAATCCACCATTTTCCTCCTCCTGAGATGACCCAGGCTGCTGGGGAGGGAGGGGGGCAGCTACTGACTCAGACATGACAGATCCTGAGATGGGGTAGTACTGGGGCCACCATGTGAAGCCACTTCCTTACCCCCATCCATACTGCCGCCATTGCTCTGGCATCCACCCACTGGCTGGTACTGGCACAGGCACTTTCCTTCATCTGTTGGAATCTCTCTTCATTCTCATACTTTTCTCTGAACACACCGCTGCTATCCTTCAGAGAGGCGACCAACTTATCCTGCTTTTTCAATGCCTCTTCCAGAGACTTAAGCTTGGAGACTTCCCTCTTACTGTTTCCAGACTTACTGTGCAGGGATTTCTTTTTCCTGAGATCTTCTTTCATGGAAGCAAGTTTCTGTTCCTCCTTAGCAATGCGGCAAAGCCTGTTCGCCACTTGATCCTGGAAGACTGGTAAGGACTCCTCTTGCATAGGGACAGGCTCAGGATCCATTGCAGCTTGAGCACATGGAGTAGGCCTCAGTGCCTCTGGAGAGCCTCCACCTTTGTCTTCCCCAATATGGTCCATGCTTGCCTAGGAAAAGCCTGCATGAGAGGCCCAAGGTTTGCTGCTTCTCTCAGCTCAGATCACAGCGGAGTGAGCCAACAGCACCCTGCAGAACAGCACCACCTGGTGGAGAAGCTTCTCTGGTGCAGAGACTGATGGGACTGGCTCAGTGTTCTCTGTACAGCACTGTGGTGTATGTCAGAGCTATATAAATGTATAATAATAGAAGTGTGTGACTGTAAGCTCCTCTGGTACAGAGACTGAAGTGACTGGTTCAGTGTTCTCTATACAGCACTGTGGTATATGTCAGCACTATATAAATGTATAAATGTATAATAATAATAATAGTGTGAGGCTTAGGTGGGACATTTTATATATAAAGTGTATGGACATATTGTATTTACCTTTTAGAAAAAAAAAAACAGCTAACTAATGACTATGAAATGATCTTCTCATTGATCGAATCACTAGGCATTTGACAAGGTAAGTCATCTGCCAAGAATGAAGACATATTGTATGCCGAAGCAGCCGTAATTAATGTCTGATTACAGTTTATTGATTGGGACACATTTGTCTTTATTAAATTAAAACTCATCTTCCTGATCAGAATTTCTTAATTGTTTTTACCCGCCGCCCTCCCACTTACTTACAACAGTCCGTTGGTGCATCTGTAAATATAACGGGCTTTCACCAAAAAGTCTACCTGTTACATTTACAGAGGTTTATGGAGATATTTGATGCCAACCGTGCAATAAATATTTTATGTCCAGGTCTGAAGGAGGAGAGGTGTATCCATGATGAGCAGAGCTGCTTCGAGGCATCATTGAATCTCTTCTGGAGCGAGGTCGGTGCTACAAGGACTACAGGCGACCGGAGGACGAGATCGGACCTGCAGGCCATCATAGTGAAATGTAGTGCAGCACAACCCTGAACATAATAAATACTTCCTCTTATAATAAGTTCTAATACAATCTTATATTACAAAACACACAATTGTATATTCATGATGAAATTACAAGTCCATAAATGTAATCACATGATAAAGTCCAAAGAATAAATCAACCTTCACCGCTGTGCTTAAAAGTGTTATATCTTGAAAATTAAAAAACTAAAGTGATCTTCGTGCCTCCACCACCAATGAATAAAGGGCGATTACCTCCAAAATATTACCCCTGAATTACCAGTAAGGTCATAAAAACGTTTGCCCCCTCCAAGGGTTAATATTCTACTGTCCTCAGATCCTCCTCTCTCCTCACCAATGAGCATCAAAATATGTTCATATAAAAGCAGAAGAAAGAGCCTAGTGCTCTCCATACAAAACTTTGATATTGCTCATAAATAAAATACACTTACAAGATCTAGCACTATACTGTAACAGTGCCAATAAGGAGGGTGACAACACAGATCGGCATCTAGCCATGTAAGTAAGATGGCTGTGGGATGACATCACTACTTAGGCTCCACCCTCCTATATGCCTTACGTCCTAAGGCAGGACTTCTTCAGTAGGAAAGGAGCCGCCACGTCTACCCGCTGTTAAATAGCGCTTACAAAACTAAAGTGCTCTTTGTGCCTCTTTTTTTTCTCCTCACCAACAAGCATGGAAATACTGTATGTTTATACAAAAGCAAAAGAGGGATCCTAGTGGGTCTCCGTACAAAACTTTAACATTGAAGTACTCTTTTGCCTCCACCATCAGTGAATAATGGCCACTGACCTCCAAAATATGACCCCTGATTAGACCCCTTATGACCAGTAAGGTCATAAAAACAATTGCCCCTCCAAGTGGTAATTCTCTGGTGTCCTCATATCCTTCTCTCTCCTCACCAACAAGCATGGGAATACTGTATGTTTATATAAAAGCAAAAGAGAGAGCCTAGTGCTCTCCGTACATAACTTTAATATTGCTCATGAAAAAAATAGACTTACAAGATCTAGCACTATACTCTAACAGTGCCAATAAGGAGGGTGATGACACAGATTGTCATCTAGCCACAAGTAAGATGGCCGTAGAATGACATCACAACTTTGGCTCCGCCCTCCTATATGCGTTACATCCTAAGGCAGGACTTCTTAAGTAGGAAAGGAGCCGCCACGCTTACTCACTGTTAAATAGCGCTTACAAAACGAAAGTGCTCTTTGTGCCTCTTCCTCTCTCCTCACCAACAAGCATGGAAATACTGTATGTTTATATAAACATACAGAGAGCCTAGTGCTCTCTGTATACAACTTTAATTATTGTTCATGAAAAAATACAATTACAAGATCTAGCACTATAGCAGTGCTAATAAGGAGCACAATGACACAGATCGGCATCTAGCCTCAAGTAAGATGGCCGTGAGATGATGTCACAACTTCGGCTCCCCCCCTCCTATATGTGTTACATCCTAAGGTGGAAAGGAACCTCCGTGTCTACACACTGTTAAATAGCACTTACAAAACGAAAGTGCTCTTTGTGCCTCTTCCTCTCTCCTCACCAACAAGCATGGGAATACTGTATGTTTATATAAAAGAAAAAGAGAGAACCTAGTGCTCTTCATACAAAACTTTAATATTGTTCATAAATAAAATACACTTACAAGACTTAGCACTATAACAGTGCTAATAAGAAGCGAAATGACACAGATCGGCATCTAGCAGCAAGTAAGATGGCCGCAAGATGATGTCACAATTTTGGCTACCCCCCCCCATATACGCGTTACATCCTAAGGTGGGACTTCTTCAGTAGGAAAGGCACCACCACATCTACCCACTGTTAAATAGCGTTTAAAAAACTAAAGTGCTCTTAGTGTCTCCACCACCAGTGAATAATGGTCACTCACCTCCAAAAGATGACCCCTAAATTACCAGTAAGGTCATAAAAGCATTTTCCCCCTCCTAAGGGTTAATTCTTTGGTGTCCTCAGATCCACCTCTCTCCTCACAAACGAGCATGGAAATATGTTCATATAAAAGCAAAAGAGAGAGCCTGGTGCTCTCCGTACAAAACTTTAATACTGCTCATAAAAAAAATACAATACAAGATCAAGCATTATAACAGTGCCAAGAAGGAGCGCAATAAGACAGATCAGCATCTAGTCGCAAGTAAAGATGGCAGCAGGGTTTGATGTCACAATTTTGACTCTGCCCCCCCTATATGTGTTACGTCCTAAGGCGGGACTTCTTCAGTAGAAAAGAATCCACCACATCTACCTGCTGTTAAATAGCACTTAGAAAATGAAAATGCTCTTCGTACCTTCTCCTCTCTCCTCACCAACAAGCATGGACTTACTGTATGTTTCTATAAAAGCAAAAGAGAGAGCCTAGTGCTCTCCGTACAAAACTTTAATATTAAAGTGCTCTTTGTGCCTCCACCACCACTAAATAATGGCCACTCACCTCCAAAATATGACCCCTTAATTACCAGTAAGGTCATAAAACCACTTGTCCCCTCCAAGGGTTAATCCTCTCTTGTCCTCAGATTCTCCTCTCTCCTCAAGTGATGTCCTCCTGCAAGTAGAATGGCCATGGGATGACATCACAACTTCGGCTCTGCTCTCCCTATATGAGTTACGTCCTAAGGTGGGACTTCTTCAGTAGAAAAAAAGCCACCACATCTACCTGCTGTTAAATAGCACTTAGAAATCTAAAATGCTCTTCGCACCTTTTCCTCTCTCCTCACCAACAAGCATGGACTTACTGTATGTTTATATAAAAGCAAAGGAGAGAGCCTAGTGCTCTCCGTACAAAACTTTAATATTAAAGTGCTCTTTGTGCCTCCACCACCAGTGAATAATGGCCACTCACCTCCAAAATATGACCCCTGAATTACCAGTAAGATCATAAAAGCACTTCAAGGGTTCTCTTCAAGGGTTAATCCTCTCGTGTCCTTAGATTCTCCTCTCTCCTCAAGTGATGTCATCCAGCAAGTAGAATGGCTATGGGATGACATCCCAACTTCGGCTCTGCCCTCCCTATATGAGTTACGTCCTAAGGTGGGACTTCTTCAGTAGGAAAGGAGCCACCACGTCTACCCACTGTTAAATACCGCTTATCGCATACAACACAGCAACCAGAGTAAACAGCTCTGACAGGTACAAAAAATGCAGAGCGGGCCGGAAATTGACTAATCTCATCCAGATTCATGGATGTGCAGGCGACAAATCTGCAGCAACTGCATGATGCTATCGTGTCACTATGGAGCAAAATCTCTGAGGAACGTTTCCAACACCTTGTTGTATCTATGCCACCAAGAATGAAGGCAAAAGGGGGTCCAACCCGCTACAAGCAAGGTGTACCTAATAAAGTGGCTGGTGAGTATATATATATCTATATATATATATCTATGTGTAGCACTGGTAGATTTGCAATCTACCGCATGTTAGGTAAATTTAGTAAATTGTGTGTTAGGAAGGTTAAAAGTTCGCCTCTGTTCCAGCTTGGCTGACGTTGTGGGTGTTTCCGTGCTGACCGGTGGGTGTCGCTGTTACCACTGGTCAGGGTTGGAAAGGCAACGTGTTGAAGCAAATAGATGCTCCTCTGTTCCGGAAGCACGCTCGGTGGAGGTGGTCCTCCGAGTTGCATTCTGGGCGAGGATATTTATGGGACAGACGCCGTATTTTGGGGTTCGTTTTACAGCCACCTGCTGGCCCTCCTGGCCAACAGGTATGCGTTAAGGAGCTACCTCGTGGTCCTCCGATCGGGAGGCCCACAATACAACGGCGCAGGGGTGGGTCCAGAGGCTTGTCTGGAGCCTTCCACTGCGGCCGAGGAATGGTCCTGAGCTGTCGGTCCTGTGTGACGAAGCTGGACAACTGAGGAGATCCCAGGGGAGGACCCGTCTTGGAGAGATCACGCAGCGTGCTGGTCTATAGAGGGGCCTGGTGACTCGGTTGGAGGACGTATCCAAAAGTAACCATACAGCATAGTGTTGCCGGCTCGGCTTAAAGGTTCAGGCACTGTGACTGACTTTCACTACGGCAAATCTATACCTCCTGTGGCAGAGGATCGTACGGATTTATCCCCAAACAAGTCTGTGGCAGAGACTTTGAATCGTGCTGCGTACTGGCTGCTAGACAGGTGAGAGAGGCCTATCCAGACGAGCAAGGAGTGTGTCCCATGAGGGGAGCGCATTTCAAATAGTATTTGAATTATACCAAGACCTTTTGCCAAGAGAACCCTTTCAGAGAATATTTGAGTTTCTTCTGCGAGTTTCCTTTCTACCTCTTTCCTGCAACTTCCTAAGTCGTTTGTTTAATAAAGCATTGAAAACGTACTCCAGTGTTGGTGCGTGTGTCGTCCAGAAGTAAACTCAACTAACCCTAGACCCGGTGCCGGTGAAACAGAGGGAAGCAGAGTGAAGGTAACAGACCTGCTTAAACCAGCAGCTCCACCGAGAGTTGGTGCTACATATATATATATATTATATATTCACAAAAATTCTAATTTCCTTTAAAAGTGACCCTGCTGAAAGACTTTTATAAATCTGAACATGACTGACTTCTCTTCAGTCAGTCCCTGAGCCTTTCCATTATCATATAGTTGTCACAAGAGCTTCAAGCCTTTCGGCTCTCAGAGCGCTGTAACCTATTAGAGGACTCCATCATTTCCATGCAAAGCATGTCTCTAGAAAAGAAAATGAGAGTAAACATGTTTTGAGTCGAGGACTTGCTCTTCCAAGGTTTGATAAAATGAATTTTAATTTGTCAGATTCATCTTGCGAGTTTTCTTCACAGATAGGGAATCTGCATGGCTCTGCATCTCCGTGGCAACCGGTAATTGCGTTTCTCCTATCGAAGTCAGCGGGCCGAAGTTATGTCTGCTTAAAGAACAATGGGCACTGCGGGCTGGCTGTGTGTCTGCCGGCTACAACCTCCTTGTCCTGTGGGAGGTGGATGTCCCATTTCTGGAACCCATGCCTGGTGACGCTTACACCAATCAAAATAGAGCTGACTATTTTTTTTATTTTTTTTTTGTAGTGTGGAAGACTAACTGCAGCTACATGCAAAAAGTTGAAGTTTAGGGCATTACATTGATCCAAGCAAACCTGTTGTAGAAAACTGTCATGGGAGATTAGGCATGGCTACCCTGTGCCCATTAGTTGGTGCTCACATTGCATTGTGGGATTCGGTGTTGCCATATCTCATTATTCTCATGGGAACTTAAGCACGACCACTGCCTTCCCATTGGATGTGCTCACATTGCGTTATGGAATGCAGCGTTAGCATCTCTATTAATGCCTTGGGAACTTAAGCATGGCAGCCCTGTTCTCATTGGTTGGTGCTCACATTGCATTGAGGGATTCAGTGTTGGCATGTCTAATTATTGTCATGGGAACTTGGGCATGGCCACCCCCTCCTCACTGATTGGTATTCTCATTGCATTGTGGGATACAGGGTTGGCATGTCTAATTATTGTCATGGGAACTTGGGCATGGCCACCTAGTTCTCACTGAATGGTACTGTCATTGCATTGTGGGATGTGGGGTTGGCATGTTTAATTATTGTCATGGGAACTTGGGCATGGCCACCTAGTTCTCACTGAATGGCACTCTCATTGCATTGTGGGATGCAGGGTTGGCATGTCTAGTTATTGTCACTGGAATGTAGGCATGACAACCATCGCCTTCCCATTGGATGGTGCTCACATTGCATTGAGAGAATGCAAGGTTGGCATGCCAAATAATGTCAGGGGAACTTAGGCATGGCCACACCCTTCTCATTGGATGGTGCTTATATTGCATTGAGGGATGCAGCATTGGCATGTCCAATTACTTTCATTGGAAGTTAAACTGGCCATAGATGGATCAAATCCCATCCGGTTCAACCAGACCAGATTTGATCCATCTATGGGTCAACCAGCCTGTTGAATTTTTTTACATGTGATTACTGCCGGCAGTTATAGCTGTAGCCAGTAATCATCTGCTGGCTGGGAAGGCTGCTGTGGGAGGGATTCCCCCTGACTGTGTTGATGGGGCAATCAAGCAATTATCTTTCCTTCCAACCGTGGTGGAAGGAAAGAAACTCAAATCATCTATGATTTGCCCTACGTCATCCCCCTAATCCATGTGCCCTGAGCCCACCCAGTTGTGTGACAATAGCAAATTAATATTCGATATTGTCTTCCTGATTCTCTTCCCAGCCAATCAGGAAGTGGGTCCTGAGACCCGATTGGTCAAGCAGGAGTCTTAGGACTCCCAGCCAATCGGGTCTCAGGAACACAGTTCCCCATAAACGTTTACTGTACAAAATAAGGCCCGTTGGCATGGACCATAGGGTGAGTACATGGATTGAAAACTTCCTACAAGGGCGTGTTCAGAGGGTGGTGATAAATGGGGAGTACTCAGAATGGTCAGGGGTGGGTAGTGGGGTCCCCCAGGATTCTGTGCTGGGACCAATCCTGTTTAATTTGTTCATAAACGACCTGGAGGATGGGATAAACAGTTCAATCTCTGTATTTGCAGACGATACTAAGCTAAGCAGGGCAATAACTTCTCCGCAGGATGTGGAAACCTTGCAAAAAGATCTGAACAAATTAATGGGGTGGGCGACTACATGGCAAATGAGGTTCAATGTAGAAAAATGTAAAATAATGCATTTGGGTGGCAAAAATATGAATGCAATCTATACACTGGGGGGAGAACCTCTGGGGGGATCTAGGATGGAAAAGGACCTGGGGGTCCTAGTAGATGATAGGCTCAGCAATGGCATGCAATGCCAAGCTGCTGCTAACAAAGCAAACAGAATATTGGCATTAAAAGGGGGATCAACTCCAGAGATAAAACGATAATTCTCCCGCTCTACAAGACTCTGGTCCGGCCGCACCTGGAGTATGCGGTCCAGTTCTGGGCACCAGTCCTCAGGAAGGATGTACTGGAAATGGAGCGAGTACAAAGAAGGGCAACAAAGCTAATAAAGGGTCTGGAGGATATTAGTTATGAGGAAAGGTTGTGAGCACTGAACTTATTCTCTCTGGAGAAGAGACGCTTGAGAGGGGATATGATTTCATTTTATAAATACCGTACTGGTGACCCCACAATAGGGAGAAAACTTTTTCGCGGAAGGGAGTTTAATAAGACTCGTGGCCACTCATTAAAATTAGAAGAAAAGAGGTTTAACCTTAAACTACGTAGAGGGTTCTTTACTGTAAAAGCAACAAGGATGTGGAATTCCCTTCCACAGGCGGTGGTCTCAGCGGGGAGCATCGATAGTTTCAAAAAACTATTAGATAAGCACCTGAATGACCGCAACATACAGGGATATGTAATGAAATACTGACACATAATCACACACATAGCTTGGACTTGATGGACTTGTGTCTTTTTTCAACCTCACCTACTATGTAACTATGTGTTTTATAGCAGAAAGTAAAAAAAAAAAAAATATATATATATATATCGCGCAATTGTCAGTTAAAGTAACGCAGTGCTGTATCGCAAAAAATGGCCTGGCCATGAAGGGGTAAATCCTTTTGGGGCTGAAGTAGATAATAGCATTAAATTATAATATGGATTGTGTAGCAATTGTATACGCTATGTTAATTGTTTACTTGTTATTCCTGCCACATTCCTTTGTTGTACCTGCATTTTGCCGCCCCCGGCGACCTTTGTTACACAGCTTGCCCAACATAAAATGCCCTGTAATTATGGTCAAGATTCTCCCTCTCATTGTCTTCCATTATTGCAGACTATCTGTGTTCTGTTGAGTTCATATATTCATGTTTACATGAAGGCTGAGCACGTCCCCAGCTGTAGATTTATGTAAAACATAATCTTTGTCTTTCCGCGGCAGTCAAGCTGCTTTTTTGCCTATTGTTTGCCGGTTTGTACAGAATTTAGTTTATTTGTCTTTTGATCCTCGTTGCTTTCTGTTGGCCGTGGACGGCCTCAGCCTGACTCTAAACCCCTCCGAACCTCGTACGCTGGAAGAAAACACGGATTTACAATTCACTCCATGGATCCGATTACAGAGGAACATGATCCTTACCCTCAAAATTTGGTGTAGACTTCTAGCCACTTCCAGTCCAAGCCAATCCTGACATTCCTCTCCTATATTTATTTATTTTTTTGCTGGAAAACTACTTAGATTTTCCAAACATTACAGGTGCATCTCAAAAAATTTGAATATCATCAAAAAGTTCATTTATTTCAGTAATTCAATTCAAAAAGTGAAACTCATAAATTCTATATTGCACGGCCCTTCGGACGGAGCTTGGCCACGCTCTGAGATGGCAGCTCGACTCCTTCTCTCCGCCGCACGGGGGATCTCTTCATCGCCGAACAAGCACTACAGGCCAGCATACCGTACCACCGAACACCCCTACATCCTCCTGTACACCAGAGCGACATGTCCCGCAAAGAAAACAACCCGCCGGGCCCTAGAAAGCTGACAAATTCTTTGGCTGCTCCCCTTCCCCTGGAGTCCCAAGATGGCGCCGGTGTTCTGCCGAGAAAGTTCCGCTCGGCGGATAAGTTCCCCCCTCTACTGAGCAGGCGCTGCGCCTGCGCAGTAGGATACGGTGGAAATAGCCGAAGCGGAATAGCTGAAAATCAGCTGTACACGGCGCCTGTAAGAGGGCCCCTCGCGGGCTCGCTTCGCTCACAATGCTTCGGGCACGGCCTCGCTTCGCTCGGCTCTTTTAGATTCCCCCTCTAGGTCCACTTGGATGGTGGGGAAGGAACCTGGACCTAGGGCGCAGGCGCCGTGTACAGCTGATTGAAGAGTTTGAGCTTCGGCTATCTCCGATGGCTGACGGTAGTTCGTACTGCGCAGGCGCTGCGCCTGCGCAGTACAGGGGGGGAACTTACCTGCCGAGGGAACTTTCTCGGCAAGACACCGGCTCCTAAAAGAATACAGCACCACGAGCCCCTTGTACAGCTCCTTGTGGAAAACACAACAGGGACAGCTCTAAGCGGTCAGGCCCCTCTCCCTTTGCCTCTCAGCCTCACCCAGCGCCGGTAAGCAAAAAGCATCTAGCTTTCCACCAGTGGCGGCTGGTGGTACATTTTCTTGGTGGGGGTGGAAAACAATGCACCCCCCTATCCAAATACACCCCCCCCCCCCTGGTCGGCCCACCAGCACCCCCCCTGTTGGTAGGTCAGTCACCAGCCCTGCAGTTACCCTATCTAGGTCGAGGGTAGTGCTTCCTCCGGGCGGTGACTTCCCCTGTGTCTCCTCTCCCTTGGCATCACGGTGGCTTCCGCCATGCGTCTCCTCCCTTCTCCTCTCTCCTCCTAGGTGGCCAATAGGATCGCTTCTCTTCTTGGCCAATCGGTGATGGGTCTCAGGACCCACTACCTGATTGGCCGAGAGGAGAATCTGGAAGAGAATAGCAAATATTAATTTGCTATTGTCACACAACTGGGTGGGCTCAGGGCACAGTGCTATGTGTCCCGGGCCCACCCTTTATAGAAGCCAATTAGAGCCTCTAATCATTTCCTTCTAAAAATAAAAAAAATAAAATAATTTGAAACCAATGCGTCTGACACCCTGCATGTTGATTAGGGGGGCGACGCCCCTGCGCCCCGTATGGATGGGCCGCCACTGCTTTCCACCACACTGACGATAATGATGATGACTCTGGAGATGAACAGGCCGTTTCTCTGGCTAAACTTTCCACCACTGATAACCCTGTGTCAGAAAACACTCTGAAACAAACGGGGAGATGACTATGTAAACAAGGCATTTCCCCGTTCTGCCTAGTGACGTGACAGGGATCTACTGCTCTCTGTCATCCGGAGCAGTGATCTCTGTCATGTTCTAGTGAGCCCATCCCCCCCACAGTTAGAATCACTCCCCTAGGACACAATTAACCCCTTGATCGCCCCCCCTAGTGTTTAACCCCTTCCCTGCCAGTGTCATTTACACAGTAATCAGTGCATTTTTATAGCATTAATCGCTGTATAAATGACAATGGTCCCAAAATTGTCTCAAAAGTGTCCGATTAGTCCGCCATAATGTCGCAGTCACGATAAAAATCGCAGACATTACTAATAAAAAAAAGTTAATATTAAAAATGCCATAAATCTATTTTCTACAAACCAATCAATATACGCTTATTGCGGTTTTGTTTACCAAAAATATGTAGAAGAATACATATCGGCCTAAATTGAGGAAAAAAAATTGTTTTTTATATATTTTTTGGGGATATTTATTATAGCAAAAAGTTAAAAAAAATACTTGTTTTTTCAAAATTGTCGCTCTTTTTATGTTCATAGCGCAAATAAATAAAAATCGCAGAGGTGATCAAATACCACCAAAAGAAAGCTCTATTTGTGGGGAAAAAAGGACATCAATTTTGTTTGGGTGCAACGTCCCACGACCGCGCAATTGTCAGTTAAAGAGACGCAGTGCCCTTTTGCAAAAAGTGCTCTAGTCAGGAAGGGGGGTAAATCCTTCCGGTGGGCTGAAGTGGTTAACTAATCAAAATGAAACAAAACTATTTTTTTTTTTTTTTTTCCGTCATGTACATGTCTACTCCATGGGGGGCACCCAATATAGAGGAGGAGTCAGGAGCGCCAACGGGGGAACCCCGAAAAAAGGAAGATCGGGGGCCGCTCTGTGCAAAACCCTTTCACAGAGCAGGTAAGTAGAACATGTTTGTTATTTTTATTTAAAGAAAACAAAAATGCAAACTTTTACAACCACTTTAAGGTTTACAACACAACATCCTCATTAGCATTGAAAATCCTGTTTTTTTTCTCCTTATCAAATCCCTTTCTTGTTTTTTTCCAGCTAGAAGACTATTTAATAAACCTAAACAAGTCAACGGCAACAATTAAGTCAAATTAAATTGGAGAAAGTGCCGAGCTTTTTGCAAAAAAACAGGCAGCAATAACTGCTACCCGTGTAGCATTACCCTGTAATTAAATTAAGGTCATACGCACTAAATGGATTTTAAAGAACATATTTTCAACTGTAGTTAGAGGCTAACCAGTCCACCTGTAATTAATAGAGCGCTATTGCTGTGCCGTGATCACCAGTTCCTTTGTTTAACCACTTCGATACCGGGCATTTTCACCCCCTTCCTGCCCAGACCAATTTTCAGCTTTCAGCGCTGTCACATTTTGAATGACAATTGCACGGTCATGCAACACTGTACCCATATGAAATTTTCATAATTTTTTTCCCCACAAATAGAGCTTTCTTTTGGTGGTATTTGATCACTTCTGAAGTCTTTATTTTTTGCGCTATAAACAAAAAAAGAGTGACACTTTTGAAAAAAAACACAATTTCTCATTCGTTCATTGACAGACACAGCCTTCTTTATTCAGAACCATAGGGTTATATCGCCCCCTACAGGAGTAGGACACTAGGCAGAAAAAAGATTTGGCTACGCCCATGGGCCGTCCTAGGTGATATACACCCCCACTCTCTGCTATGGGCCTTCAGTTTTTTTCTGCCTAGTCAGGACTGGAGTAAGGACCTAGTTCCCTGCTGGGATCTCTAGTCCTGGCAATTTTTATTTTTGTTTGTTGTTTTTCCTGGATTTTTCCGGTGAGATCTACAATCAACTGCCGGGCTTGGGCACCGGGCTGAACATTTGATCCAGTGGTCACCCCAGTCTGGCCAGCGAGCGGGCACAGAACGCAGGTACGCGCTAGGTTGGCCGCAACTTAGCCCCACTGGACGGGGACTGGCCCTGCGAGTGAACCGTCTCACGAGGTTGCATACAACCGGGTCTCGGCTCAAGTTGCAGCGTCCCTCATGGCCGACAGCCCCCCCCCCCACTTTGGTGGCGAGGAGGTTCTGTCTGGAGTGGTGCCCGCTTGGTCCTGGTATGGTGAGTAAATGTCCCCCTCTCCCCTTTGGGGGTTTTTTGTGGCGGACCCGGGCCCCTCCCCGGGTCAGTCGGTCCTGTGGGTTCCCCTCTGTCCCTGCACCCTCTTTTCCTGACCTTGGATGTCCCTTGGTAACCCCCCCTTTCCCCCTCCCCCCTCCAAATGAGGTAGTGTGCCTTGGTGGATCCTGGGAGATGGGGTTGAGTACTGGTGGGCTGGGGGTGCGTGCCGTCAGGTACTGCACTTACCGAGGGGGGAGGCACTAGGTCCGGTGCCCGGATCCTCTCTCTCTCTCGCTCTCATCCTGGGAGGCTACAAGGTTCTCACCTGCATCTGTGGTAGCCTCATGTAGCATGGCCGGCAGCCATTTTGCTGTATCCGGCGTCCTTTCCCCTAGTGCCTGATGACTTCCTATGGCCGGCGGCCATGTTTGTGTAGCTTGACAACCATGATATGGTGGATATTGGCTCAGGCAACGGCGGCCATAACTGTGTAGCCCAGGACGGTGTTTTTAGCAGGCGGAAGCTCCTCCTTTTAACCCGGCGCTGACTTCTGTGTTTTCTTCTTCCTCGGATGCCACATGTCTACACCTGAGGCAGCAAGCGCTATGCTGGTGGGGTGGTGAGTCTGGGGGATCCCTCCTCTCTCTGCTGTGGGGTGTCCTGGTGATCCAGTACCGCTACCGGTGTGGGAGGTGTCCCATTGCAGTGGTCACTCTTGGTGTGGGGGTCTCTTTTTTCTCTCCTATGGAGTCTTAGGAGCATGTTTCCCCACCTGACCCCCTATCAGAGGCTGCAGGTCCCTCTGGGTCCCAGCCATCCGTTGATGCACTGACGGCAGCCCTGGAGTCCTCTGGTGAAGGTGGCTTTTGGGCGGTGGACTAGCAAGAAGTGTCCCCCGACTTCCCTGCTTCATCTGTCTTGTCAGATCCAAAATCTGATTTGGCTGCTATGGGCGGGTGTGCGGGGTCTGCGGCCGTGCTCCTAGATATTTCGGACAGTGAGGATGATTCCTCTGCCCCAGTGGCTGGGCACGAGAAAGTGCTGGTGGATGCACTGATTGCATCTGTGCGGGAAATTTTAAAAATGGAGGAAGCAGCCGCGGCTGCGGTGGAGGTGTCGGTCCCTTTTGGCACTCACAAGCCGCCTCGGGCGGCAAAAGTGTTCCCTTATCCCTCCTTTTTTGACAAGTTTATCTATAAACAATGGGAGCGTCCAAAATGTCCCTTTGTGATCCCAAAATGCTTTGCTGTGTGTTACTCTTTGAGGAGAGTCTTCTCAAAAAGTGGATGACCCCACCTGTGGTGGATCCAGGGCCGGATTAACATAGGGGCTGATGTAGGGTGACCACATTTCCAAACTGCCATTCAGGGACAATTTTGGACGGGGGGGGGGTTGAATGTAGTTTCGGGGTTGACGAGACTTCGGCGACGAGTGATTTGTCGGGTGAATGGCTGGTTTTAGCACTTATATTATCCCAATACTATGCTTGAAATGTATTTCTATTGTTACATTGTAATAATAGACCCCCCCTCCCTTAGTACAGACCCCCTTCCCTCAGTATTGACCCCCCTCCCTCAGTAGGGACCCCCTTCTACTAACTATAACCCCCTCCCTCAGTCCGGCCCCCTCTCCACTAAGTATAAGCCTCCTCCCTCAGTACGGAACCCCCCCACTAACTATAGACCCCCCTTCCTCAATATGGACCCACCTCTCCACTAGGTATAGGCCCCCTCCCTCAGTATAGACCCCCCCACTAACTATAGACCCCCTCCCTCAGTACAGATCCCCCCTCTACTAACTATAGACCCCCTCCCTCAGTACAGATCCCCCCTCTACTAACTATAGACCCCCTCCCTCAGTACAGATCCCCCCTCTACTAACTATAGACCCCCTCCCTCAGTACGGCCCCCTCTCCACTAAGTATAAGCCCCCTCCCTCAGTACAGACCCTGCCCCCCCACTAACTATAGGCCCCCTCCCTCAGTACGGGCCCCCCTCCACTAACTATAGGCCCCCTCCCTCAGTACGGGCCCCCCTCCACTAACTATAGGCCCCCTCCCTCAGTACGGACCCTCCTCTCCACTAAGTATATACCCCCTCAGTAAAGACCCCTCTCCATCAAGTATAAATTCCCCTCCCTCAGTACAGACTTCCCCTCCTCAGTATAGACCCCCCCACTAAATAAATACAGACCCCCCTCCCTCATTATAGACCCCCCTTCAGTACTGACCCCCCTCCCTCATTATAGACCCCCCAAGGTACAGAACCCCCCACTAAGTACAGACCCCCCCCCTTCCACTTGTGCTAGTGGAGAGGTGGGTGTCAGAAATGTGCTGGGGGGGGCACTTTTTACCCTTTTCCTGATCACTATCCATGCCCCTTCTCTGTCCATCTACATAAGCATAATATAAGCTTAGAACAGACCTCAGATCAGCGCCAGGAATCCACAGCGGTGTCCCTCTTCCCTCTCCGCATACTTGTATAATAGTACTTGTAATAGCCGAGGAGGGGGAGGCGGCTTCGGTCTGCTCTGCGGTACGAGGCAGGGAGACATCCAGGTAACAGTGCCCAGTGGATCAGTGTCTTTGAGGCTGCCCCGCTGACAGCCTCGTCCGGCATGGTGGAGAGCATTAGGCGCGGAGGAGAAAGTTAACTTCTCCTCTGCTTTGCATGCTGGGCAGTCTGTGAGGTCACTGGTTGCTAGCCGCCAGGCGGCTATAGCAACCAGTGACCAGAGTCTCAGGTGGAGTTGGAGGCAGAGCGAGCACCAGCGCTATAGCGGGGTTTGCTCGCTCTGTCAATTCCATTCCGGGACACTGTATTGTCCCGGAATGAAGGTGCCCGGGACCCGGGACAGACCTGCCAATTGCGGGAATGTCCCGGGCAATCTGGGACACGTGGGCACCCTAGGCTGATGGAGCTGCAGCTCCAGGCCCCTGCTTTAAAATCGGCCCTCCCAGCCAGCAGTATAAGCCTGATTTCTCCTGTCCATAAACTTCTAGAGGACAGGAGAAGCTGTGTGTAAATGGAGGGGTGTCTGGCTGCATCTGTGTTGGCTCACTGTGTTTATTACAGTGTCACAGTGCACAGTTTTCCCCCCTACACAAATGGCTCTGCCTTCCCCCTCCCCTCTCTCCTCTCTCTGTGTGCAGTGAAGGAGCCGTGTGGGCTGGGAAATTATGAACAGAGCAACTGCAGCTGGTGTTCTGCCAAGAACTGTCCTCCTATCATATAGTGTCCACCCCGTACTGTGCAGGCGCAGCGCCTGCGCAGTACGGAGGAGAAGGAGATGCCGAAAATGCCCGAAGTTGATCAGCTGACCATCAGCTGTACACGGCGCTCGGGCACTTGTTAGTGATGGCTTTGTAAGAGGGCCCCTCGCGGGCTCGCTTCGCCCGCCACGCTTCGGGCACGGCCTCACTGCGCTCGGCAACTATTTATTCTTACTCTATGTCCACTTGGATAGCAGTGAATGAACCTGGACACAGGGTAAGAATAAAAGCGCAGGCGCCGTGTACAGCTGACGATCAGCTGTTGAACTTCGGAGACTTTCGACGTCTCGTTTGTCCTCCGTACTGCGCCTGCGCAGTACAGGGCGGACACTTTTGGATAGGGGACTGTATTCGACAAGACACCGGCAGATAGAAGGTGAACTGAACAGATATGTGAGTGATGAGCTTCCAACCATCCAAGTGTGAGCTCAGTGACTGGACTCTTATCTCCCTTCTCTCCCCCTCTTTTACCTTTATCTTCAGCAATGGCTGTTATAACTGCAGTTAATATGTAGACTTGGCTCCTTGTGCTTTTAGGTATGTTCACACTGCTTTGCTGTGTTTTGGCCCATTGCTGGTGTATCCGCAGTTTTCCTGCGTTTTACCCACAGTCCTATTGATTTCTATTAGGTTGCATGTTTTTTCTGAAAGCGCACCAAAATCAATAGGACTGCAAGCTAAAACTGCAGATACACAAGCAGTGCGCCCAAACTGCAGCAAACCAGTGTGAGCCCAAAGGCTGTACACACCCCCCTCTATAGAACTTGGTCTGATCAATACTCCTGGCATTCATTTTACACACAGCCATACCATCCCAGATCAGGAGGGGTGGGGGCTTCAGGTATTTGTTTGACTATGCAGGCCCTGTCCCTTCTACCCATCCTGGAAGAGTCCTGGAGGGAGTGGCAGACTGCTGGTGGCAAGTGGCACACTGTATCTGGTGAAAGGCTGCAGGTGACAAGTAGCACACTGTATCTGGTGACAGGCTATTAGTGGCAAGTGGCACACTGTATCTGGTGGCAGGCTGCTGGTGGCAAGTGACACGCTGTATCTGGTGACAGACTATTAGTGGCAAGTGGCACACTGTATCTGGTGGCAGGCTGCTGGTGGCAAGTGGCACACTGTATCTGGTGGCAGGCTGCTAGTGGCAAATGGCACACTGTATCTGGTGACAGGCTGCTAGTGGCAAGTGGCACACTGTATCTGGTGACAGGCTGCAGGTGACAAGTGGCACACTGTATCTGGTGGCAGGCTTCTAGTGGCAAGTGGCACACTGTATCTGGTGGCAGGCTTCTGGTGGCAAGTGGCACACTGTATCTGGTGGCAGGCTGCTGGTGGCAAGTGGCACACTGTATCTGGTGGTAGGCTGTGGTTGGCAAGTGGCACACTGTATCTGGTGGCAGGCTGCTGGTGGCAAGTAGCACACTGTATCTGGTGGCAAGTGGCACACTGTATCTGGTGGCAGGCTGCTGGTGGCAAGTGGCACACTGTATCTGGTGGCAAGCTGCTGGTGGCAAGTGGCACACTATCTGGTGGAAGGCTGCTGGTGGTAAGTGACACACTGTATCTGGTGGTAGGCTGTGGTTGGCAAGTGGCACACTGTATCTGGTGGCAGGCTGCTGGTGGCAAGTGGCACACTGTATCTGGTGGTAGGCTGTGGTTGGCAAGTGGCACAATGTATCTGGTGGTAGGCTGCTGGTGGCAAGTGGCACACTGTATCTGATGGCAGGCTGCTGGTGGCAAGTGGCACACTATCTGGTGGAAGGCTGCTGGTGGTAAGTGACACACTGTATCTGGTGGTAGGCTGTGGTTGGCAAGTGGCACACTGTATCTGATGGAAGGCTGCTGGTGGCAAGTGGCACACTGTATCTGGTGGCAGGGAGCTGGTGGCAAGTGGTACACTGTATCTGGTGGCAAGTGGCACAATATATCTGGTGACAGGCTGCTGGTGGCAAGTGGCACACTGTATCTGGTGGCAAGTGGCACAATGTATCTGGTGGCAAGTGGCACACTGTATCTAGTGGCAGGCTGCTGGTGGCAAGTGGCACACTGTATCTGGTGACAGGCTGTCGGTAGCAAGTGGCACACTGTATCTGGTGAAAGGCTGCTGTTGGCAAGTGGCACACTGTATCTAGTGGCTGGCTGCTAGTGGCACACTGTATCTGGTGGCAGGCTGCTGGTGGCAATTGGCACATTGTATCTGGTGGCAGGCTGTGGGTAGCAAGTGGCACACTGTATCTGGTTGCAAGTGGCACACTGTATCTGGTGGCAAGTGGCACACTGTATCTGGTGGCAGGCTGCTGGTGGCAAGTGACATGCTGCATCTAGCGGCAGGCAACTGTGGAAAGTGATACGCTACATCTGGTGGCAGGCTATGGGTGGCAAGTGATAAGCTGCATCTGGTGGCAAGTGACAAGCTCAGGTCCCACTGATTCTGCACGATGGTGAGTTGAACTATTTCACTATATATTACAATGTAGTAACTGAAATAATGGAATTTGATCATCCTGACACCATATCAAGCATGGTGTCAGGATGATTGATTTTAAGTACTAACACCAGCCATTTGCCTGACAAATCACCTCCACCGCCGATTTCCCCACCAACCCCGAGACTACATCCCCCACCCTCATCTTTTTTTGGGAAGAGGGGGTTGTCTCTGAATGACAGTTTGGAAATGCGGTCTCCCTATGTTGCTGCTGGTGAGAGACCGCATAGCAGGTGGTATTGGTGGTGTTGCTGCTGCTCAGAGGCTGCACGGCTGGTATTACTGGTGAGAGTATATTTAATTCGTTTTAGCGAAAAATTGTTTGCATTTTCATTTTGTTTCCATAAAAAGGCCCACCAAAATCCTCAGCACCAGGCCCATGATGCTCTTAATCTGGCCCTGGGTGGATCCCCCAGTTTCTCAGCTGAACAAAACCACCATGATTCCGGTTGAGGACTCTCTGACCTTTAAAGATCTGGCTGACAGGAAGGCAAAGTCTCTGAGCCACACTATGTTCACTATTGCGGGTTCGACGCTTCGTGACCTGGAGGGTGACCAGTTTCCTTCTGCCTTCACTGATTTAGGGGACCAACTGGTCCAGGGGTTGCAATTTGTCTGCGATGCCTCTTTGGGCAGCTCCCTTGCTTTCTAAGCTGTCTGTTTCAGCAGTAGTGCTTCGACGGGTATTGTGGCTGAAGTGTTGGACTGCGGACCAGGCCTCTAAAAAAGCCCTAACTGATCTGCATTTTCAAGGTGATCGTTTGTTTGGGGCCACTTTGGATGATATCATTAAGAGTGTCACAGGGGGGAGAATACTTTTCTTCCACAGTCAAAGAATGGGAAGGAGCCAAGTCGCAAGCGTGGTCCTTCCTTCTCGGCGTACAGAAAATGTTTTCGTTCCTCAGGGTCCACTGACAAAGGCTCGAAGTCTTTCAAGCCCCACTCGGGAGGCTCCAAGCGACCCTGGTCGGGCAAACCGAGAGCGGATTTATCCAGACCCCCAGATAAGGCTTCTTCGGAATGAAGAGGCGCCCTCACCTGCAGTCCGGGTGGGGGGACATCTTTGGTGGTTTCCGGACCCGTGGACCTCTCTGATAATTGACAAGTGGATCCACTAAGTGATTCTGTCTGGTTACAAGATCAAGTTCCAGACTTCCCCCCCAGCAGATTTTTTCCATCCAATCTGCATCTGTCTCCGGACCGCTTCTTAACCCTCCGGGGAGCGGTGCAAGGCCTATTGCTCCAAGGGGAGATTGTCCCGGTTCCAGTGTTAGAACGTTTCCAGGGCTTTTATTCAAACCTGTTTACGATCCCCCAAAAAAAGGTGCACGATACGTCCGATTCTGGACCTCAAGGCCCTAAAACCATTATGTGCGAGTGCGGAAGTTCAGAATGGAGTCCATTCACTATGTGGTGGCATCTCTTCATCAGGGGAACTTTCTTGCCTCCATCGACATCAAAGATGCCTACCTGCACATTCCGATTTGTGCACAGCACCAGCGGTTCCTCCGCTTTGGTGTGGGAGAGGAGCATTATCAGTTTGCGGCGTTACCCTTGGGTCTCACCTTGGGTCTTCACCAAAGTGTTGCTGCACCAGCGAGGAATTGCTGTTCTGGGCTACCTGGATGACCTTCTGCTGCAAGCAGAGTCCCCAGCGACCCTGAGGGGCGAGGTGGAGATCACTGTTCAGACTCTGGCAGATTTTGGGTGGCTGATAAATTACCAAAAGTCTGCATTGATTCCAGTTTGGTAATTGGTTTATCTGGGTCTGACTCTGGATTCTGCTCGGGCCAGAGTGGTCCTTCCGCAGGACAAACTCCAGAAATTACAGGCAGCAACCCGCTTACTGCTGTCCAGCAGGTGGGTCTTCCTGCAGACTTGCATGCGGGTGCTGGGCCTGATGGTGTCTACGCTCAAGGCGGTTCCGTTCACTCAGTTCCATACGAGACCCCTGCAAAAGGAGATCTTGTTAAAATGGGACAAATGTTTAGAGTCTCTGGACAGTCAGATTCGGCTGAGTCAAGGAATCAAAGGGTCCCTGATCTGGTGGCTTCGTTCCCCGGCTCTTCGGAAGGGGAAATCTTTTCTCCCTTTGTACTGGACGGTGGTCACCACCGATGCCAGTCTGTCCGGGTGGGGAGGAGTCCTGGGCCTGAGCTCGGCTCAGGGTCACTGGATGCTAGAGAAATCCAGGCTACCTATCAACATCTTGGAACTTCGGGTGATGAGACTCTGTCTGGATCATTGGGCGGATCGACTTCAGGGGCTACCGATATGAATCCAGTCAGACAATGTCACGGCGGTGGCCCATGTCAACCACCAGGGAGGGACAAGGAGTGTGTTAGCCGGCCTAGAAGTAGCCGGCATTCTATGGTAGGCAGACCGTTTCATCCTGGCCATCTCCGCCATTCACATTCCAGGCAGTGGTGTATTTAGGTTTTGTGCTGCCCTAGGCCTGACTTAACTCACGCCCCCTCATTTAAATATGACCCACCCCTTCCTGTCAAGGCCACACCCCTTCCTATTTAAGACACGCCCTGTAAACCACACCCCTTCCTCTTTCAATTGATGGGCACAGTGGTTGTGTTTGATGGGCACAGTGGCAGCATTTGATGGGAACAGTGGAGGCATTTGATAGAAAAGTGGCGGCAATTGATGGACACAGTGGCTGCGTTTGATGGGCACAGTGGCAGCAATTAATGGGCACAGTGGCTGCAATTAATGTGCACAGTGGCTGCGTTTGGCACAGTGGTGGCAATTGATGGGCACAGTGGCTGCGTTTTATGGGCACAGTGGTGGCAATTGATGGTCACAGTGGCCTCGTTTGATGGGCACAGTGGGTGCGTTTGATGTGCACAGTGGTGACAATTGATGGGCATAGTGGTGCGTTTGATGGGCACAGTGGCAGCTATTGATGGGCATAGTGGCACAGTGGCTGCGTTTGGGGGCACAGTAGCTGCGTTTGGGGGCACAGTGGTGACAATTGATGGGCATAGTGGTGCGTTTGATGTGCACAGTGGCAGCTATTGATGGGCACAGTAGCTGCGTTTGGGGGCACAGTAGCTGCGTTTGGGGGCACAGTGGTGACAATTGATGGGCATAGTGGTGCGTTTGATGTGCACAGTGGCAGCTATTGATGGGCACAGTGGCTGTGTTTGGGGGCACAGTGGTTGTGTTTGGGGGCACAGTAGCTGCGTTTGGGGGCACAGTAGCTGCGTTTGGGGGCACAGTGGCTGCGTTTGGGGGCACAGTGGTGACAATTGATGGGCATAGTGGTGACAATTGATGGGCACAGTGTCAGCTATTGATGGGCACAGTGGCTGTGTTTGGGGGCACAGTGGCTGCGTTTGGGGGCACAGTAGCTGCATTTGGGGGCACAGTAGCTGCGTTTGGGGGCAGAGTGGTGACAATTGATGGGCATAGTGGTGCATTGTGCACAGTGGCAGCTATTGATGGGCACAGTGGCTGTGTTTGGGGGCACAGTGGCAGCTATTGATGGGCACAGTAGCTGCGTTTGAGGGGGCACAGTGGCTGCATTTGGGGGCACAGTGGCTGCGTTTGGGGGCACAGTGGTGACAATTGATGGGCATAGTGGTGCGTTTGATGTGCAGTGGCAGCTATTGATGGGCACAGTGGCTGTGTTTGGGGGCACAGTGGCTGCGTTTGGGGGCACAGTGGCGGCGTTTGGGGGCACATTGGTGACAATTGATGGGCATAGTGGTGCGTTTGATGTGCACAGTGGCAGCTATTGATGGGCACAGTAGCTGCGTTTGGGGGCACAGTGGCTGTGTTTGGGGGCACAGTAGCTGCGTTTGGGGGCACAGTGGCTGCGTTTGGGGGCACAGTGGTGACAATTGATGGGCATAGTGGTGCGTTAGATGTGCACAGTGGCAGCTATTGATGGGCACAGTGGCTGTGTTTGGGGGCACAGTGGCTGCATTTGGGGGCACAGTGGCTGCGTTTGGGGGCACAGTGGTGACAATTGATGGGCACAGTGCTGCGTTAGATGTGCACAGTGGCAGCTATTGATGGGCACAGTGGCTGTGTTTGGGGGCACAGTGGATGCCTTTGGGGGCACAGTGGTGACAATTGATGGGCATAGTGGTGCGTTTGATGTGCACAGTGGCAGCTATTGATGGGCACAGTGGCTGTGTTTGGGGGCACAGTGGCTGCATTTGGGGGCACAGTGGCTGCGTTTGGGAGCACAGTGGTGACAATTGATGGGCACAGTGCTGCGTTAGATGTGCACAGTGGCAGCTATTGATGGGCACAGTGGCTGTGTTTGGGGGCACAGTGGCTGCGTTTGGGGACACAGTGGCTGCGTTTGGGGGCACAGTGGCCGCGTTTGGGGGCACAGTGGCCGCGTTTGGGGGCACAGTGGCCGCGTTTGGGGGCACAGTGGTGACAATTGATGGGCATAGTGGTGCGTTTGATGTGCACAGTGGCAGCTATTGATGGGCACAGTGGCTGTGTTTGGGGGCACAGTGGCTGCGTTTGGGGGCACAGTGGCTGCGTTTGGGGGCACAGTGGATGCGTTTGGGGGCAGAGTGGCTGCCTGGGTTACAGTATACAAGTTTTTAAATCAATTACCTGAGGGTTCCCGCCATCGTCGTCGTCCTCTCTCTCGCTCCTCCTCCTCCGGTAACCAAAGAGACACATCCCGACTCCCCGAGCTGGACTGCAGAGGTGGGTAGGCGGAGCATTAGGCTCCGCCTCCATCAGTCAAGCTGACAGTCTGTCATGGTCCGTTTTGTGGGGGCGGCAGTCGCTCCCTCCCTCGGCCAAAGTACGTGCCCATACTGTGCCAGTACTGATGAGTGCACAATACATAATAAGGCAAGCCGGCCGCGGGAGGCTGTATCAGAGCGGGAGCTGGCCGCGGGAGGCTGAATCTATTCGGGACGTGGGGAGGACGGGTTGGGGGGGGTTCACGTGGGGGGGCAAAAAGCCGCCGCCCCCCCACAAAGTGCCGCCCTAGGCCTAGGCCTTGTCGGCCTAGGCCAAGACACAGCACTGATTCCAGGTATGGACAACTGGCAGGCGGCTTACCTCAGTCGCCAAGTATTGGACCAAGGGGAGTGGTCCCTTCATCAGGAGGTATTTCAACAGATCTGTCTATGCTGGGGATCTCCAGAGGTAGATCTGATGGCATCCTGAATCAACAGGAAGATGCAGAGGTTTGTGGCCAGGTCTCGGGACCCTCTGGAGGATGCCTCAGATTCTCTGGTGGCTTCATGGGGCCAGTATCATCTGATCTACGCCTTTCCTCCTCTCAAGCTTCTGCCATGGCTGTTGCGCAGGATCGAGGCAGAAGGAATTCTGGTTATTCTAGTGGCCCTGGAATGGCCTCGTCGCCCCTGGTCACAGACACCCCGTGGTGGCTGCCTCTCAGGGAGGATTTGCTATCCCAAGAGCCAATCTTCCACCCTGATTTACTATCACTGGCTTTAACTGCATGGCTGCTGAAAGCCAGGTGTTGAAGGATAGGAGCTTATCTGTGTCGGTGATTCCGACACTACTCAAAGCTAGGAAGTCTACTTCCAGGAAGGTATATCATTGAACGTGGAAAGCGTACATTTCATGGTGTGAGTCAGTGGGGTTTCACCCATGTTCCTTTTTGGTGGCTCAAATTTTGGCTTTTCTTCAGAGGGGCATTGAAAAGAATTTGGCCTTGAGTACTGTACCTTCATTCAGGGAGTGCGACATGTGGTTCCACCAGTACACCCTACCCCCACCCCGCTCCTTGTATCAGATGTCAATACTTCCCAACCATCCCGGATTCCCCGTGAAAGTCCCGCCTTGGGAGGTCTGTCCCGCATCCCGGGCACCTTCATTCCGGGACAATACAATGTCCCAGAATTGCCCCCTAAAAATGCCGCCGCTGTCCCTCACTGCCTGGTGTACTGCGAGACCCGCAGCACTTTATTATTAACCCCCTGGTGCTGCCTGGCTCACTGCTCAAACAGCTGGTTGCTAGACACAGCCCGCCTGGCGTGTAGCAACCAGTGACGTCATGAGGAGGAGGAGAGCATGCTCCAGCATTCAGAGCGAGCCGGAGGAGAATTTAACTTCCTCCTCCTCTTGCCTAAGCTCCGCCCCCGACTCCACGTTCTGCCTGATGATCCTGCGGCTGGAAGAAAGGTAGGAGAAATGTTCCCTGCCTCGAGGATGCTCATGGTCACTCTGCTCCCTCCCATACATTGCCCCCCTCCAGTCATGCTGCTGTATAGTCCCTTCATACTGCCCTCCACTATCCCCTCTCCCATGATCATACTGCCCTCCACTACCCCCCTCCCCTCATACTGCCCTTCACTACCCCCCCTCCCATGATCATACTGCCCTCCACTACCCCCCCTCCCATCATACTGCCCTCCACTACCCCCTCTCCCATCATACTGCCCTCCACTACCCCCCTCCCATCATACTGCCCTCCACTACCCCCTTCCATCATACTGCCCTCCACTACCCTCCTCTCTCATAATACTGCCCTCCACTACCCCCTCTCCCATCATACTGCCCTCCACTACCCCCTCCCATCATACTGCCCTCCACTACCTACCCCCTCCCATCATACTGCCCTCCATCATACTACTACCCTCTACCCTATCATACTGCCCACTGCCACTCCTTCCATCATACTGCCCTCCACTGCCACCCCCTTCCCATTCATACTGCCCTCCACTGCCACCCCCTCCCATCATACTGCCCTCCACCCCATCATACTGCCCTCCACTGCCACCCCTCTCATCATACTGCCCTCCCTGCACTCTGTACATAGCTCATCCCAGAACCCTGCACTCTGTACATAGCTCATCCCAGAACCCTGCACTCTGTACATAGCTCATCCCAGAACCCCACACTCTGTACGTAATGCACTCCAAACCCTGCATGATTTTATTCCTGTTTTTAAATGAATGTGCTGGGGTTTGTATGTATCCATGATACTCTTGCTTGCGGAACAATAAGAAAAGCATATTACATAGGTACAAGGAAGCCCGAGTTTTGTTTAATGATGCCCCTTAATCTCCTCCCACTGTCAGAAGTTTGACTACACCCACATTTGCTGCAGCGCGCTATGCAAGGTTACTTTCTTCCTTAAGTGTCCCTCATTCTAAAGTTCCAAAGTTGGGAGGTATGGTCAAGAGCCCCCCACCCTCCCTTACATCACAATGCACCCCCTTACCTTGTGCTGCTGCTGGGAAGAACCTAGGGGTGGAGGTGGGAAGCAGAAAGTGCATGGTCTGGAGGAGGACCAGAGGAGGGCTGGACTCAGCTGCCAGAGTCTGCTGAATGCTGAGACCAGGGGAGGCAGAGGCAAGGGGGTACTGTGGCTGCACAGAGAGGCACAGGATCTATAGGAGGAGTTCTGTCCTCCTCTCTGCTGCCCACTTCTAAGATAAAGTGGGGGTGGAGATATGGGGGGGGGGTGCTGCAGCTGCAGGAGCGGTGTGAGGGCCACATAAAATATGAATAAAATGGCCTTGGCAGGCAGCATTTGGCCCACGGGCCTTGTGTTTGACACATGTGCTCTAGACTGTACATATTAAGTCCCTGCAGTCTCTCCTGATATCTTTCATCCCTCAGAACTCTCACCATTTATATTGTCCATCTCTGGACTCATTCTATTTTATTATTATCTCTTTGTAAATGAGGTCTCTAGTGTTCAATGAGTCCTACAACGTAGTGTCTGCAGTCTAGACCCCGGTGTAGGACTTTTGTATCATTGCAGATAGACTGGAAAACGATGAATTTTTCATGTGCAAAAAAAGCCCCCATAGCAGTCTAATTCCAGCATGCTTCTGGAATTAGAAGATAAACAAAAGTCTAACTTCTGTGGCTTAGAAGACTTCTAATTTATGCGAGCGAAAAATATTTTGCAGCCAAAGCAGGTCCACTGTTGACTGTGCTACAAATCACTTGAAATTTCTACATTAGAGTTTGGTGAACGGTCGGGCCGAACAATGTCTGTTCGCCCCGTTTTGGGGGAACACGCAAATTTGCAGACTGTATTCGTCCCTCCGAATGCCCTGCAATGCCCTGCAGACTGCACCGTGCAGTCTGCACCCTGATTGGGCAAAGCTTTGCCCAATCGGGGTGCAGTAAAACCTGGTTGTTAAGGAGCGGGGCCGGGAAACAATTGAGTCATCAGCTGTTAATGTGCTTCCCCGCGAACAGGTGAATAAAAAAAAAAAATTTCCGGTAAAAAAAAAAAAGTCTGACCCCCCCCCCAAGATGCACACCAGACCCTTATCTGAGCATACAGCCTGGCAGGTCAGGAAGGGGAGGAGGGGAGAACGAGCCTGAACCATACCAGGCCACATGCCCTCAACATGGGGGGGGAGGGCTGGGTGCTTTGGGGCTGTGGGGGTATGCGGGCAGGGGACTCATGGGGAATCTAAAAGAAGGGGGTCCCCAGATTGCGGCCCCTCCTATTCCACTTTTTTCTTTAGACTAAGGGACCCCCCCCAGGCACTATATTGAAAGGAATTTTTCATTTTTTTATTGTTGCGCTTTAAGCATCATTAAAATTTTTGCTCCTGAAAAATTGATTGTTTTAAAAAAAAATAAATAAATATTGCATTCATACATGTCCCCCAGGGCAATTCCCGGACCCCTATACCACTTTTATTCCCCGTTTGGTTTAGAACTTTTCCCCTGTTCCAGAGTTCTGCAGCAAAAGGAACAGGATGGGGTGTTCGGCCCATCTCTACCCATGGTCATCCATGACTGGTTGTGTACTATTGTGGCATTAAACTGTCTACTACAACCCAGGTTATATGAATAAATGGGAAACTGACCTCAGACACACTGACACCAGGGGATTTGGACTACAAAATGGTCAAATATCAAATCTTCAACCCAAAACACTGTCACCCTTGAGGCAAGCTATAAAGTTTTGAATCTCTTGTATTTGGTCCCTGCCAGGATATCCAAATATGACCTTTCTTACCCGTCTTTATGCTTCCTCAAAGTGATTGCAAAGGAAATTAAAAAAAAATAACCATCTCCTTACTTACATGCTCTGTGCAAAGGAATTGCACAGAATGGCCCGGATCTTCCTCTTTTTGGGTCCCCCGCTGCCACTTCTGGCCCCTCCTCTCTGTCCAGTGCCCCCAAAGGAAGACTCTTAAGGAGCAGCTTGGCACCAAAGCAAGGGATGGAAGCAGAACCAGGAGACAAACAGCAGTCAGCGGCAACCGGGCAGCAAGGCACCGAATCAGCAGGCAAAGCAAGTCCAGGAGGCACGCCAAGGTCATTAACAGCCGGGCAATATGTTACAGAGTCAGCAGGTATATCAGGTCCAGTAAACAAGCCAAGGCCGGAGTAGTTAAGTAAGGATGAGCTGAACACCCCCCCTGTTCGGTTCGCACCAGAACATCCGAACAGGCAAAAGACTCGGTCGAACACATGAACACCGTTAAAGTCTATGGGACACGAACATGAAAAATCAAAAGTGCTTATGTTAAAGGCTTACATGCAAGTTATTGCCATAAAAAGTGTTTGGGGACCCGGGTCCTGCCCCAGGGGACATGGATCAATGCAAACATTTTTTTTAAAAACTGACGTTTTTCTGGGAGCATTGATTTTTAAATGTTTAAAGTGAAACAATAAAAATGAAATTTTCCTTTAAATATTGTGCCTGGGGGGTGTCTATAGTATGCCTGCAAAGTGGCGCGTGTTTCCAGTGTTTAGAACAATACCACAGCAAAATGACATTTCTAAAGTAAAAAAAGTAATTTAAAACTGATCGCGGCTGTAAGGGAGAAGTAGCCTGTCAGCTCTTGTCAGTGTGAAGCCTGCAGTGATCCTGGATAGCAGCAGCAGGGAGGAACACGAAGGCAGTGATTTCTACTGACCATACATCAGTGAAATGCGATCTAGATCTTTTACATCATATATGCGGATTGAGTCCATCTCATTGAAAGATCCTGTCCGCCCCCCTTCCTTGTGTGGAGACCTGAGGAGCTGTTTTTCCCCTGAGTGGAGGTTCATATTAAGCTGATTTACAGCTTACCTCTGGTAAGCGCACATCTTATTAGGTGGAGGATTTCTCACTGGGTGTTATATGTATATAATCACCGATTGCATCTGCCTTGGCTCCGAGGACTGTGTGTTTTTGTGACTGTTTAGTCACTTTCCTACTTCATTTGGGACTTTTATTTTTTAGTCACTTGTTCTATTTTCACTTTCATTAGAATTTTGGTGTTTCAATATTTTAATATTTTTCAATATTTTTTATATTTGATGAATTGTATTTCTATGCACGTAATCATGTCTGTTTAGTTACGTCACATGTCATTGTTCTTAGCGCGGTCTTTTTTGATTATTTTTGTAATGAATTGTCAGGTGTCGGCAATATAGATAAAACTCATTAAAAAAAAAGGGCATGCCCCCCCCCCCAGTCCATTACCAGGCACTTTGGGTCTGGTATGAATAATAAGGGGAGCCCTGAACCAAAATTAAAAAAAAAAATTGTGTGGGCCCCCCCCCAAAATCCATACCAGGCCCTTCAGGTCTGATATAGAAATTAAGGGGAACCCTGCACCAAATTAAAATAAAAATGGCGTAGGGGTCCCCCCCAAAATCTATACCAGACCCTTCAGGTCTGGTATGGATTTTAAGGGGAACCCTGCGTCAGAATTAAAAAAAATGGTGTAGGGGTCTCCCCCTAAATCCATACCAGACCCTTATCCAAGCATGCAACCTGGCAGGCTGCAGGAAAAGAGGGGGGGCGAGAGAGCGCCCCACCCAGAACCGTACCAAGCCACATGCCCTCAACATGGAGAGGGTGCTTTGGGGTCTGACCCCAAAGCACCTTGGCACCATGTGAATGGGGACAAGGGCTTCATCCCCACAATCCTTGCCCAGTGGTTGTGGGGGTATGTGGGCGGGGGGCTTATCGGAATCTGGAAGCCCCCTTTAACAAGGGGACCCCCAGATCCCACCCACCCCTATGTGAATTGGTAACGGGGTACACTGTACCCCTATTTAACGAAAAAAAGTGTAAAAAATGGTAAAAAAGACAAGAGACAGCCTGGGACAAGTGCTTTATTAAAAAATAAAAATGTCCAGCGATGTAAATTCACGCTGCCCGACGGACCAAAAAAAAAAAAGCCACAACCGTTCCGCCTCCATGGGAGGCTCCCACGGAGTGACGCTTCTGCTGGGTGACAGCTGTTATATAGCTAAGGGCGGGGCCACCCGGTGATGTAAAGGGGTGACCCCCCCCCCTCTGACGCCACGGGGGTTTATCTTACATGCAGTGGAGAACATAGAGTACACCTGCTTACACATTTTCCTTCCTCACTTTTTAACACTTTACTCTTGCTCTCCAAACTGATGACTTTTGGGCACTTAAGAATGAATCATCCCTTCTACATGGCTGCCCAGTGAACCTTTAGGAACCCACCCACCTTCCTCCTCCGACACCCCCTACTCTTCTCCGATTCTTTTCTCCTTTTGGTAAAGACATATGGACACCTCAGTGAACTGCCCACAGGTTTGGCTAACATGTGGATAACTTTATCCAGTAAAACTATGATAAATAAGTGCAGTGCTTGAGCAACGTGTGCATAAATTAATACATAAGTGACAAACAATCAGTCCATACAAACATGAACAGGTGAGGTGAAAGTGTCAGGAAAAGCCCTCTTGTAAATATCCCAGCAAACTGAAGGTTAAACGAATGCCTGTACATAGAAGCGCCATCCGGCGCTCGCGCACAATAGCGCCAATAGCGCTAATGGCGCGCGCGGGCGTGCGCAATAGCGCCAATAGTGGCGCACGGGCGTGCACGCGCCCCCTGTAACAACATTTGGCACCAAAGATAGGCTATTTAAAGGAGACTGTTCCAATGCTGCCTTGCTGTCCGGTCTACAGCGTTTCCTGAGACCCCTGCTCCCTTGTTACCAGTTTCTCTGTATCCAGTACTTACTTGGCTTGTTCCTGACTTACCTGTTTGCTGCCCGCCCCGATCCCGGCTTGGACTTTGACTATTCTCTTGGTTTGCCCTCCTGTACCTGATCTGCCCGCCAGTACCTTGACCCGGCTTGTCTGCACCTCCCTGCTGTCTGCTACCTGCTACAGAACTACAGTGCACCTCCCTGCTGTCTGCAACCTGCTACGGGACTACAGTGCACCTCCCTGCTGTCTGCAACCTGCTACGGGACTACAGTGCACCTCCCTGCTGTCTGCAACCTGCTACGGGACTACAGTGCTCCTCCCTGCTGTCTGCAACCTGCTCCGGGACTACAGTGCACCTCCCTGCTGACTACAGGATCCAGCTCTCTACTCCAGTGTTCCAGCCAGGCACTTGTGCCCCTCTGTACTCCCGAGCCCCTGTTCACACCTGCTGTCTGCAACCTGCTACGGGACTACAGTGCACCTCCCTGCTGTCTGCAACCTGCTACGGGACTACAGTGCTCCTCCCTGCTGTCTGCAACCTGCTCCGGGACTACAGTGCACCTCCCTGCTGACTACAGGATCCAGCTCTCTACTCCAGTGTTCCAGCCAGGCACTTGTGCCCCTCTGTACTCCCGAGCCCCTGTTCACACCTTCAGGGGTTCCTGAGTCAGAGGTATACGAGAGGCCGTTCTCTGCATTCCGGGCTCCACCTACCAGGTACGTGACAGAAAGTCAGTTGCACCAACAGCATGATCCTTTAGTGAATCAAAAATACAAATCCTCGGTGGAACTAAAAACACTGTGTCCTCCACCACATGTCCTCCACCACAAATCACTCTGAGTGCCTGTGACCCTCAGAAAAGTTCAACACAGCACTTATTAAGTTAAACATTTCCCAGCTCAACAGCCCATGGAAAGATTCCTTCTTATAACACTCTCCAGATCCAGGCATCAATCATGTAAGAGATATCAAATAACACGTCCTATAGTGTAAATCCAGCAAATGAATTTATTAAAATTAGTTAAAAACACATATAAGATGTCACACTTGAAATTGGCATGAAAAAAACCACATAGCTCAGAAGTCTCTACGTTGTGCATGCGTACGTAATGACGTCATGGCTTCCAGCTTCCCCCAATGCGTTTCATCAGAAATGACGTCAGCAGGGACACAAAAGCGGTGCAAAGCTGTCCATCTTAAATACAGCGACCAATTAGCAGTCAAAGGAAACCCTGGAACAGGAATACATCACAGGAAGCCATCAACGGCCGTATTGGAAAAGGGCTATAGATGAAAGTAACTATATGTTGCCCAAAATGTTTCGACCTTTCACCTGGAGACATCTAGGGGTCAAAAAAACAAACAAAAATAAAGCAAAAAATATCACTAACAAAGACCAATGACAACCTTTTCTTTTAAAAATAATTAAACTTGAAATAGTATGCAAAGTGTCAAATCGAGCTCACGGAACTCCTAAAAAATACAAAGTAAAAACAAAAAATATAAAAGTTATATGAAAAAGAGATATATAAGTAAAGACCATCAAAAAGGAAAAACAAGGTAAACTTAGATATAATATACCAAATGTCCAATTTGATATCCTTATCCAGTAGTTGTGACTCTTTTAAAGCCTGTATGTTTTTTAGCTTATCCATGTCTTATGGACATTTCACCATAGTCAATATGGGTCAGTTTGAGACAGTTGCCATTGATTGGCTGATTGGTGACTTCTGATTACCAAATGTGTTTGGCATATATTTTCTGTGTATGTGTTGGGCTCTCAACCACATCACTCCCTTCCTTTGTAATCCATATGTCTATCTCCAATTTTGCTACTCTAAAAATCAATAAACATATTGAATAGGAAGTTGTCTACTACAGTCAGGGCTGGATTAACGTAGGGGCTTTTGGAGCTGCAGCTCCAGGCCCCTACCTTAATATAGGCCCAGTCACCTAAAAAGAATAGACTACTCATGGAAAGCAATGGGGTAATGTGGAGAGATCCCCCCCCTGACAGACCCTGCATTCTGCATGCACTGCCTGGGCAGGGTGGTGGGATTGATAACGGGCGCCACTTGAGCAGTCCTAATGGAAGCCTGGGGCAGGCCAATGCAGAGCTCTTACAGAAGTCTGGGGCTTCCATAGTGTTAGGCCTGCACGGCTGCACTCTTTTAGCTCAGAGTGCACTCCGATGCACGGGCCCTTACAAGGAAACCTGGCAAATCAAATTCCAGGCTTCCCTAGTGTTTCACCTGTGCTGGCTGCGCCCTTTTGAACTTGGGCTCACGCCAGCAAAGGCTCTTGGAAACACAGAAGGGTGCCAGTAAAAGGTCCATCAAAATCCTCAGCACCAAGCACATGATGCTCTTTATCCAGCCCTGATTACGGTTGACCATGGGCCATTATAATTATCCAGCAAACACTTCAAAAGCAAATGAGAGTATTTTTGGAAGTATTTCCAAAGCAAGTAGGAGAACATATGGAAGTATTTTTCAAAGAAAATGGGAGTACTTTTCTCAGCCATGGAGGATTTTTGGTGGCAGTAACGATGGGACTGCAGATCTTTTACCAATCTTCAAGGAGCTGCCAATGTGTTGGGCAGTAATGTTCTCCGCGGCCGTAGGCAGTTAACTAAAAGCTTCAGTGGTTAATGCACAACACAACCATTTTGTGACTCTCATCTGACACTCGCGGGTTCTTGACAAGTAAAACAAATGGGGCTTTAGAACTTGAAGATCTACAGCCATCTGCCCGAAAGGTTGTTACAAAGTCATTGAAGACTTTGTTTTTAATGCAGCGATCCATTTCACGAGACCAGCACATTCGTTTAACACACTGTCCTTGTCCATCTGTTTGGTAGCCAACTGTGCTTAATAATGTATTCATCAGATTTTAAGGGGACTCAGAATTATCATTATGAAATTGCAGGATAAGCTACGTAGAAACTGCATTGTTTTCAGCCTGAGCTTAAAGTGTATCTAAAACCAAAACTTTTTCTTGTAGTTTTGGACAGAGTAGGGAAGGCCTAGAACACCTGTTAGGTTTTTGTTGTTGCCTGTGTCCCAAATAAATAGATCCACCCTCTACGTTTGTTTTGGTGGCCATTGTTACTATGACATAAAGTGATGGAAATCCAAAATTTTAGAGTCACCACTGGAAAAGGAGATGAGGCAGTGGTGGCCCGTCCATAAGGGTTGTAGGGGCCCCCTTAATCCATGCGCCTGGCCCCTAATCTAGATGAAGGGCGCTGGATGCATGGATTCCAATGGGTTTTTTTTTTCTTTAAAGCACACAAGGCTATAATCAGCCTAAAAAAGGGTGGGCTCGGGGAGCAGAGTACTGTGACCTGAGTCCACCCAGTTGTGTGACAATAGTGAATTAATATCCGCTATTGTCTTCCTGATTCTCCTTCCGGCCAATCAGGAAGCAGGTCCTGAGACCCCTAGCCAATCGGGTCTCAGGACCTGCTTCCTGATCTGGCTGGGAGGAGAAGCAACGGCCCCTGAAGCGAGGTCTCCAGGGACAGTTGACCCGCAGCCACATCCAGCACTCCCCGGCTCGGACAGTGGAGGGAGGAGGAGGGGAGATCAGAGTGTCATCCCGGCCAGGACTCATCATCTGCCTCCTAAGATAAGGAGGCCTCAGATTGCCACCTTCCTGTCCGTCTGTCTCCTTCGGTGGGGGGAATGCCCCCCCCTCCCCACGTCTCCTGCTAGGGGGGGAGTGCCGTTGGTTTGCCACCCCCCCAAAAAAAATATTGAGCACCAGCCGCCACTGAGATAAGGAGATATCTTCCAAAAGGTGACACCTGTTCCTCTGAGAACTTTCTAAGGAGTCTGATGTGTGTATTACAGCGCTGGAGTCTGGACTAACAGAATTAAAAATTGGTTCTGATGGATATACAGTGGAGCCTTGGTTAACGAGTAATGCGGTTAACAAGCATTTTGAAAGACGAGCAACTTTTTAATAAAAATTCTGACTCGGTTTGCGAGTGTTGTCTCGCAAAATGAGCAGAATTCAAGATAATGGGGTGTGCAGTACCGCACTTGGCCAGAGGTGCGGGGGCACTGGTGATACTCGGAACGGTTCGGAGCCATTTGGAAATACTCGGAACCACTCGGAAATACTCGGAAACACTCAGAAATACTCAGTTCCCCAGTGTTCCTGAGGCTTTCCGAGTTCAGCCAAGCTGTCCCCAAGTATTTCCGAGGCTCTCCGGTTCCCCCCCACCTCTGGCCACAAGCGGTGTTGCATGCAATCGAAGTCAATTCAGAAAAAATTATCTTTATTCCATTGACTTCTATGAGGCAACTTGCTTTGATACGCGAGTGCTTTTGATTACAAGCATTCTCCTGGAACGGATAATTCAGGGTTCCACTGTACTATAAGTAGGGATGCACCGATACCATTTTTCTACAACGAGTACGAGTACCGATACTTTTTTTTTTTTTTTTTTTCTTAGTACTTGCCGATACCAATTACCAATACCTACTGCAACTGTTTTGTTTACACTTCTGCTGTCAGCAATGGTACAAAGCATTGAAAAAGGTATTTACAAATTACATTTTTTATTTATTTTTTTAAACATTTTGCGCTTTCTTGTGCAAAAATGTGAAACGTGTAAATATATGTTAAAGGAGTAAAAACATTAACAAAGCAAACAAAAAAAATGTTTTAATTAGTAATAGTTTATAAAATAGAAATGAACAACAACAAAAAAATCTGTAGGAAAATAATAATTACATTGAGAAGGAGAATAAGAAGTTTAAGTGATACTAAAGTCTCATTTTCTCGAATCGTCTTCCAGGGCAGCATCCGAGAGATAGGCTCCTCCTCCCTAAAACAGGGAACACATTAGTCCACCATTATAAATTTCACACTCTTACCTGTGTGCCTCAGTTGTTTGTGTTTCCTCCGGACCCACAGGAGCTGCAAGAACGTTTGTTATTTTATTTTCACCTGTCTCTGTGCTTGTTGCAGGAGACCCCCTGCCAGCATCCCATACAGCCCAAGGGGCTTTGGGAGGGCGAGCAGGCGCAGCACTGGGCAACATTGCTCAAAGCCTGAGATTTCGCCCCTACTGAGGGGTCTGCAATCATCCCCCCAGGCTGCAGGAGGACTCTGTCATCCCCACCCCATGCCGCTGTTAGGCCTGTGTATGCTTCCGCAAGCACCCCCCTCTGGCTTTCCGCAGAATCTGGAGCCCGCCAGGGGGGATGGATACATGCATAGATGGGCGCCCCCCCCCCCCCCGCCGCCGCCGCCGCCGCCGCCGACCGCTGCCGAAAACCTCAGCAGCAGAGGGTCTAGCAGGGAGGGTTTTGCACCTTCTAAATTAGGTCCCTGGTGGCTGCGGCTGTCCCCCCAAACGAATCCACCGCTCTCCGGGCGGCGCAGCAGCGTCCTCACCGCCACAGGCCGCTACAGGAAGTCGGGGGTGTACCAAGATGGCGCCGAGGAAGTTCCGCTTCCGGGTTGGCGCCCATTTTCCCGTAGTCTATCTACTGCGGAGATAGAGCAGGGACACCTAGGGGCGGGAAGTTTAAAAAAAAAAAAAAAAAAAAAGAGAAAGAAAACAGAATACAAATAGCAAATTTGTTCAATGCTACCCTTCACTACCAGCACAGTTACTCTACAATACAGCGGCATGTGCAGGTGTGTCCACCAACCTGCACGGGGTCAGCCGGGGGCGGGGCCGGAGCTTATGCAGGAAGCAGATAAAAAGGCCTCTAAGCAGAGGATCCTGGTGGCTGATCATGTCTGACGCTTCCCCACCCTGCCCTGCAGATCCTGCAAATCAGGACAGCTCCAAGGTAAGCCAGAATATTCTTGAATTATCTCTGTCTTAACCTCTTTACTGCCTATCTACAGGCAGTTCCTTTGACCACCTAAACTCACTGGGTTTTTTTGTTCTCTATGCTCGCTTGCAGGCAAAGACCCCTGAGGAAAGGAAGGCTAAAGGCAAAACATGTGCCTCATGCAGCCACAGGCTTTCCCCAGATTGGAAAAAGCCCCTGTGTCAGAAATGCTTAGACAAAATGGTGGCAAAAGAATCACAGGGATTTTTGAAAGACCTGCTCAATTCTTTTAAGAAAGAAATTCAGAGCACCATGGCACCACTACGCTCAGCTATAGAGAAATTAGAAACGCCAGCAAGTGTCGCTCAGGCCAGTATCCCATCTACCAGCGGAACACACATTCCAAGGGAGAACAAGGTACAGGCAGAACAAGAGGTGGATTCAGATGAATCTGAACAATCTGAATCAGAAGACGGTATCTGTTTAGACTCAGAGGAGGAAGGGCATGGGAAGCAGGAATAAGATACAAGAGATTCAGAATGGAATCTATCTATTCAATTAGGAACATCCTACCGCAGGAGACATTCATGGCAACACTAGACTTACAGGATGCCTACCTACATGTCCCCATAAGGAAGGATTACCTGGGATGGTTAATAAACGCAGAGAAATCGCAAATGATCCCAAGCCAGAGAGTAGTGTACCTGGGACACGTGCTGGACTCCAGACTGTCAAAAATTTTCCTAACAAAGGAAAAAGACGTAAAAATGACACAAGCAATTACGTCCCTGCTAAGGAACCATTCCACAACGATCAGGCACGGAATGTCCGTACTAGGACTGATGACGTCTTCCATTCCAGCCATCACCTGGGCACAAATTCACATGCGACCCTTACAGAACTACATTCTGTCCCAATGGGATGGCAGGCAAGCATCCCTAGAAAAATCCATTCCCATCCCCGCCACAGTCAAGCAAACACTCTACTGGTGGCTCAACCCACTTCGGGTCATCGAGGGGCGCAGATGGGCTCAAGTCAATCCAGTCAGCATCACCACCGATGCAAGCCCCCTAGGATGGGGAGCCCACATGGAAGGGCGGTTCTCGCAAGGGAAATGGACACCCAAATGGGCACAAGCCTCCTCAAACTTGAGAGAGCTGAAAGCTGTGGGGGAAGCGCTAAAAACCTTCAAGCCAGCATTACAGGGGAAGGATGTAAAGATACAATCAGACAACGCAGCGACAGTCGCATACCTAAACAGACAAGGGGGCACAAAATCCCAAAAACTGATGAGACTGACACAATCTATCCTACTGTGGACAGAAGTGAACATAAGATCGATATCCGGTATTCATCTAAAAGGAACAGACAATACAGTGGCAGATTTCCTGAGCCGGAAAACGATAAAACACACGGAATGGTCGCTAAACCAAACAACCTTCACTCAAATCACCCAGAAGTGGGGAATACCCGAAGTAGACCTATTTGCTTCCAGGGCGAACGCAAAATCTCCGATATTTTTCTCCCTGGACCCTACAGATGGCAACAGCGGGGTGGATGCTTTCAACCAAAACTGGAAATGGCATCTGTGCTATGCATTCCCTCCAACTGCCATAATCCCAAAAGTAATCCAAAAAATCAAGGCAGAGAAAACAACAGTGATACTAATAGCACCACACTGGCCCCAGAGAGCATGGTTCAGTCATTTAAAAAATCTCAGCATACAACCTCAGCTGACACTGACGGACCGCCCGGATCTACTGTCACAAGGCCCAGTCAACCATCCGAACCACAAAATCTTGAAGCTCTCGGCTTGGTTACTGAGAGGGTAAAACTCCAGAACAAAGGCCTGTCAGACAGAGTAATCAACACCATCTTAAACAGCAGAAAGCCGGTAACGAGAGCCATCTATGAGAAAATAAGGAAAAAATTTGCTTCTTGGTACGAAGACAGACCAATCTCCAACGGTGGGATAATTCCAGTAGTTTTGGACTTCCTACAAGATGGTGCAGACAAAAACATATCACCAAGTACCCTGAAAGTACAGGTTGCAGCACTTTCCTCGGTCATGGATACTAGACTAGCGGAAGACCCGCTGATAAGACGATTCCTCATAGCTCTTAAAAGATCCAAACCAGCCAAATTGTACAAAACTCCCACCTGGGACATGGGCACAGTACTTAAGGGCTTTCTTTCCCCTCCGTTTGAACCTATCGAGGACAGCTCAGACAAAAACCTCACGTTAAAAACTGCGCTCCTTCTGGCCTTAGTATCCGCCAGAAGAGTGAGTGAGATCCAAACTCTATCTTCAATAGAACCATACTGTCTAATACATCTGGACAAGATAATTCTCTCTCCAGATCCGGCCTTTCTACCCAAGGTCTCTTCTACATCTCACAGAACCCAAAACATTGTCATACCCTCACTTCCAACAACCATGGATAGTAGGAAAAGAAACATTTACAGCAAACTTGATGTAAGGAACACGCTCATAGCGTATCTCGAAAGAACAAAAGAATGGCGTAGAACGACCTCCCTCTTCATCCTCTATGCAGGAATCAACAGAGGGAAACAAGCTTCAAAAAGCACCATCAGCAGATGGATAAGGATGGCCATACAGATTACCTATAAGGCACAGAATCTCACTCCACCTAGTGAAATCAGAGCGCACTCAACTAGAGCCTGGGCAACCTCGGCCGCAGAGAAAGCAGGGGCAACTCCGGAGCAGATCTGCAGGGCAGCGACATGGTCGAGCTTCAGTACTTTCGCTAAGCACTACCGCATAGACCAGCTGTCTGACCAAGACCAAGCATTTGGTCGTAAAGTGCTCCAGTCTCTAACCCCACCCTAGTAAGTATTGCTTGATATATCCTCTCGGATGCTGCCCTGGAAGACGATTCGAGAAAACAGAGTTAGGTACCTGGTAACTCTTTTTCTAAGAAGTCTTCCAGGGCAGCACTAGTTCCCACCCTTGAAACAACAAAAACCAGGTACAGAGGGGGAGCTTGCAGCTTACAGGGAATTCCTTCGGTGCTTTAACATAACTGAGGCACACAGGTAAGAGTGTGAAATTTATAATGGTGGACTAATGTGTTTCCTGTTTTAGGGAGGAGGAGCCTATCTCTCGGATGCTGCCCTGGAAGACTTCTTAGAAAAAGAGTTACCAGGTACCTAACTCTGTTTTTTTTTTCTTTAAAAATTAACAAACATGTTATACTTACCTGTTCTGTGCAGTGGATTTGCAGAGAGCAGCCCTGATCCTCCTCTTCTTGAATCCCTCTTCTGTGCTCCTGGTCGCTCCCTCCTGTTGAGTGCCCCCACAGCAAGCAGCTTCCTATGGGGGGCACCCGAGCTGAGCCAGGGCTTCCTGTGTCCATTCAGACACAGAGAGGCGACCCAGCCCTGCCCCCTTTCTCTAATCATTGGCTCGCTGACTTTGATTGACAGCAGCAGGAGCCAATGGCACCACACTGCTGTCTCAGCCAATGAAGAGGGGAGTCCCGGACAGCCGAGTCTCTCGTGCAAGATCTCAGGTAAGTATTGGGGGGGCTGCTGCATACAGAAGGCTTTTTATCTTAATGCATAGAATGCATTAAGATAAAAAAAACCTTCTGACTTTGCAACCACTTTAATTAAGGCTGATTAGAGTAAATGAAGGGTTAATAAAGGGTTAAAACAGAAAAACATTTATTAACCACTTCATCCCTAGGAAGGATTTGCCCCCTTAATGACCGGGACATTTTTTGCGATTCGGCACTGCGTCGCTTTAACCGACAAATGCGCGGTCGTGCAACGTTGCACCCAAACAAAATTCATGTCCCTTTTTTCCCCCACAAATAGAGCTTTTTTTTTGTTTTTTGCGCTATAAACAAAAACAGCGACAATTTTGAAAAAAAAAACAATATTTTTTTACTTTTTGCTATAATAAATATCCCCCCAAAAAATATAAAAAAAACAAAATTCTTCCCCAGTTTAGGCCGATATGTATTCTTCTACATATTTGGTAAAAAAATTGCAATAAGTGTATATTGATTGGTTTGCGCAAAAGTTTTAGTGTCTATAAAATAGGGGATATATGTATGGCATTTTTATTATTAATGATTTTTTTCATAGTAATGGCGGTGATCTGCGATTTTTATCGGGACTGCGACTTTGCGGCGGACAGATCGGACACTTTTGACACTTTTTTGGGACCAGTGACATTTAAACAGGGATCAGAGCTAAAAAATAGCCACTGATTACTATGTGAATGTCACTGGCAGGGAAGGGGTTAACACTAGGGGGGGCGATCAAGGGGTTAAATGTGTGTCCTAGGGAGTGATTGTAACTGTGGAGGGGATGGGACTGCCTTTAGGAGGGGCCTGATCGCTGTTCATACTTAGTATGAACAACAGATCTGTCTCCTCTCCCGAAAGAACGGAGATCTGTCTGTTTACATTGAGAGAACAAAGGGTGGGGCCAACTCAATATTGAATCCTACGGACTAAGACTGGGATGCCATTAAAGTTCATGTTCATGTGCGTGTAAAGGCAGGTGTCCCAATACTTTTGGATAGATAGATAGATAGATAGATAGATAGATAGATAGATAGATAGATAGATAGATAGATAGATAGATAGATAGATAGATAGATAGATCCAATCACGCATCGGCTCAGTCGTCATGCTGCGGGCCCCCTACTGGTCCTAAAGCTGCCGAATAAGAGCTACGGCGATTTGCCTAGGACCAGCCAACCTGGTCCTCTAGTGGTTAAAAAAACTAAAAAAAAAATGTTTTTACTTGACAGGTTGCTTTAAACTGACTTCATCTTCAGCTCTATGAAGTTCATCCCTTTGATCTGTAGATGAAGAAACTGAAATATACAAAAAAGAAACAATGTTTCTTTTTATCTTTCTGTTTCAGGGGCTGAGCAATTTTGTTGATAAACATTGGTTGGCTACTTTTTTTTTTTTATTGCTGGGACTTAGTTTAGACTTCAGCTGTCAACAGGGGAACCCCACTGACAGCTGACTGAGTCATCAATTGTTAAGGATGCTTGCCGACTTTTTATCCTTTTTGGATAGATAGATAGATAGATAGATAGATAGATAGATAGATAGATAGATAGATAGATAGATAGATAGATAGATAGATAGATAGATAGATAGATAGATAGATAGATAGATAGATAGATAGATAGATAGATAGATAGATAGATAGATAGATAGATAGATAGATAGATAGATAGATAGATAGATAGATATAGATAGATATAGATAGATAGATAGATATAGATATAGATAGATATAGATAGATAGATAGATAGATAGATATAGATAGATAGATAGATATAGATAGATAGATAGATAGATAGATAGATAGATAGATAGATAGATCCAATGATGGATGGGGGAGGGATCCAATGATGGATGGATGGGGGAGGGATCCATAGATAGATAGATAGCTTTTAAATAGAAAATTTACTTTTTGAACCATTTGTAAATCAGCTTCATCTCTATACAAGCCGTAGAATGTGTATTTGATGTCTCTCGCAGTAGATGATCCAGAATAAAATTCCAATAGTAGCCATTAATTAACACCCTTGGTGGCACGTTATGTTCACGTCTGACATTTTTCATTGTACACCATGTTATTTACAATTATTTGCAAATTCTGGAACATATCGGCGTTTCATTGTCACGCGCTGTAATTTCAAGCCTCATTTGAGGGAGAATAATATCGTAATTAACCGTTTCATGTGTCAGGCTTTCTGTAGCGGCGCTCTAATACCCGTTTTTAGATGGATTTGACGATTATGGTTCTTCACCTTTTCAACAAGTGCATTTTAATTGCAATCATTCCGCAACATATTACCAGGATATTTATGTAGCGGAGCGTGCTGCAAGTTGACCTCAATGTATAGAAGATATGTTTTTTTTTTGAGGGATTTAAAGGGGGACTCTAGGAAGCAGTTTGCTCATACACAATTCAAGACAAAAAGATTGGAACTGTTTTGTTTGCAAGTAAAAAAAAAAAAAAAAACTCAAAAGCTTGGGATCCACCAAATGAAAACGTTATGTAGTTAACTTACAGGAATGGGTTTTTCAGAGACTTTGGGAGGGTTGATTTACTAAGGGAAAATGAGCTGTTCGCTTTGCGAGGGAAGTTGCACTAGAATTTGTCCCAGAGCTTAGTGAATGAGGTGACCCCATCGTACAATCATGTGCAAGCAAAAATTTTTTTTTTCCAATTTTCCTTGCCACGTGATTGGGTATTCTTTGCAAAGTGAAACTTTACCACCTTCACTAAGCTCTGGGGCAACTTCCCTTGCAAAGTGAACAGCTTATTTGCCTTTAATAACCCAACCCAACTGTGTCCCTGTCCTACCTCTTGCCTTCCCCCTTGGCCTGCGTCTTTGGGTAGACAACCTGATCTTAAAATATGGTCCGTTGAGTCTGCCATTTTTGTACACATTTTTTTAACACTTTTTTTCAAGGATCAGACCTAAATTTATCTCAGAAGGTCCAACCCAGGGCTTTTTTTCAGCAGGAACACGGGGGAACGCAGTTCCGGCACCTCCTGGACTGACTATATGTAATGGCAAGGGGTGCTGGGGTGTGCTGCAGGGTATTGATGCTCACTGCTGGGGGATCTATTCTAGCTGCAGGGGGTCTATTGTTGCTGAAGGAGGTCTATTGTTGCTAGTGGGGGACCTATTGTTGCTAGGGGTGGGTCTTAAGTGGCTGGGGGGGTCAGTTGTTGCTGAAGGAGATCTACTGTTAAGATCTAATGCTGGCTGTGCGGAGATCTGTTGATGCTACCGGGAGTCTATTGTTGCTGGGGGGGGATTTTGTTGTGGGTGGTACACTGTTGTTAGGGGGACCTATTGTTGTTGGTTGAATGGGATCTATTTTTACTGCTTTTCTTGATACCATTACCAAATTCTATACAAATTACTTAGCACCACAAAATGATACTTGGTTCTGTATTGTCTAAAAAGGGGCGGTACTGGGAGGTGGGTAAGGGGTGGAACCAAGGGATGGTGCTCGGAGGTGGGTAGGGGGTGGAACCAAGGGACGGTGCTTGGAGGTGGAACCAAGGGACAGTGCTCAGAGGTGGGTAGGGGTGGAACCAAGGGACGGTGCTCAGAGGTGGGTAGGGGGTGGAACCAAGGGACGGTGGTCGGAGGTGGGTAGGGGGTGAAACCAAGGGACAGTGCTCGGAGGTGGGTAGGGGGTGGAACCAAGGGACGGTGCTCGGAGGTGGGTAAGGGCGAGGAAAAGGGGTGATTCAGAAAAGGAGAGTTCCTGCTCCTATTGTCTGAGGAAAAAAAGCCCTGGTCCAACAAAGCCATTTTATTGAGTTTAACCTCTTTCCATCCAGCCTATTGTCAATCAACGGCTGGGCGGGACATACGTCGTTCCAGGTGGACGTCCTATGTCGTCTTCCCGAGGCGCACCATGCTGTGGCAGTGGTCTGTCACCGGCTGTGTCCATCGGACTGATTAGCTGTGGCCAATCACAGCTAATCACAACAATACACACTGAATGAATCGGTGTCATTAAAGCGGAGTTCTGCTAAAAAAAAAAAAAAAAAGAAAATTAAAAGTCAGCAGCTACAAATACTGCAGCTGCTGACTTTTAATAATCTGACACTTACCTGTCCCAGGGTCCAGCGATGCGGGGGATCGAAACCCCGCTCGTCCCCCCCTGCGCTCGGCAGTCCTGGAATTGTAACTGTGGGCCCCCGGCCGGACACCTGTTGCACATGCGCGTGCCGCGCCGCACGCCATGACTGGCCGCACAATCATCTGGGACCTGTGACGAGTCCCAGATGATTGCCTAGAGGGAGGGGGGGAGAGCTGATCTTCCTTCCGGAGCTGAGGGTGTGCCAGAAGGAACTGGGAGCTGGAACCCTCTGAAAAAAGGGTATCCGCTCCTCCCCCCCCCCAAAAAAATGGCATGCCAAATGTGGCATGTCAGGGGGTCACCTTCTCTTAAAGCGGAAGTTCCATTTTTGGGTTAAACTCTGCTTTAAGTAAGTTGCTTATACCAGTGAAAGGAGAGGAGCCAGTACAACTGTGCAAGACTGAAGGGAGGGCCGAAGGTGAGTCTAAATCTTCTCTCTCCACCATATCATTACTCCATCATGACTACTTCCTGAAGCAACTACTTGACTTGTGTTTATTAGGCAGAATTTGAGCAGAACTGTACAATTTTCAATAGATGATGAAAATATAATAAATATATCATAATTGAAAATAAATAAATAAGTGTTGGTGGCCTTGGAATTATTATCTTTTATGAAGCTTTACAAATCCCAACACGGTGCCACTTTTAGGAAGCTGAATTTTATGCTTCAGAAAACTTTTGTTTCCCCAGCTGGCCTCTGGTTGTACAGAGAGGTCTTGGCCCAAGGACAATGCAATAAGTTAGCAGAATAATTGTTCGGGCTGGTATAATAGCCAACAATCCACTGAGCTGAAGGATGGGTGAAGGTTTTGCCTTGCAACAACGAACAGTACTAAAAATCAATCCAAAATGTTGGCTCTGATCGAGAGAGAAAAATAGATTCTACTAGATATCTAATTACAAGAAATAAATGTCCCTTAATTCTGTAGCTTGAAAATGCTGTATTAATTAATAGGTACAAGGGTAGTCCAGTTTTACATACAGAAGATATCATTTAATTTAAGTACCCTTTACATCAACCTAAGGATTTGGTTCAAAATTTTATATCAGAAGGAAAAAGGAGAACTTAGAAGTTAAGGCCCTTGACTGGGCATCATAATCCTCCCTTCAATTCCATCTCCAGGTAGTGACATGGACATCTGAAGAAAGACCCTCCTCTCACCCCCCCTCCCACATCATCTCCAGATAGTGACATGGACATCTAAAAAAAGCCCCCCCCCCCCCCCCCATCTCTTAACCCATCTCTAGGAAAGTGACATGGTCATCCTAAGAAAGGCCTGCCTACCATCCCCCTCTCAATCCTCTCTTTAAATAATGACATGGACATCTAAAGAATGGCTTTCCTCTCATCCCCCTTCCATCTTATCTCCAGGTAGAGACATGGACATCTAAAGAAAGGCCCTCCTCACATTCCATCTGGAGGTAGTGACATGGACATCTGTAGAAAGGCCCCCCTACCATCTTCGCTCCCATCCCATCTCCAGGGAGTAATGTGGACATATGAAGAACAGCCCTCCTCCCATATCCCCTCTCATCTCATCTGCAGGGACTAATGTGGACATATGAAGAACAGCCCTCCTCCCATCTTCCTTCCATCCCATCTCCAGGTAGTGACATGGACATCTGAAGAAAGGCCAACCCCCCTCCCATCTTGACATGGGCATCTGAAGGAAGACTCTCCCTGCATTCCATCTCCAGTCACATGGACATCTGAAGAAGGGCCCTCCTCCCAAATCCAGGTAGTGACGTGGACATCTGAAGAAAGGCCCTCCTCCCATCCCCCCCCCCCATTTCATCTCTAGGTAGCGACATGAAAATCTGAAAAAAGGCCCTCTTCCTAAGTCCCATCCCATCCCATTTTCAGGTAGTTACACAGACATCTGAAAAAAGGCCCTCCTCATATCCCCCTTCCCATCCTCTCTTCAGGTAGTGGCATTGGCATCAGAAGAATGACCCTCCTTCCATCCCATCTCCAGGTAATGATATGGGCATCTGAAGAAAGACTCTCCCTGCATTACATCTCCAGGTAGTCACATGGACATCTGAAGAAGCGCCCACCTCCCATCTCCAGGTAGTGACGTGGACATCTGAAGACTGACCCTCCTCTCATCCCAAATCCAGGTAGTGACATGGACATCTGAAGAAAGGCCATCCCCCCTCCCATCCCATCTCGACATGGGTATCTGAAGAAAGACTCTCCCTGCATTCCATCTCCAGGTAGTCACATGGACATCTGAAGAAGGGCCCTCCTCCCAAATCCAGGTAGTGACGTGGACATCTGAAGAAAGGCCCTCCTCCCATCCCCCCCATTTCATCTCTAGGTAGCGACATGAAAATCTGAAAAAAGGCCCTCTTCCTAAGTCCCATCCCATCCCATTTTCAGGTAGTTACACAGACATCTGAAAAAAGGCCCTCCTCATATCCCCCTTCCCATCCTCTCTTCAGGTAGTGGCATTGGCATCAGAAGAATGACCCTCCTTCCATCCCATCTCCAGGTAATGATATGGGCATCTAAAGAAAGACTCTCCCTGCATTCCATCTCCAGTTAGTCACATGGACATCTGAAGAAGCGCCCACCTCCCATCTCCAGGTAGTGACGTGGACATCTGAAGACTGACCCTCCTCTCATCCCAAATCCAGGTAGTGGCATGGACATCTGAAGAAAGGCCCTCCTCCCATCTCATCTCTAGGTAGTGACATGAAAATCTGAAAAAAAGGCCCTCTTCCTAAGTCCCATCCCATTTCCAGGTAGTTACACGGACCTCTGAAACAAGGCCCTCCTCATATCCCCCTTCCCATCCTCTCTTCAGGTAGTGGCATTGGCATCAGAAGAATGACCCTCCTTCCATCCCCCTCCCAACTCATCTCCAGGCAGTGACATCGACAAAGGCCGTCCTCCACCCCCCCTTCCATCCCATCTCCAGGTAATGACATGGACATGGACATCCACTGCAGGGAGGAAAAGAGAATACTTATGACCCAGCACATCACATGACCATGGATTTAAGTATTTTGGGCACCTAAATTAAATTTATTTAAAAACAAAACTAGCAATTAGTTAACGGGTGGTACCTCTAGAGTTCAGCTCTTAAATGTACTCAAAGCGGAACTCCATCCAAAGTTACCAAGATAAAAATAAACAGTCCAACAGTAGCAGATAACATAAAATAACAGCTTTTACTACAAAAAATTCCCCTCCAGTCCAGACATTCCCATTGCAGAACTTTTTTTCTGTCATTAGATGTCCTCGGTATGATGGCCATCATTTAATCCACTTGCTTAACCCTAAGCCATCTGAGATTCCCCCCGCCCCCCCCCCCCCCCCCAGGCTGTGACTGCCACTGGACAGTGGAAGGAGAAGCAGCACAGAAATGATCTCATCTCCCCGTCACCCTTCTCTTTCCTCCTATCAGATTTCAAGGGATTTGAATACTTTTTCAAGGCATTGTAGCTTTCTGGTGTTCCACTTTAAGGATGAAGAAAAGATGATGTAATACGCCATCAATGTGTAGTTTGAATTACTCTTTATTGGTGGCGGCTTTTATTTCTTTTTGATTATTATTTTGCTTCTCTGCTGAGCCAAGATTCGGGTCTGTAGCTGATTTGGGAAGAGTTTTTTCAGCAGTTACAATAAAAGTCCTCCTTATCCATGAAAAAAAGTCTATAATTCTGCTGGGAAGCAATCAGCACAAACACTGCTGTAGTTTATAACTACAAAAAAAAAGGAAAGTGCAAATACTCCAAGCTTATGCAGATTTTCTGACAATATCTTTCAGATTTCACCAGGACTGGAAATAATCACCAACCCCCCAAGTTTATGAGGGTCCAAATCTTTATAAATGCCACAAACTCTCTTTTTATGCACTTGGTAAACTAGGAGACTAAGGAGTTGATTTACTAAAGGCTGTTCACTTTGAAAGGGAAGTTGCACTTTGCAAGGGAAATTTCACCAGAGATTAGTAAATGTGGTGAATTTTCACTTTGCAAAGAATACCCAATCATGTGCATGGAGAATTAAACAAAAAAAACAAAAAAAAAAACCAACGCATTTCTGCTTGCAAAAGATTGGTGTGTGTTAGAGCAGTGGCGGCTGGTGCTCAAAATTTTTGGGGGGCGCAAACAAACTGAGAAATTCCGAAAAAAAACCCCATCCATTGCAGCTTCACCGTGCCCATCAAACACAGCCACTGTGTCCATCAACTGCAGCCACTGTGCCCATCGTATACAGCCACTGTGCTATCAAATGCAGCCACTGTGCTATCAAATGCAGCCACTGTGCTATCAAATGCAGCCACCGTGCCTATCAACTGCAGCCACCGTGCCAATCAACTGCAGCCACTGTGCCCATCAAATGCAGCCACTGTGCCCATCAGCTGCAGCCACTGTGCCCATCAAATGCAGCCACTGTGCCCATCAAATGCAGCCACTGTGCCCATCAACTGCAGCCACTGTGCCCATGAACTGCAGCCACTGTGCCATCAAATGCAGCCACTGTGCCCATCAAATGTCACTACTGTGCCATCAAATGCAGCCACTGTGCCCATCATATGCAGCCACTATGCCATCTAATGCAGCCACTGTGCCCATCAAATGCAGCCACTGTGCCCATCAACTGCAGCCACTGTGCCCATCAACTGCAGCCACTGTGCCCATCAAATGCAGCCACTGTGCCCATCAAATGCAGCCACTGTGCCCATCAACTGCAGCCACTGTGCCCATGAACTGCAGCCACTGTGCCCATCAAATGCTGCCACTGTGCCATCAAATCCTGCCACTGTGACCCCTCCCCCCCACCCAGCACTTACCCTGTCTCGGTGGGGCAGCGGGTGGCGGCGGCGAGTGGTGTCCTCCCATGTGTCCCCTCCCGTCCTCTCTTCCTGTCCTCTCCTCTTGGCGTCCAATCACAGCACCTGTCGTTTCAGCCAATCAGGTGACGGGTAACAGACCCGAGCACCTGATTGGCAGAGAGGCGGTTCAGCGTTAGAGCAGCGAATGAATATTCGCTTTCCTAACACACCTGGGTGAACTGCGAGCGCCAAGTATGTCACTCACAGGTCACCTTTTTTGACGCCTATTAGAGACTTGGGATGTCTGTCCTGCCTCTCTTCAGCCGGTATTGTAACATGGCGGGGGTGGCGGCAGTGGGGGGGGGGTAACCTGGTCAATATTTGCTCCATAAGATGCACAGACATTTTCCCCCCATTTTTTGGGTGGAAGAAAGTGTGTCTTATGGAGCGAAAAAATACGGTAACTTTATGGCCAAAAAAATGCAGATTTTTACATGTGTGCAAAAATGAAAATGAAGCTTACTGGCCAAGATCCTTACCGGACCCCTCCGCACGGACCCCTCCGCCCGGACCCCTCCGCCCGGACCCCTCCGCCCGGACACGTCTACTTTCCACAACTTCATATGCTTTTCAACACTCACCTGGAGAACAATGTGCTTGTAAGTTGAGTCAACCAGTTATGGAGAAAATTGTAAGATTTATAAGTGTAAAAATAGAATTAATTTCTTCCTAAATACTGGTCATTAAATCATTTTTAGTAGAATTCAAGAAAAAAGGCCAATGATTGTCTTGCAACTGATGGTAATTACTAAAAGAACTGAACGTGAGTATTTTTAAACCAGAGAATTGATCTGATTGTCTTGTAAAGCCAGACATGAAATATTTTTTTATGTTATTCAGAGTTGCCCAGGAGGCTTTCCTTTTCCTTTCCCCTAATCAGCAGCTCCTGGAGTTGGTGAGAGAACTGGACTGATCTGTGTTTAAAAATGTCTAAAGGGGCGAACGATGTGCAAAATAAATTAAAAAAAAAATACATACATATGGTTTTGCCCGTCCACTAGCATTGGCAAAGCAGTTCTCTTTTTATCTTTGACATAGGGTGCAGGAAAAATAACAAACTATGGTATTAACACATGGGGTTCAGAAACCCCCTAAAAATATATATATATGAAATAACAAACTATGGGGGAGAGAGAGAGAGAGAGAGAGAGAGAGAGAGAGAGAGAGAGAGAGGGGGGGGGGGGGAGAGAGAAAGGGAGGAGAGAGAGAGAGAGAGGGAGAGAGAGAGGGGGGGGGGGGGGGAGAGAAAGGGAGGAGAGAGAGAAAGGGAGGAGAGAGAGAGAGAGAGAGAGAGAGAGGGGGGGGAGAGAAAGGGAGGAGAGAGAGAGAGAGAGAGATCAGTGTCCCCCCTTAAATCAGGGTTCCCAGAGCATCCCTTATGTTAGAGTCCTCCCTTGCAATGTGAGGGAACTCTGCGGATTTAGATGTAAAAGGGGAACTCTGCGGATTCAGATGTAAAAGGGGAACTCTGGGGATTCAGATGTAAAAGGGGGAACTCTGGGGATTCAGATGTAAAAGGGGAATTCTGGGGATTCAGATGTAAAAGGGGAACTCTGCTGATCCAGATGTAAAAGGGGAACTCTGCAGATTCAGATGTAAAAGGGGAACTCTGCGGATCCAGATGTAAAAGGGGAACTCTGCGGATTCAGATGTAAAAGGGGAACTCTGCAGATTCAGATGTAAAAGGGGAACTCTGGGGATTCAGATGTAAAAGGGGAACTCTGCGGATTTAGATGTAAAAGGAGAACTCTGCTGATCCAGATGTAAAAGGGGAACTCTGCGGATCCAGATGTAAAAGGGGAACTCTGCAGATTCAGATGTAAAAGGGGAACTCTGCGGATTCAGATGTAAAAGGAGAACTCTGCTGATCCAGATGTAAAAGGGGAACTCTGCGGATCCAGATGTAAAAGGGGAACTCTGCGGATTCAGATGTAAAAGGGGAACTCTGTGGATTCAGATGAAAAAGGGGAACTCTGCAGATTCAGATGTAAAAGGGGAACTCTGGGGATTCAGATGTAAAAGGGGAACTCTGCGGATTTAGATGTAAAAGGGGAACTCTGCGGATTGAGATGTAAAAGGGGGAACTCTGCGGATTCAGATGTAAAAGGGGAACTATGGAGATTCAGATGTAAAAGGGGCACTCTGCGGATTCAGATGTAAAAGGAGAACTCTGCTGATCCAGATGTAAAAGGGGAACTCTGCGGATAAAGATGTAAAAGGGGAACTCTGCGGATTCAGATGAAAAAGGGGAACTCTGCAGATTCAGATGTAAAAGGGGAACTCTGTGGATTCAGATGAAAAAGGGGAACTCTGCAGATTCAGATGTAAAAGGGGAACTCTGGGGATTCAGATGTAAAAGGGGAACTCTGCAGATTCAGATGTAAAAGGGGAACTCTGGGTATTCAGATGTAAAAGGGGAACTCTGTGGATTCAGATGAAAAAGGGGAACTCTGCAGATTCAGATGTAAAAGGGGAACTCTGGGGATTCAGATGTAAAAGGGGAACTCTGTGGATTCAGATGTAAAAGGGGAACTCTGCAGATTCAGATGTAAAAGGGGAACTCTGGGTATTCAGATGTAAAAGGGGAACTCTGTGGATTCAGATGAAAAAGGGGAACTCTGCAGATTCAGATGTAAAAGGGGAACTCTGCAGATTCAGATGTAAAAGGGGAACTCTGGGGATTCAGATGTAAAAGGGGAACTCTGCGGATTCAGATGTAAAAGGGGAACTCTGCGGATTCAGATGTAAAAGGGGAACTCTGCGGATTCAGATGTAAAAGGGGAACTCTGGGGATTCAGATGTAAAAGGGGAACTCTGTGGATTTAGATGTAAAAGGAGAACTCTGCTGATCCAGATGTAAAAGGGGAACTCTGCGGATCCAGATGTAAAAGGGGAACTCTGCAGATTCAGATGTAAAAGGGGAACTCTGCGGATTCAGATGTAAAAGGAGAACTCTGCTGATCCAGATGTAAAAGGGGAACTCTGCGGATCCAGATGTAAAAGGGGAACTCTGCGGATTCAGATGTAAAAGGGGAACTCTGGGGATTCAGATGTAAAAGGGGAACTCTGCGGATTTAGATGTAAAAGGGGAACTCTGCGGATTGAGATGTAAAAGGGGGAACTCTGCGGATTCAGATGTAAAAGGGGAACTATGGAGATTCAGATGTAAAAGGGGCACTCTGCGGATTCAGATGTAAAAGGAGAACTCTGCTGATCCAGATGTAAAAGGGGAACTCTGCGGATAAAGATGTAAAAGGGGAACTCTGCGGATCCAGATGTAAAAGGGGAACTCTGCAGATTCAGATGTAAAAGGGGAACTCTGGGGATTCAGATGTAAAAGGGGAACTCTGCGGATTTAGATGTAAAAGGAGAACTCTGCTGATCCAGATGTAAAAGGGGAACTCTGCGGATCCAGATGTAAAAGGGGAACTCTGCAGATTCAGATGTAAAAGGGGAACTCTGCGGATTCAGATGTAAAAGGAGAACTCTGCTGATCCAGATGTAAAAGGGGAACTCTGCGGATCCAGATGTAAAAGGGGAACTCTGCGGATTCAGATGTAAAAGGGGAACTCTGTGGATTCAGATGAAAAAGGGGAACTCTGCAGATTCAGATGTAAAAGGGGAACTCTGGGGATTCAGATGTAAAAGGGGAACTCTGCGGATTTAGATGTAAAAGGGGAACTCTGCGGATTGAGATGTAAAAGGGGGAACTCTGCGGATTCAGATGTAAAAGGGGAACTATGGAGATTCAGATGTAAAAGGGGCACTCTGCGGATTCAGATGTAAAAGGAGAACTCTGCTGATCCAGATGTAAAAGGGGAACTCTGCGGATAAAGATGTAAAAGGGGAACTCTGCGGATTCAGATGAAAAAGGGGAACTCTGCAGATTCAGATGTAAAAGGGGAACTCTGTGGATTCAGATGAAAAAGGGGAACTCTGCAGATTCAGATGTAAAAGGGGAACTCTGGGGATTCAGATGTAAAAGGGGAACTCTGCAGATTCAGATGTAAAAGGGGAACTCTGGGTATTCAGATGTAAAAGGGGAACTCTGTGGATTCAGATGAAAAAGGGGAACTCTGCAGATTCAGATGTAAAAGGGGAACTCTGGGGATTCAGATGTAAAAGGGGAACTCTGTGGATTCAGATGTAAAAGGGGAACTCTGCAGATTCAGATGTAAAAGGGGAACTCTGGGTATTCAGATGTAAAAGGGGAACTCTGTGGATTCAGATGAAAAAGGGGAACTCTGCAGATTCAGATGTAAAAGGGGAACTCTGCAGATTCAGATGTAAAAGGGGAACTCTGGGGATTCAGATGTAAAAGGGGAACTCTGCGGATTCAGATGTAAAAGGGGAACTCTGCGGATTCAGATGTAAAAGGGGAACTCTGCGGATTCAGATGTAAAAGGGGAACTCTGGGGATTCAGATGTAAAAGGGGAACTCTGTGGATTTAGATGTAAAAGGAGAACTCTGCTGATCCAGATGTAAAAGGGGAACTCTGCGGATCCAGATGTAAAAGGGGAACTCTGCAGATTCAGATGTAAAAGGGGAACTCTGCGGATTCAGATGTAAAAGGAGAACTCTGCTGATCCAGATGTAAAAGGGGAACTCTGCGGATCCAGATGTAAAAGGGGAACTCTGCGGATTCAGATGTAAAAGGGGAACTCTGGGGATTCAGATGTAAAAGGGGAACTCTGCGGATTTAGATGTAAAAGGGGAACTCTGCGGATTGAGATGTAAAAGGGGGAACTCTGCGGATTCAGATGTAAAAGGGGAACTATGGAGATTCAGATGTAAAAGGGGCACTCTGCGGATTCAGATGTAAAAGGAGAACTCTGCTGATCCAGATGTAAAAGGGGAACTCTGCGGATAAAGATGTAAAAGGGGAACTCTGCGGATTCAGATGAAAAAGGGGAACTCTGCAGATTCAGATGTAAAAGGGGAACTCTGTGGATTCAGATGAAAAAGGGGAACTCTGCAGATTCAGATGTAAAAGGGGAACTCTGGGGATTCAGATGTAAAAGGGGAACTCTGCAGATTCAGATGTAAAAGGGGAACTCTGGGTATTCAGATGTAAAAGGGGAACTCTGTGGATTCAGATGAAAAAGGGGAACTCTGCAGATTCAGATGTAAAAGGGGAACTCTGGGGATTCAGATGTAAAAGGGGAACTCTGTGGATTCAGATGTAAAAGGGGAACTCTGCAGATTCAGATGTAAAAGGGGAACTCTGGGTATTCAGATGTAAAAGGGGAACTCTGTGGATTCAGATGAAAAAGGGGAACTCTGTGGATTCAGATGTAAAAGGGGAACTCTGCAGATTCAGATGTAAAAGGGGAACTCTGGGGATTCAGATGTAAAAGGGGAACTCTGGGGATTCAGATGTAAAAGGGGAACTCTGCGGATTCAGATGTAAAAGGGGAACTCTGCGGATTCAGATGTAAAAGGGGAACTCTGCGGATTCAGATGTAAAAGGGGAACTCTGTGGATTCAGATGAAAAAGGGGAACTCTGCAGATTCAGATGTAAAAGGGGAACTCTGGGGATTCAGATATAAAAGGGGAACTCTGCGGATTTAGATGTAAAAGGGGAACTCTGTGGATTCAGATGTAAAAGGGGAACTCTGCAGATTCAGATGTAAAAGGGGAACTCTGGGGATTCAGATGTAAAAGGGGAACTCTGCGGATTTAGATGTAAAAGGGGAACTCTGTGGATTCAGATGTAAAAGGGGAACTCTGCAGATTCAGATGTAAAAGGGGAACTCTGGGGATTCAGATGTAAAAGGGGAACTCTGTGGATTCAGATGAAAAAGGGGAACTCTGCAGATTCAGATGTAAAAGGGGAACTCTGGGGATTCAGATGTAAAAGGGGAACTCTGGGAATTCAGATGTAAAAGGGGAACTCTGCAGGTTCAGATGTAAAAGGGGAACTCTATGGATTCAGAAATAAAAGGGGAACTCTTGTGATTAACTTCATTTGATTAGAAATGTCAAAAGGTCAAAATCTATGTATAGTTTATGCTATAAAAATACTTTCTGTGTGCTGCTAAAGTGTTCAGGCTTGACTTGAAGAAAAGGTGGCAACCTTAGGGGGCAGTTGTTCTAGTGCTGCTCTGCCAGCGGCCCGGTTGGGTAGTTGTTTGCCCCCCCCACCCCCGGCCACCACTGCTCTGCCCTACATAACAGTCACAAAAATACATTAATAGAAAGGCTTTCTGTGGCTTATTTTTAAAAGGCAGAAACAAAAACAGCAGAATCCCTACTGGAAATGAACATTTTTCCTCTGCAGGCCAATAAAGGACAAATGACTTCCACGATGAAGCACCGGCGGTTACGGCCACCTCTTACAACCAAAGAGACCGTCTCATTAAGCCAAAATTTGGTATCATTTCCCGTTCTTTCTGTTAATTAAAAAGTACTTAAAGTGCACCCTGGGAAAACGAGAGCAAACTGTTCAACATACAGAAAAGTAGGATGCTGTTAAAACATGCACCGCGGAATGTCCCCCTCCCCTCCGTTGCAATTGAATCTTTGCAATTAGCATAGACATGTGTGGAATAAGTTGGCATCAGGTATTGTCATTATTTGTGGGGGACCTCATTGCGGCTCAGCGGGCTGGTGTCTAATAATGAAAATTGAACTTGTGTTTACACACCGGCCTGGCGGGGAAATTTGCAAATGGATAGAGCGCTGTAAGAATCTGCTACGGCTATTCTTCGGGAATAAAAGCTACAATTGACTTCTGACATTTATTCAAGGGCGCAGGATGACTCCCCCCGTCTGCGAGCAAACGTGACAACGGGGAGAAGAGGGCTGACAACTGGAGACTGTGTCTCGTTAGAACAATAATTTCTTTCTAGCTTCGCAGGGTGAAGCTCCCAGGCTGCTGCTGTCTTACTGCCATTTTTTACTAAATAGAAATTGTACTTGGAAAATTAGCAAGCAAGGAGTAAAGATGACAAAGATGACTATGAATGAAGGAAAGAATTGCTGCCGACGGTTTCACGAGGCTTTGTGGGGACACGCGTATAAATTCCAGAGCGTGACCCTTTACTTAGAGTCTCCATTGGAGGCACTTAACCGCTTGCCGACCAGCCGCCCGTCGTTATACTGCGGCAGGTTGGCTCCCCTGCGCGAATTGGCGTAGGTGTACGTCGGGCGCTTTAAGAGCGATAGGGGGCGCGCCCGCGGCGCGACGCTGGAGCCGATGCGCGTGGCGCTACACAGAGAGCCAGAACGGGGATCTGTGAATGTAAACAGACGGATCCCCATTCAGACAGGGGAGTAGAGAGAGATCATCTGTGTCAGAAACCATGATATCAGGCCGAGACAGAAGTACAGTTATATCACACTTGTTTAATAATAAAAGTAAAAAAGAACAAACGTAGTCAAAACATAGCCAAAGTTCAGTAACCGGAACGGATAGTCAGCCAAGCCAGAAGTCAGGGATCAATGTAGTGAAACAGCAAGCAGGATCTGTAGCCAGAAGGGATGTCAGCAAAGCACGTCTTTAAACAGGACTACAGGAGATCTTCTCTGTGATGTTGACCAAGGCGAAGGCAGAGCTCCTCTGGATTGGATGGCTTTAGTAGGCAGGACTGACGAGCAGGATATCATCAACAGCTGAGTCACTGTGGAGCTGGCAATTAACCGACAGCTGAGCAGCCAGCTCGGAAAAGGAAGGGCTGAGCCAGCCCTGACAGTCTGTTTCTAGGAACAGTGATCTCTCTCCTCCTCCAGTCAATCCACCCCCCCCCACAGTTAAAAACACCTCCCTAGGGAACACTTAACCTCTTGATCACCCCCTAGTGTAAACCCCTTCCCTGCCAGTGACATTTATACAGTAATCAGTGGCTATTTTTAGCTTTGATCGCTGTATAAAATGTCACTGGCCCAAAAAAGTGTCAAAAAGTGTCCGATCTGTCCGCCACAATGTCGCAGTCCCGCTAAAAATCACTGATCGCCACAATTGCTAGTAAAAAATAAATAAATAATAAAATGTTTTCAAATATATTTTATTGAGTTTTTCACATAACACAGTAAAATGAAGAAAAATAACAATTTTCACATAAGGTTGCAGATTTAAGAAATCCAGGGCAAAATGCTCTAAATTTTCTGCAATATATAACAGCTATTGTCAAAGTGTCACTTATACAAAGGGTTCAAAAGGTTCAAAAATTGTATTTAAACACTGGACCAGGGGGCAACATGAGAATAGGAAGAGAAGGGAGAGAGAGAGAGAGAAGGAAGAGAAAAGGGAGAGGGAAGGGGATATCTCGAGCTCGTACCCTTCCGAGTACCTCGGGTGGGCAAATGCCCGAGCCATGGTTCGTTATAAAAACTTATGCCTATAAACAAGGCAGGTTATAAGCCCTGGAGGAGAAGATAACAACATTTTATATGGAGAGGTTTGATATATGGATCATAAAACCACTAGATGTGAAACTAAATGGAGACTGTAAGGAGGATTTTTCAGTTGCTGATAAATTTTTGTCAATGAAGGAACACCACCTAGATTCCAGGCGTTGGTTGCACCCATTATTTTGTAGTATGCTGGTCAGATTTTTCTCTGAATAGTAGTACTTTAAGTTCACTCTCAATTTCAGACAAGGTGGGCGGTGTTGGAGAAATCCAGTGCTTGAAGATAGTTCTACGAGCAACAAGAAGACTTATGAGTATCCACTGATGATTGTTTTTGGAAAATCAAGGTATGGATACCTTTGGAGGGATTCCACAGTTTCGGATAGCCAAACAAGAGGAGCATGGTATTCTTTGGTAGTTGGCAGTTTTTCACTTCATATATGAAGGATAAGACTTGATCCCAATATTTCGAGATAATTGAGCATGCCTATAGGCGATGAAGTAAGGTTGGTCTCCTGTCTGAACACCAAGGACAAGAGGCACCGTTTGGTGTATCATGCTTTGTGGAAAAAGGAATATACAGTAGGCTCAGTTTGAACTGCGATTCTCTCCAGGTTTCATTCGTTACCAACTTTTGGGTAATCTTAAGGCCTTCCAAGATTTTATCAATAATATCTTCTCCAGGTACATCTTTAATCCAAGATTTTACTGAAGTGTGGTGTAAAGATTTGATAAAATGGGAGTTGAGTGGTTTGTAGATATCTGTAATTGAGTATTGTTGCTCATTTAGCAGTTTGTCGAGCAGGGATATACGAAATCTGATTCATTTTTTCGGGCACATTTTTTGAATAAAGACTGAGATTTGTGAGACTTGAAGGAAATGATGTGTTGGTATGTGAAATTCCTCAGCTAGTGAATTGACGGACTTAAAAGATCCTGTGTCTTCATTATATAATGTGACTATATTTATTAGTCCCTTGTCCCTCCATTTTGAAAATGGCTCATATTGGAGGCCTGGAGGGAACATTGGGTTCCCTCGGATGGGTAGATGTTTGGAAACAAAAGGAGAGAGTTCCAGCTTTCTCCCTCCATGCAATAATATTGTCTCGAATCAATAGGTTCGCTTGATATGATTGGAGTTGATCTCAATGAGCTATGTACGAGCACTGATAAGTTGTATGGTTTGACCATGGCTGACTCTAAGTCATAATTGGTGTACTTTGAAGCTTTGAGGATCCAGTCCAGACCCACCATTAGTAAACATGAAATGTTGTATACACTAATATTAGGGAAGTTCAAACCCCCTTCGCTTCTTGGAAAGTACAGTTTGCTCAGTGCAATTCTGGGTTTTCAGTTGTGCCATATGAACGCTGTAGCCACTTTATTTATTTTTTGAATGTCCTTGTGTTTCATAAGCAATGGTATGGTTTGTAGGGAGTATAATAGGTGCACAAAACAAACCATCTTAAATAAAGCGAACTTCCCAGAGAGCGATAGTGGGAGCTCCATCCATGTTTCTAGCTCACCCACTATTTTAGAGATCAGAGGAGGATAGTTATGAAAGTAGAGGGAGGAAGGTTCCCTACCGATTTTTAGTCCTAAATAGGTGATATATTTATTGTTGAAAAAAGGGAAGGAAAATGTCCAATTACGAGGGCCGGATGCACTTAGATGGAGTACTTCACTTTTGCTGATTTTTTTTTTTTTTTTTCGGCCTGAGCAGCGTCGGAGTGAATTAAAAATCTGTTGTATATTGTCTATGTCGGAGGAGGGTGCAGAGGAGAAAATTAGCTCTTCACATCCTATAGGGATTCCGTGTAATGGTGCCGTACTATTTAGATAGCGAGATAAGGGTTCTGTTGCCATGTTGCATAACAGTGGGGAAAGGGGGCAGCCCTGCCTAGTGCCTTTGTTGAGTCTAATTGGGTTAGATAGATGTCCTGCTGCTACTACTCTGGCCGAAGGTGCCGAGTATAGACTGTGAATAAAATGGAAGAAAGGTCCTGAGAGACCAATTTTTTGCATGACCAGGGAGAGCCAACGACAGCTAACATTATCGAACGCCTTCTCGGCGTCTAGTGTAATGATGGCTAAATCCTCTAATGGGTGTTTTTATTTCTCGAATATTCGAGTACAGCTAGAACCTTACAGATGTTGGAGGTTGCTGATCTGCCTTTAGTAAAGCACGCTTGTGCTGGGTGTATTAAATATGACATAATATTTGCCAATCGGGATGCCATTATTTTTGAAAGAATCTTAGAGTCTACATTTAGAAGGAAAATTGGGCGATATGAGCCGGGTTCAGTAGGGTCTTTCCCCTTTTTTTGCAATGAGTTTAATATGTGCTTGGTGTCCTGAAGGTAGATATGGGCCACCTTCCCACTGTATACTTCAATGAGTGTTCCAGATAACATTGTTTTGGTCAGTTTATAAAATTCTGGAGTGTACCCGTCAGGGCCTGGAGCTTTGCCATTTGCCATATTTTTTATAGCCTCAGACACCTCCTCCTATGTTATTGGGGGGTTAAGGAGTGTCAGGTGTTCGGAGTCTATTTTTGGCAGGGTGACCGAGTCCAACAGTTTACATGCGTCGTCTGTGTTTATGGGTTCGTCCGCATATAAATTGGTATAGTAAGCTTCTAGAATGTTATTTATGTCCTTTAGGGGATGAGGAGAGGGTGCCCTTGGTGTTTTTTTAGGGAGGTGATGTGGTTTGGATGGTAAGTGCCCTTGCATAGCCTAGTTAGCAACTTTCCTGCTTTGTTTCCATATTTATGGAATTGTAGGTCTGTGTGCGAGAATTTGATACGTTCTAGGTTTTCTTTTCTGCCCAGACGTTGAAAAGCCTCTTGGCTTCGTGCCAGAGTTGTAAATTGTTTGGGGTGTGACGTTCGATTAAACGATTTTGTGCTGCTCGTAATTTCTCACTGGCTTCCCGGTATTGTTTTTGAGTATTTTTCTTGTGGGATGCTACATATGATATTATTCTACCACGCAGGAATGCTTTACCCGCTTCCCTAGATTAGGGTTAATTTTATGGGGGGGGGGGGGGGCAATTGTTTCTGCATATTCAGACCATGCATCCTTGAAGGAATCATTTTGTTTTAGATAAGGTGGAAAACGCCATTGTCTGGTATTATCGTGTGCTAAAAAATCTTCCAGAGCTAATGATTAGGCATGTGCAATTCGTTTCGTTCTGAATTAGTTTTTTAACGAATTTCGACAAATTCGTTAATTCGGGAATATCCAAATTAACGAAAACCCGTTAAACGAATTTTTTCCGAATATTCGTAAATTCGATAACATTGGACATTTGTAAATTCGGGCATTCGTGCATTCGTGCATTCGTACATTCGTAAATTAGTGAATTCGTAAATTTGTAAATTCAAAAATTCGGAAATCTGAAATAATAGTTAACTAATAATAACTTAACTATTAGTAATTACTAGTAACTTTTAAATTATAGGTATTGTAATTTCCTTTCAAATTTGGCTGTTAGTGAACGTAACACATACAAATTTATCCAAAGTTATGAATGATCCGCAAAAACGGAATGGAACGTAATGAATTAATAATAATAAATAACAATAATAATAATAACAACGTTTTATTATTATTATTTATTATTAATTTGTTCCGTTCCATTTGTTTAGATGCAGCATTTGTTTTGGATAATTCGTAACTTTGGATAAATTCGTATTTGTTACGTTCACTGACAGTCAAATTTGAAAGGAAATTACAATACCTATAATTTAATAGTTAGTTACTATTTCAGGTTTTTGAATTTTCGGGTTTTTGGATTTTCAAACTTCGAATTTGCAAGTTTCTGAATTTTCTAATTTACAAATGTACGATTTTACGAATTTACGAATTTACGAATGTACGAATTTACGAATGTACGAATTTACGAATGTATGAATTTACGAATGTACAAATGTAAAAATGTACGAATGTACGAATGAATGCATTTACGAATTTACGAATGAACGAATTTACGAATCGCGATCATAACGAATGACCCGAAAAACAAAAAAAAATAATAAACTAATGAAACGAAAATGAACAAATTTTTTGGCTGTGCACATGTCTACTAATGATATAGGACTATGATCCGAAATTACCAGGTCGTGTATTGGATTTGTCGCGTATTTTAGGTAATAGGGAAGCCGTGCAAAAGAAGTAATCCAATCTGGCAAAGGAATTGTGTGCATGAGAGTAGAAAGTATACTCTCTATCTATCTGCTGGGTGTGATAGTCTCCAGGGGTTGACTAACTGTAGAGTAGCGGTCATCTGAAAAAGTTGGGTGTCAGGGCCCTGAGTATTGTCTGGTTCTCCAGCACGCTTCAGGGATCGATCCTCACTATTAGACGTGGTCATAATAAAATCTCCTCCTATTAGGTGTGGGATCTGTGGATTTTGTAGGAGCTGTTCCCGAAAGCTTACTAAAGCATGTTTTTGTCTGGTGAGTTTGGGGAGTAGACGTTAGTAATCAGCAGCTCTTTCGATGGGAATTTGAGGTGGACTGAAATTAATCTACCCTCGTCATCTTTATTTACCGAGATCAAATCACAGGGTAGATTTTTGTGGAGAAGAATCATTACTCCAGCTTTTCTACCCTTGGCAGCAGATCCCAAAACTTTCCCTACCCACAGTTTTTTTGCATACGGGAGAAATCATCAACAGATAGATGGGTCTCCTGCAGCAAAGCTATGTCCGTTTTTATTCTTTTTAGGTGCCTAATGATTTTCATTCTCTTGACTGGGGATCGCAACCCCTTAACGTTCCATGACACTATTTTCATATTATTTGCAGTGGGGTTAAATAGCGGTGTGTCATTACAATGAATTTCCCCGGTATTTGGAGAGGTGAGCGAATATTAGGTGTATATATCACATGGGCGGGTTCACGGCATGTAGGATGAGGACCCTTCCCCCGTTAGAAGATATAAGAGGTGAGAAAGGTGTGAAAAAGGAAAGAGAATAAAGCTAAAACTAAAAACCAGAAAAGGTATTGACCTCACTTTCTTCTGCGTGTATCTTCTACTTCCAGTAAAGCCGCCAGCCTGCAGGCATGTGAGAACATGAAAGATACCTGGCTGCAGTTCCCCTGATGCATCAGCAGAGCTAAAGGGGGGTATGGAGTATAGAAGAATAAATCTGGATACTTCCCCCTAGTGGAGCTCACTTGCATTGGAAGATTATCAAGGTCTTGCATGGAGAGCTAATTTCTAAAGTGGTAAAGGAACATCTATAAATGAGTCAAATCAACTGACATCAACAAGAATTCTCTGTGTAAGTGAAAAATTACCAGCTAGTGTCTCCTGGGGAGGCAGAAAGAACATAATACCCTTGTCTAGGGAGAAGGACCAAATTTTAAGGTTGCTTGGCGAGGAGTGGGGCCTGCAGGAATGTTTGACTTCAACCCTTTAAGAGGATCCTGTCTGGGGCTTCTTTGTTCCCTGGGCCCGTGCTTGGCTTTATCTTGTAAGGAGCAGCTGTTGAACTAGATCAGGGGTCTCCAAACTGCTCCCGAGGGCCATATGTGGCCCTTTCCTAGCCTTTATTTAGCCCTTGGGGCACTATTTCTCCCAATTATATGAGGAACTATTTCTCCCACTGACACCAGTAATGAGGCACCATTTCTTTCACTGATACCAATGATGGAATACTAATACTCCTACTAATACCAATAATGGGTCACTACTCCTCCTAATACCAATAATGGGGCACTACTCCTACTAATTGCAATAATGGGGCACTACCCCTCCTGCTGACCACCAACCCTGAGGCCATATTTATTCTCACTGATGTTGGGCCCAGGACATTTTCTACCCCCCACTGGCCACAATCTGGCCCTCCTAAAGTCTGAAGGACAGTAGACTGGCCCTTTGTTTGAAAAGTTTGGAGACCCCTGAACTAGATGATAGGGAGCGAAGAAAAGCATCTGATTTTTCTGGAGTGTGGAATGTAAGTTGTTCCCCGCCTGGGGCTTGTAGGCGTAGAATGGCAGGCTAGGACAGTGTGAATCGAACGCCTTTCTTGAAAAGCTCCGAGCAAACTGCCTGAAATTCCTTGTGTTTGTGAGACACCTCTGCTGAGTAGTCGGCGAAGATTGGTAGCTTATGCCCTTCAAATGCTACTGACCAGGCTTTCCGGAAATTTTGCAGGATATATTCAGACGATCCGCATAATTAAAGTGGAGTTCCACCCACTTTTACAGCTCTTCAGCATCCCTCACTAAACTGCGCACTGTAAACGAATTGGATATTTTTAAAACAGACCTTAGTTTACAGACTAACTTTACTAGAATACATTAAGCTTGTGTATTATTGGGGTATTTTTATTTAAAAAGCATAATTTCGGCCAGGACACCGCTTTAAGGTATTTGACGATCCAATCTACCCAATTTCAAATTGGGTAAAACTTTACCAAATTTACCCAAATTTAGGAGATTGATCAAATTTGGGACAGGTGTGGGGATTCTCATTTTTTTCAATTTACTTTTTTCTTTGTCATATAATTTAATTCTTATGTTGAGAGCCCTTCCCAACTTTATGTGCCCTAGGCCCCCCAAGGTCTAAATCAAGCAGCCAGCAGATCCCAGTAATCAGTTTTCATCTGATGCTGGCTGCTGGGAGGGTATTTGGGTCCCAGTGCTTCTTGCTGCAGTGTTATGTTTGCTGCCAAATACTGCTAACCGTGCTCCTACCCTGTACCCTGTACCTTGCTGTCTTGTACCTGCCCCCCTGATCCCATTTTTTGTTCCCCCTTCCTATCTGCTCCCAGAACCTCCAATTTTCCCTGCTTTTCTGTCTTCCCCATTTTGTAAATATATTTTATAGTTGATTAATTGGCTTCTGTTTGTTAGTTATTAGTCAGGTATTCCGACACTGGGTTTGTGGTTCACTTATATTTTATGTTTGCTGTTGACTGGATGGATTTTGTTTCACTGTGAAAAAAATCCCATTTGCAAGCTATTTCAGGCTCACTCGTTTTTGGGATCATTGGCTATCTCCTGTGACTTGATCTGTTTTGTTATATTGATTGTTACCATCTCAGTTAGCTGTTCCTCCTTGGATGTGTGTGGAGGAGCGCCTGGCTCAAAAATTCCAGTGTCAATATTCCCATTACTGGATTGGCTTAAAGGAGAAGTACGACGGGGAAAGCTCCTGTGACCTGTTTTCAGCAGACAGTGGGCTGAAGTCCGCTGTCTGCTGACGTCACAAAGCTGGTCCAGGCTTGGGAAAGATCACGACCATATGGTGGGGATCCGCCCACATGCCTGGTCCGGCACCCGGCTCAGGCTCTCAGCGAGCCGCTGAGAGCCTGAGATGGCTGCTCTCACCCCCACTGCAGCAAAGTGATCCAGTGAGCACGGGGGGGGGGGGGGGGGGGCAGAGCAGAGAGCTGGTGACTGACACTTGAGTAGTCTCAGTGCTAATAAATTCATGAGAGAATGCACTAAGGGACCTGTGTTAAGGCTTGATGAAATCTCACATCTCCTGAGGGCACTAAAGTCCTTAACCTCTTGCCGACCAGCGCACGCCGATTTACGTCAGCAGAATGGCACTGGTGGGCAAAAGGGTGTACAGGTAAGTCCCTTTTAAGAAGCGGTGTCGCGGGCGTGCGCACCCAGCCAGCAGAGCGGGCGCTCGTCTGCCGTGGTCTCGGGGGCCGCTGGTCCCGCGGACTCGATGTCCGCCCGGTGCCTGCGATCGTGTCACGGAAAGGTAGAACGGGGAGATGCTTTTGTAAACAAAGCATTTCCCCGTTCTGCCTAGTGACAGGACAGTGATCTACTGCTCTCTGTCATCGAGAGCAGTGATCACTGTCCTGTGTGTTGAAGTACAGCCCCCTCACAGTTAGAATCACTCCCTAGGACACACTTAACCCCTTCACTGCCCCCTAGTGGTTAACCCCTTCACTGCCAGTGTCATTTACACAGGAATCAAAGCATTTTTATAGCATCAATCGCTGTATAAATGACAAATGATCCCAAAATAGTGTAAAAAATGTCCAATGTGTCCGCCATAATGTCGCAGTCCCGATAAAAATCACAGATCGCCACCATTACTAGTAAAAAATAAATTTAAAAAATGCCATAAAACTATCCCCTATTTTGTAGGCGCTATAAATTTTGCGCAAACCTATCAATATAGGCTTATTGCGATTTTTTTTTTTTTTTTTACCAAAATTATTTAGAAGAATACATATTGGCCTAAACTGAGGAAAAATTGTTTTTTAATATATTTTTGGGGGATATTTATTATAGTAAAATTAAAAAAAATATAGATTTTTTTTTTTCAAAATTGTAGCTCTTTTTTTGTTTATAGCGCAAAAAATAAAAACTACCATCAAAGCCAGGAGGGAAGCTAGCAGCGCTGCTGGGTTGGGGGCAAACAGGGGGGCCTGGGCAGCAGTGGAAAACGCATGGTGCACAGGGAGAGTGATCAGTTTAGCTGAGGGGGCATTTACTGGAACAGATCCTTTTGTATGGCTCTCTCTGCAGCAGCCGAAAGCCAATGGGAGGGAGAGGAGAAGAAGCCAGCTTTCAGCTGCTGCAGAGAGAGCCATACAGGGAATTGATTCCAATAATTGCCCCCCCTGCCGCACCGATCACCCTCCATGGCCACATACGATTCACCCTGGTGCTTGGGCCCCCTTGCTGGCCTGGGCCCCGTACAGATCGACTGATGGTACCCCCTTATCTAAGGCCCTGCCCCTGTCCCTTGTGTAGTGCCAGGAAAGTTAAAAAAAAGTAATAAAATAGAAGATTTTAACCCATTAGCTGATTCAAACTCACAAACTAAATTGTAGTTGAGGTCACAGGGGACCCCTGGCAGAGGAAGAACATTTTTAAAAAAATGTATTTCAATTATCAGTCAATGTGCACTCCAGCTAGCTATAACTCCAACTGTCCAGACGCGAAAGCACAAATGTTAATAAGCCTTCACTAAGCTGAAAGCTCTCGTCTTTTTTTCTTTTTTCTTTTCTGTGCTGATTGACACGGAGCCACAAGCCATGTGGTGAAGCCAGGGTGCAGAGGAAGGTCAGGAGTCAGTCTGAAAGGTTGATTTGATATCATTCAGTATTTATCTGTGTTGTCAGCAGTGCTGGGCGATAGCAGGTTTGCAGCAGTGTTGTGCAAACCTTTTACAAATGAATCTGACAGAGCTCCGAGCAGCTGGGAATTTCTTCTGCCAGTTCCATGTCAAGCAGAAAAAAAATCATCCTTATGAACCTTGCCCAAGCTCCGGTCAGCTTCCTCTCCCAACAACAGACTCGGCATTGTGAGCGGGAACTGCACAAAAGCCGCAGAGTACTCATCGCTTCCAAGACAAAAGGCCCTTCTTGACTGCATAAAACCTAAAAGCAGTGCCATGCAAGGTCCGTTTACACTGTCCAGGCCTCTTCACAAATTACCTATTATTAGTAGGTGTAAAATGTACCTGTAAAAAAATAAAAAATAAAAAGTTAGTTTATACTTACCTCACCCCTGTGTTCAGTCAGCGCCAGCTAGGCAAGGGTGACCTTACACTTGTTGGGCTGGCAACCACTGCTACACCCAGGGAGCGTTGCTTCCACTTCGTTGGGTTAGTTGCTGTCAGGAACCATTAACCAGGCAGAGACAGAAAATGCAGGTAAAAATCACACCAATAATGTAATAGCAAAAATAACAACTAACTTTTTTTTTCAGGTACATTACTATAAATGGGTGATTTGTGAAGAGGCCTGGACAGTTCAGGAACAAAGTCAAAAACTGCAGCCAGGGTTTGGAAGCCAGAGCGGGTAATCAGACCAGCCGGGATCAGGAAACCAGAAGTCAGCATTGTCAGGAGCCAAAAATCAGCAGCAGGAATCAGCCAGGCCAAGTCATACAGAGGAACACAGCAGGAACACACTGGAGATGTTGACCATGCAAGGGCATGGAGGGAATGAGCAAAGCTGTTTAATTAGCCAGAGGGGGCTGACTGTAGGCTGGACTGAGGAAGGTAATGGTAACCTGGTGAATCACTGTGGCTGGTAATTAATAGGGATCGGCCGAACGGACCCCTGTTCAGTTCACACCAGAACTTTCGAACACCGTGAAAGTTTAGACCCGAATAACGAACCCCATTAAAGTCAATGGGACCCGAACTTCAAAAATCAAAAGTGCCCATTTTGAAGGCTTAACTAGGCAGAGACAGAATTTTTTTTTTTTTACAGGTACATTTTACACCTACTATAAATGGGTGACTTGTGAAGAGGCCTGGACAGTTCGGGAACGTAGTAAAAAACTGCAGGCAGGGTTTGCAAGCCAGAGCGGGTAATCAGACCAGCCGCGATCAGGAAACCAGAAGTCAGCGTTGTCAGGAGCCAAAAATCAGCGGCAGGAATCAGCCAGGCCAAGTCATACAGAGGAACACAGCAGGAACACACTGGAGATGTTGACCATGCAAGGGCATTGAGGGAATGAGCAAAGCTGTATAATAAGCCAGAGGGGGCTGACTGTAGGCTGGACTGAGGAAGGTAATGGTAACCTGGTGAATCACTGTGGCTGGTAATTAATAGGGATGGGCCGAACGGACCCCTGTTCAGTTCACACCAGAACTTTTGAACACCGTGAAAGTTCGGACCCAAATAACGAACCCCATTAAAGTCAATGGGACCCGAATGTCAAAAATCAAAAGTGCCCATTTTGAAGGCTTATATGCAAGTACAGTAATTGGGCATACAATGGTTATGGAGGTCCGGGTCCTGCCCTGGGGGATATGTATCAATAGGAAAAAAGTTTGTGAAAAACTTAATTTTCAAATGAGCAGTGATTTTTTGATTTTTAAAGTGAAAGCATAAAAATAAAAAAAATTACTTCCAATATAGTGCCTGGGGGCTCCCCTTAGTCTACCTGTAAAGTGGCAGATCTGTACCATATCTAGAATATGCTGCAGCAATAATTGCATTTATAAAGCCAAAAACAGCTGGGGAGCCAGTGTGTATTTGATAAGGCCACAATGTAGTGCACTGAGAACAAGATTAGAGATTTTTTGGACACATTCTGGTGTCACTTTGACTTTGGATAGAAGTAACAGGTGCTGCAAATTGGTCTTTGGGTGTCGGTGGTGCCCTCCCACCAAAACTCTATAGAGGTACTCTTGATGAAATCAAGAATTGGCCCTGCTGTAAAAAATTGTAATGATATGCACCTGTCAAACAGGTGCAGAAAAATTACTCTTTGGGTGTCGGGGGCGCCTTCCCACCGTAACCCTATAGAGGTACTCTTGATGAAAGCAAGAATTGGCCTTGCTGTAAAAAATTGTAATGATATGTACCTGTCAAACAGGTGCTGAAAAATTGGTCTTTGGGTGTTAATTGTGCCCATGAAACCTATACCAAATACATTCTTCCAGATGAAATGATTGAACACCCTCGAAGCTAGGCAGCCTCTAAGTCCTGCAGAGATTCCACATGCCAGAAAGACTTAATCAGTGACATCGGCATCAGGGGCTTCATAGCTGGTAATCCAGGACTGATTCATTTTTATAAAAGTCCAAAGGTCCACAGAGTCTGTGGACAGACGCGTTCTATGATCAGTAACGAAACCTCCTGCAGCACTGAATGTCCGTTCTGAAAGCACGCTGGATGCAATAGCATACTGGGCAAGTTCTGGCCAGTGGTCTATTCTCATGACCCAGTAAGTCAGTGGATCGTCAGCTGGAAAGCTCTCCATCTCTGTTTTGGCCCCGAGGTAAACATCCACCATGTGATACATACGCTGTCGACAGGATGTGGAAGCTAATAGCCCTGGGTGGCGAGGACTAAAAAAATTCCGAAATGCCTCACTTAGGCAGACGCCTTCTCCAACGTTCCTCTCTTGACTAACAGAAAACTCAAAACGACGTTTTCCACCACACTGTAACCTACTAGAGTAGGAGAAAATGTTCAATAAAATCCTCTTTAACGTGTCCTCAAGAGATTTTATCTTCTGCACACTCTGTGGGGACGGAATGAGTTCTGAGACCTTCCCCTTATAACGGTGGTCAAGGAGGGTTGCCAACCAGTAATCATCCTTCTCTTTTATGCCATGTATTCTTGGGTCCTTTCGCAGGCTTTGAAGCATGAGGTTGCCCATGCGCCTCAAATTTGCTGAGGCTTGAGAAGCAGACTCCTCAAGTTCACTCAGGATGACAGCATCTGGAACTTCCTCCTCCCAGCCACGTACTACTCCCAAGGGTCCTGGGGTTGGAAAGCCATCGCTTACAGATTGACGCATGTCTTCCTCTTCTTCAAAGCCTATGAAAGTGCCAGAATCCTCCTCCTCATCTTCCTCCCCTCTCTCCTCTTGTGTGTTCTGTGACATAGGACTGATGTTGTCTGGATAAAGTGGGCCTTGAGAGGAAAGGAAGTCCTCCTCTTCCTCCTGCTGCTCTGCCTCCAGTGCCCTGTCCAGAATGCCACACAGAGTCTGCTCCAGCAGGGACACAACAGGGATTGTGTCACTGATGCATGCACTGTCACTGCTCACCATCCTTGTGGCCTCCTCAAATGGTGACAATACAGTGCATGCATCCTTAATGATCAGCCATTGGCGTGGGGAACAAAAGCCGAGGCGGTCTGAGCTTGTCGTCATGCGGTACTGGCACAGATACTCATTGATGGCCCTCTGCTGCATGTATAGCCACGGCAGCATTCTCAAAGTTGAGTTCCACCTGGTGGCATGTCACAAATCAAGGGCAGGGCAGGTGGAATTCCCTCTGAATTTCAACCAACCGAGCACTGGCTGTGTATTACCACCTGAAATGGCTACAGACTCTTCTGGCCTGCTTTAGTACATCTTGCAACCTTGGGGTACGTACTTAGGAAACGCTGCACCACCAAATTGAGGACGGGCATGGCACATGTATCAACTTTCCCTGTCTAAGGGCAGACAGGAGGTTTGAGCCATTATCGCACACCACCATTCCTGGCTCCAGCTGGCGTGGTGTGAACCAACTCTGGGTATGTCCCTGCAAAGCTGCAAGAATCTCTGCTCCGGTGTGGTTCCTGTCCCCTAAACACACCAGCTGAAGCACTGCATGGCACCTGATAGCCTGACTCTGGGAATAGCCCTTTGAACGCTTAGGGGGTACCTGATGTTCATAGGACAATTCTGCAGAGGAGGGCATGGAGGTGAGGGCTGTCCTGTTAAACCGCTGTATGGTCTTGGCCACCATGCTGCGCTCAGTTTCAGGGTCTTGGCAATCTTCTTATAGCCTAGACCATCTTTATGTAGAGCAACAATTCTTTTAAGATCCTCAGAGAGTTCTTTGCCATGAGGTGCCATATTGAACTTCCAGTGACCAGTATGAGAGAGTGACACCAAATTTAACACACCTGCTCCCCATTCACACCTGAGACAGACCTTGTAACACTAACGAGTCACATGACACCGGGGAGGGAAAGTGGCTAATTGGACCCAGTTTGGACATTTTCACTTAGGGGCGTACTCACTTTTGTTGCCAGCGGTTTAGACATTAATGGCAGTGTGTTGCGTTATTTTGAGGGGACAGCAAATTTACACTGTTATACAAGCTGTACACTCACTACTTTACATTGTAGACAAGTGTCATTTCTTCAGTGTTGTCACATGAAAAGATAGAAGAAAAGATTTACAAAAATGCGAGGGGTGTACTCACTTTTGTGAGATACTGTACATGTGATTTTTTTTTTCAATTTGCAAAGATTTCAAACAAACTTCTTTCATGTTGTCATTATGGGGTATTGTTTGTAGAATTTTGCGGAAAATAATGAATTGAATCCATGTTTTAATAAGGCTGTAACATAACAAAATGTGGAAAAAGTCAAGCTCTGTGAATACTTTCCAGATACACTGTATATCTGACATATTACTTTCGAGTAGATTGACCCTTTAATATATAGAAATGTTCCATCTTCTCAACATCTGTGATGTCTGAAGGCAAGTTTTCCATTTGTGTTCTACTTTTCTAGTTCTTCGAACTGTTGCATGTTGTAGAGCCACCATATCTGGTGACCCTTTCACAATGTGGTGAAATGACAGCAGAGAACACACGCTGGGGATCATTTCACACATCGCATCAGATTTTTGTAGCATTTATTTAAAAAAACATTTACAAAAAAAATATAACTGGAAGAGCTTCAGAGACTCATCCACCAGTCACCCAAGCAAACTATTACAGCCCCCACTGTTTCTTCAACAAAAGAAGATTTCCACAAAGATGAATCTTTTTATTCCAGGCAAATGAACCCATTTTTGTTATCACCAAGAAACCTTTTGTTGTATCAGTTTGTTGTGTGTGTATCTAGAAACATTTCCGTAAAGTGTAGAAAACCAATTTCCTCTGATTTCAGGACCCTGGACAGCTCCTTCAAAATTCAGGACTATGGTAAGCGATGGAGGGAGTATTGTTTTGGATGAAATTCTGATGCTTCTACACTAACATCACGGAGAGGGCTAACAGACAAACTTCAAAATCAATAATTTAAAAATGAACTCATGGTCTGGATGAGTGGTCTCCAAACTGTGGCCTGGGGGCTGGATGTGGCCCTTTGCTTGGCTTTATCAGGCCCTCTGGAAATTATTCCTCCCCTTGATACAAGGCTCTATTCCAGGAAATTTGCAATTAGTGGACCTCCAGCTGTTGCAAAAATACAAGAGCCATCTTGTGGCTTGCTTGTGGCTGTCAGAGTCTTGCTATGCCTCATGGGACTTGTAGTTCTGCAACAGCTGGAGGTCCTCTAATTGCATATCCCTGCTCTATCCCTTCTACACAAACAATGTGGCATAATTCCTGTCACTGATACCAACAATAGGGTAGTATTCCTACCACTCTCCCCAACAATGGGGCACTATTCGTCCCACTGAAACCAATGGTGAGGCCAGGGCTGATCCTAGGGTCACAGACGCCTGGGTGCAGAAATATTTCTGGCGCCCCCACGTGGGTGTGGTCATCTTACCAACTCCTCCCCTTTACAAATGTTACTATGGCAACGACTCAAACACAGAGATGCTCCCCTAAGAAGTCTTCATTACCCTTGGATCTTCCCATGATCATTTAACAATAAAGAAAATACAGGAAGAGAGTACACTAATGAGACCTGGAGGGGAGTCTCTCTGATGCACACACAGAGGGCTTCTGTTAGAGAGTCTGTTAGAAAGAGCCCCCAGACATAATACAGGAGACGGTCAGAGACTGTAGACATAGTACAGGAGATGGTCAGAGACTGCAGACATGATACAAGAGATGGTCAGAGACTGCAGACATGATACAAGAGATGGTCAGAGAATGGGGACATATTACAGGAGATGGTCAGAGACTGCAGACATGGTACAGGAGATGGTCAGAGACTACAGACATAGTACAGGAGATGGTCAGAGACTGGAGATATAATATAGGAGATGGTCAGAGACTGCAGACATAGTACAGGAGACAGTCAGAGACTGCAGACATGATACAGGAGATGGTCAGAGACTGAAGACATGATACAAGAGATGGTCAGAGACTGCAGTTCCTATGGACCTTAGTAGATAATGGCTGATCGGCCCTCTCACCTAACCCAGTGATAAAGCCACAACGGTTCCTCTGATCAGGAGTCAGCTCACTCTGAATTGCCCATGGCGAGTCTGCTGAGTAGCACCCAGATCTGTATTCTGGCAATGACTCCATTCCTTTCTCCACCAGGGATGGCGCCAGGCTGTGTGGCTTTCCCTCTGGTGGCGCAGGTCAGCAGGGTTCTCTCTCTGATGGTGTTCCCTCAGCACTGTCCTCTCCCTCTGGAGTCCTGGCTGTACTTCCCTGAAAGCTTTCCCGGACTCCTGGCTCTCTCTCTCCCATTCAGCTGAGCGTGCTGTGTGGGCTGCAGTTTCCGTGTTACAGTGGGGCTGCCAGTCCTCGGGACTACATGCCTCACAATCCTCCTCTTTGCTCCTTTTTTTTTTCTTCCCTGGCCTATATGAAGGCGGGGGGAAGAAACATAGTGCGCCGCTCACTAGTACAGCAGCGCGCGTGAAAAGGAGAGGGAGAGGGGTGTCACCCGACGCGGTAAAACATGGTATCACCCCCCCCTCCACCAACTATAGTCGCCCCTCAGTACAGATCCCCCTCCACTAAGTATAGACCCCCCCTTCGTCAGTGCAGACCCCCCACTAAGTATAAAGCCCTCCCTCAGTACAGACCCCCCATCAGTATAGACCCCCCCAGGACAAAACACCCCCCTATCAGTATAGACCCCCCTCAGGACAAACCAACCACCCCTCCATTAGTACAGACCCCTCTAAAACAAACCACCCCCCCTCCATTAGTACAGACCCCCCAGAACAAACCACCCCCCTCCATTAGTACAGACCACTGGGACAAACCACCCCCTCCATTAGTACAGACCCCTGGGACAAACCACCCCCTCTCCTTTAGTACAGACCCCGGGACAAACCACCCCCTCTCCATTAGTACAGACCCCCGGGACAAACCACCCCCCCTCCATTAGTACAGACCCCCCAGGACTAACAACCCCCCTCCATTAGTACAGACCCCCAGAACAAACCACCCCCCTCCATTAGTACAGACCCCCCTGGACAAACCACCCCCCATTAGTACAGACCCCTAGAACAAACCACCCCCTCGATTAGTACAGACCCCCCCCAGGAAACCCCCCATTAGTATAGAACCCCCAGGACAAACCCCCTCTCCATTAGTACAGACCCCCCCAGGACAACCCCCCCTCCATTAGCATAGACCCCCCCAGGACAACCCCCCTTCATTAGTACAGACCCTCCAGGACAAACCACCCCCCTCCATTAGTACAGACCCCTGGGACAAACCACCCCCTCCATTAGTACAGACCTCTGGGACAAACCACCCCCTCTCCATTAGTACAGCCCCCCGGGACAAACCACCCCCTCTCCATTAGTACAGACCCCCGGGACAAACCACCCCCCTCCATTAGTACAGACCCCCAGGACTAACCACCCCCCTCCATTAGTACAGACCCCCAGAACAAACCACCCCCCTCCATTAGTACAGACCCCTCTGGACAAACCACCCCCCTCCATTAGTACAAACCCCCCAGGACAAACCACCCCCCTTCATTAGTACAGACCCCCAGAACAAACCACCCCCCTCCATTAGTACAGACCCCCGGACAAACCACCCCCCTACATTAGTACAGACCCCCCCAGAACAAACCACCCCCTCCATTAGTACAGACCCCCCCAGAACAAGCCACCCCCCTCCATTAGTACAGACCCCCCAGGACAAACCCCCCTCCATTAGTACAGACCCTCCAGGACAAACCACCCCCTCCATTAGTACAGACCCCCCAGGACAAACCCCCCTCCATTAGTACAGACCCCCCCAGGACAAACCCCCCCTCCATTAGTACAGACCCCCCCAGGATGAACCCCCCTTCCATTAGTACAGACCCCCCAGGACAAACACCCCCCCATTATTATAGACCTCCCTGGACAAACCACCCCCATTAGTACAGACCCCCTAGAACAAACCACCCCCCTCCATTAGTACAGACCCCCCCAGGAAACCCCCCATTAGTATAGACGCCCCAGGACAAACCCCCTCTCCATTAGTACAGACCCCCCAGGACAAACCCCTCTCCATTAGCATAGACCCCCCCAGGCCAACCCCCCTTCATTAGTACAGACCCTCCAGGACAAATCACCCCCCTCCATTAGTACAGACCCCCCCAGGACAAACCCCCTCTCCATTAGTACAGACCCCCCAGGACAAACCACCCCCCCTCCATTAGTATAGACCCCCCTGGACAAACCACCCCCCCCTCCATTAGTACAGACCCCCTAGAACAAACCACCCCCCCTCCATTAGTACTGACCCCCCCCAGGAACCCCCATTAGTATAGACTCCCAGGACAAACCCCCTCTCCATTAGTACAGACCCCCCAGGACAAACCCCCCCTCCATTAGCATAGACCCTATTCCTCCCACTGATACCAATGATGGGGCACTGTTCTTCTTCTGACACCGATAATGGGGCACTATTTCTCCTACTAATACCAATGATGGGCCACAGCTCTGTGTGTGAATGGACATGCAGAGAAGTGTCTTGGGGGCACGCCTACTTGGGTGCCCCCATTGCAAGCTGCTTGCTCTGGGGGCACTTGGCAGGAGGGATGGGCCAGGAGCACCGGCTGGGGACCAAAAGAAGAGGAGGATCAGGGCTGCTCTTTGCAAAAATGCTGCACAGAGCAGGTAAGTATAACATGTTTGTTATTCTTTTAAATGAATTCCATAACAGTCCTGCAAATTGGATTGGACTTCTTTTTTCAGGACATCCCACAGATGCTCAATTGGATTGAGATCTTGAGAATTTGGAGGCCAAGTCATCACCTTAAACTTGTTCTGTTCCTCAAACCATTCTTCAACCTTTTTTGCAGTGTGGGGGAGGGGGAGCATTAGCCTGCTGAAAGAGGCCACTGCCATCAGGTACTGTAATACTGTTTCCATGAAGGGGTGTTCTTGGTCACCAACTACATGTAACATCCATATGAATGGCAGGATCCAAATTTTCCCAGCAGAACATTGCCCAAAGCATCACACTGCCTCTCCCGGCTTGTCATGCTGCATTCTGGTGCCATCTCTTCCCCAGGTAAGTGATGCACACGCTTTTGAAACTACCTAACAAATTGAGCAGAAGGTAAAGGACCAGTTACCAGTGTTGCATGTTGTCTTCCTCCAGATGATCTTTCACCATTGCTGAATTCCCATGCCTTGATCTGCACTGTGCCTCTGTATGGAGGTGGTCAACTTGCTTTCTCATGTCAGAGATGCCCTCCCCCCAATAACTGGTAATCTGATGATTGGTGGGGTGATGATGAAGAAGCATCAGGAGAAGTGGAGGAGGTGCAGAGCCACAGAATGGATGGAACGGAAGCAGGGAGATTCTTGTGCTACCTGTCTTCAGGTGCAGCTTCCTTTCCAGCAACGAGAACAGTGAGCAGCACAGTAGTGACTTTACCACATCTAACTTCAAAAACAGCCTTGGCTGCAATATTTATCTTCAATACGGAGATTTCTTTCTGCAATACCATTTTCTGGTGTTAGATGTCCCCAGTCTGACAACCAGCATTATCTAACCCGATCACATACATAGTCACATAGCTAGTTTGGTTAAAAAAAGACACAAGTCAATCTAGTTCCACCAATAAAAGGCAAAAAAAAAAAGAAATCATACAATCCCATATACACAATCCTATACCCACAATTGATCCTGAGGAAGGCAAAAAAAACAGCAAAGCATACTTCACTATATGGACCACTTATGTATTTGTACATGTTGATCATACCCCCATTATGCATTTATACTGTACATGGTGATCATACTCCCCCTTATGTATTTATACATGGTGATCATAATCCCCCTTAATCTCCTCTTCTCAAGAGTGAATAAATTGAGTTCCTCTAATCTTTCCTCATGGCTGAGCTCCTCCATGCCTCTTATCAGTTTGGTTGCCCTTCTCTGCACTTTCTCCAGTTCCCCGATATCCTTTTTGAGAACTGGAGGCCAAAACTGAACTGCATATTCCAGATGAGGTCTTACTAATGATTTGTACAGATGATATCTCTCTCTTTCTGGAGTTCATACCTCTCTTAATACAAGAAAGGACTTTCTTGTCCCGTGACATTAGAGACCTCAGGGAAAGTGGCTTTCCCTGGGGGCACCCAATGAAGAGGGGGGGCTGGAGTGCCGGCGGGGCACCCCAAAAGTAGAGGATCGAGGCTACTCTGTGCAACAGAGCAGGTAAGTATAGGCATGTTTGTTATTTTTATTTAAAAAAAAAAAACCTAGGGTTTACAACCACTTTGAGGCTGGGTTCACACAGCAGACCGATGCGACTGACAGCAGGCGTCCAGTTCGTCCCTGTTCTCCATTTCAGGGATGAATCAGGCCCAAACTTGTGCCTGATTCATCCCTGAAATGGAGCCAAAGACGCACAGGACCCCTGTGCAATTCGCTCCGCAGCCTCTCCAGAGATGTGTGAACCGGCTCCATTGAAAGTGAATTGGATGAGGAGAAATCTGCATCCAATTCACACTAGTTTGAACCCAGCCTAAACTAGAACATATTTTTTTTAATTTTGGATATAGTAGGGGAGGGTTATATTCCTTGTAGGGTTGCATCGATACCAATACTAGTACTTGTACTCGTGCAAATGCTCCGATGCTTGACCAGATACTTAGGCAGCCTCAGAGGTGATCTGTGCAGCGGTGGGGGGAGTTACAAGCACTGATCTCCCTGTATTGCTTTTCTGACAGCCGCTTCTCCTCCTCTCCCTCCAGGCTGTCCAGGAGATCGGTACTTGTAACTGCCCCCACCGCTGTACCGATCACCCCCAGCTTCTGTGCTCCCCGTGTCCTCCTCCGAGTCCCCCTGTGTCCTCCCTGGCTCTCCTTGTCCTCCTCCTGGTCCCTATCCATTTTATGCTCCGGGTCCCCCTCTGTGTCATCCTCCGGATCCCCCAACGTCCTTCCTGGCGCTCTGGCTCCTCCTCCGGTCCCCCCCCATTTCCTCCTCTGGTCCCCTCATGCCCTCCTTTGGTCCCCACATTTCCCTTTTTCGATACCCCCCTGTCCTCCTCCAGGTCCCCCTGCATCCTTCCCGGCTCTTTAGCTACATCTCCTGTCCCATCCATGTCCTCCTTCGCCCCCCCGGCCTTCTCCGGATCCCCCTGGCTCCTCCACCGGTCTCCCCCTGGCCCGGATCTTTCAGGATGGAGAGAGGAGGAAGGAGCCGGTAAATCTGTCATTTATTGGCTCCTTCCTCTTCAGAATGAACAGAGTCAGTGACCACTGCCTCTATCCATTCATCATAACTGCAACATCATAACCTGTGTTTACGATGCTTCAGTTTATGAATGGAGAGGAGCCTCTGTCTCCTGTTCATTCATTTTTAGTGCAGCTGAGGCTGCAGAGAAAGGGACTGGAGAATCTGTGCCCTTAGTCCCTTTCCCCTTCTCAAAGGGGAGATATCAGGGGTTGAGACCCCTGATATCTCCCCAATCCCCCCCCCACCCTCCCCCCCAACAGGGCTGAAAAAAAGAATGTTAAATTGTTAAAAGTTAAATTGTAAAAAAAAAAAAAAACACTGACACAATCCACTCCCCCCCAAAAAATGAAAGCATTGTAAAAGAAATAACAGAAAAAATGTATAATTTTAAAAGATAATAAAAAAATTAATTGTAAAAAAGAAAATCGTAAAAAGAAAAAAAAAAACTACTGACACATGTGCCACTGTCACATGACATTAAGAAAAAGTTCCGGTATCGGCGAGTACTTGAAAAAAAAGTATCGATACTTGTACTCAGTCTTAAAAAAGTGGTATTGGTTCAGCCCTAATTCCTTGTCAGGTTTTTTGCCATCTGTGTCCTATAGGGGAGATTTCCCTTGATTTCCTGTCCCATAACCACAACAGGAAGGGATAGGAAGTCCCTCCAAAATCATAGAAAGTTTGATAGCAGAAAACAAAACATTCCTTCGCACAAGTGAGTAAAAATCATAGAAAGCCCTGGTAGTCAAGAGGGTCACTTAAAATAGTTCTCAATGTTATCCACAAAAAAAAAAAAAAAGTTTTGCCTTCAGTTGAACTTTGAGCAGAGTTTTTGAAGTTCCCTTTGCTTTTTTTGGAGTTCAGGTCCACTTTAATGTTGTATTAGGCCATGTCTACTCAAAAAAGAAAAAAAAGCAAATTTTCCATCCTAAATTTAGGAGATGTAATTTGCTCCCAGTAAACAGAAACATGTCCTCTAACTGTTTGGAATTGTCAGCTGCATCTGCCTCGTCCGCCGGTTTTACACTACACGGCCAATTTGGGAGTAGTACCGTAATCAATCATGCTGTCATTGAGTTAATGTACTTGGTATTTAAAGAAGATGTTTCAATCTCTGGAGTGGTCACAGAAAACCCCCAGAATGCATGTTTTCCGAGATAATTGCTTAGATGAAATAACTTCCTATTTTTTTTTCTCTTGCATATCTGGTCTTTTTTTTCCCTCTTTCAAACCTCCTGTCTGCTGATTTATTTCCAGTTAACTTCGGTGTTAATGTGATCTTTATTATGCAAGCACCTGTACTTTTTTATTAGAAAAAAAAAAAAAAAAAAAGGAAGTGAAAATAATTTGTCGAGCATTCTGCCAGCTGATTACCGTGAACTTATTCTGCTTTAGGTGCAAACATTAGCAAACAGTCATCAATATTTTGTGCCATCCTCTCCTTTGTCGAGCCTTATCAGGTACAGATGTCTGCTGTGATTAAAGGCTTATTGCAGACCAGGAAAATGTCTAGAGACCTTTCTACCGCACGCCGTAAACTCCCAGACTGTTATTACATTAGCATTTTTCAGTTTATTCATTTTTTTAACTTATTTGCAGCTTCCTCATTATGCTGCACAAAGAGAAAAGAAAATAATGGATGGCTCTTGGGGTCATGCTCCTGTTAAGACTAGATGAACACTGCTGGGGTGTGCTTTCCATCTACCGGCCACCTTTATGTGCACAGTTCAGTGCTTAGGTGCCGCAGGGACTACGTTTTTCTTAGTCCTTGCGGCCCTTCTTTCTTAAAGTTTTTCTTAAAGCATATCTCAAGGCAAAACTTTTTTTTTTGGTTGTGGATGGAGTAGGGGAGGGTTAACCAGCCTTTCTCCACTAGGGTTCCTCCAGAAGTTGTTAGAGGTTTGACCAGCCTTTCCCCACTAGGGTTCCTCCAGAAGTTGTTAGAGGTTTGACCAGCCTTTCTCCACTAGGGTTCCTCCAGAAGTTGTTAGAGGTTTGACCAGCCTTTCCCCACTAGGGTTCCTCCAGAAGTTGTTAGAGGTTTGACCAGCCTTTCTCCACTAGGGTTCCTCCAGAAGTTGTTAGAGGTTTGACCAGCCTTTCTCTACTAGGGTTCCTCCAGAAGTTGTTAGAGGTTTGACCAGCCTTTCTCCACTAGGGTTCCTCCAGAAGTTGTTAGAGGTTTAATCGGCCTTTCTCCACTAGGGTTCCTCCAGAAGTTGTTAGGGGCTTCTTGAGCAAGGAACAATTTTTGCCACCTAGATAACTTCCCACTGACAGCAATGATCATTTAGCTATCTGCATGAGAGGGATTCTTCCTACTGACCATGATGTAAGAAGCAGTGGCGGCTCATGTTTTTTTTGGGGGGGCAGCAATCCACTCAAACCAATCAACCAACCCCCCCCCCCCGGAGCCAGCGGTACAGACTCATCCAGCAACCCACCCCCCGGGGCCAGCGGCATGGACTTCTCCAGTACCCCCCCTGGAGCTAGTGGCACATACTCACCCAGTACCACCCCCAGAGACAGCGGCACAGACTCACCCAGCTGTGTCCCAGGCAGCGGCTCCGGTTTCCCCTCATAGAGATGCCGTGCGTCTCTTCTCTCCTCCCACTTCCCGATGTTCATTCGCTGTTGCAACACATCTGGGTGGGCTCCGGACGCAATGCTCTGCACTCCGAGCCCACTCTATTTTGAAGCCTATTAGAGCCTCTGGCTCTAATCAGTGCTTCAAAAAACACACCCCCACCCATCCCCCGCAATAGGAATTTGCATGGATAGGGAGGGTGGTGGCATGGATGGGGGGGCGGCACCCGTGCGTTCACAATGGTAAGAAGCATTTTTCCCGCAACCCACATACCATACCAGTGCTCAGCATAATCGATATCAATATCTCAATGAACACAAGAACAATTTCCATAATTTTAACAAAACTGAGTTTTATAGAACATTTGTTTAGCTCATTACATGAAAATAAGGTAATAATATAACTTATATTACAAAATCTTCTGTTTTACTCAAATTAGCTGATGCAAAAATGAATACACCCCACAACAAAAACTCCTCCATCTAGTATTTTGTATGACCTCCATGATTTGTAAAGACAGCGCCAAGTCTTCTAGGCATGGAATGAACAAGTTGGTGACACATTGCAACATCGATTTTTTTTCCCATTCTTTAAGAACGACCTCTTTTAGAGCCTGGATGCTGGATGGAGAGTGATGGTCGTCTCTTCAGAATTCCCCATAGGTGTTCCCCAATTGGGTACAGATCAGGAGACGGCCACTGAATCACTTTCACCCGTTCTTCTTCAGAAATGCAACAGTGGCCTTAGATGTGTGTTTTGGATCATTGTCATGTTGGAAAAGTGCACGACGACCAAGGGCACGGAGTGATGGTGGCATCTTCTCTGTCACTATAGAGCAGTACATCTGTGAATTCATGACACCATCAATGAAATTCAGCTCCCTGACACCAGCAGAACTCATTCAACCCCACAGAAGGACGCTGCCACCACCATGTGTCACTGTAGACACCATGCATTTTTCTATGTACTTCTCACCTTTGCGACGCCATACAGTTTTGAAGCCATCAGGTCCAAAAACATTTCTCTTGGTCTCATCACTTCAGAGTACAGAGTCCCAGTAGTCTTCTTTTTTTTCATGGGCCCTGGCAAATTCTAGGTGGGCTTTTTGTGCATTGGGCTTTAGGAGAGACTTCCTTCATAGACGACACCCATGCATGCCATTCCTCTGCAGTGTACGTCGTATTGTGTCAAGGGAAACAATCACCCCAGTTTGGCTTCCTACTTCTTTAGCTAACTGCAGTGAACTTGCATGGCAATTTTCTTTTCAACCCTTCTCATCAGAACACGCTCCTGTCGAGGTTTTAACTTCTGTAGATGGCCTGGACGTCCCTGTGAGATGGTTGCAGTTCCATCTTTGGTAAATTTTTGTATTACTTTTGCTACAGTATTGTGACTTATAAGTAAGACCTCTTTCACACTGAAGACTGCCCCGTGCTAGCGGTAAAGTGCCACTCGTTTTGGTGGCGCTTTACCGGCAGTGTGCGGGCAGGAGCAGGGCTCTTTTAACTCCAAAGAAGTGGTTAACAGAGGGGTTAAAAGCACCCAAAAAGCGCCGCTGCCAAATCGCTTTGCTTTCAATGGCAGGGGCGGTATATACACCGCTCCCGCACTGCCCCAAAGATGCTGCTTGCAGGACTTTTTTTTCCGTCCTGCAAATACACCTCCCGAGTGTGAAAACACTCGGGCTTTCACACTGGGGAGGCTTGAGAGGTGTTTTTGAGGCACTTTACAGGTGCTATTTTTAGCACTAAAATGCCTGAAAAGCTCCTTCGGTGTGAAAGGGGTCTAAAGCTTTGCTGATCTTTTTGTAGCCTTCACCTTTCTTGTGTAAAAAAATTATTTTTTCTTTCTCGGGCCTTGTGACATTTCTCTTCCATGTGGTGCCATTGCTGACAGCATGAAATAGGAGGGGTTTTCTTTGTTACGTTACCCCCTTTTATAATCACCTGTAGCATTAACCAAGCACTGGTGTAAGGAACATTTTTCCCACTGACTACCAATGTAAGGAACATTCTTCCCACTGACAACCAATGTAAGGAACATTCTTCTCACTGATCACCAGTGTAAGGGACATTCTTCCCACTGATCACCAATGTAAGGAACATTCTTCTCACTGATCACCAATGTAAGGAACATTCTTCTCACTGATCACCAATGTAAGGAACATTCTTCTCACTGATCACCAATGTAAGGAACATTCTTCTCACTGATCACCAATGTAAGGAGCATTCTTCTCACTGATCACCAATGTAAGGGACATTCTTCTCACTGATCACCAATGTAAGGAACATTCTTCCCATTGACCACCAATGTAAGGAACATTCTTCTCACTGATCACCAATGTAAGGAGCATTCTTCCCACTGATCACCAATGTAAGGAACATTCTTCCCACTGATCACCAATGTAAGGAACATTCTTCTCACTGACCACCAATGTAAGGAACATTCTTCCCACTGATCACCAATGTAAGGGACATTCTTCTCACTGATCACCAATGTAAGGAACATTCTTCTCACTGATCACCAATGTAAGGAGCATTCTTCCCACTGATCACCAATGTAAGGGACATTCTTCCCACTGATCACCAATGTAAGGAGCATTCTTCCCACTGATTACCAATGTAAGGGACATTTTTCCCACTGACCACCATTGTAGGGGACATTCTTCACACTGTCCACCAATGTAAGGAGCATTCTTCCCATTGATTACCAATGTAAGGAGCCTACTTGCTACCGAGTGATGCATCTCACATGTGGTGCTTCTCTCCTTCACCTCAGGCTCTACAGCCCCATCCTGGTAAGCTTTCCCGTTTATCTCCCCTCCCTCCCCCCCACTTTTTTTCCTCTCTCTCTTCTTCCCCCTCTTCCTTTTTATCCTGGTTCCCATGCACATAACACCAGACTGCTGCCTGCTGCATTACTTTTTGCCCAAAAATGCCTTTTTTTTCAGACACTATGACCCCACCGCAGCAAGACTTCTTCTCACTGCATGGTGCTATTCCCTTAGTCAAACCTTCCTTACGGAGGGGGTCTTGGTTCTACATTTTTGTGTCTCTTGTATGTTATTCACATGGTTTCCCTAAGTGTACTTTTCATTACACAAACTGTTTCTACTCATGATGACAAATTGTAATGATCAATACTCATGGGAATGCTTCCCACCCACGAGCTATGTTTTCTTCTCATGTTGTTTGTTATGGCCCATTTGGGCCCCCTTCTGTCTCCTTTTTCTATGTACTTGTTCCATTTAAATTTATTTTTTTTGTGGAAAATATAGCATATATATTTTATTACAATAAAGGCCAACTGAAGTACCAAAGAAGCAGACTAGCAGTCCAGTTTGAGGAGTCCAACAAGTCAAATGGGCACATGGAGAGTAGCCAGGAACCAGAATTCAGAAATTAAAAAATCTACTGTGGGCAGCCAGTTGTATGTTTGGACCTTTAGGACTAGTTTACACTTGCTTCAAAACAAGGCTTCGGAAACGTTTTTTTACAGCTCTCTAAACGCCAGTCAAAGCTCCTGTCACTAAATAAAATGGTTAGCTTACAGTTCTGTTTACACCTTGCATTTGCTTTGCTTCAAAAATGATACCCCATGTAGCTTTAGTTGTGCTTCAAAGCGTCTTCATAGCCTCCATAGAAGTCTATGGCAAAGCTTGTTTAAAACCCCACTGAAGCCCCACCAAAGCCTCATCAACACCTCATAGAAGCCCCACGAAAGCCCCACCAAAGGCTCATCGAAGCTCCACCAAAGACTCATTGAAGCCCCACAGAAGCACCAAGCAAAAGCAAGGTGTAAACAGGACTGTAAGCTAACCATTTTATTTAGTGACAGGAGCTTTGACTGACGTTTACAGAGCTTTAACAAAGCGTGTCCGAAGCCATGTTTTGAAGCAAGTGTAAACATTCTGAACGTCAGTCAAAGCTCCTGTCACTATATAAAATGGTTAGCTTACAGTCCTGTTTACATCTTGGTTTTGCTTGGTGCTTCCATGAGGCTTAGATGAGGCTTTGGTGGGGCTTCAGTAGGGCTTCAAGCGAGCTTTGCCATAGACTTCTATGGAGGCTTTGAAGACACTTTGAAGCACCACTAAAGCTACATGGGGTATTATTTTTGAAGCAAAGCAAAAGCAAAGCAAAAGCAAGGTGTAAACAGGACTGTAAGCTAACCATTTTTCTTTTGTGACAGGAGCTTTGACTGGCGTTCAGTAAGCTTTAGCAAAGCGTGTCCAAAGCCATGTTTTGAAGCAAGTGTAAACTAGCCGTTTTGAAGCCAAAGCAAGTGTAAATGAGGCCTTAAAAAGAGTTCCATGCTAGGCCACACCCCTGAACGAACGTTACATTTTTCTTTTACTATATTTTTATTGAGAAAAAGGGTTTCAGACAAAAAATAATAAAGAACACACAACAGGTACACGAATGGACAATAGCAATGAGCCAAACCCTCTACATAACAGTCAGGTAAATCTCATACAAACAGAAGATCATTCAAGAGATCAGGTCCCAACAAAATAGTTTGCTCCATAGAAAGGATGATAAAAATGAACTCAGAAAATAGGTACATTCATAGAAGAGGTATACCGTAGAAAATTGTGAACCTAAACCAAAATAATGGTCAGAGCAGCACCAGAAGTCAACCTGTGTTCCATACGGACCTTCGACCTCCGAGAGCCTGCTGGAAGACATATGTCATAGGCCCTTAAGTCTGAAAAAAAGAGTTGGGTAGAAAAATTACGTTTTTAGAATCCAGCAATTATTTTCTTTTATTTAATTTATATTTCGTTCATTCCGTAACAGTCCTCAGATCAGTAAAAACCCAAGAATGATCAGATGTTTAAAGAGAAAAGCTGCAAATTCCATAAGTGGAACAATAAAACAAGGCCCCGTGGCGTATACATTGGCGTCCATGCAGCATCCACGCTGTATCCGTCATGAGCTATTATTATACCCTGTAGGTTATTCAATATTCTTTTATTATATTTATTTTTTTCCCCTTAAATTGAAGATATCAATAATGTTTATATTTGAAACTACTTTGACAGAGAGAAACTGGTTTGATATAATGTTAGAATTTATTGTGATAGCAGACCTTATTGCGGCATTTTTACAGATCCAGACTTAACCCTTTGTGATGTCCTTCATACCAGCCTCAGTTTTCAAGTTTTCACACTTTCATATTGTGCTTATTGTCTTGACTGTCCCAAAATGCAGTGAAAATCACTTATTTGAAAAAAAAAAAACAGCGGCACGGACTCATCCAGCAACCCCCCCAACCCCCCCTGAGCCATGGCACATACACAGCCAGTAACCCCCCCCGGAGCCAGCGGCACATACTCACCCAGTACCCTCCCCAGGAGCCAGCGGCATGGACTCATCCAGCAACCCACCCCCCAGGACCAGCAGCATGGACCTCTCCAGCACCCCTCCATGGCCAGCGGCACTCTTAATGGCACCCCCCACCCGCTGTATGCCCAGCACTTACCCCATCTTAGTGGCGGGTCAGGCAGCGGGTGAAGGGCGAAAGCTGTGTCCCAGGCAGCGGCTCCAGTTTCCTCTCATAGAGACGCCGTCCGTCTCTTCTCTCCTCCCACTTCCCAATTGGCCAAGAGGAGGATCAGTGTTGCAACGGTGAATATTAATTTGCCTTTGCAACACACCTGGGTGGGTTCCGGACGCGATGCTCTGCGCCTTTATTAAAAACTTGTTTTCTTTTGCCCTTTTTTCAATATACAATTAAAGCGGAGTTCCACCCACTTTTGAGAGGTGGTCCTAAACGAAAGACCACCTTTCCGCCCCTCGTTTTTGACTAGTTAATTTATCTTTTTTTCTTCTAACTTACCTTTTTATGAAATACAGCCTGTACTTCCGATCCATCCGGTCCACGGCGCAGGACGTCATATCCTCTTCTTCGGCGAGCCCCCCGATGTCTTCTGGGAGACATGCGCAGTAGGAAACGGACAGTGAAGCCCGCAAGGCTCCACTGCCGGTTTCTCTTAATTAGAATGGCGGCACCTGCACCCGATCCGATGGACGGATCAGTCTCGGGGGGGCAACATCGCGGGCTCCCTGGACAGGTAAGTGTCCTTATTAAAAGTTTTTTTTTTTTTTTTTTTTTTTTTTTTTTTTTTGGTTTTGAAATTGTTTATTGAGGCAATAGGTTATACATCAACAAAGTTTTTCCCACACAGGGGAAAAGGGCAAATATAAGGTTTTGAACATATAGATACATATACAAGTGGAATTGACTTGAAAGTCTCTGCTCAGTAAAATTTGACATCCGGAATTTCCATATAGAACTACTAAAATATAAAAAAATTCCTCATGTTCCAATTGAGCATTTTTAACAAAAGTCCAGTTGCCCCGGTGACCAGACACCCCGAATCGGGATCATGCTGTGTCTGGGTCCTCCGGGCTCCAGTTTCCTGCCAAAAGGTAGTTTCCCAACGGAACATGAAAAATGATACAGTGCTAAACATTTAAGTACTTGAAAGTAATTTTACAGTTTAAGATTCAAGATCACCGCGTTCGTGTCTTATTCAGAAATATATATCTTTTTTTTTTTTTTTTTTTTTTTTTTTTTCCTTTTTTTTTTTTTTTTTTTTTTTTTACAAACTTATATATTCTTGTAAGAAAAATAACATTTTTTAAAGTAATAACCTAAAAGATCTTAATAGGCATATGTATAATCCTGTATCTTCAATTTCATCTCCCACCTTTCTGATTCAGTGGGAGAGGGAGCATCAAGAGAAATTTTATTTTACTTAATAATATAATAAAAAGTTAAGGGAAAGGAGAGAAAAGAGAGAAATATTTAAGAAAGGGGGAGAGAGAGATATGAGATTATTGAGTGAGGAAGGTTTACCAGATCCCTCGAGGAGAGCCGTGTTGGGTTGTCAGTTAGCCGGGCAGGGAAACTTAGTTGGCAGCATGAGTAGCTGGTTTAGGGATTTAGAGAGTCACTCCCATAAGGCGGGCCCATGGATCCCATATACGTTTGAATTTCTCAGTCTTGTCAAGAATGATGTTAGAAATTTTCTCCTGGTACATGATCCAGGAGATTTTCTGTTTGGCTACCTGGAATGAAACTTTAGGAAGTTTCCATGCCCGGGCTATTGTAATTTTGGCTGCTATAAGAATGAAGTGGATTAGGATTAGGTCGTATTTTGAGATTTTGGGAATTTTTTGGTTTAATAGTGCTATAATTGGAGTTTGCGGGATCGCTAATCCCGTGACTTTGCGAATTAAATTGAAAATTTTGTTCCAGTATCCTCTGATACGTGGGCATTCCCAAAAAATATGTAAGAGGGTGCCTAAGTGCCCGCATTCCCTAAAACATGTAGGGGAGGAGTTTGGATAGAACTTAGCTAGCCTAGTTGGGACTAGGTACCATCGCGTTATGATTTTGAGATCTGCTTCGACCAGAGAGACATTAATGATACCCTTAAAAGCAGACGCTACATTGGAGTGCCATGTGTCAAGATCCCATTCGAATCCGACATCACGTTCCCAGGTTATCATGTAGTTAGCTTTCTCTTGAGGTTCTGCTAATGCTGAGTATATGAGCGAAATTCCCCCTTTCATGTCCATGGCTGAGGAGCACCACTGTTCATAGGGGGTGGTGTGAAGTGGAAGCGGTTCTTGGGATAGGGTGGAGAGTAGGAAATGTCTCAGTTGGTGCAAGCGAAATTTTTCGGATTGGGGCATTTTGAGTTTCGAGGTGCATTGTGTTAACGTGAGGGGGCCCCCAGAGTTACAGAAATGACCTATTCTGTACATTCCCCTATCAAGCCACCATTGGAAAGCTCTTGTGTTTGTGCCTGGAGGGAAGAGGGGATTATTAAAAATATGTGCTAAGGGTCTCCATGAAGATATTAGATTGTGTATTTTGTGCATGGTGTCACATAATGTGAATGAATGTGAAAGGGAGGGGGAGAGGATTGGTGGTCTAGTTTTATGTGGGCGCCATAAAAGATAGTCTATAGTGAAATTGGGTATAGCTTGTCTTTCCATCTCTATCCATTCGGGTTTGGGGCCTCTATAGTAAATGGCTGAAAACTGACTAAGGTGTGCTGCCTGGTAGTACCACCAGAGGTTAGGGAGTCCAAGACCTCCTTTTTTCCTTGGTCTAAAAAGAGTTTTTTTAGGGAGCCTGTGATTTGATTTATTCCAAATAAATTGGATGATCGAGGATTGTAGTTTTGAGATGTGAAATTTGGGGACAGGGATGGGGAGGGAGCGGAACAAATATAAAATTTGCGGTAGTAGTGTCATTTTGACTGCATTTAGTCTTCCTAGCCAAGATAATTTGTGTAGTGACCATTGAATAAGATCAGAGTTAAGTTTTTTGAACATGGGGGGGTAGTTAAAGCGATATAGTTGCTCTATTAGGGGGGTTAGTTGAATACCTAAAAATGTGATGGAATTTGAGCTCCAAGCAAAAGGGAAGTGTTCCTTTAAGCTTTCCACTGTGTGTGATGGAGTGGATATGTTAAGTGCTATGGATTTGGACATATTCACTTGTAAACCAGAGATCCGTCCAAAATTGTTTAAAAGGGAGAGAATATTGGGGGTAGAGACGAGAGGGGAAGTGATGAAGAGTAGGACATCATCTGCGAAAAGAGCGCATTTGTGTGTTGACTGGCCACAGTTAACGCCATGTATGTCCGGGTGGTTCCTTATTGCAATAGCTAAATTTTCTATACCAATGGCGAAGAGTAAGGGTGATAAAGGGCATCCTTGTCTAGTCCCTTTGGTTATGGGGAATGGTTCCGATAAATGGCCTTGGATCTTGATTTGGGCTCTGGGGTGTGAATAGAGAGCTGCTAGGATATTTAAGAAATGGGAGCCGAAACCCCATCGCTCTAACGTTCCAAAAAGGTATGGCCATGTAATAGAGTCAAAGGCTTTTTGGAGGTCTATAGATAGGAGGTATCCTTCCTGGGGTGGGTTACCATCCCATTTTGATTGAAGTATAGATATTACGTCTATAGCTCTCCTTATCTGGTCCGGGCCCTGCCTCCCTGGTATAAAACCCACTTGGTCCTTATGAACGTATGCTCCTATAAAGGAGCCTAGTCTGTTGGAGAGGATTTTGGTCATTATTTTTAGGTCGTTATTCATGAGGGATATAGGTCTGTAGTTGCTTACCAAGCTTTGATCTTTTCCCGGTTTGGGTATGACTGAGATATAGGCTAGGTTTGTCGTTGGGTCTACATGAGAGTCTTTGTTAAGGGAATTAAAGAACCGGACCAGATAAGGAGCCAAGGAATTTCCAAATTTTTTATAATACAGTGACGAGAATCCATCAGGGCCAGGAGCTGAGCCTATTTTAGATTCCTTTATGACTTCCAATACCTCCTCTATAGAAATAGGGGCTTCCATTAGGGAGCGATGAGAATTAGATATTTTGGGGAGGGGGATGCTATCAAAAAATTCGTTGAGTTTCTGGGCCTTCTCTTGACTAGGATAGGAGTATAGCTTGGAATAAAACGCGTGGAATGTTTCCAGTATTGTCTTGGGGTTTTGTGTTAATGGACCCGAACTGGATTTAATTTTGGGTAGGGCTTGGAATCTATGTCTGGGGGAAAGTTTTGAGGCTAATTGGGGGCCAAATTTATCAGTATTAAGATAAAATCTTCCCCTGACCCAATTGAGGTGTTTTTCTGCGGAGGATGTTAGAGCAGTGTTTAAGGCAATCCTAGAGGAATCCATTTTGGCTAAGGACTCGGGTGTGGGTTTTTGTTTGTGCTGCTTACATATGATTTGGAATTCTTTTTGCAATTTTTTAATGTCAATTTGTTTTTCTCTTTTTAGTTTCGCTGCAAGTTGTATAAGGTTACCCCGTATTACTGTTTTGTGAGCTCCCCATAGGGTTCCTGGGGAAATCTCCTGTGTGTCATTAAGGCGGAAATATTCCAAGATGTCTTTTTCTATCATGGTGCAGTGTACCGGGTTGGATAGGAGAGTCTCATTGAGCCGCCATTGAGGTGGGCTTCTTGTGTGTAGGAATCCGTTTAGCTTGGTAGAGACCAATGAATGGTCAGACCAAGGTACTTCGCTAATTACTGCCCGAGATACTAGGTGAATATCAGTGGTGTGTATGAAGATATGGTCTATACGCGCGTATGTTCTGTGAGGGGCTGAATAGTGGGTATAGTCTTTCGCACTAGGGTTCAACTCTCTCCATACATCAATCATACCCAAGGAGTGTAGAAGTTGAGCAATACGAAGGCTCTGATTGGGGGGTCTTTTGAGCTTCGAAATGCTTTTTGTTGATTTGTCCAGCATATGGTCAAAAGCAATATTGGAGTCCCCTCCCATGATCACTTTGCCCTCCAAATGTGGGGAGAGCGAGTTGAACATAGACGAGAAGAAAGAAGCCTGTCCTTTGTTAGGAGCATAGTACGATACTATGGAGAGAGTTGCACCGTTTATCTGACCCTTCACAAGTATATATCTCCCTTCTTTGTCCTTAATAGTGTTGGTTAGAGAAAATTGTGAGCGTTTGGAGATAAGTACAGCTACTCCTCTTTTCTTGTCATCTGCGTTAGCCAAATAGAAGGTGGGATAGTTACGGTGTAGGAATGATGGATTGAAAGAGTTAGGAAAGTGAGTCTCTTGGATAAGTATAATGTCCAGTCCTCTAGAGTGGTAGCTATGAAAAGCTTTGCGCCTTTTAACTGGTGAGTTTAGTCCCTGAGCATTGTGGGTTGCTATGTTAAGAGATGATTGTGGGGTACATTCGTCAGCCATGGACATTGTGTGAGGTATTTGACAATAATAAACGGTTTCTTACCCAATCCAGGGTTAGGGCTTCATCTGTCCCTGGACCATAGTCTTGGCTGTGGATTTTCAGGTGTTTTGTTTGTTCGGCTCCCCTCGAAGGCGTCCGGCTGAGAGAGAGAAAGGGTGGGGAAAAGAGCAGGACAGAGAGTAACAGAAAAAAGAAATAGAACCAACTGAAAGAGAAGGAATCCAGTGTGTAAATAGAACAGTGGATTCTTTAAATGCAGGATCAGAGACCTGCACTGAGTCCCTAAAGTAAGGGGCTCAGTAAAATATGGACGATCCCAAATGGGGTCGTACGTCTATTGTGACCAAGGGGTAAAATTTCCTCTAGGTTACAATAGGTGGGGTGGCATGTAGAGCCGCTCCGGCCATAGAGCATATGTTATAAACAATGAAAAAACAAATAAAGTAAATCTAACTAAGAGAGCTAATGGAGAACTCTCCCTATAAGAAAAGTTGATATTAACTGAACATGAGCGAATTGGAATGTTATTCAAGTATCATCTCTAGATAAAAGAGGTAGGTTCGCCCTTGTGAACTCAATATAGTAAAACTAGTACAATCTGTATATACTATAAACAAGAGGATGATCTGCGTCATTTCCTGTTGGATAAATCTGTTATACAAATTAATACAGTACGGAGGTTGTTAGGAAAGATGTGGGAAAGGAAGGGAGAGGGGGAAGGGATGGGGAAAGGTAAGGGGGAAGAGGAGTGGGGGGGGAATGACTTAAGGGGAATTGGGATGTTCCCAGGTAGGGTCTAGACCTGAGACCTAGAAGGAAGGGAAAAAAAATTAGTAAGACTTTGGCAGTCCTCCCAAGATGACGTGACAGTCTGCATTTGGTGCTTCGGAGGGTAGTGGTAAAAACTGGTGAAGGGTGTCCCAAGTGGGTCGGGTCTTGAAAAAGACCATGGATGTGTAGGAGAGGCTTCTACACATTTCCTATTGGAAGATTTGTACTACATGTGAAGGTGGTAACAGAGTTCATCTGGGGGGGATGGATTCCCGTTGTTTCTTTGTTTGCTGTTTCACCCATAGTGGGGTGAGGGGGCTGTTTGGGGGTGGCCTTTTAGATGACGTTGGTCGAATTTCCATGTTGTGCTGGGAAATATCTTGAGAGATTAGCCCAAGGCGAAGAAGTAGTTGCTCACCCATTTGGAAATTCGAAAAGCCATATGATTTCTCTTTGTAGTTGAACTGTAGTCGGAAAGGAAATGTCCATCTATACTTGATCATTTTCTGTGTGAGGACTTCTAGGAGTGGTTTAAGTGCTCTTCTTTTTTGGATTGTGGTCGGTGAGATATCTGCGAATATCTGGATTTTATTGCCAAACAGGGTGATGTCATCTTTGTAGCGGGATCTTTTCATTACCTCTTCTTTTGTCCCGTAAAAGTGTGTCTTGACTACTATGTCCCTGGGGAGACCATCTTGGCGGGGGGGTTGGAGCACTCTGTGGGCCCTATCCAATTCGAGCTTGTCGTCCGGAATGTCTGGGATGAGTTCTTTGATTAGGGCTTTGACTGTTTTAGGGATGTCCATGTTGGCCTCAGGAATACCTCGCACTCTAAAGTTGTATCGTCTGCTTCTGTTCTCCAGGTCTTCGATTTTGGCCAGAGCATTCTCGAGTTGATCCTGTAGCGAATGAATACAGGTGGCATGTTGGTTTGTGCGTGCTGCGGACTCATCGACAGCTTGTTCAATAGCGTCTATTCGTGCCCCTAGACTCTGGAGATCTGCTTTAATTGATGTAGTGATTTGCATGGCGTTTTGTGCCAGCCCTGTGGCTAGCATGTCTGAGAAGCAGTTAAGCAGTTGTGCCATTTCTAGGGGTTGATTATTGGTGGTGGGGGAGGCCTGTGGGGAATCTGCGATAGTGTCAGGGGAGTTGAGAAGGGGGGAATAAGGGTTGCCGTTCTGCATTCTGCTGAGGAGCGATTCGGTGGACGCAGGGGACGTTAAGTAGCTTTGAGCCCCCATAATGTTACTCACATGTGCTGAAGTAGGAGTGGATAACGCTGGAGGAAACACCGGGCCTTGTGTGGTTGCTGTGTCTCCGCATGGAGCTGTTGCGGCCGCCATCTTGGAAGGTCCCGGGGGAGCTAGGCCAAAGTTCAGCTGCCTATTAACGTCTTTTTTCTGTTGGGATCCGGACATATAGGCTGGTGCCCGAATGTACGGGGGTCTGATATCTGGTCCTCCTGCCGAAAACCGCTAATTATAGCGTCCGTGCTGTGCTCTGGAGGGCCGGAGCGGTGCGGAGCTCTCGGTCAGCGTGTCGCTCCGGAAGTCCCGCGCATGCGCCCCTTATTAAAAGTTTGTCCTTATTGAAAGTTTGTAGCTGCTGACTTTAAAAAAAAAAAAAAAAAGTTGCGGGTGGAACACCGCTTTAAAAGCATTTTGTTACGTCTCTTTGACCACTTGCTGACCGCCCCATAGCGCATTTACTGCTACAGGGTGGCCACGCTGCGCAGCATCACGTACTGTATCTATACGTGATTCTGCACCTTTGGGTATTGAGCACGGTAGCTCGCTCCTGCTGTGATTTTACACAGCAGGAGTGGATCAGCGTGTACTGTGGACCCGATGTCTGCCGACACCCGGTGCCGCTGACAACCAATAACTAGGCAGTACTTGTTTGGTTGCTAAACATGAACTGTTTATTGAAACACAGGTACACAGGTAATACTCAGTACAATCCCCCCCCCCCCTTTGCATTCCGGGTGGGTTAGACTGTCCAATCAGCAGGGAGAGCTGCTGGAAGAATTTGCCCCCTCTCTCCTCACAGCAAACACACATATACATCCCATAATACCCAAGGCAGACAGACACGGTAGAACAATGGAATACGTAATATATATATATATATATATATATATATATATATATACACAGTGGGGACGGAAAGTATTCAGACCCCCCTTAAATTTTTCACTCTTTGTTATATTGCAGCCATTTGCTAAAATCATTTTTTAGTTCATTTTTTCCTCATTAATGTACACACAGCACCCCATATTGTACACACAGCACCCCATATTGTACACACAGCACCCCATATTGTACACACAGCACCCCATATTGTACACACAGCCCCCCATATTGTACACACAGCACCCCATATTGTACACACAGCACCCCATATTGTACACACAGCACCCCATATTGTACACACAGCACCCCATATTGTACACACAGCCCCCCATATTGTACACACAGCACCCCATATTGTACACACAGCCCCCCATATTGACAGAAAAACACAGAATTGTTGACATTTTTGCAGATTTATTAAAAAAGTAAAAACTGAAATATCACATGATCCTAAGTATTCAGACCCTTTGCTCAGTATTTAGTAGAAGCCCCTTTTGATGAGTCTTTTTGGGAAAGATGCAACAAGTTTTTCACACCTGGATTTGGGGATCCTCTGCCATTCCTCCTTGCAGATCCTCTCCAGTTCTGTCAGGTTGGATGGTAAACGTTGGTGGACGGCCATTTTTAGGTCTCTCCAGAGATGCTCAATTGGGTTTAAGTCAGGGCTCTGGCTGGGCCATTAAAGAACAGTCATGGAGTTGTTGTGAAGCCACTTCTTCGTTATTTTAGCTGTGTGCTTAGGGTCATTGTCTTGTTGGAAGGTAAACCTTCGGCCCAGTCTGAGGTCCTAAGCACTCTGGAGACGGTTTTCGTCCAGGATATCCCTGTACTTGGCTGCATTCATCTTTCCCTCAATTGCATCCAGTCGTCCTGTCCCTGCAGCTGAAAAACACCCTCACAGCTGCCACCACCATGCTTCACTGTTGGGACTGTATTGGACAGGTGATGAGCAGTGCCTGGTTTTCTCCACACATACCGCTTAGAATTAAGGCCAAAAAGTTCTATCTTGGTCTCATCAGACCAGAGAATCTTATTTCTCACCATCTTGGAGTCCTTCAGGTGTTTTTTAGCAAACTCCATGCGGGCTTTCATGTGTCTTGCACTGAGGAGAGGCTTCCGTCGGGCCACTCTGCCATAAAGCCCCGACTGGTGGAGGGCTGCAGTGATGGTTGACTTTCTACAACTTTCTCCCATCTCCCGACTGCATCTCTGGAGCTCAGCCACAGTGATCTTTGGGTTCTTCTTTACCTCTCTCACCAAGGCTCTTCTCCTCCGATAGCTCAGTTTGGCCGGACGGCCAGCTCTAGGAAGGGTTCTGGTCATCCCAAACGTCTTCCATTTAAGGATTATGGAGGCCACTGTGCTCTTAGGAACCTTAGGAAGTGCAGCAGAATTTTTTTTATAACCTTGGCCAGATCTGTGCCTTGCCACAATTCTGTCTCTGAGATCTTCAGCCAGTTCCTTTGACCTCATGATTCTCATTTGCTCTGACATGCACTGTGAGCTGTAAGGTCTTATATAGACAGGTGTGTGGCTTTCCTAATCAAGTCCAATCAGTATAATCAAACACAGCTGGACTCAAATAAAGGTGTAGAACCATCTCAAGGATGATCAGAAGAAATGGACAGCACCTGAGTTATATATATGAGTGTCACAGCACAGGGTCTGAATACTTAGGACCATGTGATATTTCAGTTTTTCTTTTTTAATAAATGTGCAAAAATGTCAACAATTCTGTGTTTTTCTGTCAATATGGGGTGCTGTGTGTACAATATGGGGTGCTGTGTGTACAATATGAGGTGCCGTGTGTACAATATGGAGTGCTGTGTGTACAATATGGGGAGCTGTGTGTACAATATGGGGTGCTGTGTGTACAATATGGGGTGCTGTGTGTACAATATGAGGTGCTGTGTGTACAATATGGAGTGCTGTGTGTACAATATGGGGTGCTGTGTGTACAATATGAGGTGCTGTGTGTACAATATGGGGTGCTGTGTGTACAATATGGGGGGCTGTGTGTACAATATGGGGTGCTGTGTGTACAATATGGGGTGCTGTGTGTACAATATGGGGTGCTGTGTGTACAATATGAGGGGCTGTGTGTACAATATGGAGTGTTGTGTGTACAATATGGGGTGCTGTGTGTACAATATGGGGTGCTGTGTGTACAATATGGGGTGCTGTGTGTACAATATGAGGGGCTGTGTGTACAATATGGAGTGTTGTGTGTACAATATGGGGTGCTGTGTGTACAATATGGGGTGTTGTGTGTACAATATGGGGTGCTGTGTGTACAATATGGGGTGCTGTGTGTACAATATGAGGGGCTGTGTGTACAATATGGAGTGTTGTGTGTACAATATGGGGTGCTGTGTGTACAATATGGGGTGTTGTGTGTACAATATGGGGTGCTGTGTGTACAATATGGGGTGCTGTGTGTACAATATGGAGTGTTGTGTGTACAATATGGGGTGCTGTGTGTACAATATGGGGTGCTGTGTGTACAATATGAGGTGCTGTGTGTACAATATGGGGTGCTGTGTGTATAATATGAGGTGCTGTGTGTACAATATGGGGTGCTGTGTGTACAATATGGGGTGCTGTGTGTACAATATGGAGTGCTGTGTGTACAATATGGGGTGCTGTGTGAACTTTAATGAGGAAAAAAATTAACTTAAATGGTTTTAGCAAATGGCTGCAATATAACAAAGAGTGAAACATTTAGGGGGTCTGAATACTTTCCGTCCCCACTGTATATATATATATATATATATATATATATATATATATATATATATATATATATATATATATATATATATATATATATATATATATATATATATATATATATATATATCTAGATCTAGATATATATATATATATATACATGCATTATATAAATTGAGTAAGTAGCCTTAGCAAAGACACTGCTTATAAGGGTGGAAGAAGGGGTTGGGAGGGATTGTGGGTCAGGGAGGGGAGAAAGAAATAGAAAATAAGGTTTCCAGGAAGAGTAGATATTACAAACAGCGGGGGGGGGGGCAGAGGGAGGGAACATGGGCTTCCCCCCCTTCTGCCCACCACCCCTTCCCCTGGCCAGCAGATCCCGGCCAATGAGTCTACTCATCATGGGCCCACCCAAAGGCTCCCATTGTCCTGTATCAACATCCAGAAGACCAGCAAGGCACTTGTGACATTCATTGACCTTGCACTTCCTGCCCTAGGTTGGAAGTATAATAGAGGTCCTCCTGATCTTTTCAGACCCCCCTTGACAGTTATGTGACAGTTGCCTAAATGCATTATATAAATTGAGTAAGTAGCCTTAGCAAAGACACCACTTACAAGGGTGGAAGAAGGGGTTGGGAGGGATTGTGGGTCAGAGAGGGGAGAAAGGAATAGAAAACAAGGTTGCCAGGAAGAGTAGATATTACCAACAGCGGGGGGCATTGGGGGAGAGGGAAGGAACAGAGAGAGGGAACATGACCTTCTGCCCACCCCCCCTTCCCCCAGTCAGCAGATCCCGGCCAATGAGTCTACTCATCATGGGCCCAGCCAAAGGCTCCCATTGTCCTGTATCATCATCCAGAAGACCAGCAAGGCACTTGTGACATTCACTGGCCTTAGCCTTAGCAAAGACACCACTTACAAGGGTGGAAGAAGGGGTTGGGAGGGATTGTGGGTCAGGGAGGGGAGAAAGGAATAGAAAATAAGGTTGCCAGGAAGAGTAGATATTAACAACAGAGGAGGGAGAGGGAAGGAACAGAGAGAGGGAACATGGGCTAATGCCCATTCTGCCCCCCCCCCCAATCCCTGCCCCGATGACTCCTCACCAGGGCTATGAACATATAATGTAAGAGAGGGTTGAAATTCACAGGTAACTATGAAAAGAAGACTTCAGAGAAGAAAGGGCTCCCAGACTTGACAATTTTTCAAAACTGTTGGAGCAAATTGCTTTTTCATTATAACACAAACCTGAATGCTGATGGACTTGACATGAAACGTATTATTTCGTCCAACTATTGAACATTGCATGTCTATTGGCTATTTTTAGCGAGGACGGAATCTGTAATACAATTACTACGTGCTCTTAACATTATATTTAACATCTCGAAGCTGGCGCCTTGAAACTTTAGAGTGGATTTTTAAGACGTGCTTCCTGTTTTTTTAAATCGATACTACTATTAATCATGTTTCTAGTAACGTTATATAAATCAGGAGCCATTCACAAGTCCCATACCTGCTGATACTCTTCTCACATAAGTGGAAGATCCAGAGTGAAAAAGTTCTGCTATTTTCTGAGTCACTTTCTAGGAAATTGTTCTTATTCGGTAAAGTACAGGATGATTAGGCTCAGTGTAAGGCTACTTTCACACTGAAATCGCCCAGCGTTAGCGGTAAAGCGCCCCTAGTTTTAGTAAATCATAGCTGTAATCACAGCACTCGGGAGCTCACAACATACAGGCGCTCACAGCACTCGGGCGTTCACAGCACATGGCGCTCACAGAACATGGCACTTACAGTACTTGGGCACTCACAGCACATGGCGCTTACAGCACACGGGCACTCACAGCACATGGCGCTCACAGAACATGGTGCTTACAGTACTTGGGTGCTCACAGCACAAGGTGCTCACATCACTCGGGCGCTCACAGCACTCAGGCGCTTACAGCACTCGGGAGCTCACAGCACATGGCGCTCACAGAACATGGCACTTACAGTACTTGGGCACTCACAGCACAAGGTGCTCACATCACTCGGGCGCTCACAGCACTCGGGTGCTCACAGCACTCGGGCGCTCACAGCACATGGGCGCTCACAGCATTCGGGCGATGACAGCACATGGCGCTCACATCACTCAGGCGCTCACAGCAATCGGGCACTCACAGCACATGGCGCTCTCATCACTCAGACGCTCACAGCATTCGGGCGCTCACAGCATATGGGCTCTCACAGCACATGGGTGCTCACAGCACATGGCACTCACATCACTCGAGCGCTCACAGCACTTGAGCGCTTACAGCACTCAGTCGCTCACAGCACTCAAGAGTTCACAGCACATGGGCGCTCACAGCACATGGCGCTCACAGCACATGGCGCTTACAGTACTTGGGCACTCACAGTACATGGCGCTCACAGCACATGGCGCTTACAGCACACGGGCGCTTACAGCAAACGGGCGCTCACAGCACATGGCGCTTACAGCACACGGGCGCTTACAGCAAACGGGCGCTCACAGCACATGGTGCTTACAGTACTTGGGCGCTCACAGCACAAGGTGCTCACATCACTCGGGCGCTCACAGCATTCGGGCGCTCACAGCACATGAAGCTCACAGCACATGGCGCTTACAGTACTTGGGCGCTCACAGCACATGGCGCTTACAGCACTCGGGCACTCACAGCACATGGCGCTCACATCACTCGGGCGCTCACAGCACTCGGGCGCTTACAGAGATCGGGAGCTCACAGCACTCGGGTGCTCACAGCACACAGGCGCTCACACCACATGGCGCTCACATCACTCGGGCGCTCACAGCACTCAGGCGCTTAGAGCACTCAGGCGCTCACAGCACTCGGGTGCTCACAGCACATGGCGCTCACAGAACATGGCGCTCACAGCACACGGGAGCTCACAGCACATGGTGCTTACAGCACATGGGTTCTCACAGCACATGGCGCTTTCATCACTCGGGCGCTCACAGCACACGGGCGCTCACAGGACTCATGCGCTCACAGCACATGGGCGCTTACAGCACTTGGGCATTCACAGCACTCATGAGCTCACAGCACACGGGCGCACACGGGCGCACACGGTGCTTTCACATTGTAATTCAATGTTACTAAAAATGACCTTTCCTTTTCAATTTTCAGCTCTATAATTTTTTATAAAATGCAATATGACCACCTGGAGGTGTTCTGTACACAGAATGTGTACAGAATGCCCCACAGAAACATAATTTCTTTCGTGTATGATTGGCTAAGATACAAGTCAGATACCAGGCATCTCCAGCAACAAAAATCACATTTTTGGTGAGATGCTCCCTATAGGAAATCTAAAGTGATGTAGGCCCTGCAATTTTCCTAATTAGAGCCCTGCAGGTGCTGCAGCTGATTGTTAATTAACCACTTTAAGACCCGGCCTTTTTCTGACATTTCTTGTTTACAAGCAAAAATCTGTATTTTTTGCAAGAAAATAACTTAAAACCCCCAAACATTATGTTTTTGTATATTTTTTTTTTTTAGCTGAGACCCTAGAGAATAAAATGGCAGTGGTTGCAATATTTTATGTCACAATGTATTTGTGCAGGGGTGTTTGAAACGCATTTTTTGGGAAAATGAATTTAGAAGAAAACAAAACAGTAAAGTTAGCCTAATGTTTTTGTGTAATGTGAAAGATGATGTTACGCCGAGGAAATAGATATCTAACATGTCACGCTTCAAATTGCATATGCGTGTGGAATGGTGACAAACTACACTAATTAAAAATCTCCATAGGCTGCGCTTTAAAATTATTTTCAGGTTTCCAATTTAGAGTTACAGAGGAGGTCCTGTGCTTGAATTATTGCGCTCACTTTAACGATCGTGGCGATATGTCACATGTGTGGTTTGAACACCGTTTACATGCGGGGGGCGCGACTTACGTGTGTGTGCACTTCTGCGCATGAGATTGGAGGATTGGGGCACTTTCAATTTATTTATCTTCTTATTTATTTTACTTTGTATTATTTTTCTTTTTACACTATGCGACTGTGCAACACACGTATGTGTTCGAGTCTGCGCGCGAGCTTGGAGGGACGGGGTGCTTTAAATATTTTTTTTTTTTTTTTTTACCCTGTCCCTTTAATTTTTTACATGTGCGGGCACGACTTATGTATGTGTTCACTTCTGTGCCTGAGCTTGGAGGGATGGGGCGCTTTAATTTTTTTTCTTTAATTATTTACTTTTTTTTTTTTTTTTTACACTATGCGGGCGCAACTTATGTATGCGTTTGCTTCTGCGCGTGACCTCGGAGGGATGATCGCTTTAAATTTTTTTTTTTATTATTTACTTATGTATATTTTTTTTACACTATGCGGGCGCAACTTATGTATGCGTTTGCTTCTGTGCGTGACCTCGGAGGGATGGGGTGCTTTAATTTTTTTAAAAATTATTTACTTATTTATTTTTGTATTTTTACACTATGCGGGCACAACTTATGTATGCGTTTTCTTTCTGCGCGTGACCTCGGAGTGATGGGGCGCTTTGATTTTTTTTTTTTTTTAATTATTTACTTATATATATATATATTTTTTACACTATGCGGGGGGCGCAACTTATGTATGCAGTTACTTTCTGGACGTGACCTCGGAGGGATGGGGCACTTTAATTTTTTTTTTAATTATGTACTTTTTTTTTTTACACTATGCGGGCGCAACTTATGTATGCGTTTGCCTTCTGCGCGTGACCTCGGAGGGATGGGGTGCTTTCGTTTTTTTTTTCTTATTTATTGTACTTTCATTTTTTTTATTTTTACACTATGCGGGTGCAACTTATGTATGCGTTTGCTTTCTGCGAGTGACCTCGGAGGGATGGGGCGCTTTAATTATTTTTTTTTTATTATTTACTTAAATATATTTTTTTTACACTATGCGAGCGCAACATATGTATGCGTTTGCTTTCTGCGCATGACCTCGGAGGGATGGGGTGTGACCTCGGAGGGATGGGGCGTAACCTCGGAGGGATGGGGCGCTTTAAATTTTTTTTTTCTTATTTATTGTACTTTTATTTTTTTTATTTTTACACTATGCGGGTGCAACTTATGTATGCGTTTGTTTTCTGCGCATGACCTCGGAGGGATGGGGCACTTTAATTATTTATTTTTTAAAATTATTTACTTTTTCTTTTTTTTACACTATGCGGGCGCAACTTATGAATGTGTTTTCTTTTACACGTGACCTCGGAGGGATGAGCGCTTTAATTTTTTTTTTAATTATTTAATTATATATATATTTTTTTTTTACACTATGCGGGCGCAACTTATGTATGCGTTTGCTTCTGCGCGTGACCTCGAAGGGATGGGGCGCTTTAATTTTTTTTTTTTAATTATTTACTTGCTTATTTTTTTATTTTTACACTATGCGGGCGCAACTTATGTATGCGTTTGCTTCTGAGTGTGACCTCGGAGGGATGGGGCACTTTAATTATTTTTTTTAATTATTTACTTATATATATTTTTTACACTATGCGGGCGCAACTTATGTATGCGTTTGCTTCTGAGCGTGACCTCGGAGGGATGGGGTGCTTTAATTTTTTTTTTCTTACTTATTGTACTTTTATTTTTTTTATTTTTACACTATGCGGGTGCAACTTATGTATGCGTTTGCTTTCTGCGCGTGACCTCGGAGGGATGGGGCGCTTTAATTTTTTTTTTTTTTTAATTATTTACTTTTTTTTTTTTTTTTTTTACACTATGCGGGCGCATCTTATTTATGTGTTTGCTTCTGCGCGTGACCTCGGAGGGATGAGCGCTTTAATTTTTTTTTTAATTATTTAATTATATATATATTTTTTTTACACTATGCGGGTGCAAGCTATGTATGTGTTTGCTTCTGCGCGTGACCTCGGAGGAATGGGGCACTTTAATTTTTTTTTTCTTATTTATTGTACTTTCATTTTTTTTATTTTTACACTATGCGGGCGCAACTTATGTATCCGTTTACTTCTGCGCATGACCTCGGAGGGATGGGGCGCTTTAATTATTTTTTTTAAATTATTAACTTACATATTTTTTTTTACACTATGCGGGCGCAACTTATGCATGCGTTTGCTTTCTGCGCGTGACCTCGGAGGGATGGGGCGCTTTAATTTTTTTTTTAATTATTTACTTATTTATTTTTTTATTTTTACACTATGCGTGCGCAACTTATATATGCGTTTGCTTTCTGCGCGTGACCTCGGAGGGATGAGTGCTTTAATTTTTTAAAAATTATTTACTTATATTTTTTTTACACTATGCAGGCGCAACTAATGTATTCGTTTGCTTTCTGCGTGTGACCTCGGAGGGATGGGGCACTTTAATTTTTTTTTTTTAATTATTTACTTATATATATTTTTTTTACACTATGAGGGCACAACTTATGTATGTAGAGCCTCCGGCTCTAATCAGTGCTTCAAACCCCCCCCCCCCCCCCACACCCCTGCCATAGGAATTTATGTGCCCAGCATCCTGAAAGGGGTCGGGCGCATGGATAGGGAGAGTGGCGGGGCATGGATAGGGGGAGCGGCGCCCGTGCGCCCACAGTGGGCAGGCCGCCCCTGTTTAAAGGAAACTAGCAAAAAAATGAGGCATGCGAGGAGTGGGTTGAAGAAACGTTTTCCTTTTCTTTTTTTTTTTCTTACTATTTATGTCTGATAAACAACATGGAAATACAAATCCATGTATTCAAATATGTCACCTAATAAGACACTTGCTGTCTGGGACTTTTTTTTTTTCACACACATGCAAAAAATCAGCATTTTTTACAAGAAAATTACTTAGAATTCCCAAACATTTTATATTTTTTCGAAAGCAGAGGCCCTGGAGAATACAATTATGGCTGTTTCAAGTTTTTGTTGCATGATATTTGCAAAGCCATTTATCAAATGCAAATTTTGGGGAAAAAAAATACACTGAAATGAATTTTAGCACACACAAACACAATATAATACCCATTTTTTTGGTAAAATATAAAAGGATACATTGAGTAAATACAAAAAACAAGTTTTTTTTTTCTTTTTTACTTTATTTATTTTATAAAAATGTATTTTTTAAGTTTTTAAAAAAAATTAAAAAATAAAATTTCATTTAACTTTATTACTATCACAGGGTGGTTAACAAGTCCCCTATGGGATTACTTTGGGCGGTGACAGGCCCTCTATATGAAGACATTGATGGTTTATTAGACCCACAATGTTTTCCCTGCCCTTCAAAGCAGCTAACCAAGCACAGATCAGCCACTTCATTAGCTGCTTCCTGGTTGTAACAGTCAGGGAATGACAGTGTCATGGTCAGGGGTCAGGCTCAGAGACCACTAGCTATAGCAGTAGAGAGACTACCCGCCAACCAGCTGGGTAAGTAGAGAAGCAGGTCACTCTGGCGGATAATGCAGGTTCACCCGAGGTGAGGGATCTAAAGCACTAACAATTATTCACCAGAGCTCCTGATGGTGGAGATGGGTTTTGTTACATGTTAGTCCCAGGTCATGGTGCTCAGGATCGCCCCACCAGGAGATGTGCAAGTTGGGATCCAGTAGCAGTTGGTATCAAACAGAAATGTAGTCAGTAAACAAGCCAGAGGATGGTAACAAGTGGTCGCAGGCTGGGATCAAGCAAAAGCGTAGTCGAGGAACAAGCCAAAGGTTGGTAGCGGTTGTTAGTGGAGATAAGAACAGCTGCAGGTACAAAAAGGAGCAAGATATCAGCTGGAGAGAGCACAATAATCTGGCAAACAGGAAGTGCAGAGACATGGCTTAAATCAGGAAGTTCACGGGAGGAGCAAAGAGTTCAAGGTTCACCAGAAACAAAAGACAAGGCAAGAAAGTCCAAATCAGATCAGATAGGTCCAGCATCTCAGGTTGTTCAGCGAGAAGAGCCACTGCCGGACCCATCAGCAGATCCAGGTCCTTACAAACAGCTCTGAAACTGTTCGTTTTTTTGGTTCATTTTTGGTTCCTTCATCACAGAGGAGATGGCGTATGGATGTTCCTCCATCTCCTCTGTTTGAAGTGACCCTGGCTGTTTACCTCCGTCCCAGGGTTCCTAAAGTATCGTGAGTGCCTGGGAACCACTATCGGCAGCTGAGGTCATGATCTTAGTATAACCACTTGCAGACAGGATGTACAGTATCACACAAAAGTGAGTACACCCCTCGCATTTTTGTTTTTATTTTATCATATCTTTTCATGTGACAACACTGAAGAAATGCCACACACAATGCACAAGAAAGCCCGCAAACAGTTTGCTGAATTACTTTGATGGATTACTGGAACCATGTCCTGTGGTCTGATGAGACCAAGATAAACTAGTTTGGTTCAGATGGTGTCAAGCGTGTGTGGCGGCAACCAGGTGAGGAGTACAAAGACAAGTGTGCCTTGCCTACAGTCAAGCATGGTGGTGGGAGTGTCATGGTCTGGGGCTGCATGAGTGCTGCCGGCACTGGGGAGCTACAGTTCATTGAGGGAACCATGAATGCCAACATGTACTGTGACATACTGAAGCAGAGCATGATCCCCTCCCTTCAGAGACTGGGCCACAGGGCAGTATTCCAACATTATAACGACCCCAAACACACCTCCAGGACAACCACTGCCTTGCTACAGAAGTTGAGGGTAAAGGTGATGGACTGGCCAAGCATGTCTCCAGACCTAAACCCTATTGATCATCTGTGGGACATCCTCAAACGGAAGGTGAAGGAGCACAAAGTCTCTAACATCCACCAGCTCTGTGATGTCGTCATGGAGGAGTGGAAGAGGACTCCAGTGGTAACCTGTGAAGGTCTGGTGAACTCCATGCCGAAGTGGGTGAGGCAGTGCTGGAAAATAATGGTGGCCACACAAAATATTGACACTTTGGGTCTAATTTGGACATTTTCACTTAGGGGTGTACTCACTTTTGTTTCCAGCGGTTTAGACATTAATGGCTGTGTGTTGAGTTATTTTGAGGGGACAGAAAATTTACACTGTTATACAAGCTGTACACTCACTACTTTACATTGTAGCAAAGTGTCATTTCTTCAGTGTTGTCACATGAATAAAATATTTAGAAAAGTTTGGGCGAGCCTCAATTATGAAAATTACGGTCCTGCCCTGTTTACTGTACACACTACAGACTATCCCGATCCGCTTACCACCCTCCTTCTTTACAGCCTAAAAACGCATGTGCAGAACCTTTCTATGGGGAACTAAAGTGGCAAGAGTGGGGTGGGCTAAAATAGTTCTACCAAAGTCGGGAGGTGGAATTGGACTCCCGGACCTCCAGAGGTACTACTGGGCAGTGCATCTAACACGGGTAGTTGATTGGCGGATCCATTCTAAATATAAGGGCTGGGTTCTTCTAGAAAAGCTGATTTTGGGTACCGAACTCCAATACACTCCGTGGTACCCAAAGACGCACGTTCCGACTAAAGTACACTCTCACCCTCTCATAGGTGCGACCTTGCATGCTTTCGATAGGGCGTGTAAGGTCCATTCACTTTCCAATTCGCATTGTGCGATCACACCAATTAGACATAACCCAGAATTTTCTAGCAGCAGAATGGCCATATAAAGAAATGCAGGCTAAACACTTTTTCTCCAGAGGAAGGTTCCTTCGACAAGGAGAGCTCGCATCGTTGTCAAACACAAAGACCTTCCCCTTCTGGGCTTATATTCAATTGAAGCATTTTTTAGACAGCCCCTCGAATAGAAGTGATTTCGCAAAAAATCCTACCTTTTTGGAATCATTCTATTCTAGCTCCTCTCCCCAGAATCACCTAATTTCAGGGCTTTACGCCACAATGTTTGGGGAACCTTATGCTCTCCTGGGGTCGGAGCATGCCTTCTGGGAGACTGAGCTGGGCATGGCGATTGATGATATGGCCTGGGATAAAGTACATCTGTATATCCATAAGGGCTCTCTGAACGTTCAAACTCAGGAGAATGGTTATAAAGTCAAAACACGGTGGTATAGAACACAGGAATTGCTACATAAATTCATTCCGATGGTTTCTGATCAGTGTTGGAGATGTGAACAGGGTACTGGTACGTTCCTCCATATCTGGTGGACGTGCCCTCTGATTCAACCGTATTGGCGCAAGGTTCATGAAGTCGCAACGGAGATATCCTCACTCCCGTTGGAATTCTCACCAGCGCAGTAACTACTCCACATCTCCAAAATCCCCCGCAAAAAATACTTCAGGTCAATAGCTATGCACATAATTAATGCCGCCAGGCTGTGCCTTCCGGTACACTGGAGATCCAAGGCGCCCCCCTCCACGAAGGAGTGGGCGACTCAGATCAATCGAATAGCAACAATGGAGGAATTAATTTGCATGGCACAGGACAGAATAACACATTATTCAAGAGTATGGGCACCATGGATCGAATACCGAAATTCGCAGAGCTATAAAGACCTGTGCCAGGACAACTCTTAAATAGTTCAGCAGACTTCACAATAATTTAAGCGTACTGAGGAGGGTAGTTGGTGGGAATCCCACCCCCTTCTCACAAGCCGCATTTACAGTGCTACCCTCGCCCCCCCTCTTCCCCTTCCCTCCCCACTTTCTTACCCCCCTCTTCCTTGTCCCCTCTCCCTCTATCTCTTCTCTCCCCTTTTCTTCTTCTTCTTTATTCTTAACTCATGAGTGTTATATTACAAAACTGTAGAGCGGAAGGCCGGCATAACAGTCGGACACATATCCTACTCCTTGCCTATCTTATAATATCTATGGACATAATACGGGCTACCCCTATATAGGAGTTTTATACTCCAGGGTTCACCTAGCCAACTTGAACTGTATTCCACACGGATACAGGGGCCTTATTGTAGCTGATCTAATAATGCACCTAGAGGCAACACCGGCCGACTCATGCCTTCTTAAGTTTGAATTTTATGTATCTTTCAGTTGGATTATTATCTACCTGTAACATGATTATGTGTTATACAATGCTTTTTGTACTGTTTATGAAAATTCATAATAAAAATTTTTTGTGGAAAAAAAAAAAAAAAATATTTAGAAAAATCTGAGGGGTGTACTCACTTTTGTGAGATACTGTATATATACATATGACAGTCAACAAGTGGTTAAAAGCTGAAGAAAATAAAAAAACTCGGGACTCAATAGAGTTTAGGGAGAAAAAAAATCCAAGAGACTCAAGCGGTTAAATATCCTATTTTCCTTCTTATGTTACTTTGTTGAATTTGTTGTCTTTTTTCTCAGCGCAGCACAAATTCCCCATGCAGGAAGACAATGAGAAAAAACGTGAGTTTCATTGATTGTAATGACAGATAAACAATATTAAATGTTGAGTTTCTTAAGGTTTAAATGAGCTTGCAAATTTAACAAAGAGAGAGAAAAAAATATTAAATTATAATTAAGCAAAATAGTATGATGCCTAAGTACTTGAGAACTTGAAATACCTCCACTGAAGATAAACCATTGCAGGGGAAAAAAATGTGATATTCGAAGCTGCTAAATGAGATACACAATAATTAGCATAATAAAGAAAGAACAAAGAAAACCGCTGAGAAATATTGGAAATGGTTCGTCCTCCCATTTGAGAGGCACATCATGCAGTACTGGTTTATTACAAGGACATTACTGATTACCGTTCCTTGTGCCTTAAAAGTCATTTGAAAAAATGGAACAATAATCTAACTAACCTGGCTCAGTGCGTTGGTAGAGGTGAAAAGGAGCAAACAGAGTTATTGCTATAAATGGGGCGTATTTGCTTTAAAATGTATTCAGTGTGCCAAGTCTACTATAGAAAAAGTGTGATTTAACTGTACTGTCTCAGTCTGATTCATGGTTTCTGACAGTAGGTGAAGGCCATGAATTCAGACGATGCAGTCAATCCACTTGTTGGTAATATTTTTTCAGATTGGAAGAGCAGGATTGACGCATGGATCAGTCTGCCGATCCATGTTGAGGTTCTCTCCTGGTCGCCACAATGCAGTAAGACATGTTTCCAGAAGATAGCCAAGGTCCTGTGCACCTCTTCACTCTCCTCCCTGCTGAAGGAGTACCGCAATTTTAGCAATGTCTTTGACAAAGGTCAAGCCATTAGTTTGCCTCCACACCGGTCGTATGATTGCGCAATTGACCTTCAACCTGGTGCCATACCCCTTCATGGCCGGGTTTACCCTTTTTTCAGTCTTGGAGGATAAGGCCATGGAGGAGACGCTCTTTCTCAAGGTTTCATCCACAAATCCTCATCTCCTGCTTGTGCTGGTTTCTCCTTTGTGAAGAAGAGTGGTGAACTGAGACCTTGAATTGATTATAGGGGTCTCAATTGTTTCACGATTAAGAATGCCTATCCAATTCCATTGATTACGGAGTTATTTGACTGCCTCAAAGATACAACGGTTTTCAGCTTGATTTGAGAGGGGCATACAATCTCATGAGGATTAAGGAGGGCGATGAGTGGAAAACTGCGTTTAATAACAGAACAGGCTATTATGTGTACCTCGTAATGCGTTTTGGCCTTTGTAACGCCCCAGCAGTTTTCCAGGAATTTATTAACGATGTTCTCCGAGATTTGTTGCAGTTATGTGTGGTGGTTTATCTTGACGATATCCTCATATTTTCCAAGTGCCTGGAGAGCCACCACAGAGATGTCTGTCGTGTGCTTCAGAAACTAAGAGAGAACAATCTCTATTGTAAACTAGAGACGTGCGAATGGTTTCTGACACTTTTCTAATGCATACTTTTTTTATAAGGGATAATCTTATTAATCAAAGAGTTCCACTAAGTTAATGCTGGAGAAGGTAAGTTTATCCATTTAATGGCTTTTTTTCTCAGAAATATTTTAGTGTACTGTGGCCAACACTCTCCATCTAGCATTGACTGGGGTAGCCTAATCCAAGTTTGGAGTAAATGTGGAGTTACACCATTGGTTCCAAATTTTATAAAATTTGGTGGGACATTTCTTTTTTCTGATACATATTTTTTCATAATGGATAGTTTAATTGATCGAAGATTTATTGTTGGGGAGGATAGATTCATCCATTTAATAGCTATGACTTAATGGGCCTAAACAGGTTTTCTTAGAAATATTCTAGTGTAATGTGGCCAACACTCTTCATCTAGTATTGACTGGGGTAGGTCAATCTGAGTCTAGAGTAAATGTGGCGTTACACCATTGCTTCCAAAATTTATAAAATTTGTGGGACATTTATTTTTCTCATATGTACTTTTTCATAAGGATAGTCCGATTGATTGAAGATTTACACTTTTTAAAATAGTTATTGTTGGGAAGGATAGGTTCACCCGTTTAATAGATGTGGCTTTGCGGGCCTAGACAGTTTTTCTCAGGAAAATTCTAGTGTACTGTGGCCAACACTCTTCATTTACTATTGACGGGGGTAGTTCAACCAGAGTTTGAAGTGTGGAGTAACACCTCTGGTTTCAAATTTTACAAAATTTGGTGAGACAGGTTTTTTTCTCATGCATATTTTTTTATAAGGGATAATCTTATTAATCCAAGAGTTCCACTGAGTTAATGCTGGAGAAGGTAAGTATATCCATTTAACGGCTTTGGCTTTATCAATCACAAACAGTTTTTTTCTCAGGAATATTCTAATGTACTGTGGCCAACGCTCTCCATCTAGTATTGACTGGGGTAGCCTAATCCAAGTTTGGAGTAAATGTGGAGTTACACCATTGGTTCCAAATTTTATAAAATTTGGTGGGATATTTCTTTTTTCTGATACATATTTTTTCATAAGGGATAGGATAATTGATTGAAGATTTATTGTTTGGGGAGGATAGATTCATCCATTTAATAGCTATGACTTTATGGGCCTAAACAGATTTTTTTAGGAATATTCTAGTGTACTGTGACCAACACTCTTCATCTAGTATTGACTGGGGTAGCTTAATCCAAGTTTGGAGTAAATGTGGAGTTACACCATTGGTTCTAAATTGTATAAAATTTGGTGGAACATTTCTTTTTTCTGATACATATTTTTTAATAAGGCAAAGTTCGATTGATTGAAGATTTATTGTTGGGGAGGATAGATTCATCCATTTAATAGCTATGACTTTATGGGCCTAAACAGGTTTTCTTAGGAATATTCTAGTGTAATGTGGCTAATACTCTTCATTTGGTATTTGGAACAAAAATCAGGTGTACAGAGGAGAGGGAACTACGATAGTTAGCATGCTGACTATTTTCAAGATCACTGAGCATCCCCAAATAAGATGCACAAAATCTGAGATAAAGTACATTGTATGCAATTAGCGGTAGCTATACATTTATACAATCTATACATCTTTTATTTTACAGTTCAGGAGTCCTGGGCTTATTTCCTACTGGGGTTGCTATCTGCATTTGGTTGGTAGGCTTTGTGTTGTGCGGGTTTCCATACCAAAACCAAACTGCTACGACCAGATTTGCCCTAAAGTGGACTTCTGTGACTGACTCAGGAACACTGGAGTCCAAGCTACTAAGGAGTGAGGTGAATGGCTCTGTTTAATCTGTAGCAACATGCTATGAAAGTGTAGCGATCAGCTTAAATGATAAGAGAGAATTATAACCAACAATAAGTAATGCAGCTTGTATTGTGTTCAGCATCTCTGTACATTCTAAAGAAGAAAAAAATTACTCCCGGAGTTCCTTTTAAGAGAAGATCAAACAGAGCTTTGAATCTCCTTGATGAAACATATGCTGGAAATGATAAAACACACACTGACCACCCGGGGAAGCTTTATCAGAACATATTTCGGCTACTTGCTATTGCAGAAGATTGAAGATTTGCCCTTGGCTGGCCGGCATCCTGGTGTGAGTGAGAAGATATTCTTCTCTCTCCTTTCATGTGAGCAATTTGTGATTGACACCGATGATTACATTGTGGAAAAAGGCATAATAGGTGTCTACTAAAAACTTTGCAGCGAGTCATTTGTTTTAGGTTTAGTCTACCCAAAACCATACATGGCCAGAGACTTGTGGAGACCTGACAATCACACCTACAGCATATACCCTCCAGGTAATTGAGTTCAGGTGTCTCCAGTGAAGGGTGCTGATAATACTGCATTATACAAAGACATTGAGGACAATTGTGCTGCTCCAGCTTTGTGGTAAAAGTTTGGTGAGGACTCTTCTATTCCAGCATGACTGTGCCCCTGTGTACAAAGCCAGTTCAAAAAAACTCATGGTTTTACCAGTCTGGTTTGTAGGAACTTGAGTGACCTACACGGGGCACTAACCTCAACCCTACCGAACACCTTTGGAATGTATTTGAAGGCCAATTGTGAGCCTGGTCTTCTCACCTAACATCAGTACTAGCCCTAACTAATGGGCACAACTTCCCGCAGACACACTCTAACGCCCTGTATACATGATCAGACTTTCCGACGGAAAATGTGCGATTGGAGCTTGTTGTCGGAAATGTGTAGGCTCCATCAGACTTTTTCCATTGGAATTTCCGACACACAAAGTTTGAGAGCTGGATCTAAAATTTTCCGACAACAAAATCCGTTGTCGGAAATTCCGATCGTGTGTACACAATTCCGATGCACACAATTGCCACGCATGCTCGGAATCAAGCAGAAGAGCAGCCATGGCTATTGAACTTCATTTTTCTCGGCTCGTCGTACGTTTTGTAAGTCACCGCTTTCTTGACGTTTGGAATTTTCGACCAGCTTTGTGTGACCGTGTGTATGCGAGACAAGTTTGAGCCAACAGCTGTCGGAAAAAATCTCATGGATTTTCCTGTCGGAAAATCCTATCGTGTGTATGGGGCATTAATGTCAGGAATTGCTTCACCTGCTAGTGGCACTGTGGCTCCCAGACCTGTAGGTTGTAGTTCCGGTGTCAACCAGCAGGTGTCTCTCGTCAGCCAGCAGTCCCTAGCAATTAATCTTCCCCTGATGCTGGCTGCTGGGAGGGTATTTAGTCCCTTCTCTGGTCCTCTGCTACTCTACTTTGCCTTGGTGTTCTTCCTGTGTATCCTTGATCTGTGTGCCCTTGATCTGTGTTCCGATCATGACCTGTTACTTTTTGATCCTTGCCCACCTGCTTTAACCTGCTCCTGCATATCCTCTCCCTGTCCTGACTTGTTCCATTCTCCCTCAGCATGATCTTCAATGCATGACCCTGGCTCTGATACTGAAGACAACTCTTTAGCCTTACCCTACAATCTGTATATACTGTAATTAGTTATTTAGCTTGGTTAGTTGGTTTTGGTAGTTTTCTTATCGTTCACGGGGTTTTGGTATTTCTAGTTTATTGGATGTGTGTTTTTGTATTGTTGTTTCACTGGCATTGTCTTTTAATATACCACATAATTTTATATCATTATTGTGCCTTGTGTTCTCTGCAAGTTCATACATTTCCAGCCATGCCTGTTTCACAGGATACCAGCACTTGGTATTCCTTCCACTCAAATTCTATGGAAAGCCTTCTCAAAAGAGTAATTCTTGGACTGTTCCTGGATTTTCATGTCTCATGTATTGTTTACCATTTCCGCTACCAGTTAAACCTGTCCCCCAAACAGTACAAGCCCTATATGTGATCCAGCAGGAAACGGAACTAATCCTGGGCCTGAGCAGAGCCTTGGCCTCAACCCTACTGAAAAAAACGTTTGGGATACATTGGAATATCAATTGAGAGCCGGGTCTTCTCAACATCAGTACCTGACCTCACAAATGGGTACAAATGCCCACAGACACCCTCCAAATCCTAATACTGTCTCAGGGAAATCTAACATTTTACAGCTGAGAAAAATAGAAATAGAGGGGACATTTTATAAAACGGAGTCCCTTGTTCTGGTGAAAGTTCCGTAGGAGGGGATTTACCTAATTTTGGATTCATTTTCTTCCACTTCCTGGAAAGTGAGGGTAAGTTTAGTCACTGGCACACGAATAACAAAAAAATATATATAATATTTATATATATAAAGGAAAACTAGCCCAAATTACTAAAAAAAAAAAAAAAATATGTTTTTTTTTTTAACCACTTCAATATTGGACACTTCCTGCCCAGGCCAATTTTCAGCTTTCAGCACTGTTGCATTTTTTGAATGACAATTGCGCGGTCATGCAACACTGTACACAAACTAGTTTTTTAACATTTTGTTACCACAAATAGAGATTTCTTTTGGTGGCATTTGATCACCACTGGGCTTTTATTTTTTGCTAAACAAATAAAAAAAAAGACTGAACATTTTGAAAAAAAAAAGAAAAAGTTTTTCTTCGTTTCTGTTAATTTTTTTGTAAATAAGCACTGATGAGGTGGCACTTACAGTATTTCACAAAAGTAAGTACACCTCTCACATTTTTGTAAATATTTTCTTCTATCTTTTCATGTGACAACACTGAAGAAATGACACTTTGCTACAATGTAAAGTAGTGAGTGTACAGCTTGTATAACAGGGTAAATTTGCTGTCCCTTCAAACTAACTCAACACACAGCCATTAATGTCTAAACCGCTGGCAACAAAAGTGAGTACACCCCTAAGTGAAAATGTCCAAATTGGGCCCAAAGTGTCAATATTTTGTGTGGCCACCATTATTTTCCAGCACTGACTTAACTCTCTTGGGCATGGAGGTCACCAGAGCTTCACAGGTTGTCACTGGAGTCCTCTTCCCCTCCTCCATGACGACATCACGGAGATGATGGATGTTAGAGACTTTGCGCTCCTCCACCTTCCATTTGAGGATGTCCCACAGATGCTCAATAGGGTTTAGGTCTGGAGACATGCTTGGCCAGTCCATCACCTTTACCCTCAGCTTCTTTAGCAAGGCAGTGGTTGTCTTGGAGGTGTGTTTGGGGTGGTTATCATGTTGGAATACTGTCCTGCAGCCCAGTCTCTGAAGGGAGGGGATCATGCTCTGCTTCAGTATGTCACAGTACATGTTGGCATTCATGGTTCTCTCAATGAGCTGTAGATCCCCAGTGCCGTTTTACAATGTAGCAAAGTGTAATTTCTTTAGTGTTGTCACATGAAAAGATATAATAAAATATTTACAAAAATGTGAGGGATGTACTTACTTTTGTGAGATACTGTATATGCAGCACTGATAGGCACATATAGGCGGCACTGATGGGCACTCATAGGTGGCACAGATAGGCATTAATAGGTGGCACTGATGGACACTGATGGGCACTGATAGATGGCACTGATAGGCAGCACTGATGAGGGAGCACTGATAGGCATCACTGATGGACACTAATTGGCATCCATAATGGACACTGATTGGCATCCCTGGTGGGCACTTCCTGGGTACCATGTGATCAGCTGTAATTGGACACAGCTGATCACATGGCATGGTAAAGCGCCTACACACCACACTACCGTTTGCCGCGATGCGTGCCCTCGCGGCTTATCCTGCTGGACGGCATTTGAATCCCAGTCAGGATAACTTTACCACTTTGCAGCCGTCATTTTGCTATATGGCAGGTTGGAAGTGGTTAAACTTGTTGTATGACTGCAGCGATACCACATTTATGTATATTTGTTGTTTGTACCCGTAGTACAGCCTAAAAGCAATAGTGTGCGTTTTGCTTTTTTTTTCCCTTTTTTTATTTATTTTTTTGTTATTAATTTGTTTTTAGTTTTTGTTTCTTCCTGCAAGAAAAGAGAAAGCTACAATGTATCTTTCCTCTCCATTCACAGAAAGAAAAAAAAAAACACAGGGGCGGGCTTCACAGTGACTGATCACTGTGATCGCCATTGAGAGACTACCACAGCGATTAGGTGACCCAGAATCAGAAGATCGAGGTCCCGATTGTTAGTACGGGGCTCTCAGTGAGACCCTGTCTCTGTGTTGGGAGCGCGCCGTGCGGTGCTCTTCCAGTACAAAAGGAGATACGCATATATATATGTGGCCCCACGGGAAAAAAAAAAGCAGCGAGGCTGCATATATACCCTGTTTCCCCGAAAATAAGACCTAGCGTGATTGTCGGTGATGGCTGCAATATAAGCCCTACAACCCAAATAAGCCCTAATTAAAGTCCTTGTAGGTCTTATTTTCAGGGTAGGGCTTATTTTCGGGGAAACAGGGTAGGGCTTATTTGGAGGGTAGGGCATATAGTGCAGCCATCACTGACAATCACGCTAGGTCTTATTTTCGGGGAAACGGGGTATGTGTTACGTCGGTGTGAAGCAGTTAAGTAATAAAAAATAAAAAAAACCCAGTGGTGATCAAATGCCAACAGAAATCTAAAAATGGGGGCAAAGTTTGACTTTAGATATGTTTTAACTATCAGGGTTTAAGTAGTGGGCGGGTTTTACAGTTAGGAATAGGTTTCAGGTTGGGGGTACACATAAAAAAAAATTCTTAGGTTTTCTTGCTTTTGGTATTCAAAGCTGTTTGCCAAGAATTACTACACCAAAAGACAACATTTTAAAACTCCTTTGTAAAAAATCCTAAATTTAGTCTTTAGCATTTTTTTGATGGAAGAAGCAGGGGAAGGCATTGATATTTTTTTCATTGCTATTTCCTTTGTTACTAGTCGTTTTTCAGTGGTTTTTAAGGGTGCAATAGACTTTAAAATACCTCTAAATATAACTAAAATTCATTTCTACTACCTCAGGCCTGTGAGAAAGAAAGAAAGAAAGAAAGAAAGAAAGAAAGAAAGAAAGAAAGAAAGAAAGAAAGAAAGAAAGAAAGAAAGAAAGAGAAAGAAAGAAAGAAAGAAAGAAAGAAAGAAAGAAAGAAAGAAAGAGAGAAAGAAAGAAAGAGAAAGAAAGAAAGAGAAAGAAAGAAAGAGAAAGAAAGAGAAAGAAAATATGAGGATACAGATAGAACATCAAGCTGTTCCCCAACACACCCTAGATTTTTTACTCTGGACTCTCCCCAAAAACAGACCCCCTATCTTGGCCCTACACTCTCACACTCCTTCACAATGTGGGACAAACTAAAATGAAACGCAAACCTCTCCTCGGAAATGAAACCCCTGTCACACCTGTTCCGTAACCCAAAATTCCCACCAGGGTTAGACATAAAGGCCTTCCAATGGTGGCTTGACAAGGGGCTGTACTGGATAGGCCATTTCTTCACGTCTAGAGGTCCCCTATCCCTTGCACAATGCATCAGTAATCTAGACCTTCCACAATCGGAACAGTTCTGGTTCAACCAAATCAACCGTTTCCTTCATAGCATATGGTCGGATAAACCACATCCTCCGAAATTCTCCAATTACTCTGGTGCGATCAGGCCATGGAGCAGAGAGGAGACATTTCAGTCGTGTAGGTGTCACTTTCCAAACCCCTTGGTAAATCTTAATACATGTTGGCTTGGGAGCAGGACCTACAATTCTAGTGGAGCCTGGAGACCTGGCAGTCGGTAATAGCCTCTGCATACAAAACAATTATCAATACTTCCCTTATGGAAGCGAATATAAAAATTATGACCAGGTGGTACATTAAAACCAGCTAGACTGGCCAAAATGTTTCCATCAGTCGAACCCCTGTGTTTTAGGGGTTGCCAACTTATACACAATCACTCACATGTGGTGGGAATGCCCCAGAATCAGGCCTTTCTGGAAAAAGATATTTAATCTCATCAAAAGAGCTACCGGATGCGAGATTCCCAGGTCTCCAGAAATCGCTCTATTGAATGCACATTTCCCTAGCCTCTCCAAGTACCATCGCAAACTTATCCACTTTATATTTTTAGGAGCTAAAATAACACTGGCTAAGGCTTGGAAGCAACCCACAGTCTCTACAAGGGCAGCCATCAGGAAAATTTCCTGTATTATGGCCCAGGAAAAACTGGCGAGCATCCTCAATGATGCAAAACATAAATTTGAGATGATCTGGGAACTCATGGGTATTTCCATCTCCCCAGGAATACTCCCCAACCAAAGCCAGGACCAAAATTGAGAGGCATAAACCTTACTTCCCATCCCTCCCCTCCTCCTTCCTCTGTCCACTCCTCCTTCTTTCTTCTTGGGGGTCTATCCCTTTCTATTTCAGGGTTTCTGACCAATATGTTTGGTACCTTTCCAGGGTCCCGCTCTAGAGACAGAAAGTCTTCATTAGAGGCTCTCCTCAGGGTGGGGGGTCCCCACTCCCCGGCACAGTATGCTTCCATCAGGGGTGCCGGGGCGGTGGGCCCCTCTCCTTCCTGCCCTAACCGGGTCGGAGGGGCCTCTTAAGATCCCGAGAATATTCGAGAGGCCTCTCGGGATCTCCTTTATAGAAGATAAACCAAAGGCCGGGTGGTAATTCCCTCCTAAGATCAACTCCTCCAGTAGGGGAATTGAAATATAAATAATATATTGTTTGGTTTGTATTCATTCCACCAATTCAAATTGCTGTATTATTCAGACAAAGATTGTAACCCGCCTAACTCATTGTACCACAATAATACATTGCTACTTTTATGTTGTAAAAGTTACTCTGTTCTATATTTTATGAAAATAAAATATTTGAAAGGAAAAAAAAAAGAAAGAAAATATGAGAAAGGGTAAAAAATAACTAATAATACAAGTGACAGTACACAAATAATTAATTGCAAAAATAAATAGATACATAAATAAAATAAAATGATAAATAAATAAACAACTAAATAAATACATACAAAAATAGTTTAAAAAAATAAGGAAAAAACACCAAATAAATTAATTAGCATAAATACACCAACAAAAAAGCCCTCTGAATAAAAAAGAAGATATTTGTTTTTCAAAGCAGCTCAAAACAGCAAGACTGAAAATTTACTCTTCAATGAAATTTGACAAGCGATGAAATCAGTTGTGTTTTACAATTAGACATAAACCTATATTGCCAAAGGTATTGGGACGCCTACCTTTACACGCACATGAACTTTAATGGCATCCCAGTCTTAGTCCGTAGGGTTCAATATTGAGTTGGCCCACCCTTTGCAGCTATAACAGCTTCAACTCTTCTGGGAAGGCTGTCCACAAGGTTTAGGAGTGTGTCTATGGGAATGTTTGACCATTCTTCCAGAAGTGCAATTGTGAGGTCATGCACTGATATTGGATAAGAAGGCCTGGCTCGCAGTCTCCATTTGAATTCATCCCACAGGTGCTGTATCGGGCTGGGTCAGGACTCTGTGCAGGCCAGTTCCTCCACCCCAAACTAGCTCATCCATGTCTTTATGGACCTTGCTTTGTGCACTGGTGTGCAGTCATGTTGGAACAGGAAGGGGCCGTCCCCAAACTGTTCCCACAAAGTTGAAAGTTGGGAGCATGAAATTGTCCAAAATGTCTTGGTATGCTGACGCCTTAAGAGTTCCCTTCAGTTGAACTAAGGGGCCAAGCCCAATCCATGAAAAACAACCCCCCACCATAATCCCCCCCCCCCCTCCACCAAATGATTTGAACCAGTGCACAAAGCAAGGTCCATAAAGATATAAAGTGAGTTTGGGGTGGAGAAGCTTGACTGGCCTTAACCCGATAGAACACCTTTGGAATGAATAATAGCAGGGAGCCTGGACTTTTTGTCCAACATCAGTGCCTGACCTCACAAATGCTCTTCTGGAAGAATGGTCAAACATTCCCATAGACACACTCCTAAACCTTGTGGACAGCCCTCCCAGAAGCCCTCTAAATAAAAAAGCAGCTCAAAAAGCAAGAATGAAAGCTTGCTTCTCAATGAAATTTGATAAGCAGTGAAATCAGTTGGGTCAGTATCACCCAACTCACCAAACCAACCATTCATTCTACGTCATGTAGAGTGCTGTGATGTGAATACCTCTCGAGTAAAGGAGAATGCATCGCCCACTATGTGATACATCTCCAAATCAGCCATTCCTCTTCATGTGTATCCACCACATCCTGCAGACTTTCTTTTTCTCCCCAAGGCTCTGATGAAGAGGGAAAACCTCGAAACGCGTTTGCCTACCTTGGGCATTTGCCCTTGTGTGGGCAAATTTAATTATGAATTTTTTTTTTTTTGAATTCTCAATGAATATCTTGTAACCCAGTTTTTATGAATTCGTAGTCATTTCTTTGTACTCATCTATTTTGTTTAGGAATAAACTATACCATTTTGATTCATGCCTTAGATCGTGCGCCTTCCACCCTCTTCTTTACGCTCCACCCAACTCATCCCCCCTTACTCAGCATGACAATTTTGTAAAAAATGCATCAAAACATTAAAATGTTGCTCTACCCATCTCCATAGAGGTGCCTCGTACAATGTACCCCGGATATCACCCTACCAAGGAAAATCCCCTGATCTGGACGCAGTGTCGCCCTCATTTCTGCCTAAGATATCAGAGAATCACAACACATTCCTCATCTTGCTTGTTTTCCTTGTCATTCCATTTTTTTTTGTGTTCGTTTAGTAAATTCTGAATCGGTGTTCTGGGACATTAGGTGTATTTCATTTGAAGATACATTTAACAAAATTAGATTATTGTCCCGGTTTGGAAACCTACACCAGTTGGTGCCGCCTAATTAATGTGTAGGCAGATTGGCACATAATTGTCATTTAATCATATAACTGTTTCAGAGGCAGCAGGTAGCCACATAACATCTCCATTTATTTACACGGCAAAGAGGCATTGCTGTTAGGCAATCGCTTACCGCTGCATTTTCTCCTTCTAGGGCTTCAAGCGCTGTGTTTAATTACAACATAATTTTGATGCATATACTTGATTAAAATGAGCGGGATTGTATCTGAACTTTCCGTTCTGGTGAATTATCAGAAGAGAGATGGGGTAGTCAAAACTCAAAACAGTGCTGAGGACAGGCTGACACATTTTCAGTTAAGAAAAAAAAAAAAAAGTAAATTTTAATTTTTAATAGTTCAAAAGCATATATCCAACCAAACAATTTTCACATTTCTATTTTTACACTTTTTTTCCCATTGTCTAAAAAAAAACCCCCAAAAAAATCAAATAACAAATAACAAAATACACCAACAATTATTATTATTATTATTTTTTTATTTTTATTTTTTTATTTGACCGGTGAACCAAGGACACTGGTCGCTTAGCTTAATTTTTTTTAAAATAACAAAGCAAAGTCACAGTCATGTGTAGCACAGATTTTGTTTATAAACAAAGCCATGTGATTAGCAGCTCAAGCAAAAAGCTTCCAATCACACATTGTGTGTAAACCGACCTTAAATCACCATCATTTCACCTTACCTGTTGACCCCAATTCATTTTGACAATCTAGTGAAATGTCAAAAATTTTGCCAAAATTTTGGCAAAACAAGAACGGTCAATTTTTGCTCATCCCTAGTTTAAATCGAATGACCCGAGCCTATCATTTTTTTTTGTGGTCAATTTGTGGATTGGCCAACCCTACATCATCTTAATTTCACCATCACTCATTGACTCCAATGCATTTTGACAATATAGCAAAATTCCTAAAATTTTGCCAAAGTTTTGGCAAAACAAAAACTGTCAATTTTTGCTCATCCCTAGTTTAAACGAATGACCCGAGTCTATAATGTTTTTGTGGTCAATGTGTGGATTGACCAACCCTACATCACCTTCATTTCACTATCACCCATTGACCCCAATGCATTTTGACAATATAGTGCAATGTCAAAAACGTTGCCAAAATTTTGGCAAAACAAAAACTGTCAATTTTTGTTCATCCCTAGTTTAAAACGAATGACCCGAGTCTATCATTTTTTTTGTGGTCAATTTGTGGATTGACCAACCCTACATCACGTTAACCTCCCTGGCGGTATGATTATTTCAGATTTTAGGTGCTGAAAGCGGTACAATTATTTTGCACAGAAATTTGGCGTTTTATATTGTAGGCCTGTAATTCTTAGGAATAGTTCACTTAAATCTGTCCAAACAAGAGTCTAGTAGACATCCCGGGTATGATAAAGTTTGAAAAACGAAATAAAAAATTATAATATAATAAATAACTATAAATAATTAAAACACATAATAATATAATAATAATAAAAATTATATAATAATGTAATCAAATCAAAAACACTGAAATTTGCTCGGTTCCAGAATTTTAGCTTTTATTACTTTTAGTGTTTGATGACGGATCTCCCCACAAATCACTATCGCTCAATTCTGCAAGTGATTATAATTTATTATCGCTTTTTTCTAGCTGGTCTAAAACCACTTTTGATGTAAAGAGACAGTTTTGGTTGCTATGGACAATCTCCAGTTTCCAGGCAGAAAGAACAGTTTTATATATATAAAACTGCATGCAGGACACTGAGCAGACCACTAGGGACAAAGGGGATGTGTAGTTATTTGATACAGTACTGTAATCTGTAAGATTACAGTATGCTGTATCTATACTGTGTGTTTCACTTTTGAATTTACCGCCGAACTCCGTCCCCGTGCGTCGCAACGCTCGCAGGGAACGGAGCTCGGCACTGTGAATCGAGCGAGACACAGCGGCTCGCCGATCACAGCGAGGAGACATCGCAGGATCCAGGGGACAAGGTAAGTAACCTCTATATGGATCCTGCGATGCAAGCCCGAGTCTGGCTCGGGGATACCGCTTTTGGTATGTAAAATCCACCCCGAGCCAGACTCGGGAATACCGCCAGGGGGGTTAATTTCACCATCACTCATTGACCCCAATGCATTTTGACAATATAGCAAAATTTCAAAAATTTTGCCAAAATTTTGGCAAAACAAAAACTGTCAATTGTTGCTCATTCCTAGTTTAAAACAAATGACCCAAGTCTATCATTTTTTTTGTGGTCAATTTGTGGATTGGCCAACCCTACATCACCTTAATTTCACCATCACCCATTGATCCCAATGCATTTTGACAATATAATGAAATGTCAAAAATTTGGCAAAAAATTTTGGCAAAACAAAAACGGTCAATTTTTTGCTCATCCCTAGTTTAAAAGGAATGACCGGAGTCTATCATTTTTTTTTGTGGCCAATTTGTGGATTGACCAACCCTACATCACCTTATTTTCACTATCACCTATTGACCCCAATGCATTTTGACAATATTGCGAAATTTCAAAAATTTTGCCAAAATTTTGGTAGAAACAAAAACTGTCAATTTTTGCTCATGCCTAGTATAAAACTAATGACCTGAGTTTATAATTTTTGGAGCTCAATTTGTGGATTGACCAATCCAAAATCACCTTCATTCCACCAGTGCATTTTGACAATATAGTGAAATATCAAATATTTTGCCAAAATGTTGGCAAAACAAAAACTGACAATTTTTTCCTATCCTTAGTTAAAGTCTAATGACCTGAGTCTATACATTTTATGGTAATTTTTTTATTTATTCATGTATTTATTTATTTTTTATCAGCCAGTGAACCACGGACATTGATAATTTTGCTTATAATTGTTTAAATAATAAAGCCAAGTCATGTTTACAAACAAAGGCCATGTGATCAGCAGGTCAAGCAAAAACCTTCTGATCACACTGATATTGTTTGTAAACCAATCACCCTAATTTCACCATTACCCATTGACCCCAGTGCATTTTGATAATATAGTGAAATATCAAATATTTTGTCAAAATTCTGGCAAAACAAAAACTGACAATTTTTGCTCATCCTGAGGTAAAGCCTGACGACCTGAGTCTATACAGTTTATGGTCAGTTTGTTTATTTATGTATTTTTTTTTATCAACCGGTGGACAACAGACATTGATCACTTTGCTTATAATTATTTACATAGCAAAGCCAAGTCACAGTAATTTGTGACACAGTTTTTGTTTACAAACAAAGGCCATGTGATCAGCATGTCAATCAAAAACCTTTTGATCACACTGATATTGTTTGTAAACCAATCATAAATCACCTTAATTTCACCATCACCCATTGACCCCAATGCATTTGGACAATCTAGTGAAATGTCAAATATTTTGCAAAAAATTTTGGCAAAACAAAAACGGTCAATTTTTTGCTTATCCCTAGTTTAAAACGAATGACCTAAGTCTATCATTTTTTTTTGTGGTGAATGTGTGGATTGACTAACCCTACATCACCTTAATTTCGCCATCACCCATTGACCCCAATGCATTTTTACAATATAGCGAAATGTCAACAATTTGGCAAAAAATTTTGGCAAAACAAAAACGGTCAATTTTTTGCTCATCCCTAGTTTAAAACAAATGACCCAAGTCTATCATTTTTTTGTGGTCAATGTGTGGATTGGCCAACCCTACATCACCTTAATTTCACCATCACCCATTGACCCCAATGCATTTTGACAATATAGCGAAATTTCAAAAATGTTGTCAACATTTTGGCAAAACAAAAACTGAAAATTTTTGCTCATCCTGAGTTAAAGTCTATCGACCCGAGTCTATACAGTTTAAGGTCAGTTTGTTTATTTATGCTAATAATTGTTTACATAACAAAGCCAAGTCACAGTAATTTGTGACACAGTTTTTGCTTACAAACAAAGGCCTTGTGATCAGCAGATCAAGCAAAAACCTTCTGACCACACGGATATCGTTTGTAAACCAACCTTAAATTACTTTATTTTTACCATTACCCGTTGACCCCAGTGCAATTTTACAATGTAGTGAAATAGCAAATATTTTGCCAAAATTTTGGCAAAACAAAAACTGACAATTTTTGCTCATCCCTAGTTTAAAACTAATGACCTGAGTCTATATTTTTTTGTGCTTAATTTGTGGATTGACCAACCAAAAATCACCTTAATTTCACTATTACCTATGGCCCCCAATGCATTTTGACAATATAGGGAAATATCAAATATTTTGCCAAAATTTTGGCCAAACAAAAACTGACAATTTTTGCTAATCCCTAGTTTAAAACGAATAGACGAATAGACGAAAGTCTATAACTTTTTGTGGTCAATTTGTGGATTGACCAACCCTAAATCACCTTAATTTCACCATTACCCATTGACCCTAGTGCATTTTGACAATGTAATGAAATATCAAATACTTTGCCAAAATTTTTGAAAAACAAAAACTGACAATTTTTGCTCATCCTTAGCTAAAGTCTAACGGCCAGAATCTATACATTTTATGGTCAATTTGTTTATTTATTTATGTATTTATTTATTTTTTTTTATCAACCAGTGAACCAAGGACACTGATCACTTAGCTTAAAAATGTTTACATAACAAAGTCAACTCACAGGCATGTGTGGCACAGCTTTTTTTTCCAAACAAAGCCATGTGATTAGCAGCTCAAGCAAAAACCTTCTGATCACACACATATCGTTTGCCAACCAACCTTAAATCACCTTAACTTCACCTTAGCCTTTGACCCCCTGTCACGAGGGCCACGTACCCGAGATGAGACTGAAGTAGTGGGGAGGCCTCCCTTGCACCTCGGGTCCTTGATAGAGACAGAGACTTGGTGGACACCGAGTGGCACAGGTGCCAGGGGTGCGGAGCACCGTGCAAGCCTTAGTCCAAGATCCAAGCCGAGGTCAAGTCCAGTTTGGCAACGAAGTATAAAAGGGTTAATCAGAAGAAGAATGGTTGAGATCCAAGGCGGGTCGGTTCCAATCTGGCAGCTAATTACAAAAGGGACAAAGAAGTAGAATGGTCAAGGTACAAATCCAAGGTCAATGGCAAGCAGCAATCAAGAGTAGTCAAATAGGTTTCCAGGTCACAACAAGTTCAGACAGATCACACACTAGCACAGGAACAAGGGGGGACTGAAGATAATCCAGAAATTTGGCAGTGTCTGGGCTGGGCTTATATAGGGAAGTTTGAGGTCACTTCCTGTGCGCCTCCTGGGCACTTTCCCGCCTTTTTCCATCAGGTTGAGCTCACTTCCTGTGCGCCTCCTGGGCATTTTCCTGCCTTTTTCAGCAGGTCTTCTGCGCAGGTTCGGGTTGGCACACTGAGGCATCTTTGGCGCATGCTCAGTTGGCACGGATTTCCTCTTGTGGCAACGCGCCATTGGTGCATGTGTAGTAAGCCCTGGAATCTTACACCCCCAGTGCATTTTGACAATATATTGAGATGTCAGAAATTTGGCCAAATTTTTGGCAAAACAAAAACTGACAATTTTTGTTCATCCATACTTTAAAACGTATGACCTCAGTCTATAATTTTTTGTGCTCAATTTGTGGACTGAACAACCCAAAATCACCTTAATTTCACTATCACCCATTGATCCCAATGCATTTTGACAATATAGTGAAATGTCAAAGATGTTGCCAAAATTTTTGCAAAACAAAAACTGACAATTATTGCTCATCCCTAGTTGCAATTTAACGACCCGAGTCTTTCATTTTTATGGTCAATTAGTTTATTTATTTATTTTTTATCAACCAGTGAACCATAAACATTGATCACTTTGCTTACAATTGTTTACATAACAAAGCCAAGTCACAGTCATGTGTGACGCAGCCTCTGTTTACAAACAAAGCCATGTGATCAGCAGGTCAAGCAAAAACCTTCTGATCACACGGATATTGTTTATAAACCAACCTTAAAGTGGTATCAAAGCTTTGTTTTTTGTTTTTTTTAAATAATAAACATGTTATGCTTACCTACTCTTCTTTTCAGGTCCCCCCACCTGCGCTCCTATCTCCTCCCCCTTTGAGCAGTGCTCCCCAGAAAAAGCCACTTGCCCTGGGGGCACAGCTGCATGCTCACTCCCGAGCCACTGCTCTATGCGTCCATTAGACGGGGGGGGACACTGCACACCAAAGTTTTTTTTACCTTCATGTATACAATTAAAAACCTTCAGCCTTTAGAATTTTTGCTCATCCATTGCTAAAATAAACAGTAGTAATTTAAAGTAAATGGTAAATTAAGTAGTAAGTAAGTAGTCAATTAAACTAGATAAAAAGGCTTCCTGATGACATAGTTACATAGTTACATAGTTACATAGTAGGTGAGGTTGAAAAAAGACACAAGTCCATCAAGTCCAACCTATGTGTGTGATTATGTGTCAGTATTACATTGTATATCCCTGTATGTTGTGGTCATTCAGGTGCTTATCTAATAGTTTCTTGAAGCTATCAATAATCCCCGCTGAGACCACCGCCTGTGGAAGGGAATTCCACATCCTTGCCACTCTTACAGTAAAGAACCCTCTACGTAGTTTAAGATTAAACCTCTTTTCTTCTAATTTTAATGAGTGGCCACGAGTCTTGGTAAACTCTCTTCTGCGAAAAAGTTTTATTCCTATTGAGGGGTCACCAGTCTGGTATTTGTAAATTGAAATCATATCCCCTCTCATATTTTTCACAGAGGAAGGGATGTCACTGGTGACGAAACGCATAGAGCCAGGACTTCTGGTTGCTTGAGTCACATCCAGTGACATCCCTTCCTCTGTGAAAAATACACACTAGCTCCGATCTCCAATGCTTACCTGTAGGTAAAATGAATGTCTCCTAAACGTACACCCTTTAGGAGATATTTTAACGAGCAGCCGGTGACATCATCGGCGAATGCGCTCTGAAGGAACGGCATACCTGTGCTGTTCCTTCAGAGCTGTGTGCCCCGGCCGAGACTTCTGCATGGGAGTGACATAATCGCAGCTTGGCAAGTCAGATGATGGAGTCTGCAAACCCGGAAGGAAGACCAGGTGAGGATGGAAGCCTCTGCAGTGGTGACAGCTCACCGCTGGAGGGCTCTTTGTTTTAAAGTAAGTCTTTCATAATATGCTAGTATGCATCACATTATGATATTGCCTTGCAGGGTAAAACTTTTTTTTTATATAGACTTTACTACCACTTTAACACTGGAAGAAATATCATTGTAGGTCCGGTTCACTTCTGGTTTGGTCACATTGTTGCCAGTCAATTCCTGATAAAAGGGGCCACTTGGATCCACAAAACATGTTGGATACTTTTTTGGCTTGTACCCTTGACTTTTAATGGTGCTTCAATTTCAATTCTCATTGCAATGTGGAGACAATGGGTGGGCCTTGTGGCCCACTAAGAAAAATTATCTGGTCTCAACCAAAAGGCCTGAGGTCATGAGGGGATGAGCCAAAAAAAAATCAAGTGGTGTTGTGATCTAGTGATCATTCTCACAGTGGGGTTTTAAACCCATGGTGATACTAAGAGTACCCCTGGGTGACCACCTCCAAGGACACCTAACACCTTAGGCTCTCTGCCTCCCCAACTCCTGGCCAGACAATCCAGCGCTGCTCAAACCAGGAGGCAGTGGACTCTTCGGAATCCTCCACACTAGGAAAGTGCTACTGACTCCCCCCTTACCCAACTTAGATTGCTTCACATGAGCAAGATCCCTCAGGACCTCGAACATTCATGCAGGCATGGGCGTCTGCAGGAGGGGGCAAGGGGGGTCAACTGCCCCACCAGAAGCAGGTGCACTGCACCCAGGCGCCGCAATCTGATGCAGAGAAGGGGAGCTGAAGCTGTCAGTGCTGCCCGACTCCTATCACAGGATCTGCACACACAGATCCTCTCAGTCTCCGGGAGCTTCAGGCAGCTGTGTGGGGGAGGGGCACTGATTTCATCCCCTTCAGCTGGAGCCCGGGAGGAAGAAGATCCACCATGCTGTTAAAATAAGGTCAGTAAACAGGGGGGATTGTGCAGAAACTAACCTTTGGGGGTGAAATGATTGTACTGGGGGGAAGGCTGCTGCTTTCCCCCATGTCATATACAGTGCAGTGACCACCATCCATGTGATGTATTGTGTCCACCATGTACAGTGCCCACCATGTGCAGTGACCACCATGTGATATATTGTGCCCACCATGTGCAGTGACCACCATGTGATGTATTGTGCCCACCATGTGCAGTGACCACCATGTGATGTATTGTGCCCACCATGTACAGTGACCACCATGTGCAGTGACAACCATGTGCAATGACCACCATGTGATATATTGTGCCCACCATGTGCAGTGACCACCATGTGATGTATTGTGCCCACCATGTACAGTGACCACCATGTGCAGTGACCACCATGTGGTATATTGTGCCCACCATGTGCAGTGACCACCATGTGATGTATTGTGCACACCATGTGCAGTGACCACCATGTGATTTATTGTGCCCACCATGTGCAGTGACCACCTTGTGCAGTGACCACCATGTGCAGTGACCACAATGTGATTTATTGTGCCCACCATGTGCAGTGGCCACTTTGTGCAGTGACCACCATGTGCAGTGACAACCATGTGCAGTGACCACCATGTGATATATTGTGTCCACCATGTGCAGTGACCACCTTGTGCAGTGACCACCATGTGCAGTGACCCACATGTGCAATGACAACCTTGTGCAGTGACCACCATGTGGTGTAATGTGACCCCACCATGTGATGTATTGTGACCCCACCATGTGATGTATTGTGCCCACCATATGCAGTGACCACCATGTGATGTATTGTGTCCACCATGTGCAGTGGCCACCATGAGCAGTGACCACCATGTGATGTATTGTGACCCCACCATGTGATGTATTGTGCCCACCATATGCAGTGACCACCATGTGATGTATTGTGCCCACCAAGTGCAGTGACCACCATGTGATGTATTGTGTCCACCATGTGCAGTGGCCACCATGAGCAGTGACCACCATGTGATGTATTGTGCCCACCATGTGCAGTGACCACCATGTGATGTATTGTGCCCACCATGTGCAGTGACCACCATGTGATGTATTGTGTCCACCATGTGCAGTGCAGTGACCACCATGTGATGTATTGTGCCCACCATGTGCAGTACAGTATCCACCATATAATGTGGAGTGGTGTGCCGTGTAATGTGCTGTGCCCACCATGTAATGCGGAGTGGTGTGCCCTCCGTGTAATGTGCTGTGCCCACTATGTCATCTGCTGTGCTGTACAGTGCCCACCATGTAATGCGGAGTAGAGTGCCCTCTGTGTAATGTGTTGTGCCCACCATGTAATGCAGAGTAGAGTGCCCTCTGTGTAATGTGCTGTGCCCACCATGTATAGCGGAATAGTGTGTCCTCTGTGTAATGTTTTGTGCCCACCATGTCATGCGCTGTGCTGTAAAGTGCCCAGCATATAATGCAGATTAGTGTGCCCTCTGTGTAGTGTGCTGTGCCCACCATGTCATGTGGTGTGGTGTACCCACATGTAATGTGGTGTGCTGTGCCCACAGGTGGTGTGGTGTGCCCCATGTAATGCAGAGTTGTGAAAAAAAGGTAAGAGTAAGAAAGGGATCTATTCTATGGGGGACCTGCCCTGGCCTGCTCTAAAGGGGGATCTATATGTCTATATGGTGGCCCCTGCCTGCGCTTTCTGTGATAATGAATGACTAAGACCCCCCTTCGTGACATTTTCCAAAAGGGACGGAGAATGGGTAACCTTAAAATGATGCTCCCCCCCCCTGAAAAAGTTCTGCGGATGCCCATGCTAGTAGGGATACAATAAAGCCAGCCACCCCAGGCTAAAAGGCCAGAATGATGGTGGAGAACCTCTGCTGGACACTGATAGGAACAGATACTACACTACAAGACAGAAAAGTGATCCTTTATTTGGTCTAATGAGCAGGAGAAAGTAGGAGGAGCTGAGAACACAGTATAAGAATATGATTCCAGCCTGAAGGTAGAATTATGCCTTGACGGGAATGCGAAATAAGGTACGACCACCATCTTTTCCTGCGTCTGATCAGTTGACGGTATTTAAGTTTTTTGGAGAACGTTCAGCAACCTGCAGGAAATGTAAAAAGCAATATTTGCCGTAGATTTTGCTGAAGATGACTTTACCTTGAACAGAAAAAGACAAAGAAAAAAAGGGAGAGATAGAAAGTCGGAACTATGGTAATCGAATGTCTTGTTTTTTTTTTTTATTTTAAGTCAAGCAGCTGTTCTGACTAAATCATTGCTGGAGGCAGCGGAGCAGCTGGGTTAATACCAAAGAAGATACTTTCCATGAAATATGTTTTCTTTCTGACTCACACAGAGAGAAGTCTAGCCTAGAGGCACCGAGCGCGCTCATTGTAATTCCTGAAACAGGAAAAGTCAGGCAGAAACTTACATTTTTAGCATAAAGCTACATGATAGTTTTAGCCAGTACAGTAGGTAGAAAAATGAGGTTAATAATGAAATGCGGTGGGTGAAAGTTATGCTTTGGATAGATATTAAATCTGCGCTGAGATCGGAGAACAGGAAAAGGTGCGGGAAGTAAAAGATATGAGAGCAGAAGAATTGCCTTAGCGCAGCATTTCTCAACACTGAACCTTCATGGCGGCCAACAACGCTGTGCTCATTGGCAGAGCTGAGAGGTCTGGAAGCTGCCAATCCCACACTTACCAACACCTGTGAGTAATCCACAAACATTGGGGCAATGCCAGGACAAGGTCACCCAGTGCCCAGGGCAAAAATGCCAAACTGAACCCCACATTCATGATGTGCAAGCTTAAAGGGTCCTACCCCCAACAGTCTTTTGCTTGTCAAAATTTCTTCGCAGCCCAATTGTAACACTGGACACATGCTTGTGTTGATGGCTCTCTCCTCCACTCCTGGCTCACTTCTCCACTACCGGCTCTCTCCTCCACTACCGGCTCTCTCCTCCACTCCTGGCTCACTTCTCCACTACCAGCTCTCTCCTCCACTCCTGGCTCACTTCTCCACTACCGGCTCTCTCCTCCACTACCGGGTCTCTTCGCCACTCCTGGCTCACTTCTCCACTACCGGCTCTCTCCTCCACTACCAGCTCTCTTCTCCACTCCCGGCTCTCTCCTCCACTCCTGCCTCTCTCCTCCACTCCCGGCTCTCTCCTCCACTACCGGCTCACTTCTCCACTACCTGCTCTCTCCTCCACTCCTGGCTCACTTCTCCACTCCTGGCTCTCTCCTCCACTACCGGCTCTCTCCTCCACTACCGGCTCTCTCCTCCACTACCGGCTCTCTCCTCCACTCCTGGCTCACTTCTCCACTCCCGGCTCTCTCCTCCACTCCCGGCTCTCTCCTCCACTCCCGACTCACTTCTCCACTCCCGGCTCACTTCTCCACTACTGGCTCTCTCCTCCACTCCCGACTCTCTCCTCCACTCCTGACTCTCTCCTCCACTCCCGCCTCTCTCCTCCACTACCGGCTCACTTCTCCACTACCTGCTCTCTCCTCCACTCCTGGCTCACTTCTCCACTACCTGCTCTCTCCTCCACTACCGGCTCTCTCCTCCACTACCGGCTCTCTCCTCCACTCCCGGCTCTCTCCTCCACTACCGGCTCTCTCCTCCACTACCGGCTCTCTCCTCCACTACTGGCTCTCTCCTCCACTCCTAGCTCACTTCTCCACTACCGGCTCTCTCCTTCACTCCCGGCTCTCTCCTGCACTCCCGGCTCTCTCCTGCACTCCCGGCTCTCTCCTCCACTCCCGGCTCTCTCCTCCACTCCCGGCTCTCTCCTCCACTCCTGGCTCTCTCCTCCACTCCCGCCTCTCTTCTACCCTCCCAGTTTTCTTCTCCACTCCCGCCTCTCTCCTGGCTCTCTCCTCCACTCCCGGCTCTCTCCTCCACTCCCGGCTCTCTTCTCTATTCCTGGCTCTCACCTCCAATCCCGGCTCTCTCCTCCTCTCCCGACTCTCTCCTCCTCTCCCGGGTCTCTCCTCTCCTCCCGGCTCTCTCCTCCACTCCCGGCTCTCTCCTCCACTCCCGGCTCTCTCCTCCGCTCCTGGCTCTCTTCTCCACTCCCGGCTCTCTCCTCCACTCCTGCCTCTCCCCCGCTCTCTCCTCCACTCCCCCCTCTCTCCCGGCTCTCTCCTCCACTCCCCCCTCTCTCCCGGCTCTCTCCTCCACTCCTGGCTCTCTCCTCCACTCCTGGCTCTCTCCTCCACTCCCAGCTCTTTCCTCTATTCCTGGCTCTCACCTCCAATCCCGGCTCTCTCCTCCTCTCCCGGCTCTCTCCTCCTCTCCCGGCTCTCTCCTCTCCTCCCGGCTCTCTCCTCCGCTCCCGGCTCTCTCCTCCACTCCTGCCTCTCCCCCAGCTCTCTCCTCCACTCCCCCCTCTCTCCCGGCTCTCTCCTCCACTCCTGCCTCTCTCCCGGCTCTCTCCTCCCCTCCCGGCTCTCTCTTCCACTCCCAGCTCTCTCCTCCACTCTCAGCTCTCTCCTCCACTCCCAGCTCTCTCTTGGACACTTCTCCATTTGGCACTGCAGGCTGTGCTCTCTCTCCCCCTCCTCCTTTCTGCTAGTGCAGGAGTGTATGTCTGTGAATGGTGTCAGGAAGGAAGAGAGGGAGCGAGAACACAGCCCGCTCCACGTCCCGGCTCTTTCCTCCTCTTCTCACTGCTCCATGCGCTGGGTTGACAGGAGTAGTGATTCTGTTGTCACTGATCCTGTCAGCCTTGTAACAGAAGGAAAGCACCCGCCATTCCTACAGTAAACCATTGCGCCCAGCTGTCCCTCCTGCCCACCCCTTGTTTCTGCCCAGCATTGAGGGCCTAATTACTTCATGTTGCTTGTTAACATGTGTTGGCGGGTGTAGTTAGTTTGTCCACCACTAGGTGGCTCTGTCCTAATACAGTGTGGTAGAAGGAACTATATAATTGGGTGTTAGGCGACTTTTAAAGGACTACATACAACAAATGTGTTGTCGCTTCAAAAAACATTTTATAAAAATAAATCAAATTTCAAAAAAATGTGTCCATAAAAAGTTCATAGAAGAAAAGTGCTCAGTGCCTGAATCCAATATTCTTTATATACATCTCCAGTGTCTCCACCACCAAGGAAAAACACCCAGGAATGATTACCAGACGTACTGTACAGTATATGACTCCGAAATAACAGAGAAGTCATAAAATGTGCACGTTATCAAGCCAAGTCTCCAAACATCCTTCTGCCCATAACAATGTCAAATCAAAGGGGCATACCTCCGAACATTTCGAGATGGGAATGAGGGACACCTACTGTACTAGCAAACGTATGTAGGCATAGGACACGCCCACTGCCACGCCCCTTAAAGGGGACATAACCAAAAAAAAAAAAGGTTAATAAAATCAACAAGTGCTTCTTTTACCACTAATATTCCTTTATATTGGCATTTAAAATTAACAATTGCAGGAATTTAGAATTTGGATGAAAGGTTTAGCACTGGGAAACACTTTTTGAAAGATAAAAAATGCCTTATTTATACAACTATATAGATCAGACCAAAATGAGGGACAAATGAGGGGGAATGATGGACAGAGGGACATTGCTCTAAATCAGGGACGGTCCCTCGAAATCAGGGGACAGTTGGGAGCTATGCAAAGGGTAACTTCTCCGGTAATGACGTGTAAGTATGTGAAAGACATCCAGAAGCTCCACGTAGCATGAAAACAGCATAAAGTCACAAGATCTGGTCAAAAAAACTTACTTCTGGGTCACTTCTGGTAAGCGTGAAAATATCACATATCGCCCAAATTAAAGGAAATCTTCCTTTACTGATATAATGGGTGGCGTTAGTGGCCATATAAATGTTGGAACATGGCAGCTGAACCCCTCCAGAGCTGTTTGGATGTAGTCAGGGCCGTTTGAAGGAATTTGGGGGCCCCAAGCAAAATGGACATGGAGGCCCCCCCAACCCCCCCCGCTCGCACGCAAAGCCCCCCTTACTACTGCCCCCGTGTTCTTTTTAACCCCCCCCTCCCTATCGCGTACCACACGGCAAGAGATTCAGTTTTCTGTTCCCGGCCGGCCGGACTGAAAGGAAGTGAGCACTCAGCGTGTGCACTTCCTGTCAGTCCGGCCGGGAACAGGAAACTGAATCTCCTGAGTCCTGTACCGCGTGGACTGCAGGAGGAAGGAAGAGGAGCTCGGCCACGCTACCGGCTGCAGCTTATAGGAAGCGGCGGCCGGCGGCGCGGCTGGGGCCCCAGGCCAGCTCGGGGCCCCAAGCAATTGCTTGTTTTGCCTGTCCTGTCGCGACGGACCTGGATGTAGTCAGCTACTGCCAACCGCCCTGAACAGGGCTGCAGCACCGGGTGAGGAAGTTCAACACCCAAAAAAAAAAAGTTGTAGTCACCCTGGCTCTTTTACGGTCTGCAGCGAACTGCGATCAGGATGTAAAAGGCCTTCTATAGGCCAGGTTAAGTGTCCTCTGACATGAGTAGAAGTACACCTGGGAACGAGTGTAACATCTGGGAGCGTGCCTGGCCTGGCAGACCTATAGAAGGGGACATTGGAGGTGACTGGTAAACTCATGAGGGCAGGCTTGTTTCCACTCTGTGGTGCTCCCAAGGAGAAAAGAGGATGTACCATCTTCCTATGTGCTGTCTAAGGCTAACTGTGGAGTCAGACAGGGCACCTCGCCTCCCTCCACAGGTGTCTGCCAACACAGCAAGCAAGTTGATGGTTACTTTCGCAGATGGAACTTTTTTTCTGTCTCTAAGCATTTTCTTGAGGCAAGCTTCTCATGAGGGATGGAGGGGGGGGGGGGCTGTCAATTAAATTATCCTAGGAAAACGAGCAACTGCTTGGAGATGGAGAAATTGGAGTCTATCGAATGAGGGATCTCCTTGTTTGCTACGTTGTTGGATGGCTGTGGAGGGAGAAGGGGTGTCCTGTTCAACCTCACAGCTAGCCTTAGACAGCACCTCAAAAGATGGGACAAAGCACTTTTGTTAACTTTTGTCCCACGTGGAACACCATCCATTAGTTAAAATGAATTTGAGACTTCTCCTGCATCAATCCTCCGCTATCTGCAAGTTTTCATGACACCAGGAGATAAAAAGGTGACAGGGCGGGGAGCTCCATCACGCAGCCTGTGATTTAACAGCCTCAGCTCAGTTCCTGTGTGCTGTGGGAAAGGGGGTGCGTTCCTTTCTTCCAATCAGCTCTCAGCTCTCCTCACTGAGCTCAGCAGAGTGTAATTTCAGCTCCTCGCCCCCTGCTTTCTGGATATAGAGGAGACTGCAGATAAACAGGTACAACTTATGTAGAAGGATTTGTTTTATCTCTGTGTATCCCCTGAGGCCAGTCTCTTCATTGGGTACATGTAAGGGTTTATACCCACTTTAATTCCACTTTAATACAGTGATTTCCTATGATCGCCAGCTCTATCTAGTGACTATAATGTGGTACTTTTCCAGAGAAATCTTAATAGGGAAAAATACAGAATTATGGCCAATAGATGGTGCTGGTGATCATAGGAAATCACTGTATTTTGCCAAATATGGTCAGAACTCCTGGGGGCTGGGCTAATGCTTGTGAAATTCGCCCAATAGATATTTTATAAGAAGAACCCTAGAAGTAAAACTCCAATACATTTATTTACAATTTTTCAACTCCCACCCCTATCCTCTGTCCAAAAAAAAAAAAAAATGCCTTCCACTTCATCGGGGTTCACCCCGCGTTACAACTATCCCTGAATGGCTTAACCGTATTGGCAAAATCGCAGAAAAAGAGGGACTTATTCTTATAGCACCAGACTCCCCATCTAAATTCTCAAGAATTTGGGCCTGTTGGACCCACTTCTGCTCCACAGAGAGACATTCAACCCCGATTAAATTAAACCATTCCGACCCCCCCCCAGTTAGCTAGCTGTCTACCTCCATTGAAACTCTTAACAAGATCATTCCTTGACCTGACACTAAGTACCTCCTGCCCCTACCCAAGGGATGAGCCGGGGAGGGACCATTCCCCCACTCTAAAGGAGACCCCTCTTGAATAGATCCAAGTACTGATCTCTACCTATAGGCTGCCCTCTGTGGAGACTGAGAAGATAACACCTTCTGATTTCCTTCATCCTTGCCTCCACACACCCTCCTTTTATCTACCCCCCTGGGGTAGTTTTTTTTTTCCCGTCTCCATCATCTACCTTCTTCCCCTTTCTCTGTTTTCCCTCTTCTCCGTACTACGCTTCCCCACCTACACATGATCACACGTACATTAGCAAAGGTGGTTAGCCGTCATCCTTACATCCAACACCAATAAGCTGACCAGCTTAGAACGTCTCCTTCACAGTAGGGTTGCCACCTCATCCCTTTAAACCCGAACACATATTAATTATACATGTTCTTGGGATAACTGAATGCAGATAAGGCACCAAGTGAGTTTAATTACCACCTTAATCAGCCACAGAACCTGTGTAATTAATATGTGTTCGGTTTTAAAGGGATGAGGTGGCAACCCTACTTCACAGTCACACCCCATTCCTAGGGCTTAACCCTTCCTTACCCAATTAGACAACTGAATATATACACAAGCCCACCCGGGCTAGTCTTAATCTAGCTCGAGGAATAAGAAACGCCTTTTCAACGTGCTCCACACTTCATAAGTTACGTTTCGTCGAATCCCTTATTTTAATTCATACACAGACCACTGTTGAATGTTGGGGCCAATGGCTACTTTGCCTGGTTTGATATGCTTCAAGGAATAACGTTACACCCACTATGTACACATTACGGATGTTCAATTACCTTTTGCATTTTTGATATTGTGTATTGTTATACTTTTTCTAATAAAAACTATTTGGAACCACAAAAAAAAAAAGCCAATTTTGACTTACCTGGTCCAGCATTGGTCCTCACTTCCTGCTCAGTCAAGCACCCATAGTCCTATTCGGGGCGGAAAGTCACACTATCATTCTGGCCATTTCCTGTGACCTCAACCTGTTGTTTGCGCCCCCCCACACTTAATGGGAGCCCATCAGGGCTTTTGGTACTCCAGGACAGTCCTAGAAGAATGCCCAAAGTCACCTACATGACTGGATTGGCTAGACAACTTTACTAAAAGGCATGTATTGGGTAGGTATGGGGGTTCTTTGAGGGTGGGAGGAGGCAGGTGGGACGTTGGGGGGGGTCAGAGTTTTACTTTCATTTAAAAAAATTAAGGTTTTGGGTCTATTGGATATACACTCATTCGAAAGAGAATTCTAGTTCCAGTATACGGTGGTTTACACCACACCAGCACTGCAAAACTCTCGCCCCTTCTGACAGCCTCCTGGGGCTGAAGGTTAAGGACCTCCAGTCTAGTTTATGAGCGTCATTAGCATTTTATATTTAACATTTACACTGTGATGGATGAGTCCAATAATCAGCGCCTTTGATCCATGTCCTTCATATCACTTATCAATAGGAACAGAGCCGGATCAATGGCGGGGTCTCTGATCTCTGCCGTTAAAAGACTTTCTAAATCATTGCGCGAGAATTGTCCGGGGCTGAAACAACTTGATAAATAGACCCCAGGGGACGTCAGAGATTAGTACAATTTGCTATGTATCAGGAAAGCGGTTTAATACCGGGCAGCTGTCACATATTACCGCCGGAAGGTTCTCACCATTCATCTGCTTACAGTACAATAAAGTCAATGAGAAGTCTTAAAGGGAACCTAGCGACAGATTTTTCTTTTATTCTCCAGGAGGAGCTCCATGCTTATTAAAAAAAAAAAAAATCCTAAAAATTGTCTCTGTATAAAAGGTTTAAAAACATACTTACTAGCCCATGGAATCCAGTGTTGTCTTGTTTGTAGGGAAAGTTCTCTCTTCACTGCTCCTCTCTGGGGCCACCATCTGGAATCCATTTCTGGTGCATGTCGGGAGTTGGAAGGACCATGTATGAAGAGATGTAGCATTGCACCAATGTGGTTGTACTCTTTGGAGGGACCCTGATATGGGACTACATATTTGAAGCTACTGTGACCACGAGGTGACAATGCCACTGTGTGATTTCACAGCAGATAGTTGTCACCATGGTAAAGGAAGTGGAAAAATAACAGATCTAGAGGCAAAATCAACAGGAAGAAACACATATCACGATGAAAAAAAAAAAAAGAAAAACTGTGTTAATGTTAGTGACTGTCTACATTATATGTAATTTTTTCCCAGTGTTCCATTTTTATTTGTCTTCCTGTGTAACTCCGCTTCCTGTACTGACTTCTTAGGTTTAAATACCTTAAAGGGAGTTCTCACCATCCCTGTGCTGAGTTCCCGGGTCTGTACACCTGCTGTTCCCTTTATGAGGGGTTCCCACCATCCATGTGCTTAGGTGCTAGCAGGGGCGTAACTAGAAATAGCAGGGCCCCATAGCAAAATGTTGTATGGGGCCCCCCTGCAAACAGCCCCCCCCCCCACAGCTGCCCTAGTGTCAATGCAGCGTGACCTGTGCCACATACAGCATGACCTGTGCCCAATACAGCGTGACCAGTGCTCAATACAGCGTGACCTGTGCCCAATACAGTGTGACCTGTGCCCCATACAGCGTGACCTGTGCCCCATACAGCGTGACCTGTGCCCAATGCAGCGTGACCTGTGCCCCATACAGCGTGACCTGTGCCCAATACAGCCTGGTCTGCCTGTGCCCCATACAGCGTGACCTGTGCCCCATACAGCGTGACCTGTGCCCAATGCAGCGTGACCTGTGCCCCATACAGCGTGACCTGTGCCCAATACAGCCTGGTCTGCCTGTGCCCCATACAGCCCCACCTATGCAGAGGAAGAGGCAAGCCACCCGGATCAGCAGAGAGCGGGATTGCCCGCTGTAATAGCTTTCATTTGAATTTCCTGTCTTCCCCGGGCTCATCGTCACATAGCCCCACCTCTTGGCCCGACGCCTTTGATGACGTCACATGTCCCGCATTGGATTGGCGTTCTGTCTATCAAAGGCACCGGGCCAAAAGGTGGAGCTATGTGACGTGAGCCACGGGAACACTGGAAGTTCTAATGAAAGCTCTTACATTGGGCAATTCAGCTCTCTGCTGATACGGACAGCTCACCTCTTCCTTTCCTCTCTCTTCCCCTGGCTGGGAGACTGTGCCGGCGGTGCTCTTATCCTCACTGGGCCCCACTCGGCTACGGGCCCCAATGCGCCCACATGGGTCACTATGGTGGTAGTTACGCCCCTGGGTGCTGGGTCTATACACCTGCTGTGTCCATTATGTGGAGTCCCACCATCCCCACACTGAGTTTATGGGTCTACACACCTCCTGTGCCTATTATGAGGGGTTCCCACCATTGTTATTGTTAGTTCCTGGGTCTGTACACCTGTTGTGCCCATTATGAGGATTTTCTTCCATTCCTTTGCTGAGTTCCCAGGTCTGTACATCTGCTGTGCCCATTACGAGGGGTTCTCACCATCCCTATGCTGCGTTTAAGGGTCTGTACATCTGCTTTGCCCATTATGAGGGGTTTCCTCCATCCTTTTGCTGAATTCCCAGGTCTGTAACCTGCTGTGCCCATTATGAGGGATTCCCACCACCCCTGTGCTGAGTTCCCGGGTTTGTACACCTGTTGTTTCCATTATGAGGGGTTATCACCATCCCTGTGCTGAGTTCCCGGGTCTGTACACCTGCTGTGCCCATTATGAGGGCTTTCCACCATCCCTGTGCTGAGTTCTCAGGTCTGTACATCTGCTGTGCCCATTATGAGGGGTTATCACCATCCCTGTGCTGAGTTCCCGGGTCTGTACACCTGCTGTGCCTACTATGAGGGGCCCCCACCACCCTTGTGCTGAGTTCCTGGGTTTGTACACCTGCTGTGCCCATTCTGTGCCCATTATGAGGGGTTCTCTCCATCCCTGTGCTGAGTTCCTGGGTCTGTACACCTGCTGTGCCCATTATGAGGGGCTCCCACCACCCTTGTGCTGAGTTCCTGGGTCTGTACACCTGCTGTGCCCATTATGAGGGGCTCCTACCATCCTTGTGCTGAGTTCCCGGGTCTGTACACCTGCTGTGCCCATTAGTAAGGGTTGTCATTATCCCTGTGTTGCGATCCTGGGTCTGTACATCTGCTTTGCCTATTATGAGGGGTTTCTACTGTCCCTGCACCAAGTTCCAATGTCTGCACACCAACTGTGCTCTTTGTGATGACCCCAGGTGGATTCCTTTATTTTACCTTATGGTAAAACAACAAGATTTGTAATGGGAACACCCAGTATTACAAGACAGAGAGGGACCATCCTAGGGTGTAGAGATCCAGATTCGGAGTCTGGCAGCCTTATGCCACACGGGCGGACTTTTCGACGGACTAGGTCTGGCGGACTTTTCAACGGACTTTCCGAATGAACGGACTTGCCTACACACGATCAACCAAAGTCTGACTGATTCGTAAGTGATGACGTACGACCGGACTAAAACAAGGAAGTTCATAGCCAGTAGCCAATAGCTGCCCTAGCATCGGTTTTTGTCCCTCGGACTAGCAAACAGATGAGCGGACTTTTCGACCGGACTCGAGTCCGTTGGAAAGATTTGAAACATGTTTCATTTCTAGGTCCGTCAAACTTTTGGGAGAAAAAAGTCTGCTGAAGCCCACACACGATCGAATTATCCGACGGATTCCGGTCCTCCGGACCAAGTCTGCCGCAAAGTCCGCTCGTGCGTACGCGGCATTAGAAGATGTATAAAAAGCCGGCAAATACTTCAATCCATCAGACTCCACTTGTAACTGAAACATCCCCTTTTGAGTGGACCAACCCTTGAAGTAGAACCAGCTTTGGATGGCACACACCAGACTTTATAGGGTTAAAGCCAGCGTCTGTGTGGTTACCTCGATCCATCAATAACCAAGAACCCTGTTATCAGATTGTTGTCTCTTTGTAAATTCTTAATGTTCACAGGAGGTTCCTGGCACTCGGCGCCCAGCCTAGAGTATGCAATGCCAGCCCCAGCCAACGTCCCCCCTCTTTGTCGGAGGAGATCTTGGCTGCCTCCCTCCCATAAGTGCTCCACTCCATTATGCAAGCCTTGACATGTTCCCGGTAATTACCGGCGATGATACCACCTCTGCTATAATTAAGGAATGATTATGTCGAACAAAATGAGCCAAGATGGGCCTGGGTCCTGGGGATGCCAGAGAGGAGCCTGTCAGGGATTATTGATGAGCTGCGGTGGCCAGTCTGGAGCGGCAGACTATCGCTCTGCGGTGGGAATCATATCCCACCTGTGCTGGAATCTACAGACTCCTAATATGCAGAAGACTCTGCCAGGGGTAGAAGAAAAGAAATTTGATTGTAAGCTGTGTGGGACAGGTGTCTAAGCCCTGGTTCACACTGAATGTGAGTTTGAAATCACGTGAAGTAGCACGATTTCAAAGCCACAGGTCAGTGCGATTTCAGGTGCGACTTGCCTGAATCTGTGCAACTTCATGCAAGGTGCACCTGAAATCCCCCCAAAAAATAGTGCAGGAACCTTATTTTTTTTTTTTTTATTGATGCGGAACCGCAATGTCAGAGTCGCACCCATTTGATAGGTTCCATTGCCGACAATAGGGTGCAATTTGGAACTGTCAAAGTCCTTTCTTTGTCTAACTTTTCAATGAATTGTCGAGGGCTGCAGAACTTGGAGGGCCAATGCATACAGGTGCATCTCAAAAAATTTGAATATCGTCAAAAAGTTAATTTATTTCAGTAAATCAATTTAACCACTTATGGACCGCCGCACGACGACATACGTCCTAAGTTTGAAGAGGAATATAGCTAGCTGCCTCTTCTTTCGGCCAGCGGTCCGCTTTCCAATAAGAGTGGTCTCTGCGGTGGATTCACTGTGAGATCACTTTTATCGGCGGCAGGAGAGGGCAACCCCCCCCCCATCCCGCCTCGCTCAGGTGCCCTCCACCGCTGCCGACGGCTCCGGTAAGCCATAATCAGCAAAATTAAAAGAAAGAAATGCTTGAAATATATCACTCTGTGTGTAACGAATCTCTATAAAATACCATATATACTCGAGTATAAGCCGACCCGAATATAAGCTGAGGCACCTAATTTTACCACAAAAAACTGGGAAAACGTATTGATTCCAGTATAAGCCGAGGGTGAGAAATGCGCAGCTACTGTAAGTGGAAAAGAGGGTCAACAATGCCCATTTGAATGCCTCACTGTGCCCATTTGCAGCCTCACTGTGCCCATTTGCAGCCATAGGTCCCCCAAACTTCAAACTCGGTAGTTAAGGGCTCCTAGATGCCTCCTAGCTGAAGGGTCCCGAAATGACATTGCTGCAGATGGACACAGTTGACCGTATCTCGGAAGTGCTAGGAACTCCAAATTTGGTGTGCAAACCGTGGAATTAGCACCACAATATATCCAAAGCTGGGGTTCCTAGCACCAAGTGGCCCCGAGATACAGGGCCCCAAAAATTGGTTTAGAAAATGTCAAGCACTTTTCTGCAGCAGAGAATGACATTTTCCGAACCAACTTTGGGGCCCACTTGGTGCTAGGAACCCCATATAGTTCCATTGGGTTTGCACACCAAATTTCGAGTTCCTAGCACCAAGTGGCCCCGAGATACGGGGGCCTCAAAGTCGGTTTGGAAAATTACATTTTTTGCTGCAGAAAAGTGCTTGATTCGAGAATAAGCCGAGGGGGGCATTTTCGGCTTATACTCGAGTATATACGGTATATTAGTTTCACTTTTTAACCACTTAAGGACCGAGCCTCTTTCTGAGATTTGTTGTTTACAAGTTAAAAACTTTTTTTTTTTTCTAGAAAATTACTTACATTATATATAGATTTTTTTTCTAACACCCTAGAGAATAAAATGGCGGTCGTTGCAATACTTTCTGTCACACCGTATTTGCGCAGCGGTCTTACAAGTGCACTTTTTTTGGGAAAAAATATACTTTTTTGAATTAAAAAAATAAGACAACAATAAAGTTAGCCCAATTTTTTTTTTATACATCGTGAAAGATAATATTACGCCGAGTAAATTGATACCCAACGCGTCACGCTTCAAAATTGCGCCTGCTCGTGGAATCACGTATGCGTTCGCTTCTGCATGCGAGCTTGGGGGGACGGGGCGCGTTTAAAAAAAATTATTTATTTTACCTTTTACTTTACCTTTTATTTTTTATTTTTACACTGTTCTTAAAAAAAAAAAAAAAAAGTGTCACTTTTATTCTTTTTACAAGGAATGTAAACATCCCTTGTAATAGAAAAGCATGACAGGTCCTCTTAAATATGAGATCTGGAGTCAAAAAGACCTCACATCTCATATTTACACTGAAGGAAAAACCTTCAGAGTTTATTCCGACTGTAAAACCGGTCACGTGTACAGGGCATTAATTGTTAGACAGGATAATTTGTTTGGTAGCAGACTGGTTGGTGAGTTGAGCTGGGAAATTTCTTTGGCTTTGTTTTGAGTGGGGGATCAGCAGAGCTGGGGGTTACTACTGAGTGTGGGATCAGCAGAGCTGGTGATTACTACTGAGCGGGAGATCAGCCGAGCTGGGGGTTACTACTGAGCGGGGGATCAGCAGAGCTGGGGGTTACTACTGAGTGTGGGATCAGCAGAGCTGGGGGTTACTACTGAGTGTGGGATCAGCAGAGCTGGGGGTTACTACTGAGTGTGGGATCAGCAGAGCTGGGGGTTACTACTGAGTGTGGGATCAGCAGAGCTGAGGGTTACTACTGAGTGTGGGATCAGCAGAGCTGGGGGTTACTAGTGAGTGTGGGATCAGCAGAGCTGGGGGTTACTACTGAGTGTGGGATCAGCAGAGCTGGGGGTTACTAGTGAGTGTGGGATCAGCAGAGCTGGGGGTTACTACTGAGTGTGGGATCAGCAGAGCTGGGGGTTACTAGTGAGTGTGGGATCAGCAGAGCTGGGGGTTACTACTGAGTGTGGGATCAGCAGAGCTGGGGGTTACTACTGAGTGTGGGATCAGCAGAGCTGGGGGTTACTACTGAGTGTGGGATCAGCAGAGCTGGGGGTTACTACTGAGTGTGGGATCAGCAGAGCTGGGGGTTACTAGTGAGTGTGGGATCAGCAGAGCTGGGGGTTACTACTGAGTGTGGGATCAGCAGAGCTGGGGGTTACTACTGAGTGTGGGATCAGCAGAGCTGGGGGTTACTACTGAGTGTGGGATCAGCAGAGCTGGGGGTTACTCCTGAGTGTGGGATCAGCAGAGCTGGGGGTTACTACTCAGTGTGGGATCAGCAGAGCTGGGGGTTACTAGTGAGTGTGGGATCAGCAGAGCTGGGGGTTACTACTGAGTGTGGGATCAGCAGAGCTGGGGGTTACTACTGAGTGTGGGATCAGCAGAGCTGGGGGTTACTACTGAGTGTGGGATCAGCAGAGCTGGGGGTTACTCCTGAGTGTGGGATCAGCAGAGCTGGGGGTTACTACTCAGTGTGGGATCAGCAGAGCTGGGGGTTACTAGTGAGTGTGGGATCAGCAGAGCTGGGGTTACTACTGAGTGTGGGATCAGCAGAGTTGGGGGTTACTACTTCTTTCCTAAATGTACATAAAATAACTGGGCAGTGGTGGTGCGTCCATTAGGGGCGCTCGGGCACCACCCCCTCTTTCCAGCCACCCCCTCTGTGCACTATGGACATATTCATGCATTGCATGAATCTATCCATGGCCGCTGTAGACACCCCCTATTCAGGCGTCCGGCCCCTTTTTGGGCACCAGGCCTCTGAATTATAGCGGTGGGAGGTTTTTTTTTAAGCACCTGATTAGAGCCATAGGCTCTAATAGGCGTTCAAAAAAGGTAACCTGCGAACACAATCCATTGTGCTCGCAGTGCAGCCAGGCGTACACAGAACCGCCTCTCAGCCAATCAGGAGGCCTGGATGTAATACTGTGCACCTGAAGGCACAGGCGCTCCCATTGGCGCCAAGGAATACAGGAAGAAGACATGCACGAGGGGTGTCGGAGGACACACAGGAGCCGTGTTACTGTCCCACAGCTCGCTGCCTGTCCCTGTCTGACCCACCACCACGATGGAGTAAGTGCCGGGCAGACAGTGGGCGGGCACAAAGGCTGCATATGATGGGCACAGTTGGCTGCATATGATGGGCACAGAGGCTGCATATTATAGGCACAGTTGGCTGCATATGATGCATAGTTACCAACTGTCCCGGATTTCCTGGGACATTCCCGGGATTTAGACTCTATTCCCGATTTTATTGTTTCCAGGGAAATTTCCAGAGAAATCCGGTTCTTCACGGATTTTCGCCGCCGCTGCTTGCCACCGCTAGAGGTCATTGTCTCCGCCGGCCGCCATTTTTAAGAAGACCAGGAAGACGGCTGGAGGGCTGAACATAGCTCCTGCATCGCCGCCCACCCTCCGCCCTGCTCTGCCTCGCCCCGCCTACCCCCCGCTGCCACTGGGGACACCTAATGTGGGGGGGGCTCTGCTGGGGACATCTGATGTAAGGGGGGCTCCGCTGGGGACTCCTGATGTGAGTGGGGGCTCCGCTGGGGACTCCTGGTGTGAGGGGGGCTCTGCTGGGGACTCCTGGTGTGAGGGGGGCTCTGCTGGGGACTCCTGGTGTGAGGGGGGCTCTGCTGGGGACTCCTGATGTAAGAGGGGGCTCTGCTGGGGACTCCTGATGTGAGGGAGGCTCCGCTGAGGACTCCTGATGTGAGGGGGGGCTCTGCTGGGGACTCCTGATGTGAGGGGGGCTCCTGATGTGAGGGGGGCTCCGCTGGGGACTCCTGATGTGAGGGAGGCTCCGCTGAGGACTCCTGATGTGAGGGGGGGCTCTGCTGGGGACTCCTGATGTGAGGGGGGCTCCGCTGGGGGCTCCTGATGTGAGGGGGGCTCCGCTGAGGACTCCTGATGTGAGGGGGCTCCGCTGAGGACTCCTAATGTGAGGGGGGCTCCTCTAGGGGACACCTGATGTGAGGGGGGCTCCGCTGAGGACACCTGATGTAAGGGGGGCTCCGCTGAGGACACCTGATGTAAGGGGGGCTCTGCTGGGGACACCTGATGTAAGGGGGGGCTCCGCTGAGGACACCTGATGTAAGGGGGCTCCGCTGGGGACACCTGATGTAAGGGGGGCTCCACTGGGGACACCTGATGTAAGGGGGGCTCCGCTGGGGACACCTGATGTAAGGGGGGCACAGCTGGAGACATCTGATGTAAGGGGGGCCCTGCTGGTGACACCTGATGTAAGGGGGGCTCCACTGGGGACACCTGATGTAAGGAGGGGCTCCGCTGGGGACACCTGATGTGAGTGGGGCTCCGCTGGGGACTCCTGATGTGAGGGGGGCTCCGCTGGGGATTCCTGATGTGAGGGGGGACTGCGCTGGGGACTCCTGATGTGAGGGGGGCTCCACTGAGGACTCCTGATGTGAGGGGGGGCTCCGCTGGGGACTCCTGATGTGAGGGGGGCTCCGCTGGGGACTCCTGATGTGAGGGGGGCTCCGCTGGGGACTCCTGATGTGAGGGGGGCTCCGCTGAGGACTCCTGATGTGAGGGGGGCTCCGTTGAGGACTCCTGATGTGAGGGGGGCTCCGCTGGGGACACCTGATGTGAGGAGGGGCTCTGCTGGGGACATCTGATGTAAGGGGGGCTCCGCTGGGGACACCTGATGTAAGGGGGGCTCCACTGGGGACACCTGATGTAAGGGGGGCTCCACTGGGGACACCTGATGTAAGGGGGGCTCCACTGGGGACACCTGATGTAGGGGGGGCTCTGCTGGGGACACCTGATGTAAGGGGGGGCTCCGCTGGGGACATCTGATGTAAGGGGGGCTCTGCTGGGGGCACCTGATGCAAGGACGGACTCTTCTGGGACACCTGACGCAAGGATGGACGGCTGGTGGCAGGCGACGTGGCAGGTGACACGCTCAGGGATCCCACTGATTCAACATTATGTTGAGTTGAATTATTTCATTTTATATTACAATGTAATAATAGAAATAATGCACTTCAATCATGCTGACACCATAACAACCATGGTGCCGGGATGATTGAAGTGCTAACACCAGGTGTTTGGAGTATCTTTATCTGCTGATTGTTAAACTTCCTAGAATACACATATTTCCATTGTTGTGTAGAATCTGGGGCTGCTGTCCCTCCATCCCTCCCCCCCCCCTTTCCCTCTCCATCCCTCATTCATCTCAGACTCTAACCACACCCCCTTTGAGCCATGCTCATTTAAGACCCGCCCACTATTTCACGTAAACCACGCCCATTTTTCGCTGCGGCACGCTTTGGCCGACGCATTTTTACTTTTTCCCTGTGCCACGCCCACAAATGCATGCCTCGCCCCCTAATTATAACAAGACTCCGCCTACAGCCAAAAAAGTTTTATTTTATTTTTTTTTTTAACGATGTTGGCAACTATGATGATGGACATAGAATCTGCATATGTTGGGAACAGTGGCTGCATATGATGGGCACAGAGTCTGCATATGATGGGCACAGAATCTGCATATGATGGGCACAGAGTCTGCATATGATGGGCACAGAGTCTGCATATGATGGGCACAGAGTCTGCATATTATGGGCACAGAGTCTGCATATAATGGGCACAGTTTCTGCATATGATGGGCACAGTTGGCTGCATATGATGGACACAGTGGCTGCATATGATGGACACAGTGGTTGCATATGATGGGCACAGTTGGCTGCATATGATGGGCACAGTGGTTGCATTTGATGGGCACAGTTGGCTGCATATGATGGGCACAGTGGCTGCATATGATGGGCACAGTGGTTGCATTTGATGGGCACAGTGGTTGCATATGATGGGCACAGTTGGCTGCATATGATGGGCACAGAGTCTGCATATAATGGACACAGTGGCTGCATATGATGTTTTTGTTTCAGTATTTTTCTGAATTTTTCAGTTTGCTTGTACCACCCCCCCCCCAAAAAAAAAATTTTGAGCACCAGCCGCCACTGTAACTGGGTACTGACATTTATAGGTAAAGTTCCTCTAGATCAGTGGTTCTCAACCTTTCTAGTGCCGTGACCCCTTGATAAAATTTCCCAAGTTGTGGGGACCCCTAACAGTAAAATTATTTTCGTTGGTCGCGTTTGCTGGCACAGTGGCGGCGTTTGCTGGCACAGTGCTGACAATTGATGGGCACAGTGGCTGCACAGTGGGACATTTGCTGGCACAGTGGCGACAATTGATGGGCACAGTGGCTGCGTTTGGCACAGTGGCAACAATTAAAGGGCACAGTGGCTGCGTTTGCTGGCACAGGTGGCGATGTTTGCTGGCACAGTGGCGACAATTTATGGGCACAGTGGTTGCGTTTGGCACAGTGGCAACAATTAAAGGGCACAGTGGCTGCATTTGATGGCACAGTGGCTGCATTTGATGGCACAGTGGCGGCGTTTGCTGGCACAGTGGTGACAATTGATGGGCACAATGGCTGCATTTGATGGCATAGTGGCGGTGTTGCTGGCAGTGGTGACAAGTGATGGGCACAATGGCTGCATTTGATGGCACAGTGGCGGTGTTGCTGGCAGTGGTGACAATTGATTGGCACAGTGGCTGTGTTTGATGGCACAGTGGCGACAATTGATGGGCACAGTGGCTGCACAGCGGCAACGTTTGCTGGCACAGTGGCGACAATTGATGGGCACAGTGGCTGCGTTTGGCACAGTGGCAACAATTGATGGGCACAGTGGCTGCACAGCGGCAACGTTTAATGGCACAGTGGCGACAATTGATGAGCACAGTGGCTGCATTTGATGGCACAGTGGCGGCGTTTGCTGGCAGAGTGGCGACAATTGATTGGCCCAGTGGCGACAATTGATGGGCACAGTGGCTGCACAGTGGCGACGTTTGCTGGCACAGTAGCGACAATTGATGGGCACAGTGGCTGCATTTGATGGCACAGTGGCGGCATTTGCTGGCACAGTGGCGACAATTGATGGGCACAGTGGCGACAATTGATGGGCACAGTGGCTGCGTTTGCTGGCACAGTGGCGACAATTGATGAGTACAGTGGCTGCATTTGATGGCACAGTGGTGGCGTTTGCTGGCACAGTGGCGACAATTGATGGGCACAGTGGCGACAATTGATTGGCACAGTGGCTGCACAGTGGCGATGTTTGCTGGCACAGTGGCGACAATTGATGGCACAGTGGCGACAATGGGCACAGTGGCTGCACAGTGGCGACGTTTGCTGGCACAGTGGCGACAATTGATGGGCACAGTGGCTGCATTTAAAGGCACAGTTGCAGCGTTTTAATGGGGGTTTTTATTTTCAGATTTTTTCAGTTTGTTTGCGCCCCCACCACTTATTTATATATAAACGTCCCGGTTGGTTCCTCAAAAGTGGTTATTCCGTGCCAGTGCTAGATACACAAAGTGTATAGCACCCAAACATGTATCTAGCACTGGCACGGAATAAACACTTTTGAGGAACCAACTGGGACATTTATATATATATAAATGTTAAGTAACATAATGAAAAAAATGTTGTCAGCTTCTCCTGTGTGTCTGACTTACCAGATGTCACAGTGACACAGGTGTTCTTCTTCAGGTGTGTCGTTGCCTCCCTCTTGGTACACTCATCCACAGCAAGCGGACTTCGGTGGGTGTAACAAGATGTCCGCTTGCCGACTTCTAAGTCTAAGCATTACTGTGGACGAGAGTACCAAGATGGCGGCGACGGAACGTCACTTCCGTGCAGTCTCTCCTGTGCAGGAAGTGACATCTCGCTGGCCGAGACGGACGGACTCCGGCAGTAACTTCGGGTCCGTCTCGGCCAGCATCTCAGGCAGCATCTCGGCCAGCATCCGCGACCCCCTGGAGAATCGGCAATCGACCCCCCAGGGGGTCGCGACCCCCAGGTTGAGAACCGATGCTCTAGATCAACTGTGGGTGAAGGATTGTGAATATAGAATTGTATGTTGTTTTTTTTTATTTTATTTATTTTTTTATTGGTTGAACTAGATGGACTTGTATGGTTTTTCAACCTGACTAACTATGTAACTACTGAGTGGGGATTAGCAGAGCTGGGGGTTACTACTGAACACTGATCGGGTCACCCCCCCCAGTCAGTCCCCCCCCCAACGATTAGAATCACTCCCTAGGTAACGCATTTAACCCCTTGATCGCCCCGTAGTGTTAACCCCTTCCCGTGACATTTATACAGTAATCAGTGCATTTTTTATAGCACTGATCGCTGTATAAATGCGAATGGTCCCAAAATAGCGTCAAAACTGTCCGATGTGTCCGCCGCAATCTCGCAGTCCTGAACAAAAATCGCAGATCGCTGCCATTACCAGTAAAAAAAAAAAAATAAAAAATGCCATAAATCTATCCCTTATTTTGTAGACGCTATAACTTTTGCGCAAACCGATCAATATACACTTATTGCGACTTTTTTTTTTACCAAAAATATGTAGAAGAATACATATCGAACAAGAAAGATGTTTTTTTTTTTTAATTGGCATATTTATTATAAATAAGGTTAATTTATTTTTTATTTATTACAAAAAGTAAAAAAAAATTGTGTTTTTTTTCAAAATCGTCGCTCTTTTTTTGTTTATAGCGCAAAAAATAAAAATCGCAGAGGTGATCAAAATACCACCAAAAGAAAGCTCTATTTGTGGGGGAAAAAAAATGATGAAAATGTCGTATGGGTACAGCGTTGTACGACCGCGCAATTCTCATTCAAAGCGTGATAGCGCTGAAAGCTAACAAAATTGGCCTGGGCAGGAAGGTGGGGGGAAAATGCCCGGTATTGAAGTGGTTAATACCGCTTTAAATAAGGTCTTCAGATGATCTTTCATATTAAATTAAATCAATTAAGTTTATAATTAAAATGAAGGTTGTGTGCTGAGAGTGCCCCCCCCCATCACCACGACCAAACCGGGTTCGGCTTCTGAGCCAGCAGAATGTTCTCCTGACCGCCGCCAATAGCCAATGACAGAGGTCACCTGATACAGAAGCCACCGTCCAGGCCACGAAAGCCCACCTAAAGGCGTTAAGGGGTTAAATGCCTTCCAGCTCTGGTAGACTGGCGAAGCGCGTAATTCCGTCACGGAGCCCCCCCTTTAGATCAGCCGTTAGTTTAGCGTTAGTCCCGAGGTGTGCGGAGTCGGGGAATTGTGTACTAAACACTTTGTGTACCTTGTATACATCTAAATCGCGGCGTTCCATCAATGTCAGCGGCGTACACCTGGAATCCGGGGCCGCTCCGCAAGGTGAAACGTGTCAGCAAAACGTCTAGCAAGCAACTAATTAAAACATTTGCAAAGCTCTACAAACAGAGAATCAGTGCGGCAGAAAATACCATTACCATAATGCTGAAAACACTAAAAATAATCCGAGAGCGTCTGCGGGGAAGGCGACGGCGTGAAGGTTCCTCCGGGATAATGACTTCCTGAGCTCCTCGCGTTTCCTGACTGATATCCCTCAAAAGGTGAAGAGCGAAATCCGGGATTCCACAATTAACACTATGTCGTCAAAAGTATTGGGACACCTGCCTTCACACGCACATGAACTTTAACGGCACCCCGGTCTTATGCCGCGTACACACGATCGGACATTCCGACAACAAAATCCGTGGATTTTTTTTTTTTTTTCCCGACGGATGTTGGCTCAAACTTGTCTTGCATACACATGGTCGCACAAATCTTGTCGGAAATTGCGGACGCCGAGGACGCAGTGACGTACGACGCGTACGACGTGCCGAGAAAAATGAAGCTCAATAGCCGGTGCGGCTCCCTCTGCTTGATTCAGAGCGTGCGTGGAACTTTGTGCGTCGGAATTGTCTACACACGATCGGAATTTGCGAGAATGGATTTTGTTGACGGAAAATTTGAGATCCGGATCTCAAATTTTGTGTGACGGAAATTTCGATGGGAAATGTCCGATGGAGCCTACACACGAGTTTCTGACAACGAGCTCCCATCGAACATTTGTTGTCGGAAAATCCGACCGTGTGGCACTAGTCCGTAGGGTTCAATATTGAGTTGGTCCACCCTTTGCAGATATAACAGCTTCACCTCTTCTGGGAAGGCCATCCACAAGGTTTAGGAGTGTGTTTATGGGAATGTTTGACCATTCTTCCAGAAGAGCATTTTTGGGGTCAGGCACTGATGTTGGATGAGAAGGCCTGGCTCACAGTCTCCGTTCTAAAGGAGCACAGTCATGTTGGAACAGGAAGGGGCCATCCCCAAACTGTTCCTACAAAGTTGAGAGGATGAAATTGTCCAAGAATGTCTTGGTATGCTGACGCCTTAAGAGTTCCCTTCACTGGAACTAAGAGGCCAAGCCCAACCCCTGAAAAACAACCCCCACACCATAATCCCCCCTCCACCAAATGATTTGGACCAGTGCACAAAGCAAGGCCCATAAAGACATGGACGAGCGGGTTTGGGGTGGAGGAACTTGACTGGCCTGCACAGAGTCCTGACCTCAACCCGATAGAACACCTTTGGCATAGCTCCCAACTGTCCCTGAGTTCGAAGGACTGTCCCTGTTTTGGAGAAATGTCCCTCTGTCTCTGATTCCACCTCATTTGTCCCTCATTTTGATCTGACCCATATAGTTGTATATAAAATGCACTTTTTATCTTTCAAAAAGTGTTTCCCAGCACTAAACCTTTTATCCAAATTCTAAACTGCTGTATTTGTAAACTTTAAAAGCAAATATAAAGGAATAGTAGTGGTAAAAAAGAAAGCCCTTGTGGATTTCATAAACTTTTTTGGGGGGTTAATTCTCCCTTAAGGGGGTGTGGCAGGGGGCGTGTCCAGTGCCTGCATAAGTTTGCTAGTAGGTGTCCCTCATTCCCATCTCAAAATGTTGAGAGGTATGCCTTTGGGATGAATTAGAGCGGAGACTGGGAGCCAGGCCTTCTCATCCAACATCAGAGCCTGACCTCACAAATGCTCTTCTGGAAGAATGGTCAAACATTCCCATAGACACCCTCCTAAACCTTGTGGACGGCCTTCCCAGAAGAGTTGAAGCCGTTATAGCTTTCTATTTCATTACATTTCTTATTTTAGACACAGTGAAGCCATCACTGGGTTTCTGTGCTTCTCTATGTAATGTGGGCAGATAATGGCTGGTGGGAGGGGCCTATATAGCTGCCTGAAAACATCACAGCACCCGGCCTCAGCACTCCTCTCCAGAGCCCTCAGTCCTGACGCAAGCAGTGGGCCGGCTCTTGGGAGGAGTTATGCAAATATCAAAATGCCTTGCTGGGCGGATGTCAGTCTGGTAGAGTAGGTGTTCCTAGGTGGGCTGGATTTTCATGGTAATGGTATTGCAAACATGTAATGCTGAGCCTCCATGACTGAAAAAAACTGAAATCCAAATGAATGAAAAGGGCGGGCCAGGAGTAGTCAGGCTGAGGAGGAGAGAGCTGAATGATGCTGGACGTTTTCCAGCCAAGAAAATGAGGTGGGCTCTATGTTGCTGCAGCCTCTAATGCACTTTGGGTGATGTCAAATCAGAGGCAGGGGCAGACTGACCATTGAGCCACTCGGGCATTGCCCGAGGGCCCTGGGCCACTAGGGGCCCCATCAGGGTTGCCAGCCTCAGTAAAATCAGGGACAGTGTGTAAAAATCTGTGTTTTTTTTAAATCTGTCTCTGAAATGTCCCTTACTGACATCCTTCTGGTCTAAAAATCCAGAGATTATAGCTGCCCCACCACTCCAGTACCTTCTCAGCCAATAGAAACATGTCTGTGTATACTGTGTGTGTGTATACTGTGTGGCCCCATAATCTCTGATTGCCTGGGGGCCCCATAATCTCCTATTTCCCGGGGGCCCCATGAGTTGTCAGTCCGCCCCTGATCAGAGGAAGCCATTTCAGTCCAGGAGAGGAGCCGGTACAACTGTGCAAGACTGAGGGGGAGGCCGAAGATTACTATGACTAAGGCAGCTGACGAAACATGTAAGCTGTCTTTATCGGTTATCACCTTTTAAATAAATTCGTACTATATATATATATATATACACAGTGGGGACGGAAAGTATTCAGACCTCCTTAAATTTTTCACTCTTTATTATATTGCAGCCATTTGCTAAAATCATTTAAGTTCATTTTTTTCCTCATTAATGTACACACAGCACCCCATATTGTACACACAGCACCCCATATTGTACACACAGCCCCCCATATTGTACACACAGCACCTCATATTGTACACACAGCACCCCATATTGTACACACAGCACCTCATATTGTACACACAGCACCTCATATTGTACACACAGCACCCCATATTGTACACACAGCACCCCATATTGTACACACAGCACCCCATATTGTACACACAGCACCTCATATTGTACACACAGCCCCCCATATTGTACACACAACACCCCATATTGTACACACAGCACCCCATATTGTACACACAGCACCCCATATTGTACACACAACACCCCATATTGTACACACAGCCCCCCATATTGTACACACAGCACCTCATATTGTACACACAACACCCCATATTGTACACACAGCACCCCATATTGTACACACAGCACCCCATATTGTACACACAGCACCCCATATTGTACACACAGCACCTCATATTGTACACACAGCCCCCCATATTGTACACACAACACCCCATATTGTACACACAGCACCCCATATTGTACACACAACACCCCACATTGTACACACAACACCCCACATTGTACACACAGCACCCCATATTGTACACACAGCCCCCCATATTGTACACACAGCACCCCACATTGTACACACAGCCCCCCATATTGTACACACAGCCCCCCATATTGACAGAAAAACACAGAATTGTTGACATTTTTGCAGATTTATTAAAAAAGAAAAACTGAAATATCACATGGTCCTAAGTATTCAGACCCTTTGCTCAGTATTTAGTAGAAGCCCCTTTTGATCTAATACAGCCATGAGTCTTTTTGGGAAAGATGCAACAAGTTTTTCACACCTGGATTTGGGGATCCTCTGCCATTCCTCCTTGCAGATCCTCTCCAGTTCTGTCAGGTTGGATGGTAAACGTTGGTGGACGGCCATTTTTAGGTCTCTCCAGAGATGCTCAATTGGGTTTAAGTCAGGGCTCTGGCTGGGCCATTCAAGAACAGTCACGGAGTTGTTGTGAAGCCACTCCTTCGTTATTTTAGCTGTGTGCTTAGGGTCATTGTCTTGTTGGAAGGTAAACCTTCGGCCCAGTCTGAGGTCCTGAGCACTCTGGAGAAGGTTTTCATCCAGGATATCCCTGTACTTGGCCGCATTCATCTTTCCCTCTATTGCAACCAGTCGTCCTGTCCCTGCAGCTGAAAAACACCCCCACAGCATGATGCTGCCACCACCATGCTTCACTGTTGGGACTGTATTGGACAGGTGATGAGCAGTGCCTGGTTTTCTCCAAACATATCGCTTAGAATTAAGGCCAAAAAGTTCTATCCTGGTCTCATCAGACCAGAGAATCTTATTTCTCACCATCTTGGAGTCCTTCAGGTGTTTTTTTAGCAAACTCCATGCAGGTTTTCATGTGTCTTGTACTGAGGAGAGGCTTCCGTTGGGCCACTCTGCCATAAAGCCCCGACTGGTGGAGGGCTGCAGTGATGGTTGACTTTCTACAACTTTCTCCCATCTCCTGACTGCATCTCTGGAGCTCAGCCACAGTGATCTTTGGGTTCTTCTTTACCTCTCTCACCAAGGCTCTTCTCCCCCGAAAGCTCAGTTTGGCCGGACGGCCAGCTCTAGGAAGGGTTCTGGTCGTCCCAAACGTCTTCCATTTAAGGATTATGGAGGCCACTGTGCTCTTAGGAACCTTAAGTGCAGCAGAATTTTTTTTGTAAGCTTGGCCAGATCTGTGCCTTGCCACAATTCTGTCTCTGAGCTCTTCAGGCAGTTCCTTTCACCTCATGATTCTCATTTGCTCTGACATGCACTGTGAGCTGTAAGGTCTTATATAGACAAGTGTGTGGCTTTCCTAATCAAGTCCAATCAGTATAATCAAACACAGCTGGACTCAAATGAAGGTGTAGAACCATCTCAAGGATGATCAGAAGAAATGGACAGCACCCGAGTTAAATACTGTATTTATTGGCGTATAACACTCACTTTTTCACCATGAAAATTGGGTGCAAATAGCGTGTGCGTGTTATACGCCAATACTTCAATTTTATCTGCCTCGGAGGGGACAGGGAGGGGGGCGGGACGAGTGCCATCAGATTACATTCAGTGAGAATCTCCTGTTTACTTGGCGGTCTCTGTAATAGGAAGTCCCATCTCCTGGGCCGCCATTGGACCGCTGTTCTGTCTATCGTAGGAGATTCTCACTGTATATAATCTGTTGGCGCTTGACCCGCCCCCCTCCCTGTCCCCTCTGGGCTGCAGATGGGCATCGATCAGGCTGTACTGATTGCAATGGTGAGGCTGCTGCATTCATGGCAATGGTGAAGCTGCATTGATGTGGACTGATGAGGCTGCATTGATGTGGACTGATGAGGCTGCATTGATGGCACTTGTGAGGCTGCAGATGGGCACTGACCCTTATTTTGCTTCAAAGTTCCTTATTTAAAATTTAAGTTTTTTTCCTGAAACTTCCCTCTTAAAATGAATGTGCGTGTTATACACCGATAAATACGGTATATGAGTGTCACAGCAAAGGGTCTGAATACTTAGGATCATGTGATATTTCAGTTTTTCTTTTTTAATAAATCTGCAAAAAATGTCAACAATTCTGTGTTTTTCTGTCAATATGAGGTGCTGTGTGTACAATATGAGGTGCTGTGTGTATAATATGAGGTGCTGTGTACAATATGGGGGTGCTGTGTGTACAATATGAGGTGCTGTGTGTACAATATGGGGTGCTGTGTGTACAATATGGGGTGCTGTGTGTACAATATGGGGTGCTGTGTGTACAATATGGGGGGCTGTGTGTACAATATGGGGTGCTGTGTGTACAATATGGGGGCTGTGTGTACAATATGGGGTGCTGTGTGTACAATATGGGGTGCTGTGTGTACAATATGGGGGGCTGTGTGTACAATATGGGGTACTGTGTGTACAATATGGGGTGCTGTGTGTACAATATGGGGTGCTGTGTATACAATATGGGGTGCTGTGTGTATAATATGGGGTGCTGTGTGTACAATATGGGGTGCTGTGTGTACAATATGGGGAGCTGTGTGTACAATATGGGGGGCTGTGTGTACAATATGGGGTGCTGTGTGTACAATATGAGGTGCTGTGTGTACAATATGGGGTGCTGTGTGTACAATATGAGGTGCTGTGTGTACAATATGGGGGGCTGTGTGTACAATATGGGGGGCTGTGTGTACAATATGGGGTGATGTGTGTACAATATGGGGTGCTGTGTGTACAATATGGGGGGCTGTGTGTACAATATGGGGTACTGTGTGTACAATATGGGGTGCTGTGTGTACAATATGAGGTGCTGTGTGTACAATATGGGGTGCTGTGTGTACAATATGGGGAGCTGTGTGTATAATATGGGGAGCTGTGTGTACAATATGGGGTGCTGTGTGTACAATATGGGGTGCTGTGTGTACAATATGAGGTGCTGTGTGTACAATATGGGGTGCTGTGTGTACAATATGAGGTGCTGTGTGTACAATATGGGGGGCTGTGTGTACAATATGGGGTACTGTGTGTACAATATGGGGTGCTGTGTGTACAATATGGGGTGCTGTGTGTACAATATGGGGGGCTGTGTGTACAATAATGAGGAAAAAAATGAACTCAAATGATTTTAGCAAATGGCTGCAATATAACAAAGAGTGAAAAATTTAAGTGGGTCTGAATACTTTCTGTCCCCACTGTATATATATATATATATATATATGCAGTAGATATACATATCTCTTTATATTATACATACGTGATTTGTATGTATTTGTATTATATGTATGTCAAAAATAGATTTTATTAGTATTATTGTTCAAGTTATGTCATATATATATATATATATATATATATATATATATATATATAGATCTATAGATAGATAGAAAGCTTTGTTGAAATACTGGGACAGTGCCACAGAATCCGGTACGGTTGGGAGAAATGTATATATAGAATCTATCTATAATATATTGAAAGAAAGAAAGGTAGATAGAAATCCTGGATGGTTGGGAGAGATATATATGTAGAGTCTATCTATTAATATTATTATTATTCAGGATTTATATAGCGCCAACAGTTTACGCACCGCTTTACAATATAAAGTACAATATAATACAATAAAATACAAGAGGATTAAGAGGGCCCTACTCAGAAGAGCTTACAATCTATCTATCTATCTATCTAGATAGATAGATAGATAGATAGATAGATAGATAGATAGATAGATAGATAGATAGATAGATAGATAGATAGATAGATAGATAGATAGATAGATAGATAGACTATATATATATATATACTGTATATACATCCCTCTTAACTGTCCTGGATTTTGTGGGACTGTCCCGGGATTTCAACAACTCTGCTTTAATTACAATGAGGTATAAAAAAGATATCTTGGCTGTGTTTAGATATTTTGTATTAGAAGGACCTTTGATAAACCCAATAGGACGTGTATTCGGTTGCACACATTGGCCGCATCTTAAAAGATGGCGAGAGACTCTTTCCTCGACCTCACAATAACTCCCATCCCCCGGTGACACTCGCTCCTTTGTTGTCCCTCGCTGACCTTTGTTTTTTTTTCTCTGAGCGCGAACCTAATCCAAATTGTATTTGCATGAACCCGTCGCTCCACAATGGGCTCGATTCACCGTGAGACGCCGCAGACGGCGGGCGCTCTTTTCATTCTCTCTGACTTTGCATTGATGAGATGATGGAATTGGCAGGGCCTCCTGGAATATTCCTGAGCGAGCCTCACCCGCCCGCCCGTCTCATTTTCTCTTTGAGACGCCATACGGAGGTCAATCTGAGACAATTTATTTTGTGATGATGTCCTCTATTATAGTCCTCGGTGATGAGAACGTATTTGATGTCCTTAATATCATTCTGTCAGGTATCCGCGGACCCCTGTGGCCGGCTCCATCCTGCTCGCCGAGTTTTTTTTTTTTTTTTCTCGAACCGGCGCAGCTGCCAGGCTGAAGCAAACAGGTGCGAAATAGTCATCGCAGCCCAGAAGGGAAACATCAGGCTGGGACTTGATGGATCTTCTCGCTGTTTTCCTGCATAGATTTGCCTGAAATTGTCAGCAGAGCCGGATGGTAATAGCCGGAAAAAAAAGACACGTAAAAGGCACATGGAAAGGAGGCAAAGGTGGAACAGTAATGTGTCCATTAACACAATCATTTTGTCCTAAATCTAACCAATGCAATGACTTCTACTTTTCCTTAATCTGGTTTCCTGTAAGAGCGGGAGAGGGATTGGAGGTTGTACCGGTGGGGAGAATGCTGGTAGGAAGGGAGACCAGGGTGATGACTCTTCCAAGTGCAAAGAAGCCCGTCGCAAAAGACGCAGGAATAGGCGCAGGGCTGGTATGACAGGGTAGCAGGGCCAGCTTGCCAATTTAAGGGTTAACTGGGGGGGTTTCAGTTGGTCAGTGTAGAGGGGGTGGACAGAATTGTATGCAGCATAGTTAGGTAGGGGCCAGTGTCCGGTGGTCAGTTGGAGCTCACCGGATGAAGAAACAGCTCGCACCCTCCCGCCATGTTGTTTTGTATTAAATTTAGAACGTTTGCCATTGATTGTTGTAAGTTGTAGTGGTTGGGATCTTTGGAGGCCTACTAAATTAAGACCAATATGGCATAGTGGGGAACCATCTTGGTATGGGATCCTTGGGAAGATGCCAGTTAACTGAGGTTTATGGGTATCAGCGTTGGAAGTTGAAGAGTTGGTATTGTCCCCGAATCGGCGTGCTGGGACTGGGGACCTGGTGTGTCACGCTGCTACTATATAAATTTGGGGTCTTTCAATGCCTTCAAAGATCTACAACATGGTTACGATTGATCTGGAAAAGTATTGTTTGTAAATAATATGTTTACGGTGAATTGTAAATAAAATGGCCGGTATGGCCAAGTTTACTCCAAAAGGGTGTCGTCTGGTTATTTAAACATAATAGTAGGGTATGTGAAAAGGTATCATGCCAGCTTCCATCTGTCTTACCATAGTCATGCTGCTCCTTCATCGTCCAATCAGCAGGCTGTGGGACTGTTTCTAACCAAGCTGTCCTGCAGTTGCAGTGGTTGTCCTTCACTTAGGTGAGTTAAAAAAGGTCTAAAAAAGCCAGTCGGTGGTTCGATTGGAAGAAGCGCCCATTGTCACCTGTCTAAGAATAGGTTGGAGTCATCTGGTTTAACCCTTTCACTGCCAGGTCCATACATGAGGGGTTGTGAGGTTATGGGATGGCTATCTGACTTCAACAACAAACTTCAGGGACAACTCTTCCTAAATACAGTCTCTATATACAGCACCTCTTCTTCCTCCAGCACACGCTTGCAGAACCCAGCTGGAACACTGTGAAGACCTGGCAGTCACTCAGTCAGATTAAAGCAGTGGCCCATTACAGGCAGGAACCCGAAGCCCCCCTTGGTTGTGTAGCAGAATGTCTAGCTTGCATCACTCCTGTGGCCACCGATCCCAACACCACCACTTCAGGCACTGCCTACCCACCTGCCGCCCTGACCTGTAGAGAGGTGAACGGGGCACAGGAGGAGGACACAGCACACTGATGATGTGGAGAAGTAATATGATGGTGGACAGAGCACATCAGTCTCTGTCCCCTTGCAGGCCACAGCTTCACCCTCCCTGCTCCCAGTAATGTCCTCCTCTCACTCTGTCCCCTGGCCCTTTTTGCTATGATATTCCCCCACAGTTTCACTCTCCTCCTCCTCCTCCTCCTCACCCCTGCTCGGCTCCTCCGTGAACATTAGGAGAGGTGGCAGCGCCTTCTCGAACACTAGATCTCCCCAGGACACAAGCAAAGGTTGGTCACAAATACTGAAGATAAAGCAGCCAGCATACATTTGTTTGATTTACATACATAAAAAGTCCATATGCAGCACTAGAAACAAATAAATGGCAGTCAATTAATTATGATGAAAGGAAGAGATGAGACTCCTGCACCAGCTTCAGTGTGAGATTAGAGCACACAACACCACAGTGTCAAATCCAATTTACTTACCAGAAAAAAAGTAAAGCGGGCGTATGATGAGGATCAAGCAGCACCAACATCAATCACCAAGTGGATGGCTTCACACCGTGACAACACCAATGGAAAGGCTTGCATCAATCACTTTTCACTAGACAGGACTCCAATTAGATCCCGGTGGATACGGGTTCAGAGTGTCATTAAACTGTTCCTTTTCAACAGGTGCTGCATGAGCTGCCACTGGGGAGGATCAAAGGTGGAACCATTGGCTCTGGGATGGGAAGGCCCAGTATAAATGAACCGGCACCGCCAGTATCACCCCTGCACCTCCTCCAGGCCGCCGTGGTCTCGATCGTCTATTTAAATATGGCGCGGTGGCGGCACCATTATGTTACTGCGCATGCGCCGCCCAGCCGAGTGTGTATGAGCTTTCCCAAGCCCGGCCGACTTCGGAAAGGCGCATGCGCAGTTGCATGGTTGGCTTGCGGTCATCTTTTTTGGGGGCACCGATGCCTGTAACGGACTTTAACGGGCAGCCCGAAAAAGGGGTTACATTTACAGGCTGCCCGTAAATCTACGGGTGGTCGGCAACACTGACGGGCATCCCGAAAATGGGGTGAAATTTACGGGCTGCCCGTAAATTAACGGGCGGTTGGCAACACTGCCAGGAAGGAATCGAATAAAGTGCGATCTGCGCCGCATTCGGTTCATTGGCGCACAGGTGAGACATCCAGGATCTTTTAGCCCCCAAATGTTTCATTAACTACTATGTAACAATCAGTATTTTTTGTGAGCAAAATACTTAGAACCCCCAAACATTTCATAGGTTTTAATAATAAGCGGCCCTAGAAAATAAATTGGTGGGTTTTGCAATTTTTGTATGTCACATGGTGACGGTGCAGCGGTTTTTGAAACGCAACTTTTTTGTAAAATTTTTTGTTTGT